>NC_045429.1:329455483-330117045 GCF_902635505.1 Sarcophilus harrisii | reverse complement strand
ATTCACAGAATGCTAAAAGAAAAGAAAAGAAAAGTATTTTAGTCCTCTCTTTAGCAACTAGTCTCCCCAGACTGGTTCAAGTCTGCTCATATACCCATTTGCTCATGTGAGTAAAGAACGTAGTAGAGAAAAAGGGCAAGTATCCCAGATTACTAGGCCTAGCAGCAATTTTGTGTTCTTATATATATAGAAGTATATACATAATTATAAGGTAGGTTAGGGAAAGAAAGCACTAGGTTTTGGGGACAGGCTGTAGATCAGGAAAGGTTTCATGTAGAAAATAATGACTGAGGCTAAATTTTCAGGGAAGCAAGGGATTCTATAAGATAGAGGTGGGGGAAAGGAGGTAATGCACTATGTTTAGGGGAAAGTCACCAAGATGGGCAATGAGCCATATGTGAGCAACAGAAAGAAGATCAAATTGGCTGGATCATAGAGTATAGAAAGGGGAATAATGGATAAAGAGATTAAAAAGGTAGTGTTTGTTGTTATTTTTATAAGAAAGCAAGCAATTGAAATATTGTTGTTATTAAGTCATTTTTTTTTATGGCAGCCCTTTTTGTAGTGGCTAGAAACTGGAAACTGAATGGATGTCCATCAGTTGGAGAATGGCTGAATAAATTGTGGTATATGAATATTATGGAATATTATTGTTCTGTAAGAAATGACCAACAGGATGATTTCAGAAAGGCCTGGAGAGACTTACACGAACTGATGCTGAGTGAAATGAGCAGGACCAGGAGATCATTATATGCTTCAACAACAATACTATATGATGACCAGTTCTGATGGACCTGGCCATCCTCAGCAAGGAGATCAACCAAATCATTTCCAATGGAGAAATAATGAACTGAGCCAGCTACGCCCAGAGAAAGAACTCTGGGAGATGACTAAAAACCATTACATTGAATTCCCAATCCCTATATTTATGCCCACCTGCATTTTTGATTTCCTTCACAAGCTAATTGTACAATATTTCAGAGTCTGATTCTTTTTGTACAGCAAAATAACGGTTTGGTCATGTATACTTATTGTGTAACTAATTTATATTTTAATATATTTAACATCTACTGGTTATCCTGCCATCTGGGGGAGGGGGTGGGGGGTAAGAGGTGAAAAATTGGAACAAGAGGTTTGGCAATTGTTAATGCTGTAAAGTTACCCATGCATATAACCTGTAAATAAAAGGCTATTAAATTTTTAAAAAAGTCATTTTTTTCAGTCTTGCTGACTTTCTATGACCCCATTTGGGATTTTCTTGGCAGAGATACTGGAGTGGTTTGCCATTTCCTTCTCCAGCTCATTTTATAAATGAGGAAACTGAGGCAAACAGGACTTGCCCATGGTCACACAGCTAGTAAAAACTATAAAGGGCTTTCAAAGTTAAGAAAAAAGTTTTCATTTTGTCTTAGAGGTAATAGAAAAATATTGGTGTTCCTTGAGTAGGAGAGACTGCATTGAAGGAAAATCATTTTGGCAGCTGTGAATAATGAATGGAAATGAGGAAGAAGTTGAGAATGGGAGACCAAGTAGAATATTTCAATAGACCAGGCAAGAGGTGATGGAAAACATGAACTTAGGTGGTTGCTGTGTGATCAGATGAGAGATATGAAAAATATTGGAAAGAAATGAAAATTTCTTGAATAGGTGGAGTGGGGGAAAGAATGAGGGATCATGGGTAAGAATAAAGTTGAAGTTGCAAATATGGGAGACTAGAAGGCTAGAGGTACATTTCATAGAAACAGGAAGTTTATAAGAGTGGTAATCTTAGGGGAAAAGATCATGAATTATGATGTGTTTGTGGTACATCTGAGTTAAAATGTCCAATGTATAGTTAGTAATGGAGGGCTGGAACTCAGGAGAGAGACTCATGCTAGACATATAGATCTGGAGTCATCTGCAATATATGCTAATACAAC
Source organism: Sarcophilus harrisii (assembly GCF_902635505.1). NCBI lineage: Eukaryota > Metazoa > Chordata > Mammalia > Dasyuromorphia > Dasyuridae > Sarcophilus > Sarcophilus harrisii. The sequence goes on along the minus strand of NC_045429.1, from coordinate 330,115,126 downwards.
TTATGGGAGCTGATGAGATCTCTAAAAAAGAGGGTAGAAAGTAGGAAGAGACTCAAGACAGAATGGCAGAGCATACCCATAGTTAAGAGAAGTGATATGGATGAGGAGCCAGCAAAAGAGACAGGAGGCAGGAGAACCAAGAGAAAGGAATAATATAATAACCGCATTTATATGGATTACAAAATTATTTATATATGTCATTTTAGTTCATCTTTACAGCAATCCTGTGAGATAGGTGCTATTATTATCCCTTTTTTATAGATATTGAAAGATATCAAGGCATTTACATAGTCACACACTTAAACAAGTGTCTGAGGGAGGATTAGAATTCACGTCTTCCTGACTACAGTTAGCCCCTCTGTTACTATGCCACAGAGCTTCTTGCTATGAAAAGTAAAGTGAAAAGAGTATTAACATTAATGGTAGCTAATATTTACATAGCATTTACTATGTGCTAAGTACTTTATAATTCATCTCACTTAATATTAATAATAATGTAATTTAATGATAATATAATAGTAGCTAACATCTATACAGCACTTACTATGTGACAAGTATTATGCTAAACACTTTACAATTATCTCATTTAATAATAATAATAGCTAATAACTACATAGTCCTTATTATGAACCCAGTACTGTGCTAAGCTGATTGGTTGTTTTCTTTCATGCTCAGAAGACCAAAGTAGCATCACTATGTTGGGTCAAGATACACTGTATCTGACTGGATCTTGATCAGAACAATACAGCTTGGAAGACTTTCTCATAAATCAGGCACAAATAGTCAATATGAGCATTTGGAGCAGAGTTGTCTCTAAATTTGCATGCCATGTTTCTCTTGAACAATTCTGCTTTGCTCACAGAGCACAGTACCTTCCTTGATGCAGACAAGCCGTACTGGGTGGTTCTTTACTAGTGTCTCCCATGTTTTACAATGGATTTCAAAATTCCTCAGAGAAACTTTTAGAGTGTCCTTGCATTGCTCCTTCTGATCTCTGCACGAGTGCTTACTTGTCTTGTGTGACTTCTCTGTAAGATAGCTTTTAAGACAAACATACATTTAACAATTGCACCATTGGAGTTGCACTTTCTGCACTTTTCCCCTAAGCAGTTGAATGCTTGACAGTTTGGCTCAAGGAAAGGATCTGAGTGTTGGGTACCTTATCTTGCCTAGTGATCTTCAAAATCTTCCTAAAACTCAAATGGACATGATTCAACTTTCTGGCCTGGCACTGTTAAATTGTCTCAGGTTTCACAGGCATACGACAATAAGGTCAACACAATAGCTATGTAGACCTCCAGTTTGCTAAGCAGCTTAATGTCTCTTTTCTCCCACTCTTTCTTTTAGAACTTCTCAAACACTGAGTTAGCTCTGGCAATTTTTTCATCATCAACCTTATCATCTATGTGTACATCCATGGAAAGTATACCGCCAGACAAGTGAATTTATCTACAGCTTCAGATTAAAAAATTCTTTATTTACTGTAACTTATGATTCCATGTATGGATGATTCAGTACTGGATAATGGAGAATCTCTGTTTTCTTCGTGTTAATTATCAGGCCCAAATTATCAGAAGCAGTAGAGAATTGATCTATCCTGTTGTATCTCATCTTCAGAGGATGCACTGAATGCACAATCATCTGTGAAACAAAAAGTGGCACAACGATTCTCCCTATACTTTTAGTTTGGGTTTGTAACCCTTTCAGGCTAAATAATTTACCTTCAGTGAGGTAGTGCATTTTAATGACATTTTCATCCTCTCTGAAGGCATCCGACAACATTCTTGAAAACGTCATGCTAAAAAGCATGGGAGTAAGCACACAGTCCTGCTTTATTCCATTGGTGACTAGGAATGCTCAAGACCATCATCCATTATCCAGAACCTGAGCAAGAACGCCATCATGGAAGGGCATACAATATTGATGTACTTCTCCAGGCAATCAATTTGCCACTATCTTATAAATGCAGTGTAGAAAGGTTTTTAAAAAAGAAGAGAATAACCTCAGTACTTCTTCTAAGCAGATTTTTCTGAGGTTGGGGTGGGAGATGAGAAGGAATCTACTCTGGATCTGGGAGAAGGAGAAGAAAGCAGGTTGGAGACAAAGAGTGGGAATGAAATCTGGGGGACATTAAGTCTTTTGTTGCTGCTTGTCTGTGGGGTTTGGGGTGCCAAGTTATCCCTTTGGAGAATATCTGGGAGTGTTGGAAAGCATGGTGGGCAGAACTATAACAGGATCAAAAATGAATCCAAGAAATTTGGGATAATCAGCCAATATCTATATCTAGTAATACCTTGGGTCTGTGACAAGGGGATGAGGAAAAAGTCATGTCTACATCTTCTCATTCCCTTTCCAACATCCCATCATTTCATTGGTACCTTCTTTTTCCCTGATAGTGGGTGTGGCATGTGGAAGTATGGGTTATAGTAGAAAGACCTGACTTTGAGCCCACTATTTATAAACTCTGTGACCTTAGTCAAAACTACTTTAACTGAGACTTAGTTAATGCATCTGTAAAATGGGCATGATTATACTTGCACTCTCAGTTCCTTCTGTTGTGAATTCAAGGGGTTGATAAATGATCTTGAAAGTTCCTTCAAGTTCCAAATCCTGCCATCTTACCTCACAGGTATACTTTGAGGATCAAATGAGATAATAGATGTGAATACTGTCTGCCAGCTGTTTTTTTTTTTTCTTTCATAGGTGTGGATATGCTGGAATATCATATACTGAGAACACTATCTATTTTTTGCTTTCCAGGGGTCTTGTCCAAAATGTTCAGAATGCCCAGTGCTTCTTTTTTCCCTATAGCTTGTACAATTACCATGATTTTGAATCTGCTAGTTATTTCTTGTGTGACCTAAGTAGATTACTTTTCTGCCTGCACCTCATTTTCTTCTTCTATATAATGAAAGGTCAAACTAGATGCATCTAAGATCACTTCCAGCTCCAACTCCTATGATTCCACAGTTTTCTTAATTGCTGAAACCCTTCAGGGGAACCTGGGGGGACCTGAAAGTCCTGGAAACCATGAGAAAGCGGTTGTATAACAGGTTTGTAGGTTAGATTCCATAGGAACTATGTTTTGTTCTGTTTTTTAGTCATATTTTATTTTTTCCCAATTGCATATAAAAATAATTTTTAACATTCTTTAAAAAGATTTTAAGTTGTAAATTTTCTCCCTTCCTCCCTCCTTGAGATGGCTAGCAATCTGATATAAATAACCATGTTTTCTAAATCTAATAATAATAATAGCTAATACTTATATAGCTCTTAAAGCAAATTTCTTAATTTTTTATTCTCACAACTACAATAAGAGATAGGTACTTTTTATTATTCTTTTGTCATTTATAGATAAGGAAACTGAGGCAGGGTCATTTATAGATAAGGAAACTGAGGCAGGGTCAGGGTCAACCACAGTCAAGTGTCTGAAATTAGATTTGTACTTGCATCTTCCAATGCAAGTCTAACATTTTACCCGCTGTCTTACTTACCGCCTTTGTCAAAAACTTAGATATACAATCACTTTTGCTTTTACAACCACACTTTTTCTTCCTTTTAAAAAGTTTTATTGATGCCTTTTTATATAATCGTTTTTAATTTTTCCAAATACATGTGAAGATAATTTTCAACATTCACCCTTGCAAAACCTTGTGTTTCAAATTTTTCTCCCTCCCTCTTCCTCTCCCCCTCACCTAGACAGCAAGTAATTGCATATGTTTAATTCTTCTAAACAAATTTCCACACTTACCATGCTTCACAAAAAAAATAAGAATTGATACTTTTAAAAAAACAATATTGTCACATCCACCATGGAACTTCCATACAACCTTTCCTTGTAACAAAGAAAAATAGTTGAGCAAAACTAATCATGACTAATACTATGACTGAACCTGATAGAGTATATGGCATTCCAGGCCCATAATTCAATATCTTTCTCCAAGGGGAGAAAAGTATTTCATAATTTGGTTCCAAGAATGGCCATTACATGGCTCAGTTGCCTTTCAGTGTTGTTTTTAATCAAAAGGTGATAGTTACTATGTATATGATTCTTTTGGTTCTTCCCTCTGCAATAGTCCATACAAATTATCCCATATTTCTCCAAATTCCTTGGTTTTTATTGTTTGACCATTTCTTAATTTATGTTTCCAGGTTTTAATTCATGAAGAGTTAGAAATGACTGAAAATGACTAAACAACAAATATATTTTTTCTTCCACACAGGCATGTACATTGATAGATGAATAAATAAAGAGATAGATATTTTAAGCCAGGGCAGTATTAGGAGCTTTTATGAATAAAAGGCATGGAGGTCAAACATCTACCTTTTTGCTGCCATGTTGAACATAGACATAAATCCTCTGTATGGAGTTGAGGATATGATACAAATAGTATATTCCTGTTTTCATGAGAAATGTTGATTTTCCTCAGCATGAAGTTTTACATCTGTTATCCAGCTAACTTTGACTTTAGTTTTCTCATCTGTAAAATGAAAGGATTGGGCCCAATGAAACTCTGTGGTCTCTCCTAGCTCTAAATATATAAGATAATGTTACTTCCCTTTTCATAGCCTGATCTCCCAACTGAAAAATGAAGGAATTTAACCAGATGATCCCCTCCAACCTTAAATCTTATCATTAAATGCAAACCCACAGTCTATGATCATTTTGCTAAGCATCTGTTTTATGTAAGACACTATGCAAGGTTCCAGGGATATAAAAAGAAAATAAAGATTAGTTCCTTATATTTTACTGGGTGGTAATATTAGGTGGAGGTGGAGATATGATATGAAAATTTATTTATTTAGTTAGTTTTTTTATGATAATTCTAAGACTTTTTAAAATTATAGCTTTTTATTGACAGAACATATGCATGGGTAATTTTTACAACATTGTCTCTTGCACTCACTTCTGTTCCAACTTTTCCCTTCCATCCCTCCATCCCCTCCCCTAGATGGCAAGTAGTCTCATACATGTTAAACGAGATGAAAGTTTATAAACAAATGTATAATGTATTTATTTATGATGTATAATTTGCATGTATATATACATACAGATACATACACACATTTCTATTGCTTCCCTTCTAATTTTGTCTGCATTGGTTTTGTTTGTACAAGACCTTTTTAACTTAATATAGTAAAAATTATCCATTTCACATTCAACAATGTACTCAAGTTCTTCCTTGGAGTGACAGAAATTATTAATATTATCCTACCTATCTATTTTATCTTCAGAAAGGAAAAATCTTCCTCACACTTATTTGGTTATTCTCTAAAGTTTGCTCTTCAAATCTTTTGAATGACTAGTCAATGGTAATCTCTAAGATGTTGATGATACCAAAAAGCTGCACACATATAAAATTTGAGGAAGCAGAAAGTAATGCTAACTAAGGAATTCATAAAGATTTCATATAGGAGATGGCATATGACTTAGCCTTGAAGAAAATTCTAAGAGGTGAAAGTGAAGAGGAGCAATATCTCAGATATGGGGGAAAGCGTGTGCAAAAGCCATAACCTGAACTGAGACAATAGCTTTGGGGCAATTTAACTGGGTCTTGGACGAATACTGTGAAAATTATTCTGGAAAGGATAATTCCTAAGAGATGGCTTGGAACCACTATCATTTCTCCATTGAACATGGTCTTTTGGGCTAGATTCAAAGGTCAGCTTATCCAGTTCCTATATGGTCTTTTGAGGTATGTTTCCTTATTTGTAAAATGAAGGGAATGGCCTAAATGGTCTTTAAGGTCCAGGTTTATTTTGACTGTGATGTTTAACAACTTTACTCCTTTAGGCACCTTTGGGACTCTTTTTCTGTTGTTGTTGTCATGCGTCCCTTTGACAGCTCCTTTGATGAAGGCTAGAAATGCATTCTCAGAATATTTTTAAAATGCATAAAATTGCAAATGAAATCAATTATGTTGAAATACAGATGTCAAAATTTAAAAAAAAAAAGACACCCAAGTTCATAGACCCCCTTGGCTAAGAGTACCTAGTTTAGGGAGACAAGAGGAAAGAATATTTGAAATCAGGATGATTCCAGAAAGCCTGAATCCAATGGTCACCATCAAGTAAAATCTAGAAGGGCTCCTCAGAAGAAGTGGTCTTTGACACAAAAAAGGTAGCTGGGAATGGAAGGTGCAGGCAATAAATGGCAGATTAGGTGTGTAAATCCTCCCAACTCCCACCCTCTCCTACCAAAGGGTTATGTGTGTGGCTCTTCTAGCACCCCCACTCCTTTTCCCATTTTTCACTACCCACCAATAAGGACAAAAAGACGAGGTAGCCTTTGATGGAACCATTATGATAAGTTGTGAGACCAGCCCACGCGAAACTCTTCCCACCCCCCCAACTGTAGGCCATCTCCAGGACCTCATCAGGGGCTGGCAGGATGCCTGGCTCTCTACCCTCAGGGTGCCCAGGGTAGCCAAAGCGGGTGGAGGGGGGCAGGAGGCCAAGCATGTTCCCAAAATATTTATTTATTTAAGGGACCAAGCCTTCCACATACCTGGCTATGATTAACCCCCTGAGGCCTAGGGAAGGGGGGGGGAGAGACGCTGTTCTCTCTGCCTTTGATGTGAAAGAGATTGATGAGATGAGTCTCTGGCAGCATAGCTGGGGGGAGGTTGGGAGGCTGGAAGGAGGCTGGGAGGGGACTGGGAAACCCTGGGTGATGTAACTCTGTGTACTGCTGAGATAAAAATCATAGAAAAATGGCAAGGTCAAAGAATAGATTTGATAGGGTTGGAAGAAATAGTAAGGTCCATTTTCGCTAGCCTTCTAGCAGGAACTTACCTGGTTCTTGATAGGGAGGAGGGGGAAAAAGAAAGGGTTTATGAACTTATTTGCATAGATTAACATAGATCTTATCCTAAATGAATTGGGGAAACCCTGAAAGGTGGGCAGCTCCAGCTGAGAGACCATATTTGAGTAAACATTCGACCCCTATCTCCTGTCCCCTTTAGTGTGGAAAATGGCTAAGGTGAGGATTAGAAAAATCCTGAGTCTAAGGGATTTGGCTTCCAAAATCATAGGCACTAGACAGAGACGGGGTAGGATGGGCTTTGAGAACATTGACTCCAAAGCACAAAGATGTGCAGATGGTGGAGATTTGGTCCCAGAGATCACAAACACTGAGACGTGAGGGAGACATATGGAGACAGATCTAATGAAAGAGATAGATAGTGATATACAGAGACCAGGTGAAAGAGATTTTCTCAGAGATACACACACAGAAGAAGACACAGCCCAGAAAGACTTAGCTAGAGACTTAGAGCCACACAGACAGAAAAGAACAAGAGTAGTAGTAAAGTAGAGAGGGGAGAATGGAGGATCTCCAATAAGCTAAGCTCTTTGGTTCCCATAGTCTCTAACGCTACTCTCAGGATATGAAATTCTCTCTCCATTTCTACTTTTAAGGCATATTGTCCCCAGTCAGAGATAACCCCATCTGACCATTGCTCTGAGATCTTTCACCTCCCCAGGTTACTTCTGTTTCCTAGTCTTCCAGAAACTCGATTCTAATATTTTTTCCACCTAGGAAATGGAAAACATGTTGAATTTTTTTAAAAGTTTGCAAATCCCTTCTGCCAGTATCCCATAAATTCTCTTTCCCAGGAGAGGAGACAGGGAGGGAAGGCTTTGGGTCTGCTCTTCCAGATGTTGCTGCCCAAAGGGCCTGGTACAGTCATACTTAGGGGGAAGAGGGTGGGCGATGAAGAGAGAGAAGAGCCAAAGAAGTAGTGGTCAGTGGAGGAAAACACCAAACTAGGAAGGCAGGGCAGGGCTAGAACTTGGTGGCTCATGACCCCCTGGGGACCTTTGGTATTTATGGCCTAAGCTCTGCCTAGGACTTCCTATAGTAATTTCAGACAGCTCAGTCCTCAACAGGGTTCATAGGGGAAGGAGTTCTTTAGAAAACAGAGTCCACTTCTTTAAAAATCTAGGAACCTTCTCCCCACTGTATTCTCTTTGTTATTTCTCCAGTCTTTAGGTAAACCCCAAGCCTCAGTTTACCTCTTGTGTAAAATAGGGAAAATCAATTGTTCACTATCTACCTCACAGGCTTATTGTAAAATAACCCTTGAAATTCTCTGGAAATCCAAGTTTTGATCATCGCTATTTATATTATTATTGTTGTTTATATTATTATCTGTCAGCATTAAGGGTTATTGGGGAAGGGAATAGCTTGGAAGGGGAACCTAGATAGTGCTTCCTTTGCCCTAGAATGTCCTTATTCTCCTCTACTTCTTGTCACTTGTGAAAAAAATACCTTAAAAGGGAAGCCAGAACCTCATGGGAGATGCAAGAGGGGAAAAATTTGAAGGTAGAAAATATAGGTAGTAGAATGAGATGCTGACAAGCAAGCATTAAGCCTAGGCTGTACTCAGGGATTATGACAGTTTGACAACCAGGATTTGGGTTCAAATTAGCTCCAGAGGGGGAAAAAAGGTAGAAGTTCTAGAAAAGGCAACACCAGCCTTTGGCTTCATTCAAATTCTATGCTTCCTACTGGTGTGATATTAGGAAATCATATCCACTCTTTAAATCTCAATTTCCTAATCTGTAAAATGAGGGGGTTGGACTAAGTGGACTCTGAAAATACTTCTTGTTCTGTAGCTTGATCGTTAAGGTCAGACAAAGAAGTAGGAAATAATTTATACAAAGTACTCTTCAAGGGCTTTAGAAATAAAAATGTTTCCAATGATGGAGACAGAGTAGAGACAATGTAGAGAAAGAGATAAGGAAAGGTGAGGGGACAATAGAATGTAGTGCCCCTACTTGGCTAGTTTTACTGGCTTCCTGGGGCAGCACAAACCACTGGAAAGAATGTTAGGCTTGAAGTTAAGACACCTGGCTTTGTATAATCCTAACTAGCTGGGTGAGACCGATTTTGAGTTCTAGGTTCCTCATATATGAAATAGGCATAATCATATTTGCAATACCTACCTCATAGAAATGTTGCTAAAAAAAAAAACCCTTTGGAAAAACTGGAAATATTGCATGTTCTTAACTGCCTGTGGCTGGATTATTGATCTCACAGATTTAGAAATGGAAAGGATCTTGGAGATTATCAAACTAGAGGATCAGAGTTACAAAGAACCCCGAGGGATAAAGAACCCCTGAGGGACTAGTCCAACCTCCTCAGTTTAAGCAAACTGAGCCCCATGGAAGTCAGGTAATTTGCTAAACATTAAATAGGAAGAATGGGAGGCAGGGTTTGAGTCTAGGTTCAGCGCTCTTTCCATTAAATCAACCTCCCTCCTAAAGAAGTCAAGTGAAGTGCCCATCTTCCCCTGACCTTAAGTAGGTGGCAATGCTAAGAATCAGCAGAGCTAGGGACCTCGCATCCAAAATCCACAGTTCTTTATACCCTAAGGTTTTGGTACTCTGTTTATAATTCCTAATATTATCTTGTTTCTTTTACATTATTCCTTCTGGGGCAGCTAGGTGGAGCAGTGGACAGAGCACCAGCTCTATCTGAAGTCAGGAAAACCTGAGTTCAAATCTAACCTCAGACACTTAACACTTCCTAGCTGTGTGACTCTGGGTAAGTCACTTAATCCCAATTGCCTCAGGGGGGAAAGACCACATTACTCCTTCCCTTCTCATCCCTTGTTTATAGAAATCCAGAGTCATAGAATTTAGAACCAGTGAGGACCTTAGAGACAGTTGAATATTTAAGGCATCTTAACTTTTTTCATATCATAGACCCCTCTAGTAAGTTAATGAAATCTATGGATCTCTCCTCAGAATAATGTTTTTAAATGTACAATAAAATACATAGCATCACAGAGGAATAAATTATATTGTGAGCTAGTTATAAATTAAAAATAACCAACATGTTCACAGATCCCAGTCTAAGAACCCCTGATTTTTCCAACTTATCCTCTACCCATAGAGTTTGTAACAAATAAATACAAATCTAGCAAAAGTTTCTTCAAAAATAAATTAAAACCCATCTTTGCCTTGGTTGAACTGGAGAGAAAAAGGCAGAAGTTGTGGGATGATTACAAGAATGGTAAGGCAGGGGATGGTGGGAACTGCTCAGGGAGGGCTCCCAGCTTTCCCTCTCTGACTCCAGCTCTGGGGACCAGAGTATTTATCGTATTCCTCAGAGTAGGAAGCAAACCTTACTTGGATCATTTGTTCTGTTTGATTGCCTCATTTCCTTTGAGGGTATTTCTTTATATAATTCATGGTACAATGGAAATCCATTGATTCTGAAGTCAGAAGACTCAAATTCAAGTTGATTCTTACTACTTAAGTGACCTTCACTTCTCCAAGCCTCAGTTTTGTATTCTATAAAATGAAAAGATTAGGCTAACCGTTCTTTAAAGTCCCTTCCAGTCAGGGGTAATATAGGTAAGTGTTTTAAGAAACAACTTATTAGGGGAAACTAGTTAGTAGCTGTGTGGCCCTGGGCAAAATCACTTAACTCTGATTGCCGTCAAATGGGGGAAAATAACAACCACCACACACACAAAAAAAAAACCTTACTCTCCAGAAGGAAAATATATCCATAATTTACTTTTAAATTTAATCTGTATCATTACTTTTTTCAGTCTAGAAAATCAACATAACACTATCCCTGTTTTTAATGTTTGCAATTTCTGAGGTATAAATGTTCAGTCTGAAAAATTTAACAATCTGCTTTACCAGTCTGTAAGAATTATTTCTAGTTCCAAATCTAAGCATTGAAATGCATTCAATTCAGTTCAGATAATATTTATAAAGTATTTATCACAGTTACTGGTATATAGTAGGTGCTTAATAAATGCACGTTCCCCTCTTTTCTTCCATTGTTTCCCAGCAAACATTTATTAAGCTCCTGCTTAATGCAGAACATATTTCCTAACCCCAGATCCACCATCTACTAGCCTCCCTATTCCTCTTCTGGTTGTTCATTCTAAGACATCCAAATGCAAATATCTGAAACCTGGCTTAAAAGAATGGGGGGAAAGAAGGCAGAGGCCAAACTGGAGAGATCTGCCATTGTTCAGCCTCTAACCCTGAGCAATAATAACCAGAGGAAATGGAAGGAGAACATTTAGGGGGCTTGGAGTTAGATCTTAAGAAAGAAATTCTTAAGAACTTGTTTCACTTCTCAGACCAGCAACTGAAGTCCATTGGGGATGGTTTCTGAATAGGTCTGCCAGGGTGGGGCAGGAGGATGGCTCAGAAGATCTGGGACTTTCTCAGATACGTTATTTCACCATGGTCTTTACTGGGGTTCCTCCATCTGAGTTCCAGGAAAGTCCTCTGCAAGGTAATACCAAGATTAACATCCCATTTACCCCATCCCACTTGCCCCCCATCCTGAGGTCTGTTAACCAAGGAATGGATGGATTGATAGCTGGAGACTACAGCAATATGGAGCCCTCTGGTGTAGCCAATTGGGGCAAAGGTATGCCTTCCACACCCTTCTGAGGGAGGGTTGTCCAGGCCCCCAGTCTCCTGGGTCTTCCCACCCACAGGCTGGACATGGGCCTCTCCCTGTGACTCAGCCATATGACGTCTTGGAGAGAGTGGAAAGACTGAAAGCGGAGGAGGTGGCAGCTCCTTTCCCTCCTGTCCTCACCTCCTAGGTTTTGCCCCAGTGTCTTGGTCCCAAAGGCCACCTCTCCACTTTTTCCTGTTCTTAGCAGGCACCCAGCCTGAAAACCTTTTCTTCTGGCCCATGCCCATTAAGAGAGATCCCATGCCCACCTGGATACAGTCCTACGTGTAAGAAGGATAGGTCATTCCAAGGACAAGGTCTGTTCTGTGACTTTTTTCCGGGACCCATTTCCACCCCTTTCAATCTCTCTGAGGCAGCCTTATGGCTCTGGTAGTTTTGGGCTGTGCTCAAGCTGTTCTCTGGCACTTTTTTCACTCCACTAAAAAAAATTAAAAAGAGGTGAAAAGAAGTCTAATGGATTCAAGAGTAATAGATCTGATGTCAAAAGATCTTGGTTCAAAATTCAGCTCCGTTACTTATGTCTTATGAGATTGGAAACAAGTCTCTTCTTTTCTTTGAGCCTCAGTTTCCTCCTTTGTAAAGTGAGGGGAATGAGACTAGGTATTTTTGAAAACCTCTTCCAAAAAGTATTGAATAATTGCACATGTGTAACCGTTATTGGATTACTTGCTGTCCAGGGGAGGGAGAAAAATTTGGAACACAAGATTTTGTAAGGATGAATGTTGAAAACTATCTTTGCATATATTTTGAAAATAAAAAGCTATTATTATTTAACAAAAAAAACCTTTTCCATCTCTAGATTCTATGATATTCCTTCCTGTGGGAATCCAAATGCTTAAAATGGTAGACTAGGTATCACCCCTGCTCACTAGAGTTACCCATACAACATTCTCTGCTCTGGCCCTTCCCAGCCCGCTCTGAGTTTCCCCAAATCTTTTTCTTGAAAACAGAGATTTCTTATTTGGCAAACTCAGTGCCATTTTGAACTGGACTCAATCCTGGCATCTCCTGCATGTTGCACATTATACTGCCTGCTATCTGTGCTCCACCCTCTCCACCCTCAACGCCATCACCCTACTTCAAAGTGCTACAGCAACGGGAGCTAATTAGGCACCTCTTCCCCCCCCCCCCCCCCCCCCGCCTTGCTTGTTAAGTATCATTAACCCCAGTTTGCAGATGAGGAAACTGAGACTCTGGAAGGGGAGCACGTCACCCCCCATCCCCACCCTACCCTCAAGCCAGAGATGGCACAAGGTCTTGGGATTCTGCCCAGTCCTATACTGCTTCCCTGATCTTAGGGGAGACAGGTGCCCTTTGCACCTTAGTTTTTAGTTCTGGCAATAGAGAAGAGAAAAATGGGAGCATTTCAGGAAAAGACTTTTCTCCCCTTTTCTTGCTCATTTACATGAGCCTACTTCTAGGGTAGGGGAAGTTGCTGGTTTGGGTTGGGTGGGATAGGAGGGTAGAAATGTCTGAAACTGAATGTAAATAAGATGCAAATGAGCCCCCCAATTATTACAGAGTCAGGGCGGTGGCACTTTGGATAATGGAAGTTTAGGGAGGGGTAGAGAGGATAGGTAGTGAAGGGAGGAGACCCCTCTTCCTCCCCCCCCCCCCCGAGGTTCTAGTTTCAAAAATGATGTTATCACTCCTGATGTGGCCACTGGCAAAAGTGGTGAGAAGTGTGCTGATGTTGGCAGCGCCTTGGAGGGACCCAACGCCATGTCCTCTATGCTGATACCATCAATTCCCTCCAGACTTGCTTCCCCCTTTAGGGATGACAGGAAAGCTTGATCTATCGTCATCTACCAGGGAAGTACAAGCAGCAAAGTTTTCTGAAGGGGACTGTGAAAATAGCTAGATAGAATACAGTTCTATACTGACAAATTGCTTTCCCTATCATGATCTGGGAGACTGTAAACTTAAATGCAGGTATTACTATCTTCATTTTGAAGATGAGAAAAATTAAGCTTCAGATACATGAAATAGTTTGCCCTAGTTTGTACATCTATTAGAGCTATGGACTATTAGGACTATAAAATTAAAGACTTAAAACTGGAAGTCACCCTAGAGATCATCAATTGATTAATTGATATTTTTTAAGCGCCTACTATGTGCTAAATACTGTGATTGGCACTAGGGATACAATTACAAAGAATGAAACAATCCTTTCTTGCAAGGAGCTTCCATTCTAAATTCCAAATGAAGAAACTGAAATTCAAAGAGGATCTCAAAAAAAAACCCAAGAAAGCAAACCTATTTTCTTTCCCTTAAGGCTCAGAAAGTCTTTATAATAATGGGATGTGTACTAGTGAGTTTGCTGGGCTTACACTGAGCTAAAGGCATGATGATACTTGGACATCTTCCAGATGAACTGGAAAATTGTCAGGGGAGCCCACCAGGGCAGATGAAGTCAATTCTTCAGTTTGTAGAAAAGTAGGAAAGAAATCCTATCCCTAATATATAAGATGAGAATAAGTGGAGGAAAAAAGGGAGTCTTTCCAGAGATGAGGATCTCTCTGTATCTGTTTCTATAAGTATGTTGTATTGCTGTATCTATGTCTGTATCTATCCATATCCATGTCCATATCCATGTCTATATCTATATCCATGTCCATTTTGGGGGAGTTTTGCAGAAGCTGCAGATGGCATGCTAAGGCAGCAGATGAAACAGAAAAGGTTTAGAAACTCAAAAGTCCAAAAAATAAATAGATAGTATTGTATAATATCAACATATTTTATCTTTTAATATCATAAATAAACTCAAATTTTACAATAAGATACTGTAAATATCCCATAGAAGAAAAAGAAAAAATGCAGGCTACTTCTCCTACACACACACACACACACACACACACACATACACATCTCTGCTTCTATGTCTATACCTATAGCTACCTATATCCAAATCTATATCTATCACTATCTCTATTTATACCTCTACCTATTTATATGCAAATCCATATCCATCTCACACATATATGTATCTCTATACATATATACACACATATATATGTGCATGCATACCCGATTCTTTGAGGAGAGTTTCCCACCTGACCACTGCTTTTCTTTATTGTCCTTAGAAATGAAAACTAAGGCTGTCTCACCTGAAGTGAACTAAATCAGGGACTGGTGGGATACAAAGATGAAGTGAACTGACTTGCCAAGTTGGGAGGAGAAATCAATCCTTGAGGAAATCCAGAGCAAGAGGTCTGAGGGTTTTAAGAATGAAGAAGTGAAGGATGGAGGAGATGATAAACAGGTTTCAGGAACTAGAAAAAGGAATAACATAGACTTTGACCAAATCACCTTAAGTCTTAGTTACCTCATTTAGAGAATGGAGGATGGTATGCTTTGAATTGCTTGCATCATTCTTAGTATGAGTTGTGAGGATGGGAATGTATCTCCCATACACAGGAGCTTTACTCTGATACAGATGCTAATTGAATGACTGTCTACCTCCAGGAAGGATACCTGAGAGGCAGTGGACTTAAATTGAGGCAGGATCAAAGGGGGCTGGACATATTAATGACAGCTCACCTTACCCAGCACTCTCTTCTATCAAAGCCCAAATCAAGGCTTTATTCTAATGTGGCAGGACCTGCTAGAGGTGACTTCAGATACTGACAACTGTGTGTCTGTGATCTGAGCTAGCTTGGCTGCTTCCTATTGGGCTTCTGGCTTTTCTTTTGTTTTATTTTTGTTACAGCAGCTCTTGAAGGCTATATATGACATAGAGGTGTTGCAACCTGCATCAGTGCTCTCCCAGGTGAAATTAAAGAGCCATGAAGTACTGAAATAGGTAAAAAGGATTATCAAGTTTACAGTGTACTTTTCCCACAACAAGCTTAACAGATAGGCAGTGTGAGTATCATTATACCTATTTTAGAGATGAGGAAATAGAGGTTTAGAAAGGTAAAATTATTTGCCCATAGCTAGTGAGTATTAGGGATGAGGGCAGCTTGGTGACTCAGTGAGAATCAGTGGTTTAGTCAGGAATACTTGAGTTCAAATTTAGCTTCAGACACTTATTAGCAGTGTAAGACTCTGGGCAAGTCACTTAACTCTTATTTCCTTCAGTTTCCTCATCTGCAAAATTAGCTGAAAAAAAATGGCAAATTACTCCAGTATCTTTGCCAAGAAAATTCCAAATGGGGTCACCAAGACTGAACAGCAACAATTATAGACAAGATACAAAGCTAGCGTCTGTCTCATATTCTTTCTTTTCTTACAGGCTGCTTATACAAAAGGAGAATATTTGAGACCATTTGTACTTTTTCAGGGTCTAGAGGAGATGCTGGATAGTCACTAAGGGCATCAGAAAAAACTACGCTACCAGCTTGGGACACAGCATTTTGCCCCTTTTCACTGTCCTGGTCCTGGCCCCCCAAGATCCATTTCCTACTAGTTCTCATGGGTCAAATACTTGAGAAGTATCATCCTTAACTCCTTTTCTTTTTCCCCATCACTGGCTCTTAAACCTTACTGGACTTTGTCTATTATCAGAAGAAGAGAGAGGCAGGAGAAGAAGGGAGGAGGTGATGTCATCCACAGCTTTCATCCAGGTGTGGGAGCTCCTTACTTCCTTTGTCAACGAGGGGAAACCTCAAAGGTCTTTGCCAAGTCCCTGAGGACCCCCAGTTAGGAGTGTGGAAAACAGAAATCAGGAAGCACAAGAAGCTATAATTCTCCTCCCATTCATAATCAAATTCTTTCCCTCTTCTCCCAGTCTCTAAAAATCAGTAGAGACTTCCATCTATAGAATGGCAGGGGGAAGAATGCCCTCCTGGGAAACAAGAGGATGGACAAAATGACCAAGAGCTTCCCAGTTCCTCTCTTTGTTTATTTCTCTCCCACCTGATTTCATGGGATATATGGTGGCAGTCTCCATAAGCATGGTTGGGATTACTCTGGTGAAATGACCTCATCTGGTGACAAAAGTCCCTGCCAGCTCAGGTTTACCCTCAGACTCTGATCACTGAACTCCTTGGAAATTCCCTGGGCTATTTGTTATTTTTCTATCTAGTTTTTATCCTTGGGTTTATAGATCCCTAAAGGCTTTGTTCTTCCAAACTATGAGATCCTATAAGGCTGGTCCAAGTCTCCCACCATCCTCCACTGAAATGCCTGGCAACAGAGGCTGTAAGGTCAACCAGTGGCCTGGGGGTGGGTGGAAGAGTTGAGGTTTTTGTGGTCTGGGTTCCTTCAACTTCTCTAAAGTGTCAGGAATTTGGGGAATTCTGGGAAACGATTCTGAGTTTCTGGCAAGGCCCATCTGGTTCAGATACTCAAGAAATAGGCACAGTATTATTAATAAAAATATATCCTGTTTATATTGCACTTATAAAATCACATTTACATTGCAGAGGATTATGGGATTTTAAACTGGAAGATACCTACCTTTGAGATAACTAAATCTTGCTCTTTCATTCTCCAGGGGAAAAAACTGAGGGTCCAAGAAACAGAATGCTGAAAGTCACCAAAAAAAGCAACAGAGCTAGAATTTGATTCTCCTCCAGGGCATCTTTGCCACTACCCCATAATGCATTTCAGTAACATAGCATGTAACAGCTATGTCTCTAACAAGGAACAACTACTCTGGTCTGGAAAAAAAATTACGATTTAGAGCTGGAAGGGAATTGACATCCAAAGCAGGCTCCTCCATCTATACCATTTCCTCCCTTTCCCCCCCAACTCAAGGTCTGTACCTGCAGGAGACAGGGAGAGCAAGGAAGGAGATCTAGGACCATGAAGGTTAGGGTTATCAGGCTTTGGTTCAAAGGGGATTAAAACATTCCTCTTCCCATTGATGGCTCAGGCAGTTGGGCATGGATGGGGGAAGAACAGAGGCTGGAGGTATCCAAGCACAGGGGGACTGGTGCAGAGGATGTTTCATATATTAAAGAATGATTCTTGGTTCCATGCCAGCCTGATCAGCTAACAGGAATTGTGCCAGTGTGCAGCAGGGTGAATAGGCAGTGCTCCGTTCCATTTTCTAGGATCATAGGATTCAGAGTTAGAAGGAAACCCCTTCATTTTAAAGATGAGGAAACTGAAGCCTGGAGAAGAAAAATAACTTATTCAAAGTCACACAGACAGCAAGCAACAGATAAGATTTTAATCCAGGGTCTTGAATTCTCAAACTGATTTTTTTCTCACTATGCCATATATCCTTCCTTAGCCTGTTTCCCTGACACTCATTCCATTACTCTAGAAATATCTATCCTTGTGTGTTGATAAATCTTTAACAATTAGTTTGCCAATAAAATAAAATGCGCTATATATTGTTAAGTTGAATCTCTCTTATTAATATTTTCTCCAGCACCTTCTTAATTCTAGACAAGCAGTAAAACAACATATCAAGCCTGATTTGTAGTTAATGATTTCCAATAGGTAAATACGCAAATGTAATTTAATGATGGCTCTCCCAGTTGAGCTGGCTCTAGTACATCCTTTTTTAATGGCAGATTGAAAATGGGGATCCTCAAATCATAGTATTTTCACCTTTCTGTTGTTGTTGTTTGCTTGCTTGTTTTTTTCCTTCTCAGTTTTGATCTTATTTTTCTTATGCAGCATGATGAATATAGAAATATATCTAGAAGAATTGCACATATTTAACCTTTATTGGATTCCTTGCTGTCTAAGGGAGGGTAAGAAGGGACAGAGAGAGAAAAACTTGCAAAGATGAAGTTGAAAAGTATCTTTGCATGTATCTGGAAAAATAAAATATGATTAAAATTTTTTAAAAAAGAAAAAGAAAATGGGAGATCCTCTCTGAGATTTGACCCCCTTTTCAATGAAATCTGATGGTTGTTCTATCGAAGTTAACCATCTATTCCAGTGTCCCATATTCCTAATTAGATGTGGAAAAAAACCTAGAAAAGCTAGATTAAATTTCCATCTATTATTTATTTCTAGAGATAGAGAAATAAGTGAATGAAAGGCACTCATTCTGAGAGGAAGTTCATTAAACGAGCAAATAGCTTCCCAGACTTTGGGAGAAATCAAGACAAGATTTTCTGAAGGAAAGGAGTAAGACTGAAAGAATGGAAAAAGTCAAGAATGGAAGTAGGGGAAGAAAAGACAAAAGTTGACTCAGGAAGAAGAAAAAGCTTGTATGAAGGTCTAGAGTAGAAGAGAGTGAATAGAGAAATATGATAAATAGAGGAAAGGAATAGAGAAAATGAGGAGAACTGCCCAGGAGATCAGAGGGATCTAAAAAAGGACGTCCCCAAGAGACAAGGGAATATGGTCGGGAAGGGAGCACAGAGAGGAAAGGATGGAGGAAGCTAGTTTCCAAATTGGGATCTGGCTTCAAGAGCCATTGCAACTCCCCCCAAACACTGAGATGATTATGGGATATGCTCTTCATGTGGGGCTGACGGGAGGGAGACTGGAGACGAAATGACTGGTGAAAAGGAGGCTGGTCTCACAGCTCAGGCATGAAGGGATGAGAGCCTGGATTAGAGTGAGGGCTTTGGCAATGGAATGAAGAATCCAAGATATGGAATGAGCCAGAATGCCTGAACCAAAGGCACACCATTTCAGAGCTCCCCAATTTCTGTTCTCATCCTGGATCTCACCAGGTCTCACATGCCCCGGGGAAGATTAGAGCATCCCTATGTTCTTTCACCCACCCTGTGTGATTGCCACATTCCAGCCCCCAACTCTCACATCCTGGCACCCTGGAGATGAGGCGGGTGCTGCCCACCCCAAGTGCCCAGAGAGCTGATCGGAGGAGACACAGCTGCCTGTGATGATTCCGCCTGTAGTGTTTCAGTCGAGGTTAGCCGAGAGACTGCCAGGCGCCGCTTAATAGTATTTTAATTATATAGCTACAACAAGAATTCCCCCCCCCCAACCCCGGGCTAAGGCCCTCACAGATACCTCCATCTCCGACTCAGCATCTTCAAGGCCTTAACAATCTGCTGTTCAGACCCTTTCCTTCCCTGTTTGTTGGGGTTTCTTGCCTGTATGGGGAGAGATGAAGCTTACCCCCACCAGACTCCCTGGCAAAGGACCACCATCTTTATGGAAATCCCTGCTGAAGAGGATGGCGCATTAGCTGGTTCCAAAGATTCTACCCAGTTTTTGGCCCTCCTGGGCATTGTAAAGGGGTAGAGTGAGTTGACTAACAACTACACTTGTGTCCTCTATTGCCAATCTAGTATACCTGGAAGGACAGTCCCAATTCTCAGTAAACTCCTAATCTGATGGGGGAGATTTTGATGGAAGGAGATACAGTCTTTATCCTCTGGGAGTTTTGATGGTGGAAGCAGGCCCTGCCCTCAGGGAGCAAGATAGAACACTACTAAAGGACATTGTATAGACCTCAACATCTGCAACTTGAGTCCATAAGGTGAAACAGATTAACGGAATCATTAGAACTAGGTGGCCATAGTTAGGGAGAGCTTTCAGGAGGAGGAAAGAACCTAATGGGATTTGGGAGAAAGGTGGGAATACGTGTTAGCAGAAAGGAAGGGGTGGGTTAGTATGCTTCAGAATGATCTATAGACAGACTAAGAAATTAGTCCTCTCCATTGGGAAGTTCCACATCTCAGAAAGACACATGGATAGATACAAAAAAAAAGAGAGACAGACACAGGAACCAATCAATTCATTTTTTAAAGTGTTAACAATGGACCAAGCACTGTGCTAAGAATTATAAAAAGAGCAAACACAATTCTTGCCCTCTGGAAGCTTACATTCCAATGGGGGAAGACAACATACACATAAATTTGTACACAGAAGCCTATTACAGAAGAATTGGAAGATAACCTTAGAAAGGGAAGGTCTCCTGAAGAAGGTAACACTTGAGTTGAGTCTTAAAGAAAGCCAGCATTTCTAAGAGGCGGCAATTAGGAGGCAGAGCATTCTAGCCATTGACCCAATAACAGGGGTGATCTTCCCAAAGGATGACTCTATCCCTCTCTCAAAAAACCTTGTTGCTCAATCATGTCTAAATCTTTGTGACTCCTTTTGGGGTTTTCTTGGCAAAGATCATGAAGTAGCTTGTCATTTCCTTCTCCAGTTCATTTTACAGAGAAGGAAACTAAGGCAAACAGGATTAAGTGACTTGCCCAAAGTCATACAGCTAGTAAATATCTGAGGTTGAATTTGAACTCAGAAAGATATCTTCCCAACTCCAGATCTACCACTCTATCTACTTTGCTACCCAGCTGCCTCTTAAAACAGTAAGACTATAGAAGCGATTTTAAACATCATTTAGTAATCTTTGTATTATAGATATGAAGCAGAGTCTCAGAGAAGGGAGGCAATTTGTTCAATGTCATTTACCCAAGTAATGGCAATGTAGCAACTACAAGTATCCTACTATCTGATCCAGTGCCCTTGCCCACCATTTTGTCCCTATAAACTCTATCATATTTGGAATCTATCTTCCTGCCTTCCATATTCTATACCTATGCACTTTGTATAACTTTGACCAAAACTGTTTTCTCTTTTGTTGGTCCAAATCCTACTATCATAGGACCATAGATTTTAGAGGTGGAAAGGACTGTAGAAATCATTAAGGCCAATACATTCATTTAATACAAGAGGAAACTCCAGAACAGAGACAGTAAATGTCTTGTTACAGAATAATACAGTTAGCATGTTAGATTAAGGCAGAGAGAGAGAGAGAGAGAAACTAACAATTCCTAGTCAATATATATATATATATATATATATATATATATACATATATATGTATATTCATTTCCACTGCTTTTTCAAGATAGGAGCTGGATTTTTTGCATCTTTATTCTTCATCTGGGAGACAGCTAAATGGTGCAATGGATAAAGTATTCCTGACACCAAGTCTACTGCTCTATTACACCACTCCTTTCAAGTCTCAGCTCATATTCTGCTTATATGAAGTTTTTCTTGATATCCTTTTGGCCCCTTCCAATTTAAACTGATACTACTTCCATCACACCTGACATTTGTTTATTTTGGGCTGCTGGATTCTCAGAGTGCCTTACGTACAGCAACTCATTTGAATTGACATACATTATCTCATCTGAGTCTCACAACAACTCTGTGAGGCAGGGAGGTGCCATTATTATTATTATCCTTGTTAAAGATGAGTTTTACAAACTCCGACTAAGAGATTAAATGATCTACCCACATCACACAGTTAGCAGGAATAGGAAGTAGGATTTGAAGACCAATCTTTCTGACTCCAAATCTAGCATCATATTCATTAAGACACATTCAATAATATCTCCTTTCTTTGAAGTCCTATAGATTTCCTTGCCTGGATCAGCATTTGGTTACTATCCCAAATTGGCTAAGATTTGCAGCTCATTTTCTGAGGGTATATCTATCTACGTCTAGCTATGTGTATGTACATGTATATGTATATGTCTGTGTGTGTATTCAGAGAGAGGGAAATCTCTCTAATTTCTCTCTATAATCCTAATCAATATATGTATATTTATTTCCACTATTATATTGTAGATTTTTTCAGGACAGGAGCTGGATTTTTTGCCTCTATTTCTCATCTGGAAGACAGTGGATAAAACACTGGACTTGGAGTCAAATCTGGCCTCATTTACCTACTATGATCACAGACAAGTCATTTAAGTCTTGTGTACTTCAGTTTTCTCAACTGTAAAACTGGTGCAAATAATAGTACCTACTTCACAGAGTTGTTTTAAGGATCAAATGAGATAACACTTATAAAACCTTAACGGAGTGCCTGGAATACAGTAGGCTCTTAAGAAATGCACTTTCCCTTCTTGGTATGGCAATACCTTAAATTAACTTGTCAATCAACAAACATTTAGTAAGTATCAGGTGATAGACTAGTCAATGGGGATGCAGAGATAAAAATAAAATGCCCCTGATTTCAAAGAACTTATATTTTATAGAAGTAAACACCATGTACATATAAAAATATTCAAAATTAATAAATATGAAGGAATTAGGGGCAGAAAGTAGCAGTTCTGTGGGCATCTAGATGGTACAATGGTTAGAGTGCTGGCCCTGGAGTCAGGAATCTAGTCCTCTTCTTGAGTTCAAATCTGGCATCAGAAACTTACTAGTGTCCCTTGAAAAGTCTGTTTGCCTCAGTTTCCTCACCTGTAAAATGAGCTAGAGAAGGAATGGCAAACCACTTCAGTATCCTTGCCACAAAAACTCCAAATGGAGTCACCAAGAATTAGACACAACTGAAATGACTTGACCAAAAATGACAAACTCTAACAGCTGTGGGAACTGGGAAAAGGCCTGTGTAGAAGACAGTCTCTGAACTGCTCTTTCAAGAAAACTAAATATTCCAAGAGGCAGAAATTAAGAGGAAATACAGGCATGGGAGGACAGCCTGGGCAAAGACACCAGAGAGAGGAGGTACAAAGTTACATGTGGGGAATATTGAGGTCAGTTTGTCTAGACTCTAGGTGAATGAAAGAGAAATGTACACAATAAAACTGAAAGTCAGGTTGAAATCAGGTTGTGAAGGGCTTTAAATGCCAAAAATAATAGGTGCTTGAAAATTATTTGTTGGACAGGTAAATGAATGAATGGATGAATGAATGAACTGGGCACATCTTACCCAAATTTCTAGGCTTTTCCCCAAAGTCCATATACATGCTAAAGGAAGAGAATATTGGGGAGAGACCAAAGTATGAATGGTGAGAGAAGCAGAGGAATATAGTAGGGAATATATTTTTATAGAGAAGATTATCCATATATACCCTCTTGGCCTCTGGTTTTGGTAATCTCAATTTGGTCCTTCATGGAGTCACAGTTGGGAGAGAAGGCTTCGCCAGCTCAAAACAAATTGTCTCTCTCTAGTTCAGGGCACTTAGCAGATACTTGATAGATGTTATTAATGAGATTGAATTGACTTCTTTTCCCAATCTAGAAATCATTGCTTCAAACAGAGATTCATTCCCTCTTTATTCCCCCCACCGGATTATCCCCCCCCCATTCTACCCTCTCCCATGCAAACAAAATTTCTATCTTCTTGCTCTATATATTCTTCATGTTCTACCAGGACCCCAAACCAGAACCTCCTTCTTTGTTGAACCCTTAGAGGGCAACAGTGTGCTGCCTGAGCCTGCAAGAGCACCTCAAAACTTGCCCAATACCCTCCCCAGGGTACCCCTCCCACTCTCTATGCTCCAGCCTCCCAGGCTGTTGCTATCCTAATGCTGCTTTCACTGGAAAACTTTTCTCTCTGAAACAGAAGAAAGTTGCCTCCCAACATTTTCTCTTACAAATGGACAAGAGTCCTTTGGAGTGTATTATTTCTTTAGTTATTTCTTACCTGGGCATCACTGGGTACCCAGAGGCTCTTATTAGCACTGTTAATGCTCATTATTTACATTAGTAAATTAAGACCCCCAACTGTCACAGAAAGGTCCTCAGGAGCCGAGAAGAATCTAACTGGGCACCCTTTTCTCTATCCCAAAGGAACTAAGAGAAGTTTTCTTTCCCAGATGTGCTCACCTAAATAGTTTTCAGACTTGGAAGAGATCTTGACAAATTCCCTTGTTCAAAGCTTGTTCTTAAAGAAGAGATATTAAAAGATGCCTTTCCCTACCCCATTCTGTTGCAGAGTTGGTGAATCTATGAGTTTAGAATAATGTGTATATTTTTTACTGGTCTTACTGAATTGTTTTCTTCCTTAAACATTTTTTTGTAACGGATGATTCTTGGGAAGGAGGAAAGAGGATAGACATTGTGTGAAATCTAGATGATTTTAAACCAAAAGATACCAATAATAATCTATCTTTAAAAAACAACAACATGGTTTTCTTTATATCCTCCACTTCCCCACAAAGAATATGATTAGAACCAAGACTTTGCCTTCTAGAATGATCAGGCCCGTTTCATATCCCTAATTCTTGCCTCCCTTGTACCATTTTCCATCTATACATCATTATTAGGGCTCCCAAGTTCGAGATTTGGTTGGGAGGTGGTTAAGGTCTTCATTGCCTACAACTACTTTCAGTGCCCCATCTTGGGAACTTGATAGTCCATCTCTTTGTTCTATTGAGTACCTCCCTTAAACTCTGTTCCCTCTTCTGCAGGTTAGAGAAGAGACCCAATTCTCAATCACAATGCCTAGAGAGGTGAGAACACTAAGATCCACAGTGATGGGGGCAATACAGATTACTCTGTATGGGGACTGGATCTCTGTTCCATGGGAGGAATTGGTTAGGATGGTTGGGCTAGATTATCCATTTACAGCATGAGGCCCCCTGAGAGGATGAAGAACCAAAAGGAGGTTGGAGGAAAGGCTGCTACTACAGCGCCAGAAGGGCTGGCTGGTGGATGGCAGGAGATGAAAGAAGAAGGAGTTGGGTTGCTTGGCAGACAGACCAGTGGTCCGGGGGTGGGGAGGTCTGGGGTGGAGTCAAGGTGCATGTATGGGGAGGGGTGGGAGAGTACCATGATAACCATCAGGGAAGGCTGCCAGGTGTAGACATAGTGAAGTGTGGAAGACTCATGGCAGACTTTTGGCCTACAGGATCAGGGCAAAAATCCTAGACTTGGAAGGGATCCTGTGAGGCCATCTGGTCCAGTCTGCTGTCTATGGACCTCACTAGCCCTAAACAAGCAGTAGCTATAATAGATTTCTGATCTGACTAATTTTTGCTTTAAAAAAATGTTTTTGCAAATAGCTAGCATATATTTTTTTCCCTTTCATATTTTTCCTACACTGAAAAAAAAAGAAAAATAATCTCCTTGTAACAAGTCAAGCAAGACAAATTCCCAAATCATCCATGTCCAAAAATATATGCCTCATCGTGTACCGAATCCATTATCTCTCTCCCAGGAGGTAGACAGCAGGTTTCATCATGACTCCTCTACAATCATAATTGATCATTGTTTTAACCAGAGTTCTGAAGTCTTTCAAAGTTGTTTTTTCTTTATAATGTTGCTGTTATTGTAGGAATTTTTCTACTGGTTCTGATCTCTTCACCCTTCATCAGTTCACGAGTCTTATCAGGGAATTTCCATTCCCTGTAGGATATCTTTTTTCCCCTAACCAATGTGAAGTGTTCCTTCATATTGAATCAATATTCCTCTTGCAGCAGCCACCACTTTGGTCTCTTAAAAGTGCTGCTGCAGAATTAAGGAGTAACTGATCATGGACCTCTTCATAATCACCCTTGAACTTCTTGAGGTTAATTTTCAAATAGTTCTTCAGGTCTTTTGGGACTGTCAATTGTCTTCATTTTCTTTTCCTGTGCCTGAATTTCACACATCTATAGAATGATAGGGTGGGATAGTATCTGTGACATGGTATAAAGTATACAGGACTAAGGGTTGGAAGACCTGAGTTTGAAGACCAGCTCTGCCATTTATTAGCTCATTGTGAGCAGACTACATAGCCCCACTCTATCTAATTTTTCTCCTTTATATACTTAGGCTAATAATACCTATAGGACATACCTCACGATTATTGTAAGAAAACCAAAATCTATAATAAATATAGGGTCATGAAGTGACAAGAGCACTGAATTTGTACCCTAAAAATGTGAGTTCTTATGCCACTTCTACTTTTTGCTTCTGTAATCTTGGTCAGTTTTTTTCTTTGTCAAAGGAAAAGTTTGAACCAAAGAATAATATTATTAATTGAGAGCTAGAGGGGACCTCAGGGAGTAATTTGGAACCATGCCCAAAAGGACTATAAAACTGTGCATGATCTTTAATCCAGCAATACCACTATTGGGCCTGTATTTCAAAGAGATCATAAAAAGGAAAAAAAAAATCCCACATGCACAAAAATCTTTTTAGCAGCTCTTTTTGTGGTGACAAGAAATTGGAAATTGAGGGGAGGTGTATCAGCAAGGGAATGGCTGAACATTTTTATAAGAAATGATGAGCAGGGGATTTCAGAAAAACCTGAAAAGACTTAAACGAACTGATGCCAAGTGAAGAGAGTAGAACCAAGAAAACACTGTATACAGTTATAGCAAGATTGTAATCAACTATGATAGACTTAGCTCTTCTCAACAATACAATGACCCAAGATAATTCCAAAAGACTCATGATAGAGAGAAAGACGTATGAAGGCTGAATGCTATCAAAGCTTCCTATTTTCACTTTTTATTGTTTCTTCTTTCTCATGGTTTTCCCCTTTTGTCCTGATTTTTCTTTGACAACATAACTAATATACTCAAATGTTTAACATGAATGTATATGTATAACCTATATCAGATTGCTTGCTGTTTGGGGGAAGGAAGGAAGAAAAATTTTGAACTCAAAATCTTACTAAAATGAATGTTAAAAACTATTTTTTACATGAAATTGGAAAAAATTAAGTATGATTAAGTTAAAAGAAAAAGAAGAAGAAGAAGAAAGAAGAAGAAGAAGAAGAAAGAAAGAAAAAGAAGAAAGAAGAAAGAAGAAGAAAAGAAGAAGAAAGAAGAAGAAAGAAGAAGAAGAAGAAAAGAAGAAGAAAGAAGAAGAAAGAAAAAGAAGAAAGAAGAAAGAAGAAGAAGAAAAGAAGAAGAAAGAAATAGAAGAAAGAAAAAGAAGAAAGAAGAAAGAAGAAAAGAAGAAAAGAAGAAGAAAAGAAGAAGAAGAAGAAGAAGAAGAAGAAAGAAGAAAGAAGAAGAAGAAAAGAAGAAGAAAAGAAGAAGAAGAAGAAGAAGAAGAAGGAGACTCAGGTCCTCCTGACTCTGAGGCCAGTGACCTATCTACTGCATCATCTAGCTGCTTCTAAAAGTAATAATTTCTTGTGAAACCTTTAGAGAATAGTTGGAAATAGAACTCTGTTGTGGGAGTTGGAGTAGAGAGAAAGGACTAAATTTTGGAATACAGCCTCAGTGTCAGGGATTAGTATCAGCGTCAGACTTGGGAATCAAGGATAGGAGATTCAATGCCTAGAATCAATGTTCAGTGTTCAGGATGAGAGTCAGTGTCAGGGATAGGAGCTGGAAATCAGGAATGGGGGGAAAGGTAAGCGATATGGAGGGGTAGGGAATTCATTGTTAGAAAAGGAAGTTCTAAAAAAATTTTTAAAAAGAAAAGGAAGCTCAAAGCTTATTTCAGAAAATCCTGGAAAGACTTACACGAACTGATGCTAAAGAAAGAGAGTAGACCCAAGAGAACATTGAACTCAATAACAAGATTATGAGATGATCAGCTTTGATGGACTTGGCTCATTTCAACAGTGAAGTGATTCAAAGCAATTTCAATTGATTTGGGGTGGAAAATGCCACTCATTTCCAGACAGAGAACTATGAGACTGAATGTGGATCAAAGCATAGTATTTTCACCTTTTTGTTATCATTGTTTGCTTGTTTTTTATTCTTTCTCATGTTTTTTCTTTCCCTTTTGATCTGCTTGTTTTTGAACAGCATGATGAATATGAAAATAAATATGTTTAGAAGAATTACACATGCTTAATTTATATCATATTGCTTGCTATCTTGGAGAAGGAGGAGGGAGAATAATTTAGAACATAAGGTTTTGCAAGATGAATGTTGAAAACTATCTTTGATTGTATTTGGGAAAATAAAAAAAGAAAAGGAAGCTCAGTGTCAGGGCTAAGAACTGCCTATGAAGTGGAGCCCTAAGTAGCAGGTGTTAAATGCAGGAGGGGGAAGAGGAAAAGGAGAAGGGGGGGAGAGTAAGAAAGAGATGAAAAGACAAGAACCAGGAAATCCTGAGAGTTAGTGGATTGGAGAACAGGTGGGAGGAAATGTAGAAATTCGAGGAAATAGCTGAGGTGCTTGGTTTCAAACAAGGCTTATAAATCAGTATCACCAACTAGGCAACCATAGATTATTTGTGGTCCCCCTCAGGTGATTGTCTGGAAATTTGGAAGAAGCATCTCTGGCCCTTCTGCCCTAAGACTCAGGGGCAGAGTCTGATAGCTGGGGTCTCCCTGGAGAAGTAAAGCATAAAGAAAGCCAGATGAATGTACAGCGGAAGGAAGGGGAGGCTCCCAGGAGAAGCAATGTGCTGACTGGTCAGATGATTTTGGGACAGAATAGAGTAAAATGGTCAGGAAGGAAGATGGAAATCTTTGAAACTCCAGAAGGGGGATTATCCAAGAAGATTTGGGAAGAGAGGGGAGAGAGTGTGATGTTTTTTAAAATCTGATGTCAAAATGGGTTACATGTGCAGCAGGACAATTTGACATAAATTTTATTAGAAAGTGGTGCAAGAGATAGAGCATTGGTCCTAGAGTCAGGAGGACCTGAGTTCACATCTGGCCTCAGGATACTTATGAGCTGATTTGGAACTATGCTCAAAAAGTTATTAAACTGTGCATACCCTTTGACCCAGCAGTGTTTCTACTGGGCTTATATCCCAAAGAGATTTTAAAGGAGGGAAAGGAACCCATATGTGCAAAAATGTTTGTGACAGCTCTTTTTGTAGTGGCTAAAAGCTGGAAACTGAATGGATACCCATCAATTGCAGAATGGCTGAGTAAATTGTGGTATATGAATGTTATGGAATATTATTGTTCTGTAAGAAATGACCAGCAGGATGAATACAGAGAGGCTTGAAGAGACTTACATGAACTGATGCTGAGTGAAATGAGCAGAACCAGGAGATCATTATACATGGCAACAACAAGACTACATAATGATCAATTCTGATGGACGTGGCTCTCTTCAACGATGAGATAATTCAAACCAGTTCCAATTGTTGAGTGATGAAGAAAGCCATCTACACCTAGAGAGAGGCCTGTAGGAACTGAGTGTAGTTCACAACATAGCATTTTTGTGCTTTCTGTTGATGTTAGCTTACATTTTGTTTTCCTTCTCAGGTTTTTTTCCTTCTAGATCTGATTTTTCTTGTGCAGCAAGATAACTATATGAATATGTATATATATTGGTTTTAACATATTTTAAGATACTTAACAAATATTAGACTACCGTCTAGGGGTGGGGTGTTGGGGGGAGGGAAAAATTTGGAACAGAAGGTTTTGCAAGGGTCAATGTTGAAAAATTACCTATGTATATGTTTTGTAAATAAAAAGCTTTAATAAAAAAAGTCCCCCCCAGAAGATACTTATGAGCTGTATGAGCCAGGGCAAGTCCCTTAATTCCAATTACCTTTAAAAAAAAATAAGAGATGGGGGTAGCTAGATGGCACAGTGGATAGAGCATCCAGCTCTACCCAAATTTCCCTCAAAACAACTAGAAAACTGCCTCAGCCACTCATTAAAACTATTTGATACTAGCTAAGAAATAGAGTGAGACACAATAGTCAATGACTATAATAATCTAATGTTTGATAAACCCAAAGACCCCAGCTGTTGGGAAAATAACTCAATATTTGACAAAAAAAATGCTGGGAAAATTGGAAATTAGTGTGGGAGAAACTAGGCATTGACCCACATCTAACACCCTATA
This sequence comes from Sarcophilus harrisii, assembly GCF_902635505.1. Classification (NCBI taxonomy): domain Eukaryota; kingdom Metazoa; phylum Chordata; class Mammalia; order Dasyuromorphia; family Dasyuridae; genus Sarcophilus; species Sarcophilus harrisii. The sequence goes on along the minus strand of NC_045429.1, from coordinate 330,085,333 downwards.
TCAACAAGATAAGGTCAAAGTGGGTTCATGATTTAGACATAGTGATATTATAAACAAATTAGAAAAAGAAAAGGATAGTCTACCTCTCAGATCTGTGGAGAAGGAAGGAATTTGTGACAAAAAAGAACTAGAGTACATTATGGAATGCAAAATGAATAATTTTGATTATGTTGCATTAAAAAGTTTTTATACAAACAAAATGAATGCAGACAAGATTAGAAGAGAAGCAGAAAACTGGAGGGAGGTAATTTACACTCAAGGACTCTGATAAAGTCCTTATTTCTAAAATATATAGAGAATTGACTCAGATTTGTAAGAATTCAAATCATTCTCCAATTGATAAAGGGTCAAAAGATATGAACAGACAATTTTCAGATGAAGAAATTAAAGCCATTTCTAGTCATATGAAAAGGTGCTCTAAATCACTATTGATCAGAGAAATGCAAATTAAGACAACTCTGAGGTACCACTACATACCTTTCAGATTACCTAAGATGACAGGAAAGAGTAATAGTGAATGTTGAGGAAGATGTGGGAAAACTGGGACACTAATACATTGTTGGAATAATTGTGAACTTACCCAACCATTATGGAGAGCAATATGGAACTATGCCCAAAGAGTTATCAAACCATATATACCCTTTGATCCAGCAGTGTGTTTATGGGACTGTATCCCAAAGAGATAATAAAAAAGGGAAAGGGACCCACATATGCAAAAATGTTTGTGGCAGACCTTTTTGTAGTGGCAAGAAACTGGAAACCGAGTGGATGCCCATCAGTTAGAGAATGGCTAAATATATGAATGTTATGGAATATTATTGTTCTATAAAAAATGATCAGCATGATGATTTCAGAAAGGCCTGGAGAGACTTACATGAACTGATTTTAAGTGAAGTGAATAGAACCAAAAGAACATTGTACACAGTAACATTATATGATGATCAATTCTGACAGACCTGGCTTTTTTCAACAGTGAGGTGATTCAGGCCAGTTCCAATGACCTCGTGGTAGAGAGAGAAATCTACACCCAGAGAGAGGACTGTGGGAACTGAATATGGATCATAATATAGTATTTTCACTTTTTCTGTTGTTACTTGCTTGTTTTTTTTTTCTTTTTGATCTGATTTTTCTTGTACAATATATGTATAGAAAAATTGCACATGTTTAACATATTTGGGATTGCTTGCCATCTAGGAGAGAAGGTAAGGGAAAGGGAAAGAGAAAACATTTTAGAACACAAGGTTTTGCAAGGGTGAATGTTGAAAACTATCTATGCATATATTTTGAAAATAAAAAGCTTAAAAAACTGCCTCAGAATTGGTTTAGGAACAGGGAAGCAGTTTACCAGCCTAGCAGGAAAAATCTATCTCACTGGAGTGAGAGTGGAGTTAAGTTCAATAGCAGCATACAGATTTAGAGAAGGGGACCTTGTAGTAAGGCTCTAAGGCAATCTACCAGTGAGGCTCTGCTCTCCCACAAACTAGCAACTCCCCACAAAAATGAGCAAAGACCCCACCCCAGTGATCCCACCCCAGCATGAATCACCAGCAAAGCTTCGACCCTATTGCTGACAAGTAGGAAAGCCTCACCACATGGTAAGTCAATAGTGAAAGCTTGCCCCTGGGGCTTACCAGAAGAGAAACCCTGTATCCATACCATCCTATCAGGAGAATCCCATTGCTGGAGCAGACCAGCAACAAGATGCCTCCTCCAGAACATCCACCAGAAACACTCTGTTATGATTAGCAACCCAGTAACAAAGTCTGGTCCCTGGAGCAGGTCAATAGCTAAACCCCACACCCTGTGGAAGCCAAGAGGGAGACCACAGTACAAGTTAGAAGGAAAACTTGCTCTCCAGAGAAAGCAAGCAGCTAAGTCCTGAAGCCCAGTAAAAGCCAGCAGTAAGACTCAAAGCACTAATATGAAAGACTTTGGACAGTGAAGGACCAGAGTCCAATTCTCTTAGGAAAATGAGCAAAAAAAAAAAAAAAAAAAAAAAGAGCTGGACCATATGCAAAAACTTAGAAGAGAACAATAATGTCAATATAGCTACATGTGAAGCCTCAACGAAAAATGTAATTTGATCTCAGGCCCAAAAAGAATTCCTAAAAGAACTTTTAAAGGATTTTTACAAGCAAATTAGACAAGTAGAAGAAAAGTCAGGGGAAAAAATGAGAGTAATGCAAGAGAATCATGAAAAAAGAGAAACAGCATGAGAAAAGATATACAAAAATTTACCAAGGAAAACCATTCCCTAATGAGATAATTAACTAAAACAGAAGTACAAAAGCTCACTAAAAGAAAATAATTACTTAAAATTTAGAATTGAACAAATGAAAGCTAATGACTCTATGAGACATCAAGATAAAACAAAATCAAAAAAGTTTAAAAAAAATAGAAGAAAATGTGAAATTTTTCAATGGAAAAACAACTGAAGTAAAAAGAGGTGGGAACAATAGAAGGAGGAGGTAGAACAGATAAAAGAAAGGGCATATTGGGGAAGGTAGTGATCAGAACTAAAACACTTGTGAAGAGAGAGGTGGGCGTGAGAAAGAAAGGAAGATAAACAAGTAAAAAATAACATAGAGGAAAAGAAATATACAGACAGTTATCATAACTTATAAATGTAAATGTCCTATCTACCCATAAAACAGAAGTAGATAGGAGAATTAATTAAAAATTAGAGTCTTACAATATATTGTTTACAAGAAACATATCTGAAGCAGAGAGATATACACAGGGTAAAAGTTAAGAGACTGAAGCAGAATCTATTATGTTTCAGTTGAAGCAAAGAATTCAGGAATAGCAATAGTGATTTCAAACAAGCAGAAGCAAAAATAGATCTAATTAAAAGAGATGAAGAAGGAAACTATACCTTGTTGAAAGGTATCACAATGAAGTCATATCAGTACTAAATATATATGCACCAAATGGTATACCATTTAAATTTTTTAAGAAGTTCAACGAGTAAAGAAATAGATAAAAAATATACTAGCAGGAGATTGCAACTTTCCCCTTTCAGAATTAGATAAACATAACCAAAGAATAAGTAAGAAAGAAATTAAAGAAGTAAATAAAATTCTAAAAATGGTTAGATATGATAGATCTCTGGAGAAAACTGAATGGGAATAGAAAGGACTATACTTTTTCTCATCAGTACATGGCACTTACATAAAAATTGGTCAACTCTGATTATATTGGGAAGGCTTCCAACTTATTCCCATTACAGATAATATAATCAGAAGCAAAGCTGCAAATTAGCACCTCTATCATTTAATATTATACCAGAAATGTTAGTGTATATATATATATATATATATATATATATATATATATATGAAGGAAAAGAAATTAAAGTAATTAGGATAGGCAATGAGGAAATAAAATTATCATTTTTTGTAGATGATATGATGTTATTACTTAGAAAACCCCAGAGAATCAACTAAAAAACTATTTGAAATTGTTAACAGCTTTAATAAAGCTGCAGGATACAAAATAAACCTACCTAAATTATTAGCATTTCTATTACAATCAAAGTCCAACAGCAGGAGATAGAAAGAGAAGTTTCATTTAAAATAACTATAGGCAATATAAAATCTAAGACAAACCCAGGAACTATATAATTATATAACATGTTTCACATAAATTTTAAATGCTCATGGATAGGTCAAGCCATTATAATAAAAATGACAATTTCACTTAAATTAATCTGTTTATGCAGTATCATGACAATAAAACTATCAGAGAATCATTTTTTTAGAGCTAGAAAAATAATAGTAAATTCATCTTGTAGAAAATCCTCAATTGAACACCAAATTGAAAGTCCTGAAAATCATAGGAGAGATTAATAAAGTTGAAAGTCAGAAAACATTGAACAAATAAATAAAACTAGAAGCTGGTTTTATGAAAAAAAATAGATAAGCCATTGATTATCTTGATTAAAAAAAAGAAAGAATAAAACCAAATTGCTAGCATCAAAAATGAAAGTTAATTCACCACCAATGAATAGGAAATAAAAGCAATTGTTGGAGATATTTTGCCCAATTGTACACCAATAAATTTGCCTCAAGAATACCAAGAGAGTAAAAAAAATGCAAAAGAAGGTGGTTTAGAAATACCAGACCTCAAGTTGTATTATAAAATGGTAATTATCAAAACAATTTGGTACTTGTTAAGAAATAGAGTAATGGGTCGGTGGAATAGATTAGGTACAAATTACATTATATTAAATAACTATGGTATCCTAATATATAATCAATTCAAGATCCAAACTTTTCAAACAAAAACTCATTATTTGAAAAAAACTACCAGGAAAACTGGAAAACAGTATAGAAAAAAACTAGTTATAGATCAACTTCACACACCATAAAGCAGGATAAGGTCAAAAGGGGCATACAATTTACACGTTAAAAATATTGCCATAAGTAAATTAAGAACATGGAATACTATATCTGTCAGATATGTGGATAAAATAATAATTTAAGACTAAAGAAGACATAAAGAATATTACAAAATGCAAAATAGATAATTTTGATTACATAAAGTTAAAAAAAAAAACTCTTGCACAGACAAAACCAATGCAACCAAATTTACAAAGGAAGCAGAAAATTGAGAGGGGGAAATTTTGCAACAAGTGTCCCTGATAAAAGTCTTATTTATTTCTTAAATATATAAAGAACAGAGTCAAACTTATGAAAGTACTAGCTATTCCCCAATTGACAAATGGGCAAAGGACATGAATGGGCAGTTTTTAGACAAAGAAATCCAAACTATCTATAGTCATATGAAAAAATGTTCTAAATTACTATTGATCAGAGAAATACAAATTAAAATAACTCTATAGCACCAACTCACACCTAACAGAGTGAATAATATGGCAAAAAGGAAAACGTTAAATATTTGAAAGAATGTGGGAAAACTGGGACACTAATGCACTTTTGATGGAGTTCTGAACTGATCCAACCATTCTGAAAACTATTTGGGATTATGCCCAAAGGACTAAAAATAATTCCATACCCTTTATTCCAGCAATACCACTACTAGACCAATATCCCAAACATCCAAAAAAGGGGGAAAGGACCCATTTGTACATAATATTTATAATAGTTCTGTGATAATTAAGAAATCAAAGGGATGCCCAAGTATTGAGGAATGGCTAAACAGGCTGTGTATGTAATGAAATATTATTATGTTTTAAGGAATGACAACTAAAATGATTTCACAAAAACCTAGAAAGACTTGATGAACTAATGCATAGTGAAGTAAATAGAACCAAGAAAACATTGTACACAGAAACAGCAATATTGTTCTATAAAGAGCTATGAATGACTTAGCAATTCTCAGCAATACAATGATCCAAGACAATTCGGAAAGACAAGTGATAAAGCATACTATCCACCTTCAGAGAAAGAACTGATATTGATTGAATACAGACTGAAAACATGCTACTTTTCACTTTCTTTCTCTTATTCTTTTATTTCAATATTTTTGTAAAAAAAAAAGACTAATATGGAAATATTTTACATAATTGCACATGTATAATCTTACTGTCTCAAGGGAGGAGGTAGAGAAGAGAAGAGAGAGAGGTATAGAATTTGAAACTCAAAACTTTAAAAATATTAAAGAAAAAAAGGATTTTATGAGAATAGTGGAATGAAACTGGTGAATAAAGCACCTTCTGAAACAGAAGAGGCTCCCTGCTAGCTGGAATAAATGAAATTGGATGTAGGGGGTAGGAGTTAGGCATACTGCTGGAGGCAGAGAAATTTTTAAAGTGACCTCCTGAATTTTTTGTTTTGTCTATAATGCGAATAAAATCAGCTTTTCTCTCAGTCCCTAAATCCAAACTCTCCCTTCTAAGCCTCTTTTGTCCCAAGACCAACGGGAATCACTACATTTTAATAATAAGTTATTAGTTAATCTAAATTCCCCATTATAGCATCTACAGAGGGGAAAGCTGGAAGAGGCATTGCCATATGACTCTATCAAGGTTATTTTTGTCTCTCTGTCTCTCCAATGATCTCTCACTCTGTTTCTTTGCATTCATCTTTTCTCTCTCTTTCTTCTCCATTTCTCTACAATTATCTCCCCTTTTCTGTCTCTTTCTGCATATCTTCATGTTTGTCTCTGCAGCTATTCTCTCTTTCTGTTTCTTCATTCATCTCTCCTCTTTTCCTCTTTTCATTCACTGAGTCTCAGTTTTCTCATTTAGAAAACTAAAAGCCCTGTCAAACCTCTTCCAGCTCTAAGATATGATCTTTTTCAGATTCTGCACTATCTTCTTTCTCTGTCCCTGAGTCTACATGTGTCTCCCCTTCTCATTGTTTCTTCTTAATGCATCTTTTCTCCCATCTCAGTCCTGGTTTCTGACTCTGCACCTATCTCGATGTCTCTATTTTTCATCTCTTCATCTGATCCCACTTCTGGCTTTTCCTTTTCCTTTCTGCCTTAGTGTCTGCCTTTGCCTCTATGTCTTTGCATCTCCCCCTCACTATTTCTGTCTTCCTTGGCCATTTATAGTGAGTGACTTCAGTTCTCAAACTCAGTCCTAAAACCTAGACTGTTTATTCACAGAGCAATCTTCTTCCCCACATATGGTGAATTCTAAAGCAATGAGCCCCTTTCCGGGTGAGGGGGCCAGTTAGCTCAGACTTCCAGGAAGCTCTCCCTGAGTTCTGTCCATTTGACCCTATCTCCCATATTTCCTTAGTCCTAATGTTTAGAGTTCTGCTCAGACTCAGTTGAAGACTGTCATTTCTTGACTCTTTTCAACAATTAAGTGATTCAGGCCAATTCCAACAGACTTGTGACAGAGACAGCCATCTGTATCTAGAAAGGACTGTGGGGGCTGAATGTAGATCACAACACAGAAATTTCACCTTTGTTGTTGTTCACTTGCTTTTTTCTTTCTCGTTTTTTCCCCTTTTTGATCTGATTTTTCTTGTTCAGCATGATAAATGTGGAAATATGTTTAGAAGAATTGTACATGTTTAGCCTATATTGGATTCCTAGCTGTCTAGGGGAAGGGGGGAAGGGAGAGAGAAAAATTGGGAACACAAAATTTTGCAAGGGTAAATGTTGAAAACTATTTTTGCTTGAATTTTGAAAATAAAGGACTATTATTTTTTTTTTAAAGAGACTGTCATTTTCTCTATTTCTGAATTCATTAGATTTTTTTTCTTTCCCCATCAGGATGGAAGTTCCAGTCCCTGGTACCCAACAAGGAGCAGGGTACAAATGGATACTTTCTCTTTCTATGTGTACCTTCCTTGATATCAGTGTGACTGAATGTTAAGAGAAATGTGGAGAAATCAGACTATTCCCTAATCTCATTCATTCATCTATCCACTAATTTAGTCAATAGGTTAACAAATATTTATTATCTATCATGTGTATAGTAGGAGCTTAATCTATGCATAGTAAAAGTTTAAGGGAAATGAATAAATATGAATGTGAGCATATCACTCAGTGAGCAAATAAATTAGTGCCTCTGAAGTGAGCAGCACTGTACTAAGTATCAGGAGAAACACAGAGCAGCATAAGATATAGACCAGTCCATATGCTGGTCTTTGAGGAATCCAGTAAGAAGATTAGACAGCAAAAGAAAAATGAACTATTCAAAGAGCAATGTTATCAATTATCAGGGAGAGCATTGATAAGAAATGATCTTAACTAGCTGATTAATTAATTACTATTGATTAAACACATATGTGTCAAGCATTATGCTACGCCCTGAGCATACAAATTCAAAAGTCAGGCAATTCCTGAATCTTCAGAAGCTAACATTCTATGGCTGAATAAATTGTGGTATATGAAAATTATGGAATATTATTGTTCAGTAAGAAATGACCAACAGGATGATTTCAGAAAGGCCTGGAGAGACTTACATGAACTGATGCTGAGTGAAATGAGCAGGACCAGGAGATCATTATATACTTCAACAACAATACTAGATGATGACCAGTCCTGATGGATCAGGCCATCCTCAGCAACGAGATCAACCAAATCATTTCTAATGGAGCAGTAATGAACTGAACTAGCTATACCCAGAAAAAGAACTCTGGGAGATGACTAAAAACCATTACATTGAATTCCCAGTCCCTATATTTATGCACACCTGCATCTTTGATTTCCTTCACAAGCTAATTGTACAATAATTCAGAGTCTGATTCTTTTTGTACAGCAAAATAATGTTTTGGTCATGTATACTTATTGTGTATCTAAGTTATATTTTAATATATTTAACATCTACTGGTCATCCTGCCATTTAGGGGGGGGGTGGGGTAAGAGGTGAAAAATTGGAACAAGAGGTTTGGCAATTGTTAATGCTGTAAAGTTACCCATGTATATATCCTGTAAATTAAAGGCTATTAAATTAAAAAAAAAAAAAAAAAGAAATGACCAACAGGATGATTTCAGAAAGGCCTGGAGAGACTTACATGAACTGATGCTGAGTGAAATGAGCAGGACCAGGAGATCATTATATACTTCAACAACAATACTAGATGATGACCAGTCCTGATGGATCAGGCCATCCTCAGCAACGAGATCAACCAAATCATTTCTAATGGAGCAGTAATGAACTGAACTAGCTATACCCAGAAAAAGAACTCTGGGAGATGACTAAAAACCATTACATTGAATTCCCAGTCCCTATATTTATGCACACCTGCATCTTTGATTTCCTTCACAAGCTAATTGTACAATAATTCAGAGTCTGATTCTTTTTGTACAGCAAAATAATGTTTTGGTCATGTATACTAATTGTGTATCTAATTTATACTACCCATTATTTATATTTATATTATCCATACATATAACTTGTAAATAAAAAGCTATTTAAAAAAAGAAGAAGCTAACATTCTATTAGGGGAAAACAATATGTTCACAAATAAATAAATAGCTCAAATAATAATAAACAACTATAGGATTTTTCGTGGGGTGAGCAGAGAGGAGGGCAGCTGGGTGGTACTAGGTAGAGTACTAGGTCTGGAGTCAGGAGGAGCTGAGTTCAAATCTCAGACTGAGTTCAGCCTCAGATACTTATTAAATGTGTGACCCTGACTGTTGGGTCTGTACCCCAAAGAAATCATAAAAGAGGGAAGAGGACCCACATGTGAAAAATGTTTATAGTGGCCCTTTTTGTAGTGGCAAGGAAGTGGATATTGAATAGATGCCCATCAGTTAGGGAATGGCTGAATAAGTTATGGTATATAAATGCAATGGAATATCATTGTTCTGTAAAAAGGATGAGCAGGAAGATTTCAGAAAAACCTGGAAAGACATAAATGAACTGATACTGAGTGAAGTGAGCAGAACCAAGAGAATTTTTTTTCCGTTCTGAGATAATTTTTATTTGTTTAGCTTTTTATTTTCAAAATATATGCATAGTTTTCAATAATCTGTTTAATTTCAACATGTTAATCATGTACAACTCTTCTATACATATTTCCACATTTATCATGTTGCACAAGAAAAATCAATCAAAAAGGAAAAAATGAGAAAGAAAACAAAAAGCAAGCAAGCAGTAACAAAAAAGTGGAAAATACTATGTTGTGATCCACATTCCCAAGAGAGCATTATACACAGAAATAAGATTATTGATGATCAACTGTGAGGGACTCAGCTATTCTCAACAATTTGGTGATTCAAGGCAATTCCAATAGACTTGGGATGGAAAAATTCATCCAGAGAGAGAACTATAGAGACTGAATATGGATTGAAGCTTAGTATTTTCACTTTTTAAAAATTTCTCGTGGTTTGTTCCCTTTTGGTCTGATTTTTCTTTCACAGTAAAGTAAATTTGGAAATATATTTGAAAAAAATTACACATAATTGACTACATCAGATTACTTGATGTCTTGGGGAGAGAGGAGGGAAGGGAAGGAAGAAAAAAATTGAAACAAATTCATTTTGAATGTTGAAAACTATCCTTATGTGTATTTGGAAAACAAAACACTAATGAAAATTTTTTTTAAAGATGTATAATTCTGGGCAAGCCACTTCCCCCTGTTTGCCTCAGTTTCTTCATCTGTAAAATAAGCTGGAGAAGGAAATAGCAAATCAATCCAATATCTTTACCAAGAAAACCCCACAAGTGGGATCATGAAGAATTGAACTAAATGTCATAATAACAATGTAGAAAAGGGACCAACATGTCATTTCACCAGTATCAAGAGCTTGCTCTGCATATGAAAACTAGTACCTTCTTGTAGCATTAAATCTAGAGTTCTTGACATGAGATCTAAAAACTCTTTTTATTTTATTTTTCTCCAAATATGTCAATAATATGGCTCAGTGGATAAAATGCTGAGCCTAGAGTCAGGAAGCTCTGAATTCAAATTTGGCTTCAGACACTTATTAGCTATGTGATCCTGGGCAAGTCAGTTGCCTTCTGTCTACCTCAGTTTTCTTATCTGTCAAAGGAGAATAATATTAGCCTTCCCAGGACTATTGTAAAGATCAAATGAGATAATAATTATAAAGTGCTTGACATAGTGCCTGGCACATAATAATTATTAACAAATGTCAGTAATTATTATTAATGTATTTTTTGTATTGCCAAATATCCTTTTGAGAAAAGCTCTATAAGTTTCACCAGAAGGTCAAAGAGGTCCAGGACAAGAAAACTTTAAGGATCACTGTCTGTATTTGATAGAATGCACTGAAAGTTAAAATGATTCACCCAAGATCACACAGACAGACTGGGTCAGAAGTGGCTTTTTTAAAAAAAACTGAGATCACCTCCATGTCAACTAAATCAAGATGACTTAAAAATCCAGCCTTCCATTTTGTGATGATTAAATGTGATAGACTTGGCTCTTTTCAACAATGCAGTGATTCAAGACAATTCTAAAAGACTTGGGATGGAAAGTGCCATTCACATCTAGAGAGAGACCTGATAGAAACTGACTATGAATCAAATTAGAGTATTTTCACCTTTTATTGTTGTTGTTTGTTTGCTTGGTTTTTTTCTCATGGTTTTTTCCTTTTGATCTGATGTTTCTTGTACAACATAACAAATATGGAAGTATGTTTAAAAGGATTGTACATATTTAACCTTATCAGATTCCTTGCTGTCTTGGAGAGGAGAGGTAAGGGAGGAAGGGAGAAAAATTTGGAACACAAAGTCTTACAAAAATGAAGGTTGAAGACTTTCTTTACACGTATTTGAAAAAAAATAAAAAGAATCCAGCCTTTATATTCCCAAATACAAGGTGATGGATGGGAAGAGGAGGCTTCACATTTAAGGGGAATCAGAAGAGGCCCCTTGGAATAGGTGGCTCTTGAACTGAGACTTGAAGGTACCCAAATATTGGGAAAGGTAGAAATGATAAAGGAGACTATACCAGACATGAGCTGAGGGTAGCAGACAGGTTAGTTTGTCCAGAGCTGAGAGTGTATAAGGAAGAGGAATAATACATAATTAACTGCAAAAAAGAGGCTGAAGGCAGACTGTGAGGGGCCTCAGAAACCCAACAGACAGTAGTGGGGGATTAGAGTAGGAGGGAATGCTGGGAGGAGATTTAGAAAGGCTGCAGAGAGGAAGGAGATGGGACGTAGGCTTGGAAACAATAGTTCACTTTTGAATAGCACTTGGCATTGTGGAACCTGGAAGACTTGAGTTCAAGTCACACCTCTGACACATGCTATCTGTATGTATGTAGGCAAGTCACTATACTTCTCAATACTCTAAAAAGCTTTCTAAATCAGGAATTGGAAGGAAGGTTCAACCTTGTTTTGATGGAGGGAGTTTCCCTACAAGGTAGTTTCCCAAAGCAATGAAATCACAGTTCCAAGTCCCTATCTCTATCCCTCTTCTTGGAATTATCTTAGATAACTATCAGGGATTTTGCTCCATCATTTTCCAGTTGCGTCCAACTCTTTGTAACTCTAGTTGGGGGTTTTTAAGGAAAGATGCTGGAATGGTTTATCATTTCCTTCTCCAATTCATTTTACAGATGAGGAAACTGAGGTAAATAGGGTATAGTGACTTGCCCAGGGTCACACAGCTAGTAAGTGTCTGAGGTCAGATTTGAACTCAGGAAGATAAGTCTTCCTGATTCCAGGCTTGGAACTCTATCCATTTTGCCACCTGAATTTCCCACATGACTTTCTAAAATCATAAATTGGAGAGAAGGTGCTGCCTTTATTGATGGAATGATTTTCCTTACAAGGGAGTATCCTAAATCACAGCTCTTCTCTATCCCTCTTCTTGGAATTATCTTGAATAACTCTAGGTGGGGTAAAAATCACAAACATTCTTATCCACATTTTTAAAATGAAAAAACAGCTACCATTAGATGGTACGACTTGATTATATTCACATGACCAGCAGGAATCAGAGCCAGAATTAAAGTTCAGGTCTCAGGAGGAGGACACATTTGCACATTAATTTTTTCATCACATATTGCTATTCTAAAATTAGATAAGGTGGAAGATAATAGGGTGGAACTTTTCTGCCCCCGCCCCTCACCAAAAGCCATTCAAAAAGATATAGGAGCATAGGGGCAGAATAGAGTAATGGATAGTGCTGGATTTAAAGACCTGAATTTAAATATAACCCTGGACATTGATGAGCTATGTGACTGTGCCTCAGTTTCCTTTTCTGTAAAATGAGAGGAGGAGTAAATTTTCTAACTTCTAAGGTCCCTTCAAGATCTAAATCTATGATCTTATATGTTAAAAGTGTGCTTGGCTTGTTTGGGGAACAAGTAGGTCAGGAGGGTAGTGACAGAGAAGGCTAAAAAGAAGGTGGGTGCCAGATGATGGAGGGTCTCCCTCTGAGAGTTAAGGATAAGCAGGAAAGCACTAAAAGTTTCCCAATAGGGAAAACATATGGCAAAAGCAACATGATTCATGACAGGTAAATATAGCAATGAGAGGTATGAGTCAATTCAATTGGAAATCCACTGCTTCAAAAATAGGCATTTCCTGATTATTCCCAATTACTTGATTTATTTTTTATTTATTTCTCTGTATACCAGTTGTTCCCCCTCCTATCCCCTCTACATTTCTTTCTTATTTCTTTTATTTTCTTTTCCTCCTGTAACCTTGAATAAGTGGTTTCTTCCTGTTTGCCTCAGTTTCCTCATCTGTAAAATGAGCTGGAGAAGGAAATAGCAAACCACTCTAATATCTTTGCCAAGAAAATCCCAAATGGGTTCATAAAGAATCAGAAATAACTGAGCAACAATCTTTATTCATTTTGTCTGATTCATTGATCAGTCATTAATGGGGTCACCAGAGTTGAACATGACTGAACAACAACAACCCTCTCCTCTTGATTATAAATTACTTGAGAGTCTTTTTGGGGAGTTTTGCTTAAAATCCATAATGCCTAACATAGAGCCTAGTACATAGCAAGGGCTTCATGAATTTTTTTTTTCCAATTTGATATAGTGGATAGATCACTAGTCTTGATGTTAGGAGGTAAGGATCTGGGTTCAAATCTTGCCCCAGATATTTACTAATACAAGGCATTGTACCTTCTAGACAAAAAATGGAGTAAGGTGGAGTGAACTAAAATGATTCTACAGTCCCTTCCAGTTTTAAATCTATGATTTTTTTAGGTTAAAAGTGCAATTTTTCTAAACATATTTTCATATTAGTCATGCTGCACAAGAAAGCTAAAAAAAAAACAGGAGAAAGAAAAAATAAACAAGCAAACAAAAACAACAACAACAGGTAAAAATACTATGCTTTGATCCACATTCAGTCTCCATATTTTTCTTACTGGATGTGGATGGCACTTTCCATCCCAAGTGTATTGGAATTGCTATGAATCACCTCATTGTTGAAAACAACCAAGTCCACCATAGTTATAAATCAATGATTCTATAATCCTTGGAGTGGAAAGTGCTGGTCTGGATGCTAAGAGACCTATTAGTGTCATACATACATTGCACACGTATTCGTGTACATGTATAGCAATCATTTTTGCTTTGATCAAAAACCCTGAGGTTCCTTCCCTCCCAATTTTATTTATTACAATTTTTTTTGACTAAGTAAAAAAGGAGATTTTTTGCCTCAATAGCTACCTAGCCTTAATCACTGAATGGGTGGAGCATCAGTCAAACTGAGAACTGTTGAAGAGAATATTTCTCATTGAATCCAGGTCCATGTCCAGTTGTCTTGATCTAGTAGTTGCTACTGGATCCAGACAAATCTGAAGGGGAAAGTGAGGCAGATGACCTTGCACAGCTCCCTCCCTTAAATATAACTCACTCACATATCATGGCATTACCTTCCCGATGTTATGGTCCTTTTTAAAAAACAAACAACAATAGATGTGGAACTCTGCTATAAGAGAACAGACAATTCTTTGAATTTTAAGCCATGTGGAGACAGGGTATTGGACCAGATGAACTCTACGATTCTCTTCCATGATGTTGTGGATGTGAAATATCATGGCTGATAAACGGATGTGAAAACATGTGTGTGATTATACACAAAGAAGCAAGTGTATGTCTGTGTGAATGTGTCAGAGTTAAGGGCTGCATTAGGAAAAACCTTTGAAATTATACCCAATCTCTTCATTTTACAGAGAAAGAAACCTGAGACCCACAGGAAAGGAAGTTTTTTGCCCAAGATCACACAGTAGTAACTAGTTGAGCTAATATTTGAACCCAGTTCATCTGGCACTGCTTTTCTGTGATTCAACTCAGGACCATCCATTTTGTCAGCAGGAATGCTTGTTGCCTTAATGGGGCAGGGTGCCAGTTGTGGGTTTGGTTGCGGACTGAAGAAACACTTCTGGGGAAAAAAGAAAAATAATTTTAAAAAAAGAAAAAAGGAAATTAGATTAATTTTTTAAAAACCACTTCTGTGGGAATATTGCTGCTTCTGACTGGTTGCATGTCTATTGCTTCCCTAGATATACATATGCATACCTGCATGTAGATATACATGTGCATATATATACACACAAACACACACAGCATATAACACATATACAGGTGTGTGTGTGTGCATGCAAATGCTTGTGTGATTTAAGTGAACCTGTGTACAAAGGTGACTAGCTAAGCCTGAGTATCCCCCAGGATCTTCATTCAGTTGTCCGAGGAAAGCCCCATCTTTAGCTGTTTTGTACATCCCTGAGTACCTGGAAAGTGTCCTCTGCCTCTCCTAGTCCTTTTCACGACACACCTAGTGACCACTTCAGAGAGAGAACAGAAACTCTACTACATAGACTAACCTCCTTCTGGTGGATCTATTAAGCCCAGGAGTCCGGAGTTGCAGGGGGTCAAGCTGTCCCATAATAAATCAAGCTCCGTTTTGAATAGGAGGAGGGGGGAAGACATCAAACTGCTTAAGAAAGGGCAACCCCTTCTCACCAAAAATTGAAGCAGTTATAGGTTTCCTGCTGATCAGTCCTGCTTATGATCTAGGACTGGCTGCTTGCTACATGACCAGCCTAGTTGAGATATTGAAATCCATTCTAGAGGGGGAAAAAGAAGACTAACTTCCTCATTTCCATCTCCATCTTCATCCTCACCCCCTATCTCCATCCTCATCTTCATTCTAACCCCTAACGCTCATCCTCCCCGGAAACCTGACAGTCTCAGTACCACTCTTCCCCCCGCCATGGAAAACAAAAACAACAACAAAAAAAAGTTTTTGAAAAAAAAAAACCGCTTTCCTATTTATTATTCATACGTTTCTACACCCAGCTGGGAGATACAGTTATTGTTCTAGCTCAGGCAAGGCCTGTGAGTGGGGTGACGTGTGGGTGTAATGACGCCAGGCTGTCTGCACAGTTCCCTGGGCTTGTTATTACCTTCTCCTCGGGGCTCCTATTAACCTGCCTGCCGGAGCTGAGCTGCGGAGACTCCCTGCTCTCGGCCTCTTTGTTCCTTAATTATCACTGGGGAGCCCCTGCTCACCTCCGCGCCACTTTCTAAGAAGCTGTCAGTCTCCCCTTCCTGGCCCCCTCCCCCGCCCCCTTTTCCAGACTCTCCCCTAAGGGCGCGCCCCCTTGCCTCTCCACACCTTGCCTTCTTTCACCTCCAGAGCTTGGCAGAGACCACTGT
This sequence comes from Sarcophilus harrisii, assembly GCF_902635505.1. Taxonomy (NCBI): domain Eukaryota; kingdom Metazoa; phylum Chordata; class Mammalia; order Dasyuromorphia; family Dasyuridae; genus Sarcophilus; species Sarcophilus harrisii. The sequence goes on along the minus strand of NC_045429.1, from coordinate 330,069,302 downwards.
TCCCTCCTTTCTCACCCCGGCTCTGTCCCTCTCCTTGACTTCCCAGCTCTGCTTCCGCTCCCCTCCAGAAAGCTTTCCATAATTAATCCCACTCCGTTTCGATCCACCTCAGTCCTTCCGGCTCTCGCAACTATAACTCCGTATGTTCTGCATTTCTCAGGGTCCTGGCACTGGATCTGCCACCCCCATCACCTTGGAAGCTCCTCATGGGAGCCCAGTACTGACTCCTTCCTCTGGGTCATTCACAACCCAGCACAGGGCTCGGTCAATGACAGAATTCCCGTTGGGGCGAGAAGAGTAATAACTGCAAATGGATAGATCTGGCTTCCCCTAAGTCCAGGATTCAGCCTCTGACCTCTTTCTGTGTCCTTTCACTCTCTCCTGGGCCTTTAGCTGGTGAATGAGTAGGGGTGGGCAGGAGAGGCTGGGGTGAGGGTTCTGGGGCCAGACAGACAAGCCCCAACAGTACAGGAGGTGGGTAATTAGTGCACTAGCTAGCTACAGGTCCAGGGAAGGAGATGCCTCAGGCAATGGGGGGGAGGAGGCGGTATAACAAAAGAATCTCCACCTCCATTCCCCCCCCCCCATCTGTCCCCTTACACAACAACCCTTTCCCCTCTTCCCAAGTATTAGATGTATGATGCTGGCCTGATTCTTAAATCTGTCTGACCAGGGAACAGGGTAAGAAATCTTTGGCAAGCAGCATTTACAGAGCAACTGTTGCACTGACCTTCAGCAGGCACCAAAAAGATGATATCTCAGGAGCAGAAGCTCCAATCATTTAGCTATTCTTAAGGGCAGAATCTCAGAAAGAGTCTGAACTGAGCTGCTTAGAACCCACGCTAGAGCTGTCCATCACTGCAGCCTGGCTCCAACTAATTCACCACCTGCAGAAATTCTCCTTGGAGTGCTGCTCTATCTAACTTTCTTCAGAGTAGAGAGCTAGAACCCAGTCCAGCTGATATGTATATATATATATATATATATATATATATATATATATATATATATCTTTTCTACATCTGGGTTTCCTCTTGTCCTCTCTCAAACTGGGAGGCGATGTCCTGTTCTTTCCTTCTGTCCACATGGGGATACTCACATAGAGCCAGGCAGTGGTAGGCACTGCTCTAGCAAGACTAGGAACGGGCAGAAGCCAAAGACTGAGGGAACTGAGAAGGGACCAAGAATGTTCTAGGTCAAGGAAAGGACAAAGGCAAAGAGGGGCAGAAGTAGAGACAGACACTGTCTCACACAGCTGAGGATTTTCTCAACAAACACCAGCTGGTTGACTGGATTCATAGCCCCCACAGAGAGACATGGCCGGGTCAGGGAGAACATGACCTCAGCCTAGCCAGTCCCATATTGGTCTCCGGATCTGACTCAAAATCATTTCATAGCCATTGAACACCCATCCCTAGAGGCAGCTCCAAGGAGGTAGAAGAGGCAGCTGCCAGTTTCCAGAGGCCCAGCCTGGGCAGAGACTGCCCCACCCTGGGCAGCTCCATTTCCTTTCAGAGAAATTCCAACTAAATCCAAAGGGGAAAATATAAAGGAAAAGTCATGTGCCTCTCTAGCATGTTCCCTAATCCCACCTCATAGGATTATGTAATTTAGAGATGGAAGGAACCTTGGAAACCATTTTATAAAATCCTATATTTTTTAGATGAGGACTCTGAGGCACAGAAATATATGACTTGCTTGAGGTCATGCCATTAACAAGCTGCTAACAAGAATTGGAAGTCTCCAACTCTACTTCCAGAAAGCTATATCTATCTATCTAGACAGGGTAGTGCAGGGCAATGGGAGTTAGGTGACATATCCAGAATAACACAGCTAATAAGTGTCTGAAGCCATATCTGAACTCAGGTCCTCCTAACTCTAGGGCCTGGGCTATGTCCACTGCTCACCAAGCTACCCCAAGCTACTAGTTATACGGCAGCCACTGTATGTTACTATGTTTCAGGGTAGGATGTGCACCTTAGAACTAGCTGGGTCCTCCCCCCCCCCCCATGATGCCAGAATGCTGGGCAAAATGCCTAGGCCCTCATTTCTTCCTGTCCCTATTCAAAAAAAAAAAAAAAAAAAAAAGACAGACATAGGCAAATTACTACCCAAAAACTTTTGCTTTCTGGAGTTCCCCCTAAATTTGTTCCACTCTTCTTGTCAAATACAGTGTGGTTTAAAAAATAAAAAGCCCTGAGGGGCAGCTAGGTGGTCATTCTGTGGATAAAGTACCAACCCTGGAGTCGGGAAGACTTGAGTTTAAATTCTACATCAGACACTATTTGTGATCCTGGACAAGTCACTTAACTCACTGACAAAGAAAGAAAGAAGGAAGGAAGGAAGGAAGGAAGGAAGGAAGGAAGGAAGGAAGGAAGGAAGGAAGGAAGGAAGGAAGGAAGGAAGGAAAAGAAAGATAGAAAGAAAGAAAAAGAAAGAAAGAAAGAATAAATGAATTCTGGACTCATATAGAGTGAAGTGAACAGAACCAGAAGAACAATTTATACTGTAACAATTCTGGAAGAAAAGCTTTAAAAGACTCAAAAACTCAAATTAAACAATGACCTCATATGATTCCAGAGAACTGATAATGAAGCTTGCTATACATCTCCTGACAGAGAAGTGATTGACTTTAGGTACAGCATGAGATGTATTAATTGTTAGAGTATGGCCAGTGAGGGGGATTTATTTTGCCTGACTGTGCATATTTGTTAAAAGGGATTTTTTTTTCAATGGGGCAGGGTGGAATAGAAAATAATTTTTTGTGTGTCTTAAGAATGAACAAGGAATTAAGATTTAGAAGATACAAGTTTAAATACTCAGTTTTCTTCCTAGCTTTGTGGCCATGGGAAAGCTTTGCAAAGTGAAACGAGCAGGACCAGGAGAACATTGTATACAGTTACAGCAACATTGTATAATAATCAACCTATAAATGACTTAACTCTTCTCAGCAAGGCAATGATCTAAAACAATTTCAAAAGACTTAGGATAGAAAATGCTATCCACATTTAGAGAAAGAACTGTTGGCATTTGCATGCAGATCAAAGTATACTATTTTCACTTTTTTTTTTTTTTTGGTGGTGTTTTTTCCCCTCTTTTGGTCTGTTTCTTCTTTTCTAACATGACTAATATGGAAATGTGTTTTACATGGTTACACATATGTAATCTATATAAAATTTGCTTGCTGTTTTAGGAAGTGGGAGGGAAAAATTGGAACTCAAAACTTTGAAAAAAAAAAAGAATGTTAACTGTTATGGATTTGGCTCTTTTTAACAATGAGGTGATTCAAGTCAATCCAATAGATTTGTGATAGAGAGAGCTACCTACATCCAGAAAGAGGGCTATGAGAATTAAATGTGGATCCCAACATAGATTTTCACTTTTTTTGTTGTGTGCTTCTTTTTCTCTCATTTTTTATCTTTTTTATCTGATTTATCTTGTGCAGCATGATAAAAATAAAAATATGTTTAGAAGAATTGTACATGTTTAACCTGTACTGGATGACTTGCTGCTGAGAGAGGGGGGGAAGAGGAAGAAAGGGAGAAAATTTTGGAACACAAAAATTTTGCAAGCATGAATGTTGAAAACTATCTTTGTATGTATTTTGAAAATAAAAAGTAATTACTAAAAATTTGAAAGTGAATGTTAAAATTGCATTACATGTAATTAGAAAAATAAAATACCATTTTAAAAAATAGTGTCTGTTCAATGCTATTTTGGTGCAGAAGCCCAGCCAGGTGTTTTTCTTGGGCTGTTCTTCCAAGGGCATGTGTGTGAGAGTAAGAAGGACTAGAAGGATCTGCATAAGTGGTTTTCCTAAAGCTTAGATCTGACCCTCCTTCTTTCAATAAACTCCATTGACTCCCTATTACCTCCAGGATAAAATAGAAAGTTCTTTGATTGGCATTTAAAGCTCTTCACAACTTGACCCTTTCTCGTCTTCCTATTCTTTTCTTATACTTTATTCAAATAATCAACGAACATTTTAAAACATCTACTATGTGACAGTTACTAAGTGCCTGGGGACACAAAAAAAGACAAAAAGGAAAGTCCCTGACATCAAAAAGCTTACAATCAAATGAATTCATTCATCTATTTATTTGTTATTTATTTACTTTATTCCTCTACACTCGTTTTTAATGATTCAACTATACTGGTCTACTAGCTATTTTTTAAAACAGAATATTTTATTTCCTCTCTGTGTCTTTTTGCACCTCATGCCTAGAATGTTGTCCTTCCCCAGAAAGATCCTTAGGAACTTGCTTCTCAGAAGTCTTCAAAACTGGCCAAGACTTCACCTTCTATCAGAGACCTTTTCTCAATCTTTCCAGATGCTAGAACATATTCCTTAGAGCTTATCTTCCACCTATTCCGTATACATGATGTATGTACTGAATTATCTACAGGTTGTCTGCTCCACTAGCAGGTAAACATGTTGTGGGCAGAGATTGCTTAGAAGCATGTAGCTGATGCAGTGGATGGAGCGCTAAGCCCAGAGTCAGGACTTAAATTCAAATTTGACTTTAGACACTTTCTACCCGTGTGATCTTGGATAAGTCATGCAACCTTTTCTTAAATGCAAAACTGTAAAACATGAATAATAACAGCACATATCTTACAGGGCTATTTTATCTTATTATCAAATAAGATAAAATTTGCAATATGCTTTGCACATAGGAAGTGATGTATAAATGCTTGTTTTCTTCCCTTCCCTTTTCTTTATATCCCCAGGGCTTACCACATAATAATAAATGCTTGTTGCATCGATCAACAAAAGTTTCTAATTATTCTTGCATACATTGTATCACATTTAAGGAATATTATTGACTACAGGTAAGTCCCTTAATCTTGTTTGCCTCAATTTCCTCAACTATAAAATATGAGTTGGGGGGAAAATGGCAAACCCCTACAGTACCTTTGCCAAGAAAACCCAAATTGGGTCACAACTGAAATGATTGCACAAAAGCAACAACTGTGTGCAAAGAACTCTGTAGTGAATTGTTGAGGAGATACAAGTTCTAGATAAGATATAATTCCTGTTCAGTTTTGTAAGAGGATGGAAATCAGTGTGGTACAGGAGACAAACAGCTGAGTTTGGAGACAGAAGACTTGAATTCAGGGTTCAGCTCTACTACTTATAACCTGTTGGGCTTTAGGTAAGTCATTTTAAGAGCTCTGCCTCACTTAAATCCAATTTGTCCTTCTTATGTCATTGGTTCTTTTTGAGAAAGAAAGATAATAAGCAACTCCCTCCGCCCCAGTTTCTCCTCTGCAAAGTGAGGGCATTGGAATAAGGTGATTCAGGGCAATTCCAACAATTTTGTGATACAGAAAGCTAGAGACAGGACTATGGGGACTGAATGTGGATCAAAACATAGTATTTTCACCTTTGTTGTTTGCTTGCTTGTTTTTTTTTTTTCCTTTCTCATTTTTTCCCCTTTTGATTTGATTTTTCTTATGCAACATGACCAATATGGGAATGTATTTAGAAGAAAACAAAAGTGAAGGAGTTGGGCTAGATTATGCCTGAGGTCTTTATATGAAACAGACACAGAAGCTAACTAATATGCAATGTCACATGGTGAGTGGTTTGGAGAAAGATAGGGACTGGACCTGTGATTTGATATATAGACCTGTGATTGATATATAGAATGCCTATGTGAAGAAACTCCCTCTTACAAATGTAGGTTGGCATCTACTCTACAACTTGTTTTAGACTATTAGAGAATTATCTTAGGACAGTCTTTAAAAATTGCCTAGAACACAGAAAAAAATTACCCAGTCACATGGTGTTTGTCTTTTGTTCTCAAAAAGGAACAAGATGACATCACTATGTTGGGGAAAGGTACAGTGTGTCTGGTCGTAACTGATCAGACCAACATAGGCTTGGGTGGCTCAGACCAATACAAGCTTGGGAAGCTCTATCACAGGTCAGGCACAAATAGTCCATGTGAACATTTGAAGTGGGGACGGTTCCAAATGTGCACATCTCCTGTTTCTTTTGAGCTATTGCAATTCTGCTTTACTCATAGAACACAGATCCTTCTTTGATGTGGGCACGATGTTCTGGAGAGTCCCCTGCCAGTGACTCCCATGTCTCATAATGGATTCCAATGCTCTTCAGAGAGATCTCAAGAGTGCCCCTGTATTAGCTTCTTCTGACCTCCGTGTGACCTTGACTTGTGTGCGTTTTCTGTAAAATAGTCTCAAGCAAATGTATGTTTGTCAGAGTGAAATAGGCAGGGTGTGTCAGTGGTGACACTTGAACTTGGGTATTCTTGGTTTCCGGTCCAGCTTTCCTAGACTATATTGTCTCTCATAAATGAATCAAAAATGGAGCAGCTAAGTGGCATAGTGGAGAGACTCAGGATGACCTGAGTCCAAATCCAGCTTCAGATTAGGCTTTATCCTGATTGCCTCAAAAAAACAAAACAAAACAAAAAAACAAGAAAGGCGGAAAAAAAGAAAAGGAGAGACAGATAGAGACACACACAGAGACAGAGAAACAGAGAGCGAGAGAAAGAGAGAAAGTAAGAAAAAGAAAATAAGTGAATCAGAAAGCCACTCCTTTTTTCTTATTCCACAAGACCTATGAAAATGCTCATTTTATTTCTTATTTTAAAATAATTGTAAAAAGAAAAAATGTTTTTAAAAAACTTTTTAAAAGAGCCTTAGAGAAGTACAAAGTCTCACCAGGCTTTATATGACACTTTAAAGTTTGTAAAGTGCCTCTAGAAATGCTGTCTTATTTGATCCTCATAAAAATCTAGAAAGAAAGAAATAATCCAATTTCCAAAGGAAGACGTTGAAGCTCAAAAAGTATAAACTGCTAACCCAGTGCTAGGTATCAGACCTCAAGCCCCACCCTCTAAATGAAACCTTTCCTGGTCTCCCTAATTTCTTTCTTTTTAGGGGAGGGAGGGAGAGATGGCCACACATCTTTATTAAAAGTCAACAACTTATACAAATAACAAACACTAACATCATTTTACACTGGGTTTTACATTTACAAAGGACTTTAGATACATTATATCATTTGTGTTTTATAATCACCCATGCACAGTAAGTAGCAAAGGTAAAAATATACTCATTCCTGGAATGAAAAGAACACAAAAATAATAATATTCTGTCTCTTCAAAGCAATGCATCTATTAAATGATAGAGCTTGACTTGCACCCAGGGCAACACTAGATTTTGATTAAGTTCAGTTGATGGGTCATTGGGTGTTTATATTGGAGCACAGCTGACTTTCTGAAGAGGCTTTTTTGATAAATTAGTATTGGTACCAAATGATGTTCTCCTACCAGTCACCCAATAGGAATGCTTTAAGATCACATGTCATGAACAAAATACATAATAGGACAAACACATGTGAGACTTGGAGCTGTGTCTCTTAGGAAATATCTAGAAAAAGAGTAACTATGTGGCAAAACTGATGGACCTCCAGCCCTGAAATCAGCAGGACCTGAGCTCAAATATGGCCTCAGATATTTACTAGTTGTGTGACCCTGGGCAAAACACTTAATCCTGTCTAGGAAAAAGCTATTTCAGGCATAAATATTATAAACGTTTGAAGATTATTGGAATTTCATTCTTTTTCCCTAATGGAGGACAAGGAGAAAAGAAGGATCAAAGAGGTCCAGGGATGGAGAAGTGAGGAAAATGATATATGAAACATTTCTTCAAGGCTTCATAAAATGAGATGGTTCCTTCATCACAGTCCAGCAAAATCCATTGGATAGAGTCATGACCTCCATAACTAAAGTAGGGAGAAGTAGTCATGATAGTATACCAATATCATTCCTAATCTATGAAAGAAGAATACATCCTCAGCGGAGAGGACATTATCATCTCTCCCCAATGACTTCTTGCATACACCAACTAACTGTCCATTGTCTACTGTCTCCCAAACCAACCTCTCAGTAAGGGACTCCAGATTCAAAGACTTGAATCCCCAAAACGATGCTCTCTTTAAATCGGTGAAAATTACAATCTGTTAGGAGCCTTCATGTGCAACACTTTTTCAGATTATCAGTCACAATGAGATGTGAACAGGCACTTTCAGAATCTAGGGTCACATTTGCTTTGAAGCTTGTCAGTATGTTCCACATCATAGTGTGATAAAAGACAGTCCTCAGGATGGTGACAGTTTCTGGATAGGAATCTAAGAGTGCTTCACACTGGTGAGTATATTTCCTGTCACCTGCAGAAGCTGGACATTGAGTTTCTGATAATTTTGTTCTATGACCATAATCACCTCCTCCTTTGAAGGTACTTGGAGAATCCCACTTCACTTTCTCATGTGTTCTTTAGATGGCCACATTCCTGCCTGGTCAGCAAGCAAGAGCAACTCTGCTCTTCTTCCATCAGCAATTCATGGAATCTTTTGTATCCAGCCATCAGACTCTTCCTCTGAGTTTAGCCCTTTTCCCTCCATCTATGTTCTTTCTGCCTCTCTTTAGTCAGCATGTTCTCAACTGACTCCATTTCTTAACAGCAATGATTCGAAGCCCTTTGGACCTTGTCCCTAGAATCCTCTGCAGCTTTTACTGTAGGTTGTGCTGTATGCCTACTGTGCTCTGGAGTTTGAAAGCAAAATGCACAAAGGAGGGCTTGGTTCTCCTCACAGAACAGTTTTTGCTCTGCCTCATGTCTATTCCATAAAGTGCTTTTCTCTTTAATCTTCAGCAAGTGGGGTTTGACGTGCCTGGCCATGTTGGCCAACTTTTCTAGACTATGATTGTACTAATAGTCTCTCAACTCTCAACTGGAAGGTTTTTGGCACTCAGGACAAGGGCAGGGTTGGTCAACTTCTCTCCAGTTCCTGAGGAGGCAGAGGTGGCAAAAGCTATGGCCACAGCCCAAGGTTACTGGGTACCTGAAGTAGTTCATGCATAGAGAGCAGGTCAATTCTTCTGTGAGATTTTTAGCTAAATGAGCCACAGCTGTGTTTTCTGAGCAGAAACAAAAACTGATGCAGTCTCCCAAACTGATGATAATGGATTCCCAGTTTGTGCTTATCAGCTCTAAATGTTTTCAGCTTCTCACCTTTTCTTCCACAGATATAGGTTTCCTTTGGGATCTTCAACTCCAGAGCTAGCTTTTAAGAATAGAGCCCTGAACTTAGATTATTGATCTGGTCCCTTTATACTACCCAGTGAACTTCTAGATTCCTCCTCTCTGGTTTACACTTAGAAGGTATGGCCTCCTTAAACACCTTAGTAAACTGATTCTGATCTTCCTAATTTCAATGTCTCTCCCTTCTGAAATACTTTGTATGTATTTGTATCTCACACACACATACACCTTATATTTAATTTGGATATTTATGCATATATTGGTTGTCTCTTATGTCTCCCAATGTAAGCTTCTTGAGGGTAAGCATTGTTTCATTCTTTGTATTTATATTCTCAGTTCCTGACATGTAGGAACAGGGATAGATATTGAATCTGTAAATTCATTGGCACAGAGAACTCTCAGGTCATGGTACTACTTCTACAGAGGGATGTTGGCACCTTCTCTTTGGAGTTACCTAGAGCAGTGGAGTCAACCTCAAGTAGAAATGGGAAGCAACTAAATTATATATAAGGATCCCTGTAGCATCACATCAACTTAGAAACCACATATTATCTTTGATCATATTTGTATTTATTTTGTTAAATATTTCTCCAGTATACTTTAATCTTATCTGGGCTATACTCAGGAGGTTTATGGGCCATATGAAACAGCAGATATATTTGACACCTCAGATTCTCTGCCCTACTAGTCAAATCCTTTAGTGAATTGGGGATTGGGGGGAGTAGCAGGAAATGAAGAGGATATTAGGTTGGAGGAAAGGCCCCAGAAACATTTGTTGAACTCCAGATCCTGTTTAAAGATTACTCAGCTAAAGAATCAGGCAGCAAAATGATGCTTGACTGGTGGTATGATGGAAATGGCCAATATGACCTCAGTCCTGAGATGTACAGTAGCTAAGTAACAACAACAAAAAACCCTTTTAATTGGCTGGTAAGCTGTAACTAAGTCTGTTAATAAAAAGTGTATCCAGTGGCCAAACTCTCTCTCCCTTTCCCTGTCTCTCTACCTCCCTTCCTCCCTCCTTCCCACTCCCTCTCTCCATCTCTCTCCCTTTCTGTCCTTCTCTCCTTCCCCCCCTCTCTCCTCCTTCCCTCTCTCACTCCCTCTCTCTCTTCCTCCTTCTTTCTCTCCCTCCTTCCCACCCTTTCCCTCTCTCTCTTTCTCTCTCTCTCTCTCTCTCTCTCTCTCTCTCTCTCTCTCCTTCCCCGCCACTCACCAAAGGCTTTTGTCTGAGGAAAAAAAAACATTGTGTGACTTTTGGTTGACAGAGAAGTAGGGGTAACAGATTGCCTTATCTCCCCCACCCAGCTTCTGTGTGTCTATGAATCCTGCTGTTTCTTGTTTCCCTGTGTTTAGTCTTCCCTGACCTTAGGTTAATGAGTATCAGAATAAACTATGGGTTTTGAAAGGTCAGAAAAAGCCATCAAAGGTCCCCGTAGCAACCAAAGCCAATAGCAACAATAGCATCACCCTGATGAGGAACCAGCCCAGAGGATCAACCTGTCTTGCTAAAATCCAGCAGTAAATCAACCTGACAGTCAAAATACTATATCCTGTGATCAAAGAAGCAGCTAATTTGTCAGCTATGGCATACCTAGAAGTAAACTTGATGGGGGGAGGGAAGATATTTTGTAGGAATCACTTTAAGACTGATCCCACTCTCCCCAGGGACTGAGTGATTGTGTAGGAGGAAAGTTGTGTGCCCCATTCCAAAGGGTGATAGTTCTAACGCTTCTCAAAAATATCTTTTTGTAAATGCTAATTGATGTTAATTTCTTAATTGATATTAATGAAATAGTAATTGGTTAAATTATATTGGGAAAAATATACAGATGGGGGCTCATGAGTGATAATAATGGCATGAGAACCCTGCAGTCCCTCAAATATACCCGTAGGACTCTTAGTGGATCAGTAACCAGCCCATGAACCCAACCTGCTAGTTCTTGTGAGAGCTGGAATAGTATGTCCAAAACCTTGCTACATGGTAAAGTAGGCAAGTCTGTAAGAACAACTCAAATCCACACATTTCCTTCATGGTTCATATTAACCAAAAGTTTCAGCCTCTGCCCAACTAGACTTAAGAGTCTAGATGTTTTGTGGGATATCTTCTTCTCCTCTCTTTAACAAAAGTTAGCGGAAATGCCTAGAGAAATTCAGAAATTTGTTTTCTAACCTGAGAAATTGGTGGAAAAATATGAGTTCTCCCACCACCATTCCATGAGATCTTCCCTAAGACTGAGATTAAGCTGGGAATTCTCAGAGATCCAAACTCTCCAGATTCACCAGTATTTGACTACCAACTTCCCACTCCCATTGCTTCCCCAACAGAAAGTCACAGAACTAGAGGAAACTCAAAGATCATTTAGTCCAATTTCATCCTCTCTTTTTTTAACAGCTGAAGAAATTAAGGTAACAATATCAGCATGGGAAATATAAACCAGGTCTCTTGACATTAGAGTTACCCAAACTCAAGTGGATTTGTAATAATCTTGATTCAGAAGTTACATCCAGTGATACAGATCACAACATATCTCTGCCTGCCCAACCTGTACCACACTTATCCAGCACTAAGGAGAATGCCTGGCATATATAATAGGCACCTAATAAATGTTTATTGACTGGTTGATTTTCATCTATGCCCTCCTATATGTTTGCCAGAGAGAATCTACTTTTACCTTCTTAAAGCTTTCCTTGTTTTCTCCTAAAATCACAAAAATACCTGTGGACCACTGGAGGTCCACTTCTCATATCTCAGAATGATCGACCCATCTTCTTTTTCTAATAAGCAATTCCTTGATGACATCTTTTATTCCTGTTCTTCAGAGTTCCTCATTGGTTATATGCTACAGCCTGTTCACACCCACTATATACCTTCCCATTGCCCTCTGTGTAACAATTGTTTTTAATTCATTGGATATTATCCTACCCCGTGTTTTGCTGCCATAAAGCAATTCCAGTGGGATGTTGGTACTTATAAGATGGATCTTTTAAAAATGACTCTTTGATCATAAAAATCCATGGAGGCATTAAACAGGGATACACATACTTGCCAGAGGTTTTTGCTTCTGTGATGATTTCCATCATCAACTTGGACAGTGCAGTCCAAGTTGAAGAGCAATTCCCTGCAGATGGTGAGATTTTTTTTGGTAGGTGACAATGCAATAGCTTCATTATTACAGCTGAATTTAGAATAGGTCTGCAGTCATTCAAATGAGTTTGGCTTGAAAATCCAAAAAGATAGGAAACACCAAGTGTATGGAGAATGACTAAATTGTCTGATTACAACAGTCATTTGGGTGGACAGCCTTTCCATTTTGTCCATTATATTTATATCCTATGACAGACAATGGACTGATTGATTGGAACCAGAGTTGAGCAAAAGGAGGACAGTAAACTAGGTTAATTTAAGAAGATTGCAAAATATCCAGAGATAGAACTGGGGGGACTGAGTGTGGATCACAACATAGTATTTTCACCTTTTTTTGTTTGTTTGTTTGCTTGCTTTTTGTTTTCTTTCTCATTTTTTTCCCTTTTTGATCTGATTTTTCTTGTGCAGCATGATAATTGTGGAAATATGTATAGAAGAATTGCATGTTTAACATACTGGATTGTTTGCTGTCTAGGAGAGGGGGTGGGGGGAAGAGAGGGAGAAGAAATTTGGAACAGGAGGTTTTGCAGGTGGTTAATGTTGAAAACCATCTACATACGTATTTTTAAAATAAAAAGATAAAAAAAGTTAAAAGAAGATAAAAAAAGATTGCAAAGTTCCTTTGATAACCCCAAACTTAAAAAAAAATTAAAGCCAAGACAAAAATTAAACACACACACATACATACACTCCTTAATAGGAAACATCAGGTACTGTGATTAAAACAAAAACAAAATAAAAAAACAAAAAGCAGACTAAAACCGCTCACCTAGTCAATCAAATATCTGCGTTTGGCTGCCCTTTTTTGATTGAAGCCAGGGATCTTTGTTCTGTGGTATCCTGGAGTTTTTAACCTGGGGTCTTTGGAAGCTTTTGTTTTTAAATATTGTGATGACTGTATTTCAATATAATTGGTTTCCTTTGTACTTCCGTGTACTTTATTTTACGCACTTAATAACATTATTTAGAGAAGGAACCCAAGGTTTCATAAGACTGCCAAAAGGGGCCAGTGATACCCAGAGCGTTAAGTGCCCCTGCATTGTACTACGTAAAATCCTCCCCTTAGGTTTCCATGCGTCATAGTCGGAAGGACTAAGCCCCTTCAACCAAGTTACTGTGACTCCGCCATCAACATTTTACATTCCCCCTTTCCTCACACCCACCTCATCCTAATTCCCTTGTCGGGATCACACTTGCCCCTGCTCTCCGTCCCATTCCTTATTCGAAGCCCCGGGGGAATAGTGGCGCTTGAAGCCTGACATGGGGCCAGATGCTGGCTAGGAGTTCTAGGCACTGCACCGTGCTGGGGCAGACCGGGTAAGGGGAGCTCACCTGCCTTCCCCTTAGGAAGTGAGGAAGGAGATTGGGGGATCTGGTTCTGACCTAGCACAATGTATAAGAGGAGTGCCAGAGAGGCACTCAGCCTCTCTTTGGGAGGGATCCGCAGAAGGGAGAAGAACCTGCCTTCCCTGGTAGGGGAGGTCGGAGCCGGGTTGGGAGGAGGATGAAAACTTTCCTCGCCTCGGGCCCCTGGGAGCTAGGGAAAAAAAAAAAAAAAAAAACTCATTGGGAGAGGTCCTGAAGAGTGAAATTCCGCCCCCCATCCTCTCAGTGGCAGCAACCCCAGGGGTTACAACAGCCAGCACCCTGGCCCGGACCCAGGCCGGCAGATGGCCAGGCACCCCACCGGCTGTCCAGCTGCTGAAGGAAGGGGCCAGGAGAGCTGTCGGCGGCTGGGGGCGGCTCTCTTGGGAGCTCCGAAGGCAAAGGCTCCTCTCCTCCCTGCCCACTCAGAGGAAGCCTTCTCCACCAGCACCCCTATTTCCCGCAGATACGTCAGGGTGTGGACTGAAGCATGAAGGAAGCACAGACATGGGGGGAGGGGGAGAGGAGGGACTCATCTGCATTTCGATTCTGGTACCATTTCAATCCTGGCTCTCTTCACCCCGAGCCTCATCTGTCCTTCAAGAAACAGTTTCCTCAAACTCTCCTTTCATCCCTGGTCTTTTTCTGTCCCACCCAGTACACCTTCACCCTTCTTCAACCCTCCTCCCTCTCTGCTTCCAAAAGTCGTCCTCCAGGAAAGCCTTCTGATTCTCCCGGCTAAACAGGCTCTAAACACAGTTTTATTTCTAGCTTGAATTTTAATGACTTTCCATTTTCTTTCACTTTGCCTGGGTCCTCTCTGACTGGAAATTCTTTGAAGGCAAGCACTGGTTCTTTTACATCAAATTGAAGAGTCCCCTTTGGCTAGGCCCCCTTGTCTCCATCCCTCACAGCAGGAGTTCTCAGCAGTAGGGTTGTCTCTGTGGATGAAAGGTAGGCTCTGAGCAGAGTTAGGGGGTATTTAGAAGGACATGACAAGGAGATTCACAAACCAGAAATGGGAGATATTTCCTCCTTGGAGAGTTGTCACAAGTCAGTATTCACCGTCTCCTTCACAGGGGACTGAACGTGATGACCTCTGAAAGGCCTCCTTTATAACAGATCATTATCTTTCCCACTTGTCCTTCTAGACGCTAAAAGGACAAAGGATTTCCTGAGGCCACAAGGCTGTGACAGCCTACAATGGAACCCAAGCTGAGGCAGGACTAACAATAGTCAAGGTGGGAAGCTGGCTGGCTGCATACAGCATGAGTGCAGTAGTTGTAATAAGGGGGGCTTTTTATAGTCCTATAAATAGTCATTTTTCAAAAACAGAAAATTCAATTTTGTGCACAGAGGCATTTATTTTGTGGTCAAAGTCTCATGTTCAGTGGAGGTTCAAAGCTCATGATAGAAGTTAATGACATATAGAAAGACAATTTTCAAATCTTGTTCAGGGGGCACAATTCTTTTATTCTAAAACTGGAATCAGGTATCCAGGTTTTCCCTGGGACTTTTGTCCCAAAGAGGTGTCCTGGCCTCTGCTAGAGATGCTTCATTCCATAGAAGCACTTCCCAGGGCAGCCCTCCCTTCCCTGTCTTCTTCCCCCTTGCCCTGTTTCCATCCCCACATCTCTCGGAAAGAGCTGTGAGTCAGCCCCAACCATGAACTCACCCCAAGCAGTAAAAATAGCAAAACAAACAGGCCTCTCCCCCAAGCTAGGCTGGAGGTGGGGAGGCCAGAGAAGGGGGCTCACTGGCTCGGGGGAGATGAATTTTTCTCTGATCAGCTGAAAGGATGGGGAGTCTTTTGATGTCCTGAAGAATGAGCCCAGCATCCTTATTGCCCCCAGAAATCCAGCCACATCAAAGCTACTTAAGGAAGCTGGTTTGGGTGGGATGATGTCACACATAGAGTCACACACAGTCACACAGATTCACAGTCACACACATACCCCCAAAGCCACACAGATACACCCAGTCATACATAGGAGGCAGTGTGGTGTAAAGAGAACTAGGGTCACAGCCAGTACTAGTCCAGGCTCTGCAGCTCTCTTTGTGATCTCCTAAGGGCCTCAGTTTCCAGCTCTGCTAGGTCAGGGAATTGTTGGAGCATTCTGGGCTTCTAATCATTGTTTCCAGTCAAAGTCTTCAACTCACTGTGTTTCCAGTTTCCTTTACTGGATTTACCACGTGAGCAACGAGTCTTTAACAAAATGGTTGATCCAGAAATGACTGCTGAATTGAAAAGAATGAATGACCCATACTGAAATATTTTGATTTTGGGCCAGCTTCTCCATGCATTCCAAATCTCTGCCTTTCATATCCTGACTTGACATACTCCCTGATATAAAAAAAAAAATATATATATATATATATATATATAGTCCCCTGTTGCATGGTTTAGAAACTTCCCCCCCCCCATAGACGTACAAATGAAAAGATAGATCTATTTCTGAGAAAATAAAATCACAAGTTGCAATCCAAAATCTAGTGAAAATGTTTTTTGAGATAGATATAATTATAAAGGTGTATATATGTATATTTGGATTTTACAGCTATCCCTTCCACATCAGACTTTCCCTATTTCAATTTCGATGTATGGCTCAAGTCAGCATAAGAAATTAAATGAGAATTTTGGGGGAGTCTTGCATGAGTCATAGGTGACACATGAAGGTGACAAAAAAAAGTTTAGAAACTCAGAAATGCATTAAATGTATACATAGCATTGTGTAATAGCAACATATTTTATATTTTAATACCATAATAATTCAGACTTCTTTGATACAAAGGGAGGGTCAAAAAATTTACATGGCTTTTCCAGATCATGGGGGCACCTCACCTCTAACACGAGATGAATAGGATAATTATATGTTGTTTTGGATTATCTTAATATTGAATTGCTTTACTAGAACAAGATGATTAGAAATGATAGGGTCTTATGGGAAGACTGAGTTTCAATTCAACAAGCATTTTTTTTTTGTTTTTTCCTACTAAATTTATTTATTTTTAATACACATTATTTTATGAATCATGTTGGGAGAGAAAAATCAGAGCCAAAAGGAAAAACCAATGGAAAGGTTTAAAAAAAAAAACAGAAAAAAGAAGTGAATGTAGCATATGTTGATTTAAATTCAGTCTCCTCAATTCTTTTTCAGGATGCAAATGATTTTCTGTCCAAAGTCTATTGGGATTGCTTGGATCACTGGACCACTGAGAAGAACCAAGTCTTTCATAATTGATTATCACACATTCTTGCTGCTATTGTGTATAATGTATTCCCGGTTCTGCTTATTTGGCTCAGCATTTTTAATTAATTTTATTTTTTCTGATTATACATGTGTATTTACTTTTTAAATACACATAAAGAATTGTACACAATGTATTCCTGGTTCTGCTTGTTTTACTCAGCATCAGTCTGTGTAATTCTTTCCAGGATTTTCTAAAATCAGCTTGTTCAGCATTTTTATAGAACATTCCATTACTTTCATATACCACAACTTATTCAGTCATTCCCCAATTGATGGGCATCTACTCATTTTCCAATTTTTTGCTAGCACAAAAAAGCTGCTACAATCATTTTTGTACATTTGGGTCCTTTTCCCTCTTTTATCAACAATCATATATTAAAGACCTGCTGCATACAAGACATTTTATTCGGCTCTAAATACCCGTGACTTTTAAAAGTCAGTCACATGTAGGTATTTTCAAATATTTAGATATTTGGCTTTGTGTATAAACAACCTCAAACAATTATAATAATTCCTTTGAAGTTTCCAGGTCTTGGTCAGCACTGCTGACCAAGATCATTTCTAGGAGGATTAGGTATTTGTACATAATAGACTTGGTGGATAGGATCTGAGTTGGCTCAAAAGGAGAACTTCCAGAGAGGAATGGGGTTGTGGTATCCTCTTCACTGGAAAACAATGTAAGTGATTCTTTTTTTCTCAGCAGTGCCTGAAGGCTGGAGGCAGAAGCTTGGAAGAGATGATCTCTCTGGGCCTCTCCCAGATGGAGGTATCTGGGACTCCGTGAGTCTCCTCCACCCCATCACAAAACTTCACATCGTCATCACTGGTTTGGTGGCTTGGGCCTGTTGCCTAATGGGGCTTTGTGGTTAGATTTGGCGACTGGGGACTCCTGGCTCTTATTCTTAGTGAAGGCTGCACCCCAAGGCATGCAGTGTTGCTTGAGGTCTCCAGTTGCCCCCACCTCCAACTTGGGTGGAGGATCTAAATGTTTCTCTGAGAACTAGGTGGGTCCCCAGTCCTCAGCTGTACCTGACAGGTCCTACCAGACCTTAGAGAAGACAGAATGGACTTCCCTTTCTGAGGATCAAAATAGTAAAATACTCTGAGAAGTAAGAAGAGATTTGATTTTGAATCTTAGTCCCTGTACCTATTAACTGTGTGACCTCAACTCTTCGAGTCTTGATTTTCTCATCTATGAAATGGGAATAATAATATTTTCACTCTGCAGAATCATTGCAAAAGAATCTTGTACACCTTGAAGCAGTATGTAAATGAATGTTATTGCTGGCTTTCAAAAGATCTTCCAAACTCCAGACAGAGGAGATCCTATTGCTTTCCTGCCAGGGCTCCCCATTTCTATTTGATATTCGTGCCTAAATTTAGGAAGTTTCGTATCTGAATTTCTGTTCCTCTGAGCATTTGTCTGCTGTCAGACTTCTGTGGCTAGCTACCCCATTTATCTGGAGTCTTTATCACCTGTCATGCCCTAGTCTTTCTGCAAGGACTTAGGGCTCTGGTCACTGTCATTTCCACAAATAAAAAGAGCATTGGGAGTGAAAGGCAGAACGTCCTATCCATCTTGGATTTTTCAACTCACTTTGCTGGAAGTGGGGAAAGTGACTCTTTCTGCATTTCTTTCTGCCTCAGTTTAGGAGAAATTACCCTGGTCTGGAGATTGCTTTGGAATATTTCATTCTTCTAAATTTGTGAAATCTTCAGATTTAGAGATGTATGGAGTCATAAAGATTACCCAATCCACCCCCCCCCTTTATTTTACTCTTGAAGAAGACAAGGCAGTGAGGTATAATGGAGAGCACTGTTTTTGGAGTCCGAAAGAACCTGGGTTCAAATGCTTCCTTGTATACTTATTAGCTGTGTGAGGCTGAACAAGTAATTCTTTTTGTGCCTCAGTTTCCTTTTTTGCAAAATGAGGGCTTTGGACTCGATAGCCTCTAAGGTCACTTCCAACTCCAAATCTGTGATCCCTTGAGGAAGTCCTACTAGCTTATAATAACCAAGAGCACACATTTATGTAATGCTTGCAAAGCTCTTTATAAGCATTATCTCATTGGCTCCTCACAACAACCTTATGAGGTAAGTGCTATTGGAATTACCCCCATTTTACAGATACTGAGGATACTGAGAGTCAGAGATTTGAGGCACAACATGTCTTCCAGGCCAATTGGAGGCTAATATGTTGTCTATCCCGAACATTCTCTTCAAAAGGGAGGGTCGGCATCTTATTTATACTTATATCCTTCCTCACCTCCACAAGTCTAACACTGTCCTGCACATAGCAGGAGGCTTAATAATCTCTTTTTGAATTGAATCAATCATCAATTATAGTTGTTTAATTAGTTAATCTATATTTTTATAAATAGTCTATTGCTCCTTATTATATTTAGAGGATTTCACTTTTGTCATTTCTATAAACTCCTCTTTGGCCAGAATTGTTAATTTTTCTAAAAAATGAACTTTTAAAATATGAACTTGACTATCAACAAACAAAAGTGTTTCAATACAGTAAAAAGAACCAAAACCCTCCTACATGTTAACTTATGGATTTCTGTTATGTTCAACTTTATTTTTACATATGTGTATATACATATATGTGTATATAAGATTAAAAAAATTAACAAAATTGTCCTGCTGCTCTGTCCCCTCCTGTAATTCATTTTGTTTTCTTCTATTATTTTAAAAATTGTTTTATGGTTCTTTTTTTTTTTTTTTTGGAGGGAAAGGGAACTCTATCATGACCTCCTAAGACAGAAGCTACTCTGTTCCTTGAAATAAAAAAAAAATAGTTCAACAAAACTGATGAACACATTGCCCGCATAGGAGAATGTACATGGATTTTGTCTGTTACTTTGTCTGTTGTCTATTATCTTATTATGGCAAAGAGAGAGCACAGACTTTGGGATCAGAAGACCTGGATTTGGGGCAGCTGGAAGATATGGTGGATAGAGCACTGGCTCTGAAATAAGGAGAATCTGAGTTCAAATCCAGCCTCAGATATTTAACATGTCCTTGCTATGTGACCTTGGACAAGTCAATTAATCCTAATTGCCTTAACAAAAACAAAAAACAAACAAAAAGACCTGGGTTCAAATCTCACCTTTAAAAGTAGAGACTTGGAGAACCTTGGGCCTCAGTTCACGTATCTGTCTAGCTTCAGCTAGATGGCCTCCAAAGTCCTGGCAGCTCTAGACCCTCTCAGGATCTTGGATCTTTTTGCCAAAAGACAGGAGGCACAAACCCAGAATCTAGCGAAGTATCTTCAGCACAGTGTGTGATTTTAAAAACATTCTTAGAACTTAGAAGCACCTATCATGTGCAAGACCCGATTCTGTGCCCCTAATTCTATGTATGCATCAGTAAATAAAAAGAGAAAAATCACAGACTTTGTACCCATGGAGTCTGTAGTCTAAAAAGGGAAATAAACCTCCACAGAGAGGATCACAATGCAGAGATGCCTCTGATTGAAGAAATTCTCTGGGAAACAAGGTACCTTTTAAGCTATCTACTTGAGGGAAGAAAGGTGGGCAGCTAGATGGCTCAGTGGATCGAAGGAAAAGCCTGGATTCAATAAGATATGAGTTCAAATCTGGCCTCAGATACTTAGTAGCTAGGTGATTCTGGGCTAGTCACTTGACCCTGTGTTCCTCAGTTTACTCAACTGTAAAATGATCTGGAGAAGGAAATGGCAAATCACTCTAGTATCTTTACCAAGAAAGCCCCAAGTGGGGTGACCAAGCACCAGACAGGACTGAACAGCAACAAAATCTGGGAGAAGGAAATACACCAGCACTCAGCAGCAGAAGAGAAAAGAGATGGAAACTTTGTCTCAAGTAAAAAGCTCAGTGCTAAGATTACAGTAACTAGCCCTTAGGAAGTAGTTTAAGGTTTGTGAAGTGCTTTACACATACTGTCTCATTTGATCATCACAGCCCCTTGTGGTAAGGTCTATATTACACTCCCATTTTATAGCTGAGAAAACTGAGTTGTATAGAAATGAACTGACTTGCCACATAGCCAGTAAACATTGGAGGTAAGATTCAAACACAAGTTTTCCTAATTCCAAACCTAACATTCTATCCCGTTTCACTTAGCTGCCTCAAGTGTAGCATAAGTTGATGAAGAGTTAGAACTAGCTAACCTCTGAGCTTCCTTTTAACTTTCTAAATCTATGGCCTTATTCTAGTATCCTTCAATTCTTCAAAGAGATCCTGAAATGGTAGAACAATCAGGCAGCGAGCCTCCCAAGTTTCCCTTTCTAGAGGGGGGAGAGAATAACAATAATTATTATAGCTAGCATTTATATAGTACCTACTATATACTAGACACTGGGTTAAATGCTTTACAAATATTATCTCATTTGATTCTCACAACAACCCTGGGAGGCAGGTATTGTTTTACAAGCAAACAGGTTAAGTTACTTGCCCAAGGTCACACAACTAATAAGTGCCTAAGGTTGAATTTGAACTTATATCTTGCTGAATCCAAGCTTAACATTCTATCCATTGCACCTCCCAACTTAAAATCTCCTGACTTTCATGGTCTGTTGACCTGGGATCAAGGCAGATACCACGTTGAAGAGGATTATCTGTAAAGGAGCAAGTATTCACCTCTCCCCCTGCCTCCCATTCATTCAGTATTTAGGACTTCGGAAGGTTCTAACAATGTCCTTAGAATTAAAAGCAGGCTATTAAGGGTCATGTGAGTCTAGTAGAGGTATGAAAAGAGAATCAATTTCTTGTGCAGCATGATAAATGTGGAAATCTGCACAGAAGAATTGCATGTGTTAAACATATCGTATTATTTGCTGTCTAGGGGAGAAGGTGGGGGAGAGGGAAGAAGAAAATTTTGGAAAACAAGGTTTTGCAAGGGTGAATGGTGAAAACTATCTTTGCATATATTTTGAAAAAAACTATTAAGAAAAAAGTGTAAAAAAAAAAAAAGAAAAAGGAGTCAAGAGAGAAAGACTGGAGGTTTCTGGGATACTCGGGTCTAAGGGAAGGGGCTTTTAGCTATTCTTGAATGAAGGGTTCAATTAAGATGGGACCAAGATAGTGAGGGGATATTACCAGTGAGAGGTAAAAGCCTTACAAATAGCCTAGAAAGACTGGGCTCATCTCCCAAAGAGATATTAAAGAAGGGAAAGAGACCCGCATGTGCAAAAATGTTTGTGGCAGCTCTTTTCGTAGTGGCTAGAAACAGAAAATTGAAGGTATGCCCATCGATTGGAGAATGGCTGAATAAATTGTGGTATATGAATGTTATGGAATTATTGTTCTATAAGAAATGACTAGCAGGATGAATACAGAGAGGCTTGGAGAGACTTACATGAACTGATGTTAAGTGAAAAGAACATAACCAGGAGATCATTATATACTTCAACAACAATACTATATGATGATCAATTCTGATGGAAGTGGCTCTCTTCAACAACGAGAGGATCCAAATCAGTTCCAATTGATCTGTAATGAACAGAACCAACTACACCCAGCAAAAGAACATTGGGAAATGAGTATGTACCACAGCATAACATTTCCACTCTTTCTGTTATTGTTTGCTTGCCTTTTTGTTTTCTCTTCTCAAGTTATTTTTACCTTCTTTCTAAATCCAATCTTTCTTGTGCAACAAGATAACTGTATAAATATGTATTCGTATATTGTATTTAACATATACTTTAACATATTTAACATGTATGAGACTACCTGCCATCTAGGGGAAAGGGTAGCGGGAAAGAAGGGAAAAGTTGGAAAAGAAGTTTTTGCAAGGGTCAATGTTGAAAAATTACTCATTAATATGTTTTGTATATAAAAAGCTATAATAGAAAAATTTCTGTAATAAGACTACCATTTCCATAACTGTACAATAACACTAAAAATATGATTATATATGAAACTGAAAAAAAAATAGCCCAGAAAGGAAACCTGCAAGGTTTTGCTGCCTGAATGGTCAACTATTTTAGGATCTCTTTGAAGAACTGAAGAATACTAGGATAAGATCATAACTTTAGAGCTAGAAAGAACTCAGGGTTCATTTCATCTTAATCCTTCATCTTGCAGATCAAGAAACTGTGACCCAGAGAAGGAAAGTGACTTTCCTAAGATCACACAGCATGATCTATGGGGAAAGGGGTACTTAAACACATTCTGAACTGAAGAAGACCTGAGTTTAAATAAATCTGACACTTACTAACTGTGTCTTTTCTCCCCTATAAAATGGACTAGATCAGGGGTTCTTAACCTGAGGTCTGTGAATTTTTTAAAAAAATACTTTGATGTATTTAACATACATTGGACTACCTGCCATCTAGGAGAGGGGGGGGGGAAGAAGGGGAAAATTTGGAACAGAAGGTTTTGCAAGGGTCAATGTTGAAAAATTACCCATGCATATGTTTTGTAAATAAAAAACTATAATAATAAAAAAAAAACTTTGATAACTTTATTTCATTGTAATTGGCTTCCTTGGTAATCCTATGCATTTTAAAACATTATTCTGGGAAGAAGTACATAGGCTTGGCCAGACTGTCAAAAAGGTCCATGAAACACAAAACATTTTAGAAATGCCTTGACTAAAGGCTCCTTCCATGGCTATATCGATGTTCCTATTCCTTGGAAGTGGAGGTATTCCAACACTTGGAAATCCAGCCCACTCTTCACAACATGCTGCTCCCTGTCTGAATTCTCTAACTCTGGGGCTTGGTTGCTACCTCCCCATACTTAAACTTATTTCTAGATGCTTAGCCACTTACCAGCACCTGCTTTCCATGAAAATGTGCTTTTCTCTTTCAAGGTCCTCAATAAAGGGATTTCACCCCTCCCCTTATCATTAATAACAGCTTCCATTTCTGTAGGTCTAAAATACTTTACTTACAATAACCCTGAAAGGCAGAACAAGTAATATAATAACTCATATCTATCTAGCACTGCAAGATCTGAGTTCAAAACCAGTCTCAGACACTCAGCAGCTGAATGATTTACCTTCTCTTAGTCTCAGTATTACTCATCTATAAAATGGGGATAAAATAATAGGATCTATTTTCCAGAGTTGTTTTAAGGAGAAAATGAGATAGCATTTGTAAAACACTTTGTACCCCCTGCAGTGCTATATAAATGACAGATTAATAATTAATATTATAAAAATTAATATATGGTCTATAATTCATATTTTATAATTAATCATTATTTTATAATGGGACAGCAAAACTGTTCATTGGAAGGAGCTTAAACTCAGAAAGATTCCTATTGATCTTGAATTCAATTTTGGTCTTGAAATGGGAAAATACTTAACCCCGTTTGCCTCTGTTTCTTCATCTGTTAAATGGGTTGGAGAAGGAAATGACAAATCACGCCAATCTCTTTGCCAAGAAAATCCCAAATGGGGTCTCAGAGTCAGACACAACTTAACAGCAACCCCATTATTTTTACAACTCAAATTTAGTTGTAAAGACTTACCTAGTATTTTTCCTTACAATAATCTAGTGAGATAGGTTGGGCCTGGGGCAGGTATTATTAGCTCCCCTTTACAGATGAAAAAATTGAGGCTTGCTTTATGAATATGTCTAATGTCATTGTAAAAGCCTAGAATCTGATACTTGAGCCCATTTCCCTCCTTACAATCCTTCACCACTGCCTTCTCAGAAGGTGAGTATTATTTCCCCCCTCTACCTGTGCCCCAAACCAGATGCTCCTTCAACTCCTGATATTCCAGATCTGGGCTCTGGGGTGATTCCAGGAGCTTGTTTCCCAAGTGGGAGGAAACTGGGCTGGGGAGGTGGCATTCCAGGCAACATGCCGGAGGGTGAGTCAGGGGTGGGACTGGGGAAATGGGGGAAGAAGGGAGGGACCAGTCTCACTTAGTCCAGGCTGGCCAGCCACATGTCTGGAGACTGGAGTTGGGTCACTTCTATTTGCATACATCTGCATATATTTTGTCACACAACCTTTCTTGCTCAGGTGAGAAGCCTAATGGCACGACCTACTGAAATCACACTGTGGGGCCTAGAAAACTGTGTCTGTTTTGAATAAAAATATTTGAAATAAATACTTTGTAAGTATCTTATGATTGAGAATTTCAAGTTGAGGAGGGGCTGGTAGAGGAGGTTGTCAGAATTTCTATAAATCTAGGCTAGCATTGGGAGCCCAGAAAGTTGAGAAAAAAGGAAGAAAGGTTGAGGTGAGAGAAAGAAGAGAAAGGATAGGCCTTCCTTTTGGTACTCATTCTTTTAGATACTTCTAAGGAATTGGACATGCCCCCACCCTGTTTCAATAATTGATTTACCAATCCTGGTAATTTTGGGTAGACACCAAAATGCGAACTCTTAGCCTGATCCTAATTTTAATCTTTACCCCATGAGTGCAGTAAGGAGCAATAAGGTGGCTTTGGGGAAGAGTAGTTACTGGTGGATACCTAGAACTCTCAAAATACAAGTATACAAAATAGTCAAACAGGACAGATTCTCTCACCCCCAAATCTTTTTTGCGTACTTGAATCACCCCACTCCCACTCTGGGGATAAATCTGAGCGGATGAGTTCTTTCTCTGTCCTTCCCAAATGAGGGGGGGAAGAACTAGGTGGGAGTGGGGGTCTGATTCTCTGCTTTAGTCTCCCTCTGTGGCCTCTGAGCCCTTTCCTTTTCTCTCCAGCTGTCTCATTCCTTCTTCCAATTCCCCAGAAACCCCATCCTCCACCCGGCTTCTCTGACCTTCCAATGTGTAACCGTTTTTCAAGGGGAGCTAATTGGAACAAATGAGGACTATTGGGGAGTTGAATATTCCTCTCCTTTCCTTTCAAGAGTAGAAGGTTCCTTTAGATCTCTCACCATCACCACCCACCTTTCAGTTGGCTTGCTGGACTTCATCTCTGTCTCTACATCCAACTCCTTGGCTTGGCCTAGTTTACTGTTCTATTCCTCTCCTCAGTGGCAGCAGCTGCCCTAACAGTGAGACTGGGAAGCTGAGAGGGTGAACTGGCCGCATCTCATTTACATTTCCTTACCTTAGCCGGAGAAAAATGGAATCATTCCACATACCCTACCTGCTCCAGCTCCTTCTACCGTGCATCTCTATACTTTGGTATCACCAGACCTCCTAATAAACGATACAATTTAAAATATATAGATTGATACCAGCCACCCACTAGTTTACAGATCATTTTTCTCTAGTCTTTTTCTAGTACACTACCCCCAACTATTTTTTTCACTGCGGCGGCCCGGATACTTCCATTAAACAATTTGCCGATTCGATCAAGCCTATCATTTTACAATATTTGAACATTTAAAAAAAAAAGAAAGAAAGAAAGAAAGAAAGAAAGAAATTACCACTCCTCTGCAACCACACTTTCTCCTTGCTCTGTATGGACTTCTCTACCTCCTCCCGTTCCTGAAGAGTTTGAACGGAATTTTCCGTGGCGCCCGTACCCCATCCCCCAATTGCACACGTGTACACACACACACACACACACACACACACACACTCCTTCATTGTGACTGGCCGCCAGGAGTCCAGCAATTGACCGAGCTTTGTCTCCAAATTAAGAAATGTTAACTGGAAACTGGCAAAATCTTTTCCTTATTAAACAAACACAATTTGAGACTGGTTGGGGTTTCGCCTACTCAAGTCAAAGTGAAGCAAGCAAGGGAAGTGCATATATGCGGATCATCCAACCCCGAGTCAGTTTCTTTTCCCGCTGGTCCTGAGCGGCGAGGTTCATAGATTTGAGACACCTGAGAGTCGCCTTGTAAGAAATGTCCTTGAATTCTGGCCAGAGTTCCAGCTTTGAACCACAGTAGAGTGAAGGTTAGAGACTCCCTCCCCCCATCAAATTGTCCACTTAGTTCCGGGGACTGGAAGGCTTTATCAATTGAAGTACCGATTGCTCTCCTTGTGACTGTTTTACGCCAGATTCGTTTTATGCGGGTTTTGCTCTCACTAATTTCATTTGACTTCTTTTCTTCTTGCTTCTCTCCTCCCTCCCTCTTTTTTTCTTTTTTTCTTTCTTTCCTTCCTTCCTTCCTTCTTTCCTTCTCCCTTCCATCGTTCCCTCTCTCCTTCCCTTGCTATTGTGCTAGGTGCTGGGAAAGATACAAAATTTAGAGAAGACACAAGCTCTTGGATCTTGCAGTCAACTCAGTCCTATATACAAATACACATAAGGGACAGTTACAGATAAAGAGAGAAGCAGCAGAAAGCTTCAAACAAAGTATTGTGCAAAGTTCTTGCAGACATGCCTGAATCCCTTTCATGGCTCATAGGTCTCCTGCAGTATCTCACAAAGATTTAAAGATATTTTTTCTGGTGTCTGCAGAAAATGAGTTTCAAACCCAGAAGGATTCTTCGTTGTCTCCCTCCCTCCCTGACAGGTATAAGGACTGAGCTAGTTCTGAAACAGAACATTTTATTTATTTATTTTCCCTAACAGTGCGCCTGCAATACACTTGCCTCTCCTTCTGATTTTCCAGACAGATCCTAATAGATTCTGCAACTCCTATCTCTGATCCCTGATCTAAGTTACTTACTTTGGAAGAGATTAAAATCAACGGATCTTATTTCGACTCAGTTGCAGTGTTGTAGGGTGTCTGTGTGGGAGAACTGGAGAAAATCGTGGTAGGTGGGAATTCATAAAGGAGAGAGTCCTTTGGTGACTTCTTCCGCTATTTCCATCCTCAAGGGATCATACATGCATATGTGCATGTATATGTATATATCTACACACATATACACATTCATATACATACATAATGCAGGTATAGGTATGTATCTACACATACATACATATATAATATTAAATGGTAACTCAGTTTAAAGAGCTTTCCCCCCTCTCCCCTTGATTGAGAGTGGGTGGGAGAAAGAAAGGAAGTGAAAGATGATGCAGCGGGATGAGCATTGCGGAATCTAAAAATCAGAAAACTTGTGTTCGAATCCCGTTTATGCTACTGTCTGTATTATCATGGACAAGTTACTCCTCATAAAATTATTTAATTTCCCAAGTTGCTTGAGCCTTTGAAAGGTTGCTTTTCTGTAAAATGAGCTGATCGAACGCGAAGGCCTCTATCCCCTTAAAATATTGTGATCTTGTGAAAAGAGAACACCAACCAGGACTGACTTCGTGGACTTGACCATCAGAGAAAGCAGGGATCCCAAACGTCCTGGCTTGAGTGCCATCCCTTACCTCATCGCTTTGTGATTCCCTTCCTCTACACACAACCAGAGCATAGGGCACTGTCTGAAACGGCTTGGACAGCCAGGATTCGAGGAGCCCTCACGGTGGGGGCCCTACCCAGACAGGCAGGCATTCTTCACTTCTATGTTAGCTGAATGAAGTAAAGGTCAAACAAAGAACGACCAAGATTGGGAGCAATTATCCAGATATTTCAGGAAAAGGAAGATTTGAACGAGTGTTGAGAGTATCTGGTTACTTTGTCCTAACAATGACCAGGAGGTTTCAGATCGGTGTGGACTTCGGGTCTCGTGTGCAGTTTGAGAAGCGGAAAACAGAGAGGTCAGAGCAAGACATAATTTATTTCGTAAGCTATAATGCAATACACTACAGCAGACATTTATTAAGCTCCTGCTGTGTGGAGAGAGGGGTAGCAGGTGCCAGTTGATGAGAGAAATGGATGACGTTCGGATGAAAGGATCTCCTTGCCCTTAAAAACCGTACAGTCGATCACAGATCGCTTTAGAGTAGCACAACAGTACAAGTCGAGCGTCTCAGAGGCAAAACCAAAAGCTCTGAAAGGTGTGGGGGGCGAAGGTCGTTAAAGATTGGGGGGATGGATAAGGGAGGACTTCCTGAAAGAAGATGGCATTTAAATGAAGTTTTAGAAGACGAATTGAAGAATTCAAGAAGTAAAGAAAGGGAAGAAACTCTCAGGAGGAAACCAATCGGATATTTCGGGCAAAAACAAAGAAACAAAAATCACTTATGCCCTTGTAGGGTTTTCAATCCATCTGACTCTTCTCCAGTCGTTTCAACAATGAAGCATCTACTGCAAATAAGAACGCCGGGAGTATTAAAACCGTGCTCCAGAGTTGGCTGAGAATGCAAAAAGAAAAAGCACAATCCCTGCTCTCAAGGAGCTTTGATTACGTCTCTGAGAAGTGAGGTGTACACACGCAAATCACCACGATCCAAGGTAGTACGTGCTAGGAGCAAAAAAGAAGGTACAAAGTGAACTAAGACACTTGGACTGAACAAGTCACGTGAGGATATCAAAGAGACAGATAAAGTTAGATATTGGACCATATCTGGAGTTTCGCTATTTTAACAATAGCTTTCTTTCACTGTGCTTTAAGTTTTAGAAAGTGTTTCCCTACATCCCTGTGGAATTCGGGTTGGGGACAGGGCCGAAATGCATTAAGTGCAGAATGCTATAGCCATTCGCAGGAGACCTGGGTTCCCGTGGATTTGTCACCACTTCAATTAGGGCAAGTCAATCCCTTTCCTGGACCTCGTTTTCTTCAACTGCAAAGTGGAGAAAATTATCCCTGCCCTGCCAACCAACCAACCTCCCCATCTATCTGCGTACCCCTTTCATAGAACTGTTGCTTGAATGGATGGGTCTGTAAGTGGTCCCTCACAAGGTACCATTTCTAAATTAGAGTGTACGAGTAGGTTTTTTTTTTTTTTTTTAATTCAAATTCCCTCCACATTCTCCTTTTCTCCCGTCCTTCTGGAGAGCAATTCCTATCTCCTTGACCCTCAATACCCCAGCACCTACCTATCCTCAGGTTGGTGCAACGGAAAGATCAGTTAGATATAGAATTAAAATACTTAGGCACGACTATCTTAGCCTGTTATTTCTTAGTCCTTTTTCGCAACTCATCCGAACCTATTTGGGGCTCGGATTGGTCATCTGCAAAGTTGAAAAGAATAGATGATAGTTCTAGATCCTATGAACTTAGAAGGTGAGGATTATATTGTCTTTGTACTAAAATCTAGCAGCTCATATCTCCAGATGAAGTTGCACATCTAATGGGAGAGATTCAATCAAAACACGTCTTAGGGGGATTTTAGACAGCCAGTTAGGTGGGAGGGCTACAACTAATGTCACTTTCATTACTTCCTTTGCATTTTTGTTTTGTTTCCTCAGTATCCTGCTTTCAAAACCTGATTAAACTGTTTCTCCAAAAGAATTCCATTATGATGTTACGATTATTTTTTTTGGGGGGGGAGCAGGATAGGGAAAAGCAGAAGTATCTGGCCCTAAGTAGTCGTCCAGAGACAGGTTATCTGCTTCCCTTTATAGTACACATCCATTATTTCTTTCCAAAAGCCTTATGCAATCTAAGCTGGGACCATTTATCCCTTCCCCCAAATTTGACAGAGTAGGAAATTAGGATTCCAAAAGGGGACTTGGTCAGGGTCATCAGTGGCAGCCCAGTGCAGAATTCTTTCAATTTCCAAAGTTTATTGAGGTATGGGGAGGGCTCCTCATATGGGGAGGGGGGGAGATAAGAGCTCTGTTACAAAGACCCTGGGACTATATGAATGATCTCTTGTCATCATTTCTATCCTCGGAGGAGTTTGTTTTTTCAATGAAATCATATTCGGGAAATATAATGGACTCAGATTGGATGGAGCCCACAATGAAATATAATCACAAATATGTCCTTCTTGAAGATTAGTTCTCATAAGTTACGATAGCAACTTAAGTTCCATAGTTTGTTTTTGCTTTCAGCCATGTTGCCTCTATCCCTCCAGATTACATATATGGTAAACATATTTGAGAACTTGGTGAATTTGGAAAGAGTATTTGACTTGGGAATAGAGGCTCCAATGTTATCTCTGTTACTAGATGAGTGATACTAACTGAATAGTGTCTTGGGCAAGTCATTAGGCTTATCTGGGCGTCAGTTTCCTCCTCTGAAAAAATAAATGAAAGAAAATGATCTACATGATGTCCAAATTCCATTCTTTGAGTTCTAAATTCTATGATAACTGTTCTTTGACTTCTCCCATCCTCAATCCCTCTTGTTTCCTATTTCAAGAATATTTCTAGTGTAGATGACTACACTTTTAAATAAGTTAATATTTATTATCTACTATTTGCAAGGTCCCTATGCTAGGAACAGAGAGAGATATGACACCCTATATTTCATGGAATTCATCCTCTAATATGAGGAAAGTAAGTTGGGGGAAGGTAAGATAATATACACAATAAAGTTAAGTTACTTGCTTAAAGTCATGCAAGTAGTCAGTGGTAAAATCAGAACTCATGTCTTAATCTGCTTATATCCTGTCTTTCCCATTACCGAGAACCCTGATGATTTTTGTCTTCCTAATCTCAGTAAGGTAAGAAGTGAAGAAAGCAAACAAGAAGAATTTCTTGGTGATGAGCAGGAAGAGAGGAAGTAGGAATCCTTGATGTGAGAATCAGCTCTGGGTTCTAGTCCTAGCTTTGTCACTCAGCTACCTTTGGAGACCTTGCAAAGTCATTCAACCTTTGTATATCTCAATTTCTTCACTTGCCCAATGAGAGAGGTGGAATAAATCATTTGTCCCTGAGGTTCTTTCCAACTTGAAATTCTATGACCTGATAGCTTCCACATTCACTCTTCTATCTACCTATCTTCTTCCACCTTACCTGTTTCAGAGATTGTTTCTAAAAGGAGAATATGTTGATATCTCAAAGCATCAAATTCAATTCAGTTTAGTGAACATTACTTAAATGCCTACTATGTGCAAGGGACTTGCTAAGAATACAAATCTGACCCAATACTGAGACTTGTCTTCTAGATGCAAGCTGGAGAGAGAAAACTCTCTTTGCAAGGGTGAGGGACTATGAGGTATATTGTATGTATTGTTAGACATAGTTAACAATGTTCATTGGCTTTGTAGAGTTTTTTTCTTTCCTTTTCAGCTTTTGTGTCAGAAGATTAAATCATCTTTAAGGGAAGAAACACTCACAAATTAACATAACAGGAAATTTTTTTAAAACAGGAAAATAAAATTAAGTTCCAAAATTTGTTGAAATTAATTGAATTATAATGCAAAAAAGAAGTGGAGAATGGAAGCACTGAATTCAAACTGAGTTTTGCGCAGCCCTTTCAGATAAACCCAGGACTGGAATCTGAGACTCTTCCCAATCATTCCCTGTCCCAGTGTCTGGGGTGCCACAATGGAGTTGGGACATTTGAGGTGCTTAGAATCTAAGTGCTCCACATTAAAGCTACATGGGGCAGAGCAGTTCTTAAGTGAAGAAGAGAAGCTAGGGCAAATGGTTAGAGAGTGACTAGGACTTGTCGGTAGACAAAAACTTTAGGGTAATTGTGTCATCTTTACTTAAAGGCTTGCACTGTGGTTGGAAGGAAAGACAAGAACTGGGCATGCAATCAAATTGAGAATTCCCAAGAATAAACAGCTTTTCTAAATTTGAAATTGTCTTTCTTGTCCTTTATGGATGAGGAAGATGAATGGAATTTTCAGGTAGCCCCAGGAAGTTAACCCTTCTTCCCTCAAGTAGCGAAGCATCCCAAACCTAAAAGCCCTCAGAGACATGGGTTTCCATTTGCCCTGGTCTGGGCTCTGAGTTTTCTTTCTTGGAAAACTAGTTTCTATCCCTCTGGCTTAGTAGGTGTCCAGTTTCAGCCAGGTTTGCTGCTCTTAAAGGTACAGGACCCTCATCCGGGAACTAACAACCTTACTCTTCACCCAACACCTACATATATAAGTCAATACCAGAGAATGAGCCTTCTTATTTTCCTCCTAGCTCTTCAATCATTTTTTCCTGTCCCTTACTCCAAACCTAGATGACACTTTTTTTTTTTCCTATTCTAAAAGCCAGTCTGGGATGCTCCCATTTCCTTTACAATACTCAGGAGATGGGCACTCCCCTTGTTCAGGCTCTTTGAAAGCATATGGGTGTGAAAAGTATTCTTGACCAGAGTCCCAAATATGTAGGTACAGTAAAAAGATAGATCCTTATTTTATAGGAGAGGGAAGCACAAGGGATCCAGTATTCTTTGTTTCCATTGAATATCAAAGCTTGTAGGGTACTTAGAGATAATTTTCACTTGAATTGCCCAAGCTGAGAGCTAATGGTTGAACTTAGACCAAACCCAGGCTTCCTGATTTCAGACAGAAATAACTTATATCACTCCCATGTGCCCAGAATATGCCAAAGACCATAGAAAAATGTTTAGGAGAAATGTTTCAAGGTGCCATATTTAAATAGCACAGGGCTTTACTTTTATTTCAGGTATCAATGACCAATGGCATCAGGGCCATTCCTTGGAGACACAGTCTGATCCTCAATAAATGCAAAAACTTGCACTCTACTATTCACTGAGCAGTCTCTTGCTCTTGAACTATAGCATCTAAGATGGGAGAGGAGGGAGAAGGACCTCCAAGATTATGAAATTCAAGCCTTCAATTCATGTAAAAATACCCTCTATGAATCCCTTAGAAGTGATCATTCAAATCTCCATTCTAAAATATATTATCGCAATTAAATAATGCTACAAAACCATATAAGTATATGCACATACATAGGTATATACAAATATACCTATATCCATACCCATGGATATATATCCATAAAAACACAAAACTTTAACCATGTTATTTTAGAAACTGTAACCAATACCAGTCCAGTAACAGTTACTGAGAGAGTGGATGAATGTCTCTGGTATATGTATTCATACATATGTGAATGCGAACACTGTAGCATACTTTGATTATGTACCTGTTTTATGTATTTAAAAGCAATTATGATTATAAACACATTTGTTTTGTGTTCTTCAAATTTCTTCTCTTAGGAAATAAGAGAAAGCCCTGGTTTTCGGATTTTAACGGCACTACTGACTCAAATCAGGTGTATTTCTGGGATTCTCTAGAAGATTTATTAAAGCCTCTAGTTGTATCTTCCCATCACCCCCAAATCCTCTCCGGTCAGTGATTTGGTCGATGAGAACTCACTCGAAGGGTTCTGGGCCTATGGAGAAAGGTTTATAAAAGGCCACCGAGAACAGGCACTATGAATATCTGATTTCCGAAGCAGAGAGTTGTGTCCTGGAGGCTGCTCTAATCTCTAATTTTGACTCTTTTCCTTGGCTTAAAATATATTCGAGCGGAAGACCAAAGAACAATGAGTTCTGAGGTTGACAAGAGGCTCAGAATTCTCTGGGACCCAGAGAGAAAACTCAAGCCATAGCGCGTGTATTATCGGGCAGGTGCTCGGGGTGTGTGTGTCTGCGTGTGTAGAAGGGGGTGTGTATTCAAAACACGTGAGCAGAGCTGGTTAGGAGCAGGTTTCCGTTCCTAACTTGCGGCAGCAAGCGACCTTCCCTCCTCCCAGGATCTGTTTACCAACAACCTCATTAAGCACGGTTCGCCGCTGCACAGCTCCACATTCCGAAGAGCTGAACCTGCAGCCCGTCCTCCCAAGCCTGCAGCTGCCTGGCCGGCCCCACCCCGTCCCGCTGGGGCAGGGTAGGCCCGGGCCGGGACCTGGGCCTGGAAGAAGAGTGGTGAGGCGATGAGACTGGAGGATGTTTTTTGGTTTCGGAACATTTTGTTTACTGACCTTTCGGAGCAGGGGGACAAGAAAGGATCCGAGCCCTACGTCCCTTGTCCCCAGACCTTGTAGCCAGACCAGGAGCCAAAAGGAAAGTGTCAGTGTGGGCTCAGTCCCTGCACCTGTCTTGCCTCCTTACTCCTGAACCTTTCTCCCTCTCCTCAACTGCCTCTGCCCAACTCCGCTTCAGAACCGATTCACCCAAGCTTTTCCTCATCCGGCTCCAGGAGTCTCAAACTGTCTTCTCGGAGTGAGAAGCCTCTGACCTCCTCAGACTCCTGGGTTTCCCCATTCTCCAAGGGAACTTAATGATCTTTCAGCATCTCCCTCTCAATACCCAGGATCCCGTACACAGATTCCACCTTACAACTTTCCTGAGGTGAATTATTCCAAAGGATTGCTGGGGGGCGTGTCTAGAAGGGGCTCCGTGACGTCCTTCAGCGTTTTAGCCAATCCTGGACGCAGGGTGGGTGCCCCACCCCACCCCCGGCGCCCGAGAATCTTAGCCTGTGGAGTAGTGGAGGGAAAGGGAGGGGGCTCGACGAACTGGGATGGGGGGAGGGTTAAAGTTGCGGGGTGGGGGCCTAGGCCCCTCTCCCACCCCCTCCCCCTGGTTCACGTTCTCTGCGGGAGGCGGCGTGGGGAGAGACTTTCCCCGAGATTTTAAGTTCGGGGGTGGGGGGAAGGCTCATCGGAACCCAAGTATTCTGGGCTCGGGGAAGGGAGAGCGGCGCAAGGCCAGGATAGAAGGAGGAAGTGGAAGAAGGTGTTGGCCAGGCCATGGGTCTAAAAGATGCCAGGAATTTTTAGGCCCAAGGTCACTGTAACCATGACCTCTTTGCCCACCACCCTCCCGGGACCCGATGTCCCTAAAGCTTCCTTCCAGAACTACTCTCCTGTTCCTCCGCCCGCACACTCCCTTTCCTCGTACCCCCGGGGTCTGCAGCCCTCATCCCCTGAGCCCCCCGAGGGGCCCTACCCCGGAGCTCCGCAGCCGTACGGCTTCGCGGTAGGTTACCCCTATGTCAGCCCCACAGCCCCCAGCGGCCCCCACCTGCCTTACCAGCAGCCCGGGACCGCCTCGCTGCATCTCCGTAGCCCTGCAGTGAATCTGCAGGCGGTGGCAGGTAAGGCGGAAGCGCCGGGGGAATGGGTTATCAGACAACACTGTTCCCCGTTTCTGGCGAATCCCCGGTACCTGCTTTTCTCCCTATTACTTTGCCCTCCAAAGGTTGAGCGCAGATAGCGGGGTTGAAATCTAACTTGTATTCGACTCAACCTAGGAATGGGGGGGGGGGGGAGGAGGGAAGGAGGGAAAAAGGTTTGAGGCGGGAGGAGGAGTGAGGGGGTGGCAGGTCGATCCCCTTTTCCTTTCAAGTTCGACCTGGTTTCGATTTGCAGTTGAGTAAAGCCGGGTCCGTTCCCTCCCCGCTCTCCACCCCTTCCCTCAAATCCACGCAGTAGGGCATGTGTGTGTTCCTACGTGTAAGGAGAAAATTGAAACAAACCAGATGAATACTTTTGGAAAAAGTGTGTGTGTGTGTGTGGGGGGGGGGTTATTGTGGGGAGGGTGCTTGTGTTACCTTTCTCCAGAACAAGCTTCCCAATAAAAGAATTGCCTCTCCTTCCGATACCGGGAGGGAGTAACTGTCTTTCCAAGCGGTTCTTATACTAAACCCGCATTAAGAGAAATCACAGCCGAGCCAGCGGACTGATTATTTGTGGGGTGAAGAGAGGGTTCGTTTGGGACTTTATTTCCTTAACCTCATCATCCACCGAGTCCCTATGAATTTAACCAAAAAAAGATGAGAATTCATTTTCTTCTGAGGGAAATTAAATGGGAGAGACTTCGGCACAGCTTCGATTCTGATCATTTAGGGATCTGGAGGTCTTCGAATCGGGATCTTTTTTCCTCTCCCCCCCAAATTTATCTCCTTATCTTTGATCCTTAGGGGCATAGCATAGGTCTCTACACCCTCTTTTAAAGCTTTGTGTGAGAGTTATGTCATTCCTAAAATAACGGGCAACAAAACAAAACAAAATCATGCTGGATTTTTTTTTTTTTTTTTTTTTTTTGACTCTTTCCCGGCTTCAGAGAATCCAGCAGCAGCAGCGTTGGTCTATGAATCAATCTCTTTTCGGGGAAAGGTGTACAGAGTACAGTGGACAAACATCACAGATAAAACATTGAACCCTTGGATGGGTGGAGGGGCTATCACCCTCAGTAAAAATTTAGGTGGATTCTCAAATCCAGCAAATACAGACTATGCCATTTAGATCTCATATAACTTCATGCGCAAAGAAATATAGTCCAGCTGCCTCGAAGTTATGCAAACTTCCATATTCTATACACAGAAGTTCATACTATTTGCACACAGCCTCACATATACCCGGTGCCCTGTAAATGCACCTGGTTGCACAGCAGTTAACACCCCACATCACCTTCGGAGTTAGCCTAATTGTACCTAATTGCTCCCACAATTAGATTCTCACAACGATACACACACCCTCAGTAATCTGCTCCATTCAGTCTATCTTAGGTTCACTATCTATACAGTGACACTCTCCTTTAGTGACATACCAAGCCACTATCCTTCTCACAATCACAGCAGGATTTCCCTGCCCAGCCTTTCCTCCTAGGGCTCAGTAAAATACTTGAACTACAAAATGTCACTGATTGAAGCCCCTTTCCCTGCCTGCCCCTTCCCCAGTCTTTAGGTCCAACCCCTTTACAGTCAAGAGAGAAGAAAATAGAGCCATAGTAAGCAATTTTTTAAAGATCACAATATAAAGTTAGTGGCAGATACAGACCTTCTGATTTCCTATCTAAGTCAATGTTTCTCTGAATGTGGACCATTCTGCTCTGACTCCAAGAAGGCCCTGGTTTCTACCCCAAGCATTGTGACACCCATTCTTTCAGGCTGCACTTTTTGAGAATTCATTTTGCCCAACCCAATAGTGCCATCTTCCCTGAAAAGATCTGGTCACCATACTCCTCTATAGTTAGGTGGTGTTTGAAGGAAAGGAAAGTAGGCATCTCTATTCCTCCTAAATCACCTTCCCTTTTCTTTGTCATCTATACTGTTTGGAGCAAAGGTATGTTATGGTTTTGTGGTAATTGGTTATTGAGGTTTTTTTTTTTTTTCCCCTCCTTGAAAAAAGAAAACTACTGTGGGTGTGTGCCTCTGTAGATTTGTTCTGTTGATGTTTTCTATTGACTTTCTAATCGCCCTTCCTTTGTTTCCCTTAACCCAAGGAAAAAGACAGAAGAAAAATTTTAAAAGATTGAGGTTTTTTCTTGCTCTTTTCTCTCCCGGGTCCAATGAAGAAAAATTTCTGACGAAGAGGCTCTTCTCTCTTCCTCCCTCCCTTCTTCTTCTCACTGGCCTCCAATCTGTATTTCTCTGGGAACCCAGGCCTTATGATCTAGAAACTGGGTGTTTAGCATTCCCTTTCCAAGGAGTAGTAGGTGCTCTCTGCAGCACCCCCTTTCTGAGGGGTGTTTCTTTCTTTGCCAGTGATTTTTGTGGCCTCTTTGCCTTGGAAAGGAGTAGTTGGGACGACGAAGAGAAGTTTCTCTTTTGCTATTTAGAACTGTAGTGATGAGTGGCAAGGAGGGTCCTCTAGGGGCTTCTGGCAGCTTTTCTGAAGGCAACCTTTCAAATAAGTATCAGTGATTGTTTGTAGTCACTAGAGCTAAACTACTTGTCACTTTCAGGGTTTGCCTTTAGGAGAGAATCATTGGGAGCCATGTTATAGACAGTGAGAAGGGAAAAAGAAAAAGACAGAGCAGAAATATTGGTTACATATACATGTTCTTAGGGTCATGGGCTCTGAGGGGGAAATACTTAAGCCACAACTGCTAGCATCTCTCTCTCTCTCCTTCTCTCTCTCCCTCCCTTCTTCCCTCTCTCTCAGTCTATCTCTGTCTCTCTTCAACTCCCACTCCTTGTGTTCCCATTATACCCAAAGAAATCATCTGCACAGGTGGTTCAGATTGGATTGTTGCTCCACTATTTGTCCTGGACCATGTAGACACCATGAAATATATAGCAAGTTATGTCAGGGGAGGGAAAGAAGAAAAAAATATTTCTTCTGGAAATTTGGGGTGAAAGTTTTTCTGATTATGGCACCCTTTGCTGTGATTGGTAATGTTTGGGTGGAGGGCAGATGGCCTACTCAGGAAATCGTTCTCAAGGGTGGGGAGATGAGCAGATGTAGACCAGGATGGCAGTATTTCATTTAACTGGATCAGAGACCACACAGTGAAATATATTCAGATATACAGTTTTCTCCTGACACATGTAGAAAAATACCAGGTCAGATACTGAGACATCCAACCAGATGTTACTGCATAGGAATACACAAACACACAACTGCTGCACAATGAAACTCCTTGACAAACACAGATAACACACATATTCAAAGAAAAAGCCTAAACAAATGAGAACGCACACAGAGCAGAATAACACAGCAGCTATAATAGCATTTACATGGTACTTTAAGGTTTATAAAGCTCTTCGGGCTTTGGTATTTAGGGAGGGTGCCTTCCAGGACCTTAATAATGGGTAATAGAAATGGAATAAGAGAAGTTTGCTCGAAGACAGGGGATGTTTTGTTTTGCTCACTTCCCAGGATAAACCACCTCAACAACCCTGGGGACAGAGTCTACCTCACCCAGGGATCCAGTCTAGACCAAAACTTCTTAAACTGATTTGTGAAAGGGTCATGTAAAAATTTCTGGGCAAAAAGGCGTTTAGAATAGAGAAAGTTTAAGAAGCTAGGAAGGGGGCTGACGATAGATCTGCTTATGTTGTTCTTATGGGGTCATTGGGCAAGGATTGGGGCTTTCAGTCCCTGCTCTGCACAGCATAAAACGGAGTATTCCAGAGCCACACACTGTGTATCTGTCCCATAACTAGTCTGTACTTCTAGTACTATCAATGAATACTATCAATGAAGAAGGGTCTTGGTGAGAGCAGTTTCCTTTCAGAAGTAAAAACACTAAATAAATCTGGTGATAAAAGTCCTTCAAAGCTGGTTCTTCGGTAGGGTGTATAAAACTGCAACCCAGCTCTCCCCAAAGCAAGACCATCTCTAGTATAGTCTGGAGCTCTTTGGAAGAGTTTTTTTTTTGGCGGGAGTGGGGTGGGGATTGGAGCAAGAGAAAGTTAATCTTTCAATGCTTGAACCCAGTCAGGCAGGCTTTTCAATAGGGGAGAAGTCCTGGATCAAATGCCTTCTTTCCCACTGAGCCTCAGTTTCTTTCTCAATAAAACGAGGGTGATTAGACCCTAAATTCTCTCTTAGTTCTGATAAAAATGTGTTTCTTGTGGACTCTTAAGCCCACCCCCCCCCCCCCCTTTCAGTCTGACAAGTTGTGGTTCTATGGAATCTACTCCCCCCACCCTTTCTGTCTCTGGAATTGGAGGCCCATAGAGGAAAGGATGGGGGTGGGATGAAGGCGGGGATGGGATGAAGGCTGGGGCGGTCTTTCCCGGAGACTCAATCCCAGGAGGGTTTCTGCTGCTGGAGTGAGGAAAATAAATACCTAATCTGCTCTGGTGAATGGTGAAATGACAAGAGGCCCAAAGGCTAGATAGAATCAGCCTTGGCTTTAGGTTAGGATTTGTGACTTCTTTCCCACCCCTTCACATGCCTTCTCATTTTCAAGAGTTTCTGGGGGGTTGGGGGGGGGGGTGTCTGCATTAGGATTGGTTTTTCTGGTGGCTCCAAATAAATCGACTTTTATGAAAATAAGGGAATTGATCAGGATTAGGGTACAGTAGGAAAGTGACAAAAACTGGGAGAATCGATACTTTAAAGCTATAAGGGTAGAAACCTGGGAGTCTCAATGTTTTCTGTAGCTATTCTGAGAATCTCTTGCCAAGAGACATGTTTGGACCCAAAAGAATGAGGAGTCTGCAATGATTGTTATTGGGAAACCAACATTCCTTTTCTTTCTGCTCTCTCATCCACCAGACCTGGAGAAGCCACTTGGGTTATCACAACCAGAAGGACTCCAGCTGAATACCAGGACCAAGAAGCTTCGAAAGCCAAGAACCATCTATTCCAGCCTCCAGCTTCAACATCTGAACCAACGTTTCCAGCACACACAGTATCTGGCCCTTCCGGAGAGGGCTCAGCTAGCTGCCCAGCTAGGCCTAACTCAAACTCAGGTGGGGTCCAGATGCCCTGAGGGTGGGGGTGGGGGTGGGGGTGGGTAGGAAGAGGCCCCCATGGAGACCACCCAGCCTTTCCTCTGTTCTCCATGCAGCCCCAGAGGAAGTAATTGTACTTGAAGAGAGAGCAGAATGAGAAAGCAAAGGGCATTAAGCAAAGCTTATCTTTAGCCTGCTCCCCCTCCGTCTTCAACCCCCCGAATATGGCCCAGTCCTCTCCTCTATTTCTCTACTCCTTCCTGTCTCTGGGCATTTCTCCCCACTAGCCTTGGCACTGACTCAAAGATCTGATAAACTCATTCACACTGAGTTATAAATGACAAGACTTAATGAGTGATTAAACTCTGGTTATTTGCATTTTAAATAGCCAGATAAAACCTGAACCTCGGGCTCCTAATAGCAGAATTTGGAGCTTCTCAGGGAAGCTAAAGGGGAGAAACAGATCTGCCTAGAGTCCCTAAAACCAAACTAGGGGGCAGTTGAACACTGGTTAAACTAATCCCTATTTCCCCACCCCCACCCTACCCATACTTAAGACCCCCAACAAAAGAAAGCAAACACCTCTAAAAAATTAAAAGTTCATTCAAAGAGAGAATGTTTAGTCAAATAATCAACCAACATTTACTGAGTATACATTTGGGGCTTAATATTGGAAAGACAATTGTAATGTGATCATTCTGCTATCAGA
The DNA here is from genome assembly GCF_902635505.1 of Sarcophilus harrisii. NCBI lineage: Eukaryota > Metazoa > Chordata > Mammalia > Dasyuromorphia > Dasyuridae > Sarcophilus > Sarcophilus harrisii. Next base: position 330,028,063 of record NC_045429.1, on the reverse strand, counting down.
AAAATTCTGGTCTGGCTAGAGGGATGACACACCCCTGTATGAGACAGAATCTCACCTCACCAGGTAGCCTGAGATAAATTCCAAATGAAGACTCATACAATACATATCATAGGACCTCAGGTAGGAGGGTAGATCTTTTTTAGGTTCAGGGAAATGGTCATGGGATGGCCTCGAGGAATTGACACAAAGGCAAGAAAGGAGAAGGTATTTCTGGATAGGGTAAAAGTATAGATAAAGACTGTTGGTATGTACAAGATATGTCCATGAGACAGGTGAACTTCTCCCACTAATCCCATCATCTCTTATTGAAATCCTTGCCTTCTTTATAAGGTCATTTAAGGGACCATCTGTTCCAGGAAACCTTCTTAATCCACCCTCTTCCCCCAAACTGGAAGTAATCTCTCCCTCCACTAATTTTGTATCGTTTTTTCTTAGGACTTATTTGTCATACCATTGAACATTATTATTATATTTATTTCTATAAGCATCCTAGAACTCAAATTTTTGGAGAGTGGGGATTTTGTATAGTTTTCTCTTCCCCAGCCCTTACACGCATTTACTTTACACTTAATGTGAAGAAATTTTAGAGTGCCTCAGTATTGAAACTCCTTCTACTAAGGCAGATTACACACACACACACACACACACACACACATACACATATACATACAAACAAATAATTGAATTGAATGTATTTACTCTAGCTTCGGAAGGATTCCAGTCTTACTCCACCCACTCTGAACAAAATCTGATTTGGGGTAAGTAGGAAGACCTGATTTTTGAGATCCCTCCTTCCTGATTGCTTTCTTCTTCTCCTTTTCCTTCATAGGTGAAGATCTGGTTTCAGAACAAACGTTCAAAATATAAGAAAATCATGAAACAGGGGTCCAACATTCAAGATGGGGAGCTTCTGGGGGCCCTCCCAGCCCTGTCCCCATCCCTTCCCTCACTATGGGATATGCCTAGGACATTGCCTACTGGGGGTTATGTCGGCAACTTTGGGATCTGGTACCAGCAACAACATTCCCAAGATGTTCAGGCAGCACCCCAAATTATGTGAGTCTGATAAGAGTTGGATACTCCATGCCTCCCATAAGACTCTGGACCCAGCTCATGAGTTCCCTTCTAGGGAGGGGAAGGAAAACAGCTCCAGATAGGTTTTAGGGGAGGAATAGTGGCTGGAGGAGAGAGGGAGATTTGGAATGAAAATGGAGACATTTTAACTCACCCTCACCACACAACAGCCTCCCTTCCCCAAACAGATTTGAAGCTGAACACCATCCCCTTCCCTCTCCAGTTGGTTGGGTCACCTCCTTCCAAGTGGACAGACAAATGCCTAGGAGAGAACCTAACATGATGGAGGCTGGTTTATTATGTTGTGGGTGGGGGGAGGGAGAAGATCCTCTTGAATGTCATTGGGGCAGAGCTGAACTCCTTTCTCCAGGCTCCTCCTTGCCTCCCCCATGCTAATTATATGACCAAAGGCTAGTCACTTGTCTAGTCCATTTTTCTCTTTGGAAGAACTACCGTAACCCCAAACTTGAGAGTGAAGTTGGGGAGATACTTTTCAGTAACTATTCTCCATTCCCACTCCCCCTTGCCAATTTTATTTCCCCTGTTTTGGGCAGTGAGATGGGGAAGAAGAAGACAGTTAACACTCACTTTCAATCCTAAAAAATGACAAGAAACTCATAATGGTCTCCATGGTCTAAAAATTTCAAAGAAATGGGAAGTAGGTTCTTGGGGCAGGAGGAGGAATTCAGGATCAGATTATCTTAACAATTACAACAATTCTTTACCAGCCTCCAAGAAACAGTTTGAAGAACTTAAACCTTGTAGGCCTAAGAAATGGAAGATTCATTCATTGCCTCTATAAGCCCTTCTCCCTTCTAAGTAAGCATCTACACATTTCAAGTGCAGAATGGGGCTAATTATCTAGATAATTTAACAAGTATTTATTAAGCACTTACCTTCCTACCTACTCCCTCAAAAATAAAACTGTCCACAAAATATTAAGTCCACATCATTAGGTCCAAAAATCAGGATAAAGCTAGACTGGGGCGGGGGGGGGGGGGGGGGGGGGGGGGGGGGAGAGAAAGGGAAAGGGAGGGAGAAAGAGTGAGAAGGCTGGGAAAGGGGCAGAAGAAAGGAAGGGGAGGGAGCAGGTTAGCGGGGATAATTGCCTCTAGGTATAGATTATGAAGATCTTTACAATCAGGTTCTGTTTTGCCTTGCCTGTAGGGACACTGTCCTTGCGTTTAAGGAATAGTTTTTTTTTTTTGTTTTTGTTTTTTTTTTAAATAAAGGGCATCTGCAATATTGAAGGGAATTTGGGTCCTTAGGGACTAGATGGGGTCCTTCTAGACTAAGCTCCCTCTCTGACCAGTCACTCCCCGAGATCCCATGTCTTCACCCTTAGTAACCATAAATGATTAAAGTTTGCAATAAACCCTTCTCACTCTGGTCCTGAGTTTTCCAGTTTTTTGGTGGTTGTGCGCCTTGCCTCTGGCTGATTCTTTCTGAACTGTAACTAGATTTTTCAGGCTAAATTGTTGATAAACCTCTTCACCTAGACTTGATTTATCCATATGGGTGTTGCCAAACTCAGATTGAACCTGGGCCCTCCATAAGGATCAACCATAAGGATCATTGTGGGTCACATAGCAACACAGTTTTAAAATGTAATATTATCCATGCTTCATTGTATTTTTATTTATTTTGTTCAATATTTTCTAAATATATTTTAATCTGGTTTGGGTTGTCTCAGGTAACAATGTTTTTGTTGTTGTTTAGTTGTGTCTTGCGCTTTGTGACTCCATTTGGGGCTTTCTTGACAAAGATAATGAAATGGCTTGCTATTTATTTCTCCAGATCATTTAACAGATGAGGAAACTGAGGCAAACAGGGTTAAGTGATTTGCTGAGGATTACACAGCTAGTAAGTGTTGGAGGTCATATTTGAACTCATCTTCCTTATTCCAGACCCTGTTCTCTATCAACTACATCTAATCTAGCAGGCCATTTGGCAAAGGAGAACACTGATAACCTATTTGAATCCTAAATCTGTAACTGTGTGATCGTAGGCAAATTATGGTTTCAGTTTCATGGAATCACTGAACAGCAGAGTTGGAAGTGACCTTGTAGGCTACTGTGCCTTGCCTGCAAATAAACCTTTCCGTAACATATACTACTACTTCTGCGAGAAAATGAGGAAGAAAAATATTTTGAAATATAAAATTTTATTGATCTTTTATTTCTACATTTCCAACATTTCTAACTATATCCTTTCCTCAGCCCCAGAAAGAACCATCTTTTAGAAAAAAATTAAGATTGTATGAACAACAAAATGGAGGACTAGATATATTCATTGGTCTTCATAACTACTCAAATATCTCCAAAACAGAAATTATGCAACAAGAATAAAACAGCTACTGCTGTTTTGATGATCTAGGACATCCAGAATCCAAAATAAAGTTTAAAAAAAAAAAAGTGACCAAACCCACGACCTTGAGTTTAACCTCAGTACCTAAAACATCCTCTACCAACTTACTAAGCATGGAGACTATACTAGCTGACTCAAAGATACAAGCTTGTAACACTTACCCTCATTTTGCTTTGGCAAATAATATTTTATTTTTTCCAATTTCATGTAAAGATAACTTTTGGCATTCACTTTTATAAAAATTTCAGTTTTGCATTTTTCTCCCTTCCTTCCTTTCTACTCTCCTGCCCCAAGACAGCAACCAATCTGATATAGGTTGTATATTTGCAATCATAACAGCCCACTTTCACATTCTAGTTTCTCATTTCTCTTTTCAGTACTATAAAGGCCTCAGCTCTAGGTTGCAGAAATTTGCCCTAGCTTCCACAGACAGCTAGGCAGTCATAGCCCAGGACAAAAGCCAGTTACTGGAGGTAACAATCCTGTAGCATCAACACTGTTTCAGGGCCAAAGAATCAGGGTTGGGAGAGATCAGGAGAGGATATCATGACAGGACACTCTATACAGGTGGGGGGGAAGGGCACAGTATTCAAATAAGCTCAAAGGAAGGAGCACAATATCTAGGTGGGTTGGTATTGACCACCCAAAAGTCAATTGGGACACATAGCTAGACTGGTGAATTGTGAATTGCCTTCATGGGAGGATGAAAATCACAATCAGAGGGGACAGTGTCAGAAAGTGAGGGACAGAGAAAATAAGGAGAATGGTGAGGAAAAATTGAACTTAAGAAAAATTTTGAGCAAAAGAAAATTTAAAGACCTTGAATGCAAAAAGATAAATCAACAGCAAAAAAATCTTAGGACATTAGGGAATATGGTCTCCAGATATAGCAAAAGAGTTTAGTATCAATGAATAAAGATTACAAATCAAAGGAAATGATCTAACACTTCATTGGACAGAAGACCCTATGTAATTTGAGGAGAACATGGAACGTCAACATACTGTTCCTGAGTGGCTCAGAAGAGAAACCACCCCTGAAGTCAGAAGGACCTGAATTCAAAAGAGGCCTTAGACACTTAATACTTCCTAGCTGTGTGACCCCGGGCAAGTCACTTAACCCCAGTTGCCTCAGCAAAAAAAAAAAAAAAAAAAAAAAAAAAATGAGGATTAGGAGAGCAGAATTTGTGACTTGCATAGTAAAAATAATGAACAGAATAGAAAAACTGAAATCTTCCATGGCCATCCTAAACAAAAGAGAGAACAATAGATTGGGAATTCAAATACACAGCAATGAAAGACAATCTAGAAGCAAAAAACAAAACAAAAACAAAACCCAAACTCAAAACATTAAAAGAAAATATGTACATTCACAATTGAAAATTTAAAAAAAGAAAAGAACTAACCCACATAATTAAAAGGATTCGCAGTATATATATGCAAATTTCTATGTCCATGATCACTTATCTTTGTAAAGAAGGTATGAGGGAAAGTAGTTTTTCCTTTCTCTTATTTGGAGTTAAGTATTTTCAAATTTTGAAGCAATTATTTGAAGCAAACAATTGTTTTTGTAGTTCATTCCATTTATATTGCTATAGTTATTGCCTTTATTGTTTCCTGCTTCTGTTTGCTACACTTTGCATCTGTCCAAATGGATGTTTTCAGGGTTCTCTGTATTAATTACTGTTTAGAGTCAGTATAATAATATTTTACTACATTTATCTTTAGGTATCTACTTTTTTTCTAATTCATTGCTATCACACACACACACACAAATGCTGTTTTAAATATTTTGGTGTAAAAATACTAATGAACATTAATATAGCACTTACTTTGTGTCAAGTACTGTACTTTATAATTGTTGTCTCATTTGATCCTTATAACAATCCTGGGAGATAGGTGCTATTATTATTCCCATTTTATAAATGATAAAACAAAAGGTAAGTGATTTGCCCCAAATCACAAAGCTACCAGGTCTTCCTAACTCCAATATCCACTATGCTACTTAGCTGACTTTTTAAGAATATTTAAAGTAGTGGAATTTCTGGGTCAGTGGATATGGACATTTTAGCTATAGACCAATTCACAGCTTCACTAGCTTTCTAAAACCTTTTATACAATGATCGTTCTCATCTTTTAAACAAAAATTAATGTGTTAAACTCCATATCTATTTTGATTTGCATTTTCTTAATATTAATGATTTGGAGCATTGTTTCATGTGGTTGATAATGTTGTTCATCCTTCATTTTTGAAAAGAACTTGTGAGTAAATTAGATTTAAGTGAGGCAGACTTGCACAATCATTAGTCTCTCTTCCTGAATCATCAAAGTCCAGTGACAGGACAAAAGTCAAGATGACTGATGATGGTCCATGATGCAGTAGGTGATCCTGAAGTCTTTAATATCTGACCAAGCTGTTAAATAATAGTTGGAAAAAATTGTTAACATTTATGCATTCTACCAGGTAGTCTTCACATGTTTGAGGAAGGCATTTCCCCAACTTAACTATGGGTTTGAGGCTTGTCAGTCACCCTCTATTTAATGTAGCCCTTCTAGTGAGACAGTTTACCGGGGTGGGGCCACTGCACATACTACTTGGAACCATGGGTGAGAGTTGGGTAAAGGTAAACACCAAAGGTGAATGAGCAATGCTGAAAGGGTTCAGCAAGCTCTCACACCAGAGGCACTAGTGTTCCTGAACACCTCACACACCCCTGATGAAGAATATCTATTTATGTACATCTACATATATAGGTACATCTATATCTATATCAATACAACCTGAAGAGGTTGTATGGCAACTGCTATTTTTGTGACTTTTCCAGACTTGATGCCCCTTTGAGGGAAAGTGTGGTTGATGTTAGAATCTTGCAATTCTTTTGAAAATGACATATTATCTCCCTTGTCCATTCATATATTGGTGAATAGCTTTTGGACCTGTATTTCTATTGTCTATATATGTGGGATATCAAATACTAATCAGAGATATTTTATACAATGATCTCCCCCCACTCCAGACAACCATTTCCCATCTCATTCTGGTTACATTAATTTTGTTTGTGCAAATTTTCCAATTTTATGTAATCAAAATTGTCTAATTTGTAGTCAACTATTCCAACTATTTGGATAAGACTTCACTCCCAAGTAATAACTATGAAAACTATATAATTTTTTGAGGCAATCAGGGTTATGTGACTTGCCTAAGATCACACACCTAATAAGTATCCAATACTGAATTTGAATTCCAGGATAGCTGTTTTAACTACTATGCAGCCTAGTTCCTAATCTTTCCTAATCTTCACATTCAAGCCCATTTTGAATTTATTGTGACTTAAGGTATAAACTGTTAGTCTAAGCCTAATTTCTCCTGGACTGTTTTCCAGTTTTCCCAATAATCCTTGTGGCATAGGAATTCTTTCCTAGATAATCTTTGTTTTGGGGTTTATTAAAAACTGGGTCATTACATTCCTACCTCGCTTCTGATTCTCCCTTGTCTAGCCTATTCCATTGATGCACTTTTCTATTTTTTGACCAAAATCTTTTCTTTTGGTCAAATCTTTTTGCCAAAAAGTTTTGATGATTACTGTTTTATGATATAATTTAAGGCCTAGAAGTACTAGTTTCCTTCATTAGTATTTTAAACATATTCTCTTGATAATCTAGATTTTTCTAGATTATTTCCTGAGGAGATATATATCTCCTTTAATCTGAGATTCTGTTAACACATTAATTATTTTCTTTTTGTAGTTCTAAAGGGAAGATGATACATTGGAAAATATCCTGGATTTGGAATCAGAAGATTTGTATTTGGATACTTGCTTTGTAACTTATTACCTATGCTTTGAGTCATTTAACATATACATATTGGATCCAGCTTCCTCAAAATGAAGAAAATCTGATATAATGGAAAAACTATTGCTCTGGAACAGAGGATTAGGACTGGATTTATGTTTTCACTGGGAATTCCCAGATGAGGAAACTCTATCAGTACAGTATCTTCTCTGCACTTTAAAGAGCTGTAATTTTTAAGAATCTTAAAGAATTGCCTAGAGAAACAAGAAGTCAAAGGAGTTGTCTAAATACCAGAAGTGAAACTTGAATCCAAGTCTCCTAGTCATCTTTGTTCATTATGCTATATTGCCTCTCACTTGGGAGAAGGCAATCCTATCTCTTACCTTTATTGTCTCCTGACTCTCAGGGCAAATTGTTCAACTCCCTGCCTTAAAATGAGAAAGTAGAGTTACTTGGTCTTGGAGGTCCTTTCCAGACTTAGCTCTATGAGCTCATAATCCATTCTAAAGGTATTTGGTTGAATACTCTAACTCATTTCCAAAATAGTGCAGCAGATATATCTTACTAAGGATCGATTCAACTAGGTAAACACTTCCTCCCTCTCCAACTGGGATGAGTTCCCAAACCCTCTCTATCTTAATGAATCTTCATGAATTGCCATGAATGTTATGGTAATGGAAGCCTTTGTTCATCTTAACTAAACCTTAATTTTTCCACCTTAACTAAGATTGACAGTTTATTATTGGATCTATCTGATTTAGCAAGACCTGAGTTTAGCAGAGCCTGAGTTCCCTGGGCATAGTCTGTGAGAAACTGAGATTACCTCCATCCAACATTGAGGCATATAAGGAAGGGAATTAAATATTCACAGGGATACCTGAAGAGGTGTCATGAAACCATCTTATCCAGAACTAGAGTAAATAGTACCTTGTCCAGCACTGGGGCAAATTACCTGGGTTGCCTTCACCAATAGTCCTATCAAAATGAGTGGATTTCAATGTGGGAAGGGGCTTTTGAGGTCATGTGACCCAGCCTCCCACCCATCAACTCATTCAGGCATCCCTTCACAACTTGACAGCTGGGCAATTCTTCAAGTTTTATTTAAATATATCCAGGGATGGTAAGCTCACTTGACAGCCTATTCAACTTCTAGTTGTTAGAAAGTTGACTTTTAAAAACTGAACAGACATTTCTTCTCTATATTCATATACTATCCTAATTCTATTCTCTCATATCTAGAGAGCTAGATGTAGAGTCCAGAGGACCCAAATCTTGCCTTAGACACTTACTAGCTGTGTGAGTCTGGGAAAATCACTTAACCTCTCTGGGACCTCATTTTCTTCAATTGTAAAATGAGTGGTTAGATTCAATGGCCTCTGGGTCACTTTCAGCTTTAAACATCCTAATTCCCTTTCCTCAAAACCACTCTTCCTAAATATACATGAAGATATTTCCTCCCATGTTCCTTTCAGTCTTTGCTCTTCCTGCCTTTACAAGTGACACAGAGCAGTTCTAAATAGGTTTGACTGTTTGGGGGGAGAATCTTGGAAGTATAATAGATAGTCTACCAAACTTTCGTTCTGACTCCCAGAAAATGGACAAAGTGCATCCTTTCCTGTTTTTCTTAAGCACTCTGGTATCTTCTCCTTTCCACTCAAGATAAGTTTCTTCCCCCTATCCTTTCTTTTATAATTTGTCTTTGGGGCTCATTTTAGGGAATGGTTCAATGATCTCCTTAGTTCTATATGCTCCAATGGAAGAAATGCTGAAACAGGGTTTGGCCAACCAATAATATATACCTAGTCCTTATTCTGCAAAACCCTAGGACTAAATGTGGTACACTGAGTTACCCTTTCCCCCCATAGCCAAAAAAGGCCAGTATTCCCAGATGTACTGCAAATTATTTCAGTATTTTTCCATCTCAGTTCACATCAGATCTCTTTCTCCTACAAGAAGAAACAGCAAGGGAGACAAATAAGGATATCCAGGGGAAAGATTGATGGCCTGTGGTGATTGATAAGGGTTTTGGGGGGAGATATGTTACTCTTAAAAAATTATTTTGAGATACCTAGGTGACTCAGTGGGGAGAACCCCAACTACAGAACAAGTAGGACTTGAGTTCAAATCTAGTTTCTGCAATTACTAGCTGTGTGATCCTAAGCACATCACTTAACTCCAATTGCTTCCAAAAATAATATTTAAAACGTTATCCCAGTCATATATAAAACAATTTTTAACATTCATTTTTAAAATGTTGAGTTATAACTCCTCTCCCTCTTTTTCCTTTTCCCTCCTTGAGATAGTAAGCAATTTTATATAGATTACACATGTGCAATTATGCAAAACATATTCTTAGAGAAGGGAGAAATGATAAGAGAAAATTGATAAAGATACATTCTCCACACAATACAAGAAACAAGCTGACAAATAGTGTACAGACTCATCTGGCCTCCCATTTTTTCTTATTCTGCCCCTAGGACAATGCAGGACCTCATCATCTCTTATCTAAGACTATTTTAATAGCCTCCTAATTGGTCTCCCAACATCTTGACTTTTTGTTCTAAAATTTATCTTCTGTAATTACCAAACTGTTCTTAAAATACAGACATAGTGACATCATTACTTATTCCAAAATCTTTAACAATTCTTTCCTTTACATAATCTCTCTTAATAGCATTTTATTGCTTACTATTGTTTAGAAATAATATCAAATACGATCAAATAATATTTGTAAAAAGTATTTCTTAGCATAGTGTCTGACACATAATAATTACTGTAAAAATGCTTATTCCTTTTCCCTTCTTATTTCCCCAAATAGAAACTCATCAGCCTAACATTTGAAGTTCTATGAAATTTGGCTTCCTCCTAGTTTTCCAGTTGTATTTTATAACTCCTTTTTCAATATTCTCTATTCCAGTTGAATTAGCTTCCAATGGTTTTCCACTTTATCAAATGCCATCTTCTACTTCTATGACTTTGTATGGGCTGTCACCATTGCCCAGAATCCTTATCTCTTAACATTTCTCATTTCCTTCAAAGTTCAGCTCAGGCAACACCTTATTACAAGATCTTTCCTGCATTTTGCCTCCCTCTCCTCCAGTTATTAACAGATTCACCAGTTATTAGCATGCTTTCCTTTTTAAAAATTACTTTATACATTTTCTTATTTATGTTCAATCGGAATTCCCCATCCTCAGGAGAATGTAAACTTGGTGGTGATGGCGGGGGAGGCAGGGACTCTTGTTTTTTGTTCTCATACATAGTAGTAACTATGTTAAATTGAGGAATTAAAACTTAGAGGAATGGCATACATTTAATCCAGATGATGTTCAAGTTATGGGCAACGACCATTCAACACCTGACCAATGGGAAAAGAAAAGGGCTGGTGTCTCCAACCTGTGGGGCTTCTTTCTTTTTGCAGTAGGTAGTATGATGCCATTGAAAGAGCACTAAATTTTGAATCTCAATTTTATTATTTACTGTGTACATGGAGTTGGTGCATTTCATCTTCCTGATCCTCTCTAAAGGGAAAGGATTTTAAAAAGCTCCCTAAAGTTCCCCTCACCTCCAAATTCTAGGATTTAGAAGACTCAATTTCTCTTTCTGTCACATCCATGACCCATATGGACTGGTTCTTTCTTCCACATCTAATGTTCTGATTTGAGGTCTCACTGGGAGAATCACTCCCTTAAACACCACACCTAGATGAAGTAGGAGAACAAAAACTCAGCATCTCATGGAAATAGAAGAGTGATTCAAGAAATCTGGGCCAAGAGTAGAGCAGGGGTTATACAAGAGTAATTGCTTCATTTTCCTGTGCATGGACAGACCCAGAGTTATTGGAAACAGAGATTGTCCAGATGCCTGGAGAGATTCCTTCTTTTAAGAATTGGGGGGCTAATTCTTCTATGACTCCCCCAACTCCTCCATATCACCTTCCCTCCTCTCTCCCCCTCCTCTGAACAATCCTAATTCAGTTTTGCAGCTACCCAGAGGAAGGCCTGTAGGCAGGAGCAGAGAAATGAAATCAAAAGGGAGAAGACTCTTTGCCTCAACCTTCCCTGTTCCTTTCTTTGTCCCAGGCCCCCTCCTCCACCTCTGCACCAGCAACCTTGAGCAGGTCCCTCATTCCCTCCCTGGGAGGCCGATAACATCAGCTCCCCATTCCAGGTTGGAGGCATCTCTTTCCACAGGTCTCAAGATAAAATCTACCACTGGCTCTCGGAAAGCCTCCAAAGCTGAGATTAATTGGACAGCCGAACATGCATCTCATCGTTAAAACAACAGCAGAGGTTGTAAACTTAAGTAGCAGAAAGAGTATTACTCCTCCCAACCAAGCTAGTGTACTCACTGACAGGTTCCTCCACACACTGCCTTCCCTTCTCCCCCCCCCCCCCACAATTATACTCCTTGGCTCCAAAGAGCTAAAGAAGGAAGGCATCCTCTAGTCCAACTGCTTTCAAATTTTAGAAAAGGAAACTGAAAGTCTAAAAGATCATTGGATCATAGATTTAGAGATGGGGAGGACCTTTCAAGGGCATCTAGTCTACTACTTCATTTGACAATCGAGGAAATTGAGGCACAAAAAAATTAAATAATGATATAAGTAATAAGAATTTGAATTCAAGTTCTCTGAATCAAAGGCCTGTCCCTTCTCCCATTTTTTTTTTTTTTTTTTTTTTGTCTCCAAAAAGTGAACCAGCCAACTTGGAACTACTAAAATCCTGAAACTGAAAGTCGCATAATGGCTTCATCAGAAGGATCTCCCTCTGCAAAGAGAGATCCTTTTCTGACTCCCAACTTCTTCCTGTTTCTTGGTGCCCATATTGCTTTGTCCCATTAAAAGTCCAAGGCTCTCAGTGTGCAGAAGGGAGAGACCTTAGATTTTACATATAGTGTCTGGCCATGTAGACACCAGAATTTTTAGAGTCAAGTGAGGTGATTGGCTTAGTTTATCTATATCCAAATCCTACTTTCCTTTGGGTTATATAGATCTGTTCCTTTAGAATCCGAAGGGAAAGAATAATTAAGCGGGAAAAATATAACCATTAAACACTGCAGAAACCAGTTTGTTAGAGAACCAAAGGCTTTAAAAAAGAGAAGAGCTACCACTGGATATATGGCTTATTTGCATATGCAGATGATATTAGAAACCAAGGGGAAAGGGAATAATTGGCATTTTTTTAAACTAGAGGGTATTTGACATTGGAGAAGTCTTTGAGTTTTCTCATCTCATTTAGTTCTGGGTTGATATATACCCCCCTTCCCATATGCTATTTTAAGACAAAGACTCTCACCCCACCCCAGACCCCCATCCTTACCCTCCCCACACACACACTGAAATGAGATTCAATTAAAGCAATTTTGGGAGCAGCTCCTGAAGGCTTTTCAATGTGAGATAATTACAAGTAATTTGCTGCTGTGAAGACGAAAGAGGGCAAGGGGGTCTTAAGGGAGGGGCCCCCAAATGCACACAGATCTGTAGGGATTTGGGGGCAGCTGAGTCCACAATGGAATCTTAACTACCAGTTCATTTCCTAAATTACTTGCAGGTGGGAAAAGGGGGAATCTAGAAATGGAGGGGAGTTCCAGGGACAGTACTACACCTCTCTCCCAACCCCCTAAACCTATTATGGGAGGTGGGGAGAATTGATGCAGGAGGGGAAAGTCTATATAGCCAGAGAAGCAAGTTACTTAAACTCAATTCTCATTTTTTGTCTTGGGGTGGTGGCTGTTTAGGATTTTATACGAGACTTGCCCAATTCCCTGGGATATCATCCAGATAATTGGAGCCTGTATAGACATGACCTCTAAGAGTCAGCAAGTTCCCAGGGGAAGGGGGCCTATGGAATTCAAAGCAGGAAAGAGAATAGTGGAAAGAAAACCCGGAGGTGAGTGAAGTCCCAGAAGCAGGTAAAAGGACAAGCTCTTCAATAATAATGCAGATCTTAAGTCATCTTGCCCATTCCCCTGCTTCCATAAAGGCGTCTAGTATATCCAAGGCAGATAACAGAATATCAGAGATTTTACTCCGAGGGGATTTATTTGATGGTGTTTTCTTTCTTTTATGGGTGTTTAACCTCAGTCCTTCAAGTTGAAAGCATAAACTCTTTCAGTTCACTTTCCATTCTCTTCAGCTCCCTTTAAAGGAAACTTCTTTCCCCCCTCCTCCTCCCAATATTTGCCCAGGAAAAGGAAAGAAGAACGCAGGCAATAATTCTTTTCCAAGCTGTAGGAACAAGAATGGAGTGATGAAGAGGATGGGAGGCAGTGTTAATATTGTTCATTAACTTTAGAACTGGAAGATGGACAAGGTGTCATATAATTCAATCCATTCATTTTTACAGATGTGGAAACTGAGTCTCAAAGAAGTTGAATGACTTATAGAGCCAGAGATCAAATCTAGATTCACCTACTACAAAATCAGCACATGGTACACCTTTCCTGTCCATATATGGAAGAGTGATTGGGTGGTGGGGTGCAGTTCTGAAATCCAGAGATAATGGAGTAGCTTTTTAAAAAATTATTATTAATGGTACAATCCTAGGGAATAGAAAGAGTCCTAAAGGAAATAGGAGAGTGGAAATAATTATGGATCTGGAATCCGAATAGACTTGAATTCCAGTCCCATTGCTAACCTTCTGTGGCTCCCTATAGCCCCTAGCATCAATCAATCAATCATATATTAAGCACCTGCCACGTGCCAGCCACTGGGCTAAGTGCCGAGGATACTAATACAAAGAATGAAAAGTTCCGACTCTTAAAGAGCTTACATTCTAACAAGGGAGACAAGAGAATAAATACAAAGTAATTAAACACCAAATAGTTAGGGAGGGAAAGCATTAGAGGTAGAAGTGGGGTGGGGACAAAGCTGGAGGAGATTTTAGGATAAAATCCAAACTCCTCAGCATGCTATTTTAAAGCTTTCCACAATCCAGCTCCAGGCTTATTTCATGTTAGACCCCCCCCCCCCACCCCACTTTACACCAACTCCATTCCAGTCAAACTGGAATGTTAGTGTTTCCCAACGTACTGTGGGACAGTACATCCCCCATCTCATGCCCTTACATGGTTGGTCTCCCAGGTCCAGAATGCACTCCTTCCTTACTTCTGCCACTCAGAATGTCTAGCTTCCTTCAAGTGTCCCTCACTACATTTACTCTTTTCTGGATCATCCCTCCCACCCCCTAATTAATAGCACTTTCTTTCATGCTTGTGCTGTTAACTTTCTGACAATCTCTTTTATCCCCTTCTCTGGTCGTTCTTTCTCTATGTATGAGAGTCCCCTCCATATATCTATTCTCCACCAGCTCACTTGGCTAGTTCATCTACTTTTATGTATTCAGTTACCTCTATACAGATAATATCAAAATATCCAGACCCATATTTTCAAGCAATCAACGTGTGACACCCCTCACTCTTCCATCAGTGCCTCAAGTTCAACAGATCAGGCTTCTCCTTGTTAACTTTTCATTTCCAAAAAATTGGTATTAGTGTCCATCCTTCCAGCCTCCCAGACTTAAAATCTATAGTTCTCTTGTCTCTTCTTCATCAACTACCAACATTTTGTCAACTTCACTTTTACATCTTTCAAATCTTTTCTTTGATTGTCTTTAAAATTTATATGGATATGGTTTTATTGTCCTTATTTCTGAACATATCTCATCCTTTCTTTTGTCCAGTGAGCAATCCCTCATAATAAAGTACTTTTAAAAAGTAACTCCACTAATCTAAACCACACAATCCCCCCTAATTTTAACTCCCTTCACCACCACCCTAGTTTAAGCTGTAGTTATTTTTCTAAACTATTGAAACTGGTTCTTTATTGGTTTCTTTGTCTCCTCTTTCCTCCTGCCCATCTACAGGAAGCTGAAAATCAGATCACTGCTCTCCTCTGATCAGATACCTTCGGGGGCTCCCCATTGTCTACGGAATCAAGTGCCAAATCTTAATCCTGGTATTCAATGCTCTTCTCGCCTTTGATCCAGGTTGTTCTCCCCCTTGCCTGTGCCTACTTTTCCCTACAGAAAATAATGAATAAACAGTTTAGTGAAGAACACTGAATTTGAAGTCAAAGAATTGCACTCTTGAAGCTGAGTTCCTAAACCTGACATCAACTTACTTTTTAAGCCTTATTTCATATTGTTACCCTGATCTGTGTTTTTGCCAAATTGAACTACTCCCCTTCTCCTTTTCGTACCCTGTCCACTCCCATCTCTGTGTCTTGTCTTATTCTGTCCCCTTCTGTCTAGAATCAACCCTTCCTTCCTTTCTTTCTCTTAAGAACTGACTGAGAATCTATCTCCTCTTTGAAACTTTTACTGATTCCCTAACCGTTCCTTGTTTCCCTCATCTCTATCCCATCAGAAGTGTTTTCTTAACACAATGTGTAATATTTATTATATAGGCTTTCTTGAAATGGAAATTTATTGCTTCATATTTTGAATCCTCACTTATGTTTTGTTGTACATATGGCAATGTTTCCCCCATTTTTAATTTGTTTTTAAGTTTTTAATTAATTAAAAAGAAATGATTTTTTTCTACTTAAATGTCTTTTGAACCCCTCCTTTGCACTTTTATTCTGTCTTGCAGATTACATCATTCCTTACTATTGCTTTATAAGAAATGATAACCAGGGGGCAGCTAGGTGGTGCAATGGATAGAGCACCAGCCCTGAAGTCAGGAGGAGCTAAGTTCAAATTTGGTCTCAGACACATAACACTGCCTAGCTGTGTGACCCTGGGCAAGTCACTTAACCCCAGTTGCCTCAGCAAAAAAAAAAAAAAAAAAAAAAAAAAAAAAAAGAAAGAAAAAAAGAAAATGATAGCCAGACTGACTTCAGAAAAACATGGAAAGACTAAACATGAACTGATGCAGAATGAAGTGAGCAGAACTAGGAGAACATTGTACACAGTAATAGCAACATTATATATTTATCAGCTATGACAGACTTAATTGTTCTCATCAATGCAATGATCCAAGACAATTAAGAGATTCAAAGGTGGAAAATGCTGACCACATCCAAAGAAAGAACTTGGAGTCTGAATGGAAATGGAAATATATTATTTTTCATTTTTTTTCTTTCTCATGGTTTTACCCTTTTGTGTTTTCTTCCATAACTTGACTAATGTGGAAATATGTTTAACATGATTGTACATGTATAACCTCTATCAGATCGCTTGCTGTCTTGGGGAGGGGAGAGGGAAGGGAGGGAGGGAGAAACATTTGGAGCTGAGAATCTTACCAAGCTGAATGTTGAAACTAACATTACATGTACTAATGGAAAAAAGTAAAATACTATCATGTAAAAAAAGAGAAAAAAAGAATGTATCATTCCTATTAGAGCATAAGCACCATGAAGGAAGACACCGATTTATTGATCTTTGTATATCTTGTTCCTTGTACACATTGTTTTTTTTTTTTGTTTGTTTTTTGTTTTTTTTTAATTAGATCTGTGATTTCATTGGTCTAGAGAATGCAGTGAGGAAACTGTTTACCAATGCAGATCTGCACCTGTTCTGCAAGTTAAAAATCTTAGAGCTGCCTGGAGGCACTAGGAAGTTAAGTGACTTGTTGGGGTTGCACAGTCAGAATGTGTCCAGAAGCAGGCCTTTGGTCTGTTTGATTCCAAGGTTATCCCTCTCTCTGGTATGCCACAATGCCTTTCTCAGAACAAAATGGGTGATAAATCAATAGTTCTTATTTTGAATTTAATTGTTTCATTTGGATTCCCTGGCCCTCCCAAGCCAAGATCCCACCTCAGGTCCTGATAGTCTTTTTTTTTTTTTTTTTTTTTTTTTTTTTTTTTTTTTACCTATCATTATTTTTAAAAATCCATTCTCAAAGAAAAATTGTAGTTTCATTTTCTTTCCTTTTTGCTCCTTTATACCAACCCCTTTTCTATTGTCTCATTCTTTTTCCTTTTCTCTCTCTCCCTCATCTTTCTTTTCAATCTCCATTCTTTATCTTTTCTCTTTATGGACTTTGCTAAAGACCAAATTTTCTGGCATGCTGGCTCTGTTTTACTAAGAGCTGCTATTGAGCAGGAACTCAGAGACAGAGATACTCTGCTCTCCCTCTTAGAAGTGAAAGCTCCTTCTCTTCCCTCCATTTCTCCTCTTCCTCCTATCTCCATATCCCAAAGATCCTGTCAGTAAGTAAAATTTAGAGCTGGAGGGCACCCTAGAGATGATCTCATCCAAGTTTTCTTAACCTGAAATAGATGAACTAGAAAAATTAAAAAACTCAATACATTTTGATGACTATGACACAAAAGAGATTCAGGATTTTTGATCTATTACAACCCCTGTGATAAATAGAAACAGAAAGCAAAATCTGGAGGACCTAAGTAGTTTGTTTAAGGTTACCCAGGTAAGCAGTGAATGGTATAATCCAAATTTTAACCCAAGTCTTTTAATTTCAATCCCCCTATACACTCTGGTGCATTATTTGTAACTTTTTTCCCAGTTCAGGGAGCTGAAGCACAGAGAGAGAGGACAGCCTGCGTGTTAACTCACCACATCTGACTACAAAGCTAGGGTACTGGACACTGCTCTCCCATCTGTTTCTCCCTTACTTCAATGAGGAGGAGCCAAACCAGGCCTAGAGCTCTCCCATCTTGAAAGGTTAGCCCCAAGGTAAGGTGAGGGTGAAGGAATTGTGCCAGACCTCACTGAGCAGCTGGCGGTCCCCAGGCCAGCCCACAGGACAGAATGTGTGTGTGGGGAAGGGCCAGGTAAGAAAAAACTAGGGCAGGACCCCCACACCCCTGCTCCAGGCTTCCAGGAAATATACCTCAAAGTCCTTAGAGAAAAATCCTTCCCTCTCTTTTCCAGTAAGGGATGGCAGGAGGGAGGGTAACTTTCTCAAATTCCAACTGGCTGACCTGGCATAGCTTCATTAGCCTTGTCTGGGAGCTCCCCCCACCTTTCTAATTCCCTCCCCAGCTTCCCTGTCTAGAGCAACAGGTCTGAGCCTGAGTTTGGGGGGTTGGGTGACCTGGGGAAGAGGGTGAATTGGAGAGAGATTCCAGCAAGGAGCCCCCAAGTGTGGCTGCTATCACTCCTGTTCTTAAGATGGAAAAAGACTGGAGCCGGAAACCAAGAGCTTCCCAATGTCTCCCCTTCCCCCTTTCCCTGCCTGCCAAATTTGGTTTCTTAAAAAAAGAAAAGCAGCCCTAAACCTCAAATCTCTCTCTCTCTCTCTCTCTCTCTCTCTCTCTCTCTCTCTCTCTCTCTCTCTCTTTCTCTGTCTCTCTCCTCTTTCTCTCTTGTCTTCACACAGAGACAAATGAAGATAAATACAGAAAAAATACACACAGAGTCAATATATGCTCAAACACACACACACACACACACACACACACACACAAAACTCACATAGATCCTTACATACATATATCAACTGGCCCTCCCTTTCCTGGCTCTGGAATTGCTGTGAGAATATTTTCCTGGTGAACAGCAGGGGAGGTTAGCTGAGTGGCCTCAGAAAGCCACTAATTTTATTAAGAGTTTGGTTCCTTTGTTCCACAAGGCCCATGTTAGCTGTCTCCCTGAGCAAGGGCCCTAGTCTGCCTCAGCCTGGACCTGTTCCTCTCCTATCCACAGGGTCTCAGCTTAATAGGTCCAATTAAGACACCAATTTTAAATCCCAAACCAGACTCTAAGAGACTGGTCTTCTTTTCAGCTCCTATGCAGCTTCCCCTTAAAATGGTATTTTTGCTCATTCCCAAAGCCCTCCCTAAGAGTTATATTTTCAGAGGGAAATGGAGTCTAGGGACTCAGGGGAGAGACACCTGGCTTTTCTAAGGGAGGAAAAAGGCTGTTAGGAGCTACTCTGGCCAACTTTCTCTCCCTTGTCTTTTTCCTCCCCCAACCTATTTTGTCCTCATGGTCTGGTATCATGTGGCTGCTCTAGGATGTGATTGGGGGAGAGCCAAAGTCCAAAACCCTACCTACCTCTTAATACTCAGGATTCCAGATGGTGTCCCAGAAATGTCAGATGTTTGACCCCTTGGAACAGAAAGATGGTTAGCATTTTGACTACGTAGCTTTCATCTTTATCCTTTACAGGGATATTCATGTAGTTTTTCTACCAGAGCAGAACCAATTTAGAGTTGACAGGGTTGGGAGAATTTGGCTTAAATGAACGAAATAAAGAAAAACTTTCTGGAAGAGTAGGAAATTCTGTATTTACCTGCTCCCCCAATCATGATCCTAAACATTTTGCATATGTTTAACATTTTGACAAACATTTATTGAGCACCGATGATATGCAAGATTTTATAGCGGTACTGAGAGAAAAAGGAAAAGACAAGTCAGTTGTTACCTTCAAAGAGCTTCCATTTTTTTATATCATTGAGAGCATGGGACAGCTCTATAAACAAGGAAGTATCAATTAATTCAAAGTAGAGCCCCTGTTACTTCCTTTTGATGGTCCATTTTCCCAAAGCTATATACTATATTTTCTAATTTCCTTCAGGATGGTGGATCTAGGACTAAAAGGGCCATTTAGTCCAATCCTCTATTTTTATAGAAGATGAAGTTGATGATGTGGGAGTTTAATGACTTACTTACATTTCAGGGCTTGAACCCATGTCCTTCAATTCTGGAGACAGCCCTTTCCATTGTGGCCAGCTGCCTCCTTGGGTGGTATCTGTCTAATTTTCATTATGACTTCTTCTTTGGAGGATTGAAGATCATGGTTTATAATACAACATTCATTTACATTTAGTGCCATGCTCTATTTCCATCCAAACCGGGGGGGACAGCAGAGCATTTGGCTTTAGTGGGGGTCTTCTTCTTAAATGGAAGCAGAATGAGAAGGATAGAGGGGGATGTTGTCATCCCTCTAATTCTTGGAGTTTTTCCTCTCTCTCTCTCTCTCTCTCTCTCTCTCTCTCTCTCTCTCCAAATCTCCCCCCCACCTCCATACCTCATATTTATCAGACCACTCTGGGTGAGCTGCTTCTCACTGGTCTCTGCACTGCAAGCTAAGGCCTGCCTCAAACTTCTCCTCCCAGGCCTAGTGCTGGGGAATTCTTTGCCCCAACAGATCCTAGAGAAGCTCAGACTAGGAAAGGGGCAGTTGCCAAAGCACCTCTCCCCAGATTTCTCCTGTCACATTCCCCTGGTGTAAGAGAATCAGGACGAGTGGTCACTGACAATCTGCCCACACTCAATTCATTCTTTCCCCCCTTCTCTTCTCTTTGCCCTCACCTAGGAAGATTCTGTCCCTGGGACATCTTTATCCAGGAAGATTAGTCCTCTGCCTCCATGCCGTTGATATCACCTGTGTGAGAAATGAAAGGATCACCAATGTGCCAATCCCACTCTCAGCACCATAAATAAATAACCAAATTCTTCTCATCCAGGAAACCCTCTTGCATTGAATGCAATCTGTTTCCTCCAGGTTCTTACCCAATCTGATTGTGGCCTGTTCCTTTCCTTTGTGTTTCCCCTCCACATATTTCCCTAATGTTCAATACAGAAGATAGGTAATTAGAAAAAAATCATACTATTAAAATACATTATTCTGAAAAAAAAAAGATCTATAGATGGTACAAGAAACTACTGTTAAAATTCTTTACTTCATTATTAATTTATTCCTTATGTATATGTCTGGCTCCCTAAGGCAGGACCTCAACCTTTTAGACTATGCCCGGTGTGGAGAGGAAGCTCCCTCTGCCAGAGCAGTTCAGCCTTTTCAGTTTATAATATGACATTTACCTGGAACTCTAGGAGGTTAAGTGACTTATGGATCTAGTATATGTCCAATGTCATCTCTCTGCTCACTGTCCAATGGATCTCTCAATAGACTAAATTTTAGGAACCCAAGGATATTAGGTGTGTATAAGGGCCTTTTGATAGTTTGACACAATCCATGGACCTATCTTCGGAATAATGCTGTGTTTTTTAATAGTGTGTTTTTTCCCAATTATTTTTAGTGCTAATTATGTCAAAATACAATTGTTTTAGCTTTTTATTTTCAAAATATATGCATAGCTTTCAACATTCAGCTTTGCAAAACCTTGTGTTCCATTTTTTTTCTCTCTCCCTTCCCCCCCCCCCATTCCCTAAGATAGCAAGTAATCCAATACATGTTAAATATATGCAATTCTTCTATTTATATTTTCACAATTATCATGCTGGAAAAGAAAGATCAAATCAAAAAGGGAAAAAATGAGAAAGAAAACAAAAAGCAAGCAAACCACAACAAAATGGATGGTTCTCTCCATCATAAGTCTGTTGGAATCAATGGGTGGGATTATGAATAGATAGACTCCTGTTTCTGACTTCTCATGGACTCTCAGTTAAAGGGATGGATAGGTGATTGTATCCAACTTCCTATCCCATTCTAGAATCTCAGAATTACTCGGACTGAGTCTTGTTTAGTGATGTCTTAGATGGTGGATCTGTCCTCACCACCAATATTCACTTCCATATTGAGTGTTCCCCTAGTTATTTCTTGTCACAACCTCCCACCCAACTCCCATATGCCTTCTTTGATCCTTGGTTTTTCCAGGAATATAAGTAGGGAAATGTAGGGGTCTGAGGCAGGTGCCCTGGGAGAAAAAGGATGCTTCAAGCACGATGAATGTCAGAGACAGTGAGCACACTTCTTGGGGATAAGGGGATGATCCTATCTGTAACACCCTTCCCCTCCCATCATTGGCACACCCCTAGCCACTAAGCTATCATCCCGAATTTTTATCTTCTAACTACCTGACTACTCTGGTGTTCTTAGACTGGATTAATTTGGTGATGTTTCAGATGGTGGAAGCCTCCTAAGATTTACAGCTAGAAATAAGCAGTTAATCTATCAATAAGCATTTTTTTAAGACCTGGCTCGATGATAGGCACTGGGAATATACAAAGACAAAACGAAAAAACTCTCTGATTTAAAAGTTTTTACTCTCTTAGGGAAGACAACGTGAACAACAGAAAAAGGTTTGCTACATCTAGTCCAATTCTATCATTTTACTGATAGGAAATTGAGACCCAGGGATGAAATTATAGGTCACAGAACTATTAGGAAGCAGACACAAATTTCAAACTCTGGTATTCTGTTTCCAAAGCCAAGCTCTTTTCACCTGTTGGAACTGAATTATTTTTTTAAAAAATGAATAGTGTATTAATTTGTTTTATTTTAACATCACCAAGTTCTTCAAAGTTGGTTATTTTTACAACACTGCTTGCATTGTGTAAGTTGTCCTCATAGTTTTGCTCGTTTTGCTCTGCATCAGTTTATACAAGACTTCCCAAGGTTTTCTGAAACCATTCCCTTCAGCACTGCTTACATGTTAGTATTCCATGTTGTGATTGAATTCTAAGGTGCACAGCTCCTATTTCACCTCTTCCAAACCCTCTCAAATCCTTTTTTTTTTCCTCTCCCACTGTACTCTTTTGTCTCTCTCTTCCTGTCTCCTATAATAATTAAACATAGAATGTCAGCTGAAAGGCAAATTTAGAAATTAACTTAATCCTCTCATTATTCAAAGAAGGAAAACTGAGAACCTAAGGACAGTAACTTGTCAAAATTATACAGATAGCCAGTGGTCGAGGTGTTCCATTTCCGAAATCTGCTTTCCTTTGTACTTCTCTCTTTTTCTTTCTCTGCTCTATTTTTCTCTATTATTCCATCTTACCCTCTTCTCTTTCTTGCTTTCGCCCTCTTCTCTCCCCTCTTTTCTCTTCCCCCTCTCTTCTTCTACTATATCTCCCTCTTTGCTCTCCCT
This sequence comes from Sarcophilus harrisii, assembly GCF_902635505.1. Taxonomy (NCBI): domain Eukaryota; kingdom Metazoa; phylum Chordata; class Mammalia; order Dasyuromorphia; family Dasyuridae; genus Sarcophilus; species Sarcophilus harrisii. The sequence continues at coordinate 330,005,097 of NC_045429.1, read as the reverse complement.
ATTTTTTTCTCTATCTCTCCTCCCTCTTCCATTCTCTCTCCCTCTCTCTCCTCACCCCTCCTCTTTCTTCTCTCTATGTGTCTTTCTGTGTCTCTGTTTTCTCTCCCTCCCTTCCCATCTTTCTGTCTCTTTTAATCTGTTTTTCCCTCTCTCTTTCTCCCTTTTCTTTCCCCCCTTCATTTCCCCTTCCTTTCTCCCCTTCCTCCTTCTCCTCCTTCTTTCTCTCCCTCCTTCCCACCCTTTCCCTCTCTCTCTTTCTCTCTCTCTCTCTCTCTCTCTCTCTCTCTCTCTCTCTCTTTCTCTCTCTCCTCTCTCTCTGTAAATATCTTTCTGTATAAAGGTTTATATGTCCATGTGGGGCAAGCTTGAGTTACATGAGGATTTCCTGATGACAGTCAAATGAGGTCTAAGAAACCTCTGCAGAAATGACTTGTATCCAAGGACTTGGAATCACCCACATTTGAAGCCTGATTAGCCAGGAGAGGAAGGCATGCCTTCTTTATTCAATATTTTTCTGTCCTCAACTTTGTCTAATAACCCATTCCAAACCTCTGCTTTCCTTCCTTCGGAGAGGCACTAAAGTTTGGGGGATGGAGAGCTAAATTTGGAGATCAGAAGAACTGGATTGGAATCCTTCCTCTGATTCTTGCTAGCACTGTGACCATGGACAAATTACTCAACTTCTCTGACCCTCATCTGTAAAATGGAAATAGTAATAACATCTATCTTGAAGGGTTGTGGTGAGGGTCAAATGGGATAATGAATGGAAAATATTTTCCAAACCTTAAAGTGCTATATTAATGTAAGCAATTGGTTATTATTGTTATTATTGTCATTATTATCTTCAATGTAGGTCAAACCCTTCTACATAAGATCATAAGATTTAGGGCTTTGAGAACTAGTTCTGTGAACTCCTTCCTTCTCCTCATCTGATTCCACTGACCCCACTAAGCTCCCTCTCTAAAATCTCAGTTTACTCCATCCATCTCCTCCCCCAATCACTCTGCCACCTGAGGCAAGTCACTTTAATCCTTCTAGGCCATTGTCTTACTTGTTCAAGGAAGCACTAATTCTGGTCCTTGGGAGGGCTGGAAGGTGGGGTGTGGAAGGGGTGCCACACACATTGCATGCTGTGGCTGTATGCCCTTGGCATGTTGGGCAGGGCATGGTGTTGTTTGCCAGGTGCAATGTGAACTCACAGTGAGTGGGAGAATGGCCTTCTCCCCTCCCTACCCCAACATTCCCCCCCACTCCAGCTCCAGCTAATCCCTCAGGGTGGAGTCTCAGCTCCCCACTTAGTCAGCACATCTTGCAAATCCCGAATGAAGTTGCCCCAGGGAGAAAAAAAAACCCTAAACCAAGAATCTGGGCACTTGTGGCCCCTCTCCTTCTGAGGCTCTCCCACTTGTCCCGTTCTGCCAGTCTAACCCTTCCTTCCAGATTTCTCCTCATTTTCATTTAAGCCCTCTCTCCTGTGTGTCTACACTGTCCTCTACAATACACACTTAGATGTCTCATGCTCTGCCTCAACTTTCCCCAACCTGTTTCCTCCCCTTCTGTCTCATTTCCTTCTCCAGGAAGCTTTCTCTGATTCAGTTCTATTCAACTTTGTTCTCCATCCACCTTCCCCATCCTCAAACCTAGTTCGATGCTGAGATCCATATTAATCCTGTTCATTTGTTTGGTAACTCTGTTCACCAAATGTGTGCCCTGTCTCCTCTTTCAAACTGGGAGTTTTCCTAGGGCCAGAGCTGAAGGCTCTCCTTCAACTGAATGTTCTCCCACTTGTTTAAGCACCTCAAGGATCTTATGTCTAATGTCCCCTGAAATTGTGTGTGTGTGTGTGTGTGTGTGTGTGTGTGTGTATCCAGTTTGAATGTGAACTCTTGGAAGATGGGAGCTGTTTTACTTTTCTCTGTATATCCTGGTGCTTAGCACAGTTTTGCACATGGTCCTTAATAAATGCTTTTTCTTCCTTCTTTTCCCCTTTCTTCTCCTTCCATCTTTTCCTTTCTTCCTTCCTCCCTTCCCTTTTTCCTTTCATCCTTCTTTTTTACCTTCTTCCTTCCTTTCTTCCCTCTTTATCTTCCTTTCTTCCTTTTCAAACTTCACACAGAGCTGTCTATAAGGGTTGTTCAGTCCAGAGTCTGGTGAGAAGAAACTACTGACTTAATCCCTAAATTTTCCTTTGGGGATCCCATGTTTTTAGAACAAAAATGAATTTTGTTCTCTGGCTAAAAAAATTTGGAATCAGAAAACCTGACTCTCCAGTTCAATCTGTATGTGACTTTGGGTAAATGATTTCTACTCTCTTGGATTCCATTTCCTTATCTAAAAAATGAAAAGGATTGTGCTGGATGATCCCCAATGTTCCTTCTAGTTCTAAACTTAGATTCTCCCTTTCTTGCCTGTTGTTTTTTTTTTTTTTAATTCCTTTCTCCTTCTCCTTCAGTGGGCAACTGTTGGAGATCTCTTGATGGGGTGTCCAGCCTCTCTTCCTCCAATAACACCATCCTTGCTACTATGACTGCTCATGTTCACTCTCAGAGCATTCCTCTAATCCCAAAGCAATTTTCATGTGTGTTTATGAACATGTCTTCTTTTCCCTAAAACGCCTTATTTAAGGGAGGAGGAGAAATCCTGATGCCAAGAGAGAGATGGGTTTCAAACTAGCTTGGAGATCCAGAAATCCTTCTTTCTAAAAACTCCCACTGTGTGTTCAAGTGAGAAAAGTGCTGGATTTTAGGGTCTGTAAGATCCTTGGTAGGTCATTTAACCTTTCTTAACTTCATTTTTTTTAATCATCTGTAAATTAATGGCATTAGACTCATCCCTTCCAATTTTAAATCTCTGAGTTTATGACTTTAGAAAGTTCATTTCGCTTTCCTTTGCTTAGGTTTTCTCATCTGAAAAATGGGTCATTGATATTTTTTCTCCCTTTCAGACTTTTAATTTTTTCATTCAAGGGAACTCTCCATGTGGGAACTTTACTCCACTAAGACAAATCAGTAACTTTTCTGTGATTTGAAGTTTTAAAAAGTTGTATTGGGAGTGGGAAAAGGGTTTAAGTGACACCCAGGGTCATATAAAGAGTATGTGTCAGAAATAGGATATGAACCCAGGTTTTCCTAAATTTGAGGTCAGCCCTCTCTCCATTATGCCATTCTGACTCTCAATGATACATGCATCCTATAAATGTCCTTATCTTTCATATGCTATCTAAATTCAGGTAAAATTGTGACTTCTGGCATCCCAGGCTCTCAACTAGTCCCTCTTCACCCCAAATCCCTGAGCTTATCCCTAGAGACCTTAGAGTTTTGGAAAGGAATTCTACCCAGAACTTTGCCACTGCTAATGATGAAGATTCCCAGGGAGAAAGGGGATCATAGACAGAGATGACTTGGATCCAGGCACTCTGAATTACCCACATCTGGGATATGCTAGTACGGTACAAGGCAAGTGTCCTTTTCTTACTCAGCCCATTTTGTTTCTCCCCTTAGATCTGAGTCCCACCTTTATCTCATGTCATTTCCCCTTAGTCAAGGCAAATTCTTAGTGCCCCCTTTTGCCTCTTAGCCTCCCCCAGGTTGGGAAAGCTGATCTCCTAGCACTCTTGGCTTTTGCATCTCTGGATCCCTGGCTTTCCTGGTAGTTGGTAAACAGCCTATTAAGATGATTAGTGCAGTGTAATTAGAGATGGGAAAACAGAGGCCAGAGTGCTGGTAGGGGTTCCCACCCCCCACTGATGCAGAGCTTCTCCAGGGGCAGGTTGATGCAACTCTGACTGATACAACCAGCCAGGGCTAGTACCCAGAGTTTAGGATGAAGAGTGAACTGAGGGTCCAAGTCACAGCTGTCAAATTCCCAAGCAAGAGCTCCTCCTGATTTCATCCCATTTTCATGATGGAATGCATATATTATGGGAGGGATGATGGGTGGTCATTGGTTGTTGAGGTTTAAATAAAAGGAGGGGGTCTATAAGACCACTTTGGAGGATGGAGATTGAGAACCCATCCACTAGTAGGCTTTGCCTGGCAGTAATACCAGAGTATTCGCAGTAACCAAGAGTATTGCTTCCTCTGGGGTTCACCCAGCCCTCTGTGGTCTCCTGTGGGAAAATGAGGACAGTATGGAAGGGAGTTAGGGACTATCACCTGGGGAGAGATTCAATGATGAGGCATTCTCAGTTGCTGTAGCAATGAGAGTTAGATACTGTTCCAGCTGATGAGTTAGGGAGTATCTAACTTTGAGGCATGGAATTAGAGGGCTCCCCTATCCCAGCTGAAGGATTAAAACACTATTAAACTGAGGCTTTTAGACCACCCTATCCCTGCTGGGAAAGGAGAGAATTAAAGTCTAGTGCAATCAAAGGGACTAGGCTGACTCTAAGAGGACTAAAAATCATCCTTTCTCAGTTGACAGATTTAGGGACCCTCAGTCCATTCTTTCCCCTCTCAGGGGCCTCACCACTGCACCCAAATTGGTGAGGAGTGTATTTCTTTAGTTAGACCAATTCATCTTTTATAGGCAGAGTCCTGCTGAGCTTTATATTAGAACCCAGACCCTGAATTAAGGTTGGTAGTTAGCAAACTGGATTGGGGGGGAGGGAATGACAAGAAGAGGGGCATTAAAAGAGTTTCCTTGAACCTGCCCTCAAGAAAATCTCCTCCCAAGTTATTGTCCCCATTGGACCCAGGGTAGAGGCCCTCAAGACTATGATTCTCTCTCTATGATGTGGATTTAAAAGTTTATGGAATCATAGATTTAGAGCTAGTAGAGATCTTCAAGTCTAAACCTTTCATTTTACAGATGAGGAAACAGAGATCCTGAAAGGGCAAGAGGCTTTCTCACACATAGTAGTGGAGCTGGGATTTGAGTCTGGCTCTCTTGACTACAAGACTAAGCCTCTTTCCATAGTACTGATAAGTGGCAAATTAAGATCGATTCAATAAACATTTATTAAGCACATGCTATGTGTCAAGTATTGTGCTAAGCCTTAAGATACAATTAAGGAAAAGAAAGGTGATTTCCTGGCAATTTATGAGGAAGGATTGCATACCATTGGGGGAGAAGGAACAATAGTGACTTGGTTCCTCAGATATGATTCCATGAGAGATAAACTAAGGTAGGATAGCCAGTATGGATGAGGAAATGGTATGGAGGGGAGGGGATCTCTAACCTGAAATGAAAGATACCCAAAGACATTGACCTGGCTAATTATTTATTGGCTATGCTGTGGAGGGAGAGGGAGTTTGGACCAAATGGCCACTAAGGTCCCTTCCAACTGTGATATCCTATGCCTTGACAGAGATACTGCCTCTCTGCCTCCCAAACATTGCCTAGAGAGGCGGAGGAGAGGGGCTTCCCTTGGCATCTGGACTAGTCCTCTGCATATAGTAGGTGTCAACAGGTGTGGCCCAGGAGGGCCAGGCCTGGGGAACTGGGTATTTATCCCACTGGCCTCCTCACCATCCCAGGGGCATTTGCCAATGGCTGCCCCACCCTCCTCAACTCTGGCCTCTTGCCAGTCCCTATAGCAGGGAGTGCCCCCCATCCCCATCCTAGCTTCTGTCCAGCCCCTTTCCCACTATCCCTGTTTTGCCTTGGTGCCTTTGCCCCACCCCCACAAGGATGCTTGTGGAATGGGGGGGGGGGGGAAGAGAAGCTGGTCCGGCAAGCTTGGGGGAAGGGAGGTGGAGGAGTAGAAGAAGAAGGAGGAGGAGGAGGAGGAGGAGGAAAGGGAGGTCATGGGGTGGGGCTGACCCCAGCGGGAGGTCACCAGGGCTGTTAATCCAGCCCGACTGCGGGCCTTGGGATGAGCAGGGAGGTATTAGGGAGTTTACAACATCCTTTCATCCTGAAGGCTGCCTACCCGCCCTCTCCTCCTTTCTTTCTTTTCCTTTCTTTCCTTCTGCCTTTTTTTTTTTCATTCCCTCCCTTTGCTGGCAGCCCAGCCCTAATAAAATGCAGTGTCTCCAGCAAGTCTGCCCGCCTGCCGCCTCAGTGCTGCTCCCACCCGCCTGCACGCAGCCCTCAAACCAAACTGCTCCACTCAAGCCCCGCCTGGCAGCTGCCTGCCACCTTAACCCTTGCCAACCCAGCCTGGCGAGTGCTCAGGACCTCCTTCCCTCCTCTCACCTCCTGGAGGGTCCTGCTAGGATTTCCTTTCACATGTGTCTGCGTGACCTGTGGAAGAGCCTAAGTGTGTTTGGGAAATAAGGCTCTGCCTTTATTTATGTTTGTGTCTATTGGATGAGACGAATTCAAAGGTCCCGTCTAATCATAAAATTCTCTAAGTGTGTGTACGATATAGTGGTATTCCCTGGGGGATGGCTATATACCCACTTCTGCACGTGAGGCTGTTTCCGTGTTTCCTGTGTGAACGTTTCTAGGTGTGTGAGAGTCTAATGAGCCTCTGTATCGGTGGAGTCCTCTCACTCATCTGGTGTTTGTCCATGTGTTTCTACATCTGTGTGCCCACGTCTGTCTCTGTGGCTAACTGCTGCCGTCGGTCTCTGCTTTTAGTGTTTCCCGGTGTATGTTTATCTACGTTTGGCGCGGTGCCGTGGGAGCCGCCCCCGTGTGAATAACTCTGACATGTCCCTGTTCCTGTGTCCGTCCGCGGCTGCGAGCCGGGTCTGCGCCCCTTTACATGTTTGCACGGGAGAGACAGATTGCTGTGTTTCTTGGCACATGAGCCTGTGTGATGCGATGTTGTTGAATGTATGTGTCCATGCGCATAGCTCTTGGCGCTCAGCGTCCAGCTGCCCGGTGAACTCAGTGCCTTCTCCCTCCAGCTGCACAGCTTCCTTTGAAAGGCCCCAGAGCTTGGGGGCTGAAGAGGGTGGAGGTTATGCTGGGGAGGGAGCGGGGCACCCGGCCAGCCCAGAAGACTGAGAGGTGGGAAGCTGAGAGGCCGGCAGCTCTGGCCCCGGTCATTCCGCAGTGAGAGGGTTCTGAGTCAGGGCTTGGTTCTCTCTCGGGGAAGGTAAACACGGAACCCACCCGTCTTCAGACATTAGGTCGTTTGTTTATCTCCCGTCACCATCGCTATCCCCAGCCCAAGTCCCATTTGCCTGGGGTCCCTGCCAGCGAGGGAGGAGGGGAGGGGAGCTGGAGAGGGTGCCCCTGTCCTTAGCCCCCTCCCTCCCCTAAACTGCATGCTCAGCTAGACCAGATACCAGCCCTTTAAGACACAGGAGGTGAGGGGCTCTGGTGGGGGGAGGGGACAATGAGGTGGGGAATGCCTGTGTAAGCATGTCTGTCAGGAGCCAGAGATCAAAGAGCACCCTCAGGTGACCCTGCAGCCAGTAGAGCAGAGGCAAGCTCCCTGGCAGGGGACGCCACGCTGAGTGGAGTCCTTGGGGCCCTGTCTGCCCAGGGCATCAGCCTGGCTCGGGAAGGGGGGGTCAGAGAGAAGGAGGAGGTTGGCAAACACAGTTTTTGCTTACTACTTTCATGAACCTGCTACTTGTGTGACCTCAGAAACCTCTGCTTCTCTCAGATTCATGGGTGAAGCTTCGAGCAGAAATTCTTAACTTGGGATCTACAGACCCAGGGATAGATTGGGAGGGTGACTGTAAATTTGAATGGGAAAAAAATTTCAAAATTAGTGATTCCTTCAATTTTGATGAAAAAAAATCTTCTAAAGGTTTAGATATTTCACCAGGCGTCTATGACACAAAAAAGATTAAAAATTTCTAACCTAAATGATTTTTTAAAATCCCTTCCAGCTCTAAATTCTATATTCTAACAAATTTTTTACCTTAAAATAGATGTCCTTTCTGATACTTCCCCCACCAAGACTAGCCTGGGGTGTAGAGCTTCAGAACAAAGCAAGGATATAAAAACCCAAATTCAAGTACCAGTATCCTTGCTTTCGCTATCTCTGGATTGCAACCCACCAGCTTTGGCATAGTGGAGGAAGAGGGAACACACAGAAGATTTACTGATCTCACCTTCCCTACAAAACCCATTTCCCCTTAAACCAGGGACTATCAGCTCTGTAATTCAAGGACTGAGCCCTCCTTTATCCCAAACCCCTCTTCCCAAACTCTCAGTGGGCTAGTGGCTAAACCATGAATTTTTAAATTCCATTTTTTTATTAATATCAGATATAAAGATGGGTCCAGTAAGAAAGCACAAAGGAAGAGGAGGGTAGTATGGTGGGGGGGAGTAATCGCCAGGACCATGCTGTCTCTTGGGGTGAGATTCCAGGAGACCCGCATATTTTCCAGCCTTCCCGCCCATCTTTGCCCCAACCAAGCCAAAATCCCCATTCTCTCAGTTCTATACACAGCACAATTTATACAGGAGGGAAGTCACATAAATAGGAAACCATGGCAGAGAGGAGGTGGTTTCTCTCTCTTAAAAAATATTATATATGTATATATACATATATATATATATTTCTACAGTATTTGGTGTTTTACCACAGTAAGAGTAGGAAGAGAGATGAATTTTGGGGTGGGGAGGAGGAAAATCCCATGGTATGCTCATTCCAAGAGGAAGGAACTGAGCCATTCTGCTATCCCATCCCCCTTTTCTTCCCCTTCATTGGGCATTTTCCAACCCAGTCCAGCCGGGAGAAATGTCTTTCCTCCTACATCCTAAAGGGGATGGCTGTTACTTTTTCTTGGTGGCTGGTTTTCTTCATGACTTGGGGTTTGGGGGCTAAAAATCACCAACTTACTGGAGGAGGAAAAGATGAAGTAGGAATGTGGGAGGAGAAGGCAAAGATGCCCAAGAGGGGAGTTTGGTCTTATTTCTTAACAATGCCCTTCGTTTTCTTTTTTCAACAGCTTTTAGACCAAAGTTGTGCAAAGTTCTGTACACTGAACGAGAAACACAGCCCTGGGGAAGAGAAGGGGTCTGGGGTCCTAGAGCAAAAAAGAACCGCTCAGCAGGTTCCCTTCTTTAAGGCCACAAATAATCAGTCTTTTTCCCACTCCGGGTTTTTTCTTTGGTTTAAACCCCAATTCTAATATGGGATTTGAGGGAGGTGGAGAAGGGCAGAGGGGATAGAAAGAGCCTCCACCTATTCCTTCTAGCCTTCTTACCAAGGGAGTTCATTAAATGGTCTTTCCAAGAGCTGGCAGGGAGGAGCAAGGTCTGACTTTAAGTCAGAATCTCCCAACTGCTTTGCACTCTCTCTACCTTGCCCTTCTCCCTTTCCATCCCCCAAATCTCTAGTCCAGAGAAATGAGGCAAGTATCAAATCCTATAAGACAGGAACCTCCCAAAGCCTGTCCAGATTTGTCCAGAGAAGATACTGTCCCAGCTGAGTACAACACACCCCAACATCTGGGTGGCCAGGTACAGCATGGCAGGGGCAGCAGGGAACAGAGTGTGGGAAATCCCGAGTTCCTATAAAGTTGTTCAGGAAGACCCCAGATCCCTGAAGAAAGGGGGTAGTCTAGGGAGATCAGGGGGCCTCTCCCTACCCCTTCCACTCCTTGCTGATTCCTGAGTATCGGCCATGACGGATGCTCCTCTGGCTCAGTCCCGGGTTGTCCTTCGTTGGTAGTGGGTGGGGAGTCTGGGTTCCCCCAGGATCCCAGAACAGGGGTCACTCTCAGTACACAGCCCCACTATTAGGTGGAGGGCCAGGAGAAGTGTGATGTAGGGTGGCAGGAGGTGGGGGCTGCTGTAAGTGAGGTCCGCTCAGGTTCTGAGTGTGATACCAGGAATTGGTGGGGTCGTCCAGGTAGCTGGGGGAGGCGCTATAGGGGAGCGGCGGGGGGAGCTGGCTCCGGGCTGGGGCCGAGGTGCTGTGGGAAGAGGTGTCCCAGAGGGCTGGAGAGGGGGGAGAGTTGCAAGCCATGGAATCGCTGTTGTTAGGGCTATGCTCCAGGGGGACCTCCCCATTTTTGTAGAGCTTCTTAAACTTGGACCTACGGTTCTGGAACCAGATTTTCACCTGAAACAGAGAGGGGGGTTTCAGTTAGTGCAGAGCCAAGAAGAGGTGGAACATGGGCAAGGGGGATAGGGAGTGCATTGGAACAGTGACATTCTCTTTCATATCAGATGCTCATATATACTCAGAGCTACACAGATAAATATACACCTATATCCATCTACAGGCACAAATACCCTCCCCCTTTGTCTCCCCGTTCCCACCCCAGCTATATACAAAAGGAGACAAACAGTGACATACGAACATACTCAGAGACATTCAACCACACATTCACAAATGTATGGATCCATACAGGGATCCAGGAACTATTCATGGGGGGAGGGGGGGTATGACTTGGGGACCCTTATGTGTCCTTCCAAGCCTCAGGGAGCAGGTGAACAATGACTCTCCAAATTCCCCTTAGGGTATCCCCCCTCCCCGACATTGCTCCCCACCCCGTGACACTGACAAACAATGATTCAGCTCTCTCACTGGGTGACCCAGATTCCCAGCGGCTGGGCCCCACGCAGCGTCCCACCTGTCAACACTAGGAGGGAGCCAGGCGTCCCGCAACCCTCCCCTCAGGGGCAGAGTGCTGCTGCCAGGATAGGGTGGGAAGGGCCCAGAATAGTCCCCAGGTCTCTCTGGGGCCTTTCTGAGGGGCATCACAATTGTGCAGGGGGCTTTGAAGCCTAATCTCTGAACCAGGTCAGGTTTCTTGCCTTTTTCCATCAATCCTTCTTTCCTTGTCCTGGGTTTGCAGGGGCAAGGGAGACATAGCTCACTCAGTTGGTAGTAGTTGTATGTGGGGCCTGGAGCTAGAGGTTCCCTTTTCTGGGCAGTGATTGTGTGGTTCACTAGCAAAAAGTAGTGTCAGAGGATCTGAGTTCAAATTCTGATCCTGTCATTTATTATTTATGTGATTTGGGGAAAGTCATGTCACTTCCTCTGGGGCTCAGTTTTCTTCATTTGTAAAATGAGGGGAGTTGGACTATATGATTTCTAAATACTTTCCAGTACTAAATCCACGAAAATTCTGTGATTCACCAAGAATGTGTTGGGGACCCAGATATAGCTCCAGAATTTATATGTGTGTATGTATACGTATACTTTTATAAATATACATATAAATCATATGCTTTTATATATACACATATATAAACATATAGACATATCTACATGGCTACGCTACTACATACATTCAATATATACAGTAACATACGCATGCATATAGGTATGTTTTTACTTTTATACACACACACACACACACACACACTAGATATGTCCACATCCATGTATGTATAGTTCAATCTAGGAAATGCCATGGAATAGACCCTGATTAGATAAACAATCAGGAATTCTTGGATCAAATAGGGAGGATGGAAATCTCTATTGAGGGGCAGAGTTAGTCCCCCCTCATTATTTTGGTTTCATATTAAATGCATACATATACATGTACCCACATGTAAATATTCAAATATAACCACTCATTCTAATACTAATATGAAAGCACAAATCTCAAGGATGGGCACATAGCCCTCAGTAGTTAAGAACCAGAGGGACTGTCTATCGATCTTCATACTTAAATTGCTCCCCATCTTTCCTTTTCTCTTGCCAGACTATGGAGGGGAAAGGGAGCATCTCAAGTTGAGATCTTAAAAAGACAGCTAGAGTGCACCCCCTCCTCCCATTCTTACGGCCCAAAAATTAAGGGTCAGAAAGCAAGAACGTTTCAAGTGGGGCAGCAGGGGCTCCAGCTGCAGCTATCGGGATATGGGAAGAGCAAAGTCTTACTTGGGTCTGGGTGAGGCCCAGTTGAGCAGCCAATTCAGCCCTCTCGGGCAGTGCCAGGTATTGGGCCTTCTGGAAGCGGCGTTGTAAGGCCGCCAGCTGGTAGCTAGAGTAGATGGTTCGAGGCTTCCTGACCTTCTTGGGCTTCCCATTCACCATTCGGACCTCCGGCTCCGGCTCCTCCTTCACCGACACTGTAGGGGGAGGGAGGAGCATGGGTCAGCCTCCAGAGATTTCCTCACTACCCTTTCTAACTCCCCCGAGTGCTGCCCTCCCCTCTTCCCCTCTGGGATTTCCCCAGCTTCTGAGCCTCAGAGCACCGGAGTTGAGCAAAATGAGCACCCAAGGGAGGGAACTGGGGCTCCGGTAAGGGCTGGGGCCAGGCCGGACTGAGTTGGGCTGGGCTCCAGGGCCGCCCACAGCTCGGAGCTCCCCATCCCGTCTGGGTGTCTCTCCAGCTGAGCAATCTATCCGTGGCTGGGTGTCTCTCGGGCTCGCCCATAACTAGTTTTACAGTATCTTCCTTCTCTCACCCTTCTCTGTTGTCTTTTTGAAAATTCCGGACACTTTCTTTCCCTGTCTCACGGTGTCTCTTTTTCAACTCCTTCCGCTTCGTGTTCTGGTCTCTTGTTTTGCTCTCTCTGCCCCAACTCTCTCCTTTGCTATCACCATCTTAGTCCCTTTCTCCTTTTCTCTTTTAATTGCCTTCTCTTTGTTTTCTATTTCTCTCTCTCTCTCTTTTTTTTTTTTTTTGTCTTCCTTGTCTCCTTATCTCTCTTCTTTTGGCGTGTTTTCTTTTTTTCCTTCCTCATTTTTTTGCTCGTTCATTTCTTCCTTAAATCTTTCTCCCTGTTCTCCTCGTGACTCTCACCGTTCTCCCTTCTTCAAGCCTTTCTTTCAGACTTAACTTTTTTCTTTCCTTGGCTCCCGAAGCAGGCATCCAGTCGATCTCCACTAAACTTCATTCTGCCTATCCCATGGGCCCTCTGACACCCTCCATTTTTCACTTGTTTAACTCTACCCCTAGCCCCTCATCCCCACCCCCCACCGTGCAGTAGGCGCCCGTTCCTAACTCTGAGCAGTCTATTTCCTCCGCTTCGGAGCTCGATCGCCACTTGGGATCGTATCCCTATTTACCTGGATCCTGGGCTGGCAACGGCTGCTCCCGGTAAGCCCCATATTGCCGATAAGAGGCTCCATAGGTATATTCCGACTTGGGCGAGTAGGCGCCAGTGCCTGCAAGCCCATTGAGATTGAACTGATGGTGATAGGCGTAAGGATTCACCGCCTGGCCATAAGGTTGACCAGTGTAATAATCGTGCTGCGGAGCGCTATAGTAGCCCAGGTCCGTGACTGAAGACTCCGGTAGAGTGGGGGAGTCCTTGGAGCCAGCATGGCAACTGAGTGAGCTGGAGATGTCCGTGAGGATGCTGCTGAGCTTGCGATCGAAGGAGCCACTCATCGCTGCTGGCCGACTGGCGCCGCGCCACCCCCGAGGTGGCTGCAACCCGGGCGAGCGAGCGCGGGGGAGGAGAAGTAGCAGAAAGGGGTGGGGGTCGTGAGCAGAAAGGGAGGGGAGGCGGGGGCCTCGTTGTCGCGGGTCTCCGGGGGAGGAAGAAGCCAAGGGGGCTCTCAGATCATCGTCTGCTCTGGCCGGCGTTAGGTGCCTCTCTCGTCCCGCGTCTCAGCCAAATGCTGCCAGCTCCGCCCGGCCGGCTGGTTATGGGCTTAATTGTGGAGTCAGGGAGGGTGGATGCTGCTCGCTGATTGGCTGGAAGTATTGCCTTGAAGGCAAAACACTTCTGTCTCTCTCTCTGTGTCTCTCTCCCAACCTCTCTCTCCCACTCTTTGTTGTTACCCTAAACACATATATACACACGCCCCTTAGTCCTCCTCTAGTCAGTCTCCCCCCCCCCCCCCCCCAATAAACCTGAAGTGTCTCTGAAATGTTATGTCGGCTTGGAGGTGGTGGTGAATTAAAAAAAAAAAAAAGGAGTTGAAGAGTGGAGAAAAGTAGGGAGGGGAATTGTTTGAGAGCCCCTGTAAGTGACCACGTGTGTCTCTGACCGACCGTGGGTTTGATTGTGGGCCTAGTTTCTGGTCCGTGTGGGCATACGTGTGTGGTTGAGGGATAAAAGACAGTCCCTGTGTGATGTTTGTTAAGGATGATGTGTCTAAGTACCTGTGTGCTTACATGAATGGTATATCTATCACCAAGATACATATGTGTAAATTGAAAGTATCCAAATGTGAGGGAGAGGTTTCAAAAAAATGGGGAGAGTCCACCAAAACTCTAAGGAATAAGTGGACTTTTAGGTTCTTGACATCCTGAGGATGAGGAGAAAGGTCTTTTTGGAGAGGAGGTGGGATGTTTACTGTGTGTATGATCACAGAATTATAGATGCAAATCTGGAAAAGACTGTAAAGACAAACTAGTTGAACCCCTTCATTTTACAAATGAGAAAACTGAGACTCATTAAGTTAAGTGACTTGCCCAAAGTCACACAGGTTTATATCTGCATATAGGGTTTCTAAAGGTAATGATAATTGGTAACAAAAGATGATTTTGGAGAAAATCATGGAAAGAAGTGGGTTAGAGAGGGCAGTGGGGTCTGCTTAACGTATGTAGTTGAGGGAGGACAGATATTGGGACATTTGATTTTGTTCGCTGCTTGCCTTTCTGGAGAAACTATAAATCTGAAATGTGTCTTTATACAGGATGTCCCAAAGTAACTTTAAACTATTAAAATTAAAAACCATCCTAATACTTTGGTGAAACCTGGTATATGGGGAATGAGCTTGTAGGGTTGCTCCTATTTCTGGTATGCCTTAGGAGGGGTAGAGGTGTATTAGTTGATATGTTGGATTAGTTTATGTCTGTCTCTGCCTTAGTGCTGGGGAGAGGGGCTCTTTGTATTTAAGTCTATGATACAAGAATTATGTGGGGAAGATTTGTTTAAATTTATGGGACTGAAATAAGGTGAGCATCCAGATGGAAGAACCTTGTGTTACTGTATACAAGTTAATGTGTATGAGGGATTGTGTGTATGTTTTGATGGAAATGCACCCAGTGTTGCAAAACACAGGGGTTTGTGCATCTGGATGTAGGCACAACTATTTGTACGTGTCCCTGTCTGGGTATGTGTACAAATATCTCGATCTTTCCCCAAGCTTACTTTGCTGAGAAGCTTGATAAACTCCTTCATTACTCCCCTCCTTCCTACTAAACTTTACCTCCTTCCATCCTCCAATCTAGCCTTCCTTCATACCACTGTCCCTCAACTTCCCCACGCTTTCAGGGGCTTCTACTCCATCTTACGAGGAGGAGGCTCTGGGATGTTCTGAAGTCATGAAACTTTGGGGTATTTTCCCCCTCCCCCTCTTTCCCAACCTAACCTTCTGACACCCCTCAATTCATCATCTCAACGCCTCGACTCCGGAAAGCTACAGGAGCACGCAGTGCAACCCCACCACCTGCTGGTTATTATCGGTACTGCAACTCAGCGGAGCCTTCAACTTGGGTCAGAAAGTTGGGAGTAAGGGGGAAGCATTTGTCCTGCATCTCTGTGAAGCATGACAGGGTTGGGGATGAACAGGACTAAGGAGAATGGAAAGAGGTTTTGAAACTCCTCTTCGCGCCTTATAGAAAGATGAGAAGAGGGTTACATGACTCCCTCTGTGTCCTCCAAAAGTCCTAGACCAAGTATCCACTGAGAGGAAATAGTTTTAAAGTGCTTCGAGAACTCTCCTCTCCTCTCCTCTCCTCTCCTCTCCTCTCCTCTCCTCTCCTCTCCTCTCCTCTCCTCTCCTCTGCGCTTTTCTTTTCTCTTCTCCCTTCTCTCCTCTTTTATTTTAATAGAGGGAAATAATTCAGAAACTGAAGGGAGACACGCTTCAGCTTTTAAAACAGAGGGACAAGGGACTGATCCCCCTTTCCCTGGGGCGCTTGCTGCGTGGGAAAGCTGGGGGCGCGGGGAGTGGGGGTGGAAACGGTATCTGTCTGTCTATCTCCGCGTCCCCCCAGCGCCTATCGCCCGCCACTCAAAGCCCGTGGCGAGGCGAGTTTCCACCCGCTCGGGGTGCCCTCTGTTCTGCTGCCAACAGGGCGCCAAGGGAGCCGGGGGCGATGGGGGAGGGGGAGGACATAGGGTGCGGCGCAGTTTCCCCTTCCCGGGAAGTTGGTTGAGTAGGGGAATTAAATAACGAAAAGAGTTTTGAGGCGAGTCGGGGTGGCAGTGGGGAAAAACGGCATGTGTGAGGGTAAAGGAACAGAAAAGGGTGCATTCGAAAGCTCCCTTCCTCTCCCCAACATTCTGGGGAAAAAAGAGGCAAAGTCTAGACAGCTTTCCTCAGGGACTCTGGAGAAAATCAGGAATAGGGAGATCCAGTCTCAGATTCTGCCTTCCAAAGGGTTAAGGAGGAAATTGGGAGGATCCTTGGATACAGAAGTCGAAGAGATCTCATTTTACAGATGAGGAAACTGAGACCCGGAGAGAAAACTAACTTGTACTAGGTCAGGTAGTTAGTAAGCAGGCATCTGGATATTTAGGTTCATTGATGGTTCAAACCTAGTATTTCCTGTACATCACAGAGGCCTCCTTTATCACCAGCTGCTCCCATCTAAAAGCCCCTATATGTTAAAGTATCCTTCCACCCCACTTTTTGGATGTAAGGAATGAAAGGGAATCCCCTGTGTTCCTATTTACCCTCCTCAGAATTTAAGACTACCCAGGAATAGGCCTAGGCTGCATAATTAGGACTGGAATTAAATCAATGCTAGAACTTTAAAGATCTGTGATTTTTTAAAAAATCTTTCTACTGAGGAGAATCACAGTTCTTTCACCTTTATTTCCCCAGCTGAACACATTCATCAGTTGGTGGCAAACAACTCTGAGGTGAAGAAGGCTGGACCTCCAGTGATGGTCTATGTCTACCCTGGTACTCAAAACCTTTCATGTTTGGAAGCACCTGCCAGAGCTTGTGTTCTGTTGGCACAGCCTCCAAGAAGTTGGCCATGGAGCAGGATTTTTACAAAGGATAGGCAATAGCACTGGCTGGTGAGCTAAAACTGAATAAGCCCATAGGACAGAGCCCTTGCCTTTCTTTGTCCAAAATATATGCCCACTTATGTGCCATTTGTACCCACCAATTGCAACTGTTACTGCAAGCCCTTTCCAGCTTTGATGAGGCATCCTTTCCAGGTTCAGCATGATCAGGCAATACCTTTTGAGATCAGGACACAGTCCCTACTGCTGAAGGTGATCTCTTACTCCTCAAATTGTCTTTATGCTCTTTGCCTCTCCTTTTCATCCCTCAAACTCTGCCTTTTATCATTCTAATTTTATGTAGATAGATAGATAGATAGATAGATAGATAGATACTTCACTTCTCCCCAACCTAGAGGACTGTAGGCTCTTTGAGGGCAGGGACTTAGTAATTTTTCACTTTTGTATCACTAGTTTTTCTCACAGGGTCTGACACATAGTAGTGTTTAATAAATAATTTTTAATCAAATTAGTATAGAAAAATTACCCTGTCAAGTCTGGGCAGGAGCTTTCTCTGGAGTAGTAGCAGTGGGTACAAATGATACATAAGTGGACATATAAGGTTGGGGCACAAGAGCTACCTGGCCAGCTGTGAGGAGTATGTCCAGAAGGACCCTATAGACTCCCTTAACCTCTCTGTGACTCATTATTCTAATTTGTAAAATGAAGGGGTTGAAAGGCTTCTAAGATTCCTTCCAGCTTTAAAATCTGGGATCCTATGATCCTATCGATGGCAGGCTGGTGAGGATTGCTGGGCGATAGAGTGGGACTGACGCCACTCATACTGTCCAATCTGGGGCAGGGCACCTCGCCCTGGGCCAGCAAGATGAACAGGTCCTAGCCCTAAGGTCGTATTCACCTGTGAAAGAACTCTGGAGATTTCGGACTGTGGAGAGGCAACATGGAGAAATCCTGGCAAAGCTTAAGTCTGTGTTAGGACCAAAAGAGAGTAGAGAGGGATATTCACTGATGTTCTTGGAGGAACTAATGTTAAAAGAATATTAGATAAAAAGAAGCATAGTTGGCGCGAGGATGGCATAGGCTAAGCAGATGCCAATGACTTTGAGGGCAAAGATTGGGAGGTGGCCCCAAACCCTGCCCACACTCTCTTGGGCATTGGGCAAAGCTATCACAGGGGCCCAATTCAGATGCCAATGGGCAGAAATGACCTAATTCACTAGTGTCCATTTGCACGTAGTGCAATAAGTACAGTGATGGGCAGGATGCCATTTGGACCCAAATAAACCAGATCTTGCAAAAAGAAGGATGCTGTGAGAAAGAGATGAGATATAGAATGGGGACGAGGAAAGAGGAATAGGAATATCACTAGTGTCTTGATCTATCTTAGAGTCAGATGTCCATGGTGTTTGGGAAAAGATAAATGTTACGTCCACCACTTTTCTTGACTGTTGTATCTTAGATGGTAGAGGAGCTGTGGGCTCTGGACCTCCATTGCCTGAGGATCTAGCACCATCTAGTGATTGTTAGAGGGAAGGCAGAACCTTATTAAGGGGGGGGGGGAGTGCATGTGTGTATAGGGGATTCTGGGTTTGTGTGTTTACAATCATAGGACCAAAAAAAAAAAAAAAAGTCACATATGGGAGGACATTATTGATCATTTAATCCAATATTTTTCATTTCACTTGTGATCTCTATGACACTGGTATGACTTAAGTATTATTGATCATCTCTTGGATATTCATTTGATCTGTGTTTTCAGGTGTTTTTTCTTCTTTGGTTTTCCTCCTCCCTGTTTGACTGGTTCTTCTCAATTCCCTTTGTTGGATCTTCATCCAGATCACATACACTAACAGTTGGTGCTCCCCAAAATTGTTCTCCATGTGCTATGTATCCTCTTTTTTTTTTTTTTTATTTAATAGCCTTTTATTTACAGGATATATACATGGGTAACTTTACAGCATTAACAATTGCCAAACCTCTTGTTCCAATTTTTTACCTCTTACCCCCCCACCCCCTCCCCTAGATGGCAGGATGACCAGTAGATGTTAAATATATTAAAATATAAATTAGTGTATCCTCTTTCTTAGTGACCTCAGGGTCGTAAGGGAATGAGATGCTGGATCTGGGTTCAGGAAGATATGAATTCATGAGGGACCTGAACATTTCTGTAACCTCTGTCTGCCTCAGTTTCTTTCATTGTAAAATGGGAATAATAATAGAAACTACTTTTTATTCCAAATGAGAGAATATTTATATAGTACATATTAGGTACTTGATAAATTCTTGTTTACTTCCTTCCTTATTGTTTCTATATATATAACTCCTGGGTCTACATATTCAGATCTGGTTTCAGTCCCATTTCATCATTCCATAGATATTCCATAGCTCAAGCACAACATGGCCAAAGCAAAGTTCATTATCGTTTCCCCAAAACCCTCCCTTCACCCAAACTTCCCTGTTATCACCCAGAACACCACTCTCCTTCCAGTTCCACAGGTTTAAAGTCTCAGTATCATTCTTGATGCCCCCCCATTCTCACCCAGCCTACATCACTTTGTCAAAATCTTGTCATTTGTATCTTCAATTTCTCTTCCATATATTCCCTTTCTACCACTCACACTGCCACCACCTTAGGTTAAGCCCATATGATCTCTTTTTGAACTCTTTTCATAAGCTTCCTCCTTTCCTTCCTTCCTTCCTTCCTTCCTTCCTTCCTTCCTTCCTTCCTTCCTTCCTTCCTTCCTTCCTTCCTTCCTTCCTTCCTTCTTCCTTCCTTCCTTCCTTCCTTCCTTCCTTCCTTCCTTCCTTCCTTCCTTCCTTCCTTCCTTCCTTCCTTCCTTCCTTCCTTCCTTCCTTCCTTCCTTCCTTCCTTCCTTCCTTTTTGGAAGGCAATTGAGGTTAATATGATTTGCTTAGGGTCACACATTTGAGATAAAATTTGAACTCAGATCCCCCTAACTCCAGAACCAAAACTCTATTTACTGTGCCACCTAGTGGCCCCTAGTTCCATAGCTTTTTAACTGATCTACTTGCTTCACATCTCTCTTGCATATCCAGTCCACTGGCTTTCACATAGTTGTCAGAAGTATTTTCTAAAGGGCAGATCTGTCCATGTCACTTAATAAACTTCAGTGGCTCCCAGTTTCCTCAGGGATCCAATATAAAACCACTCTGCTGCGCAATTAAAACTCTTCATCACCCACTCCTTACATTTTCAGTCTTTTTACACATTACTCCATCTATTACGTCCTTGCCTTTGTATTATCACCTGTACTTGCTCCCAATGGTTTTCTGTATCCCTTCTTAGAAGTTTAGGGCTTTGAAGTCTTAATTTATTTGACATCTGCAGGAAGTTTGCCATAGACCTCACAACTCTCAGTGTATTATCCCCTAAAATTCCTTTGTATCTACTTTGTGTTTATCTTGTATATACTTATTTTGGCACATGTTATCCCCCTTTAATATGTGAATTCTTGGATGAAAGAGACTGTTTTTACTTTTTACTTGCATCTTTAGTGCTTAGTATAATTTCTGGCATATAATAGGCATTTAATAAGTGCTTGGAGTCAATTCTCTTTTGGGATTACCCCCCCCCCCTTAGTGGGGGGATTTGAACAAATGCTTTCTATAGCTTCCATAGCCCTTCTCCAGCAACATTTATGATCTATAAAACCTCAGCCCAGGAAAGTGAACTTGCCCAAGATCACATCACAAAAAACAAAATGGTCTCTTGAAATACTTTCCAGAGAATGGCACCAAACCAATCACTGAAATACGAGGGACCTCAATGAGGTCCATTCACAGCCTCATTTCTGTAAAAACTCCTCTGCAGTCCAGCATCTGACCACAGCAGCATCTTGGACACTAGAGTGCTGCATCTCTGGGAGTCAGAATCCCTGCTGAAGCAAAGGCAGGCAAAATCAGAGCCAGGCAATCCAAATCTCTTGCTGACTTTTCCCATTCTCACTAAATTTCCCATGTTTGGAACCTTGGGGCTATTATTAGTGCTTCTTTCTCTATCACCTTTAGATCCAAGTCTTTATCAGGTTAATTCCATCTCCAAAACACCTGTTGCATCCATTCCCTTCACTTTATTTCCACTGGCACCACCCTCCCATAGGCCCTCATTATCTGGGCTATTGCAACAGCCTCCCAACTGGTCTTCCCACCTCCACTCTCTCTCCCGTCCAAGTCCAATTCATCTTCCTCATACCTGATCTGAATAATCTTTCTTATACATAGATCCGGTCTTGTCACTCCCTCTATCGAAGGTTACATTCACTAAGGTCCAGCCCCACGTTTTCTGGGGTGACTAAAGCTTTGCTTGTGTTGTCACCATCTCTTCCCTAGGGCCTCTGTAGCACCCATAGACCTCTAGCACACCTAGGACATGCAAAGAAGAAAATCTATGTTTCTTTTTATTCCACTGAGTCACAGTAGAATTAAAAAAAAAACTTCACTGGTTAATTGTGGATTAAAAAATCCAAAACATAGTAACTACAGGGTATAGATGATTAGACTTGGAAGAGTCTGGGAGACAGGACAGAACTCCCAGAGAGGCCGAGAACTCCAAAGTTAGATGGGTAAAACAACAATAACAAAAAGATGCAGATTTGTTTTTATAGAAGCAGTATAGGAGCAATGGAAAAAATGCAAAACCTAGAAGAAGGAATACCCATTTTCAAAGTCAGCCTCTGGCACTAACTGCTAGACCATAAATAAATCACTTAAACTACTTGGAACCCAATTTTGTCTGTAAAGTGGGGATGGTAATACTCATAATGTCTGCCCTCACAGGGGTATTCATAGGATCAAATGAGATAATGTATATAAGGCACTTTCGGACCTTAAAATGCTATATAAATGTCAGCTATTACTGGTGAATTTTTCCAAGTTGAATAGCAGTTTAATTAGATTAAATAACAACATAGTAAAAATTTAATGCAATAGACTCATGTACCATGAAGTACAACATTACACTCACATCTCATTTCAACCCTGCAGGGAAAATCTCCATTTTAGTCTAGATTCCAGTCCTTCCTTCTGTGGCCTCTCAAGCTCCAGCATAGATCAGCAAAGCATCAGAGGAAGAAAAGACTAATTCAGAAATTCAGTGTATTGTCATAGATCTCCCTTTCCCCCCTACCACTGCCCTGCAGGGGAAAATACAGCTTTTCTGACAAAGGATAATGCTAGGATGGATGCAAGGATTTTCTACCTGGGTTGTTGCTACTCCCATGGATCAATGTTGGCTATTACTCTTATTCTCTAATGGTAATGCTGTCTGGCAAGTTGGCTCAGCATCTTTATCCCCCTTTAAACTGTTTCTGATACTCTCCTTCCCTCCCAACGACAGAAAAGTAATTGGCATAAATTCTACAGAATTTTGACTCAGGGTATCTGGGCTCCAATCCTGCCTTTTCCACGGATCCTCTGTGTCAACCTTTGGGCTTAATCTCACTGCAAAATAAGGTGAGTTTAGTAGGCAATTCCTTTATTTATTTTAGTTTTGGAGATAAGTAGGGTTAAGTGACTTGCCAGGGTCACATAGTTAGTATTTGAGATCACATTTGAATTCTCCTGACTCCAGGGGTTAAGGTGTTGGGAGGTAGGGGGATGCTCTATCCACTGTGCCACCTAGCTTCCCTATAGATTATTATTTTTAAAAAATATTTTTAAGGCTTCAGGAGACTTACATGAACTGATGCTGATGTGAAGTGAAGTAGAATCAAGAGAACATTGTACACAGCTACAAAATTATGTGATGATCAACCGTGATGGACTTGGCTCTTTTAACAATGAGGTGATTCAGGCCAATTCCAATAAACTTGTGATGGAGAGAGCCTTCTTCACTCAGAGAGAGGACTATGGGAATTGAATGTGGATCACAATATATTATTTTCATCTTTTTGTTTGCTTGTTTGCTTGGTTTTTTTTTTCTTTCTCATTTTTCCCTTCTTAATCTGATTTTTCTTGGGCAGCAAGGTGGAAATATGTTCAGAAGAATTGCACATACTTAACCTATATTGAATTACTTGTTGTTTAGAGGAGGGGAGCGATGGAGAGGAAGGAAAAAAAATTGCAACACAAGGTTTTGCAGGGGTAAGTACTTAGAACTATCTTTGCATGAATTTTGAAAAAAATTAAAAGCTATTGAAATACATTTAAAATAATTTTTGTAAAATATATTTTAGTAAAATAATTTTTGTAAAAAGAATACATGATAGATATTTCTGGAAATGTACTGTATTTCTATAATTGAGCAGTCTCTTGTTAAAATCAACATCAAAAAGTTATGTAAAAGTCCCTGACCACATCTGATAATGTATACAATATTCTTTTTTTTTTTAATTTAATAGCCTTTTATTTACAGGTTATATGCATGGGTAACTTTATAGCATTAACAATCGCCAAACCTCTTGTTCCAATTTTTCACCTCTTACCCCCCACCCCCTCCCCTAGATGGCAGGATGATCAGTAGATGTTAAATACATTAAAATATAAATTAGATACACAATAAGTTGTATACAATATTCTTTCTGCCTTATTAGTATTTTATAGTTCACCTTCTTTCATTTTCTTTTCTTTCTTTCTTCTCTCCTTCCTTCCTTCTTTTCTTTCTTTCTCTCTTCCTTTTTTCCTCCCTCCCTTCTTTCTTCCCTCCCTCCTTCCCTCCTTTCTTTTCTTTCCTTCCTTTCTTCCTTCCTTTTTTCCTTCTTTCCTTCCTTCCTTTTCTTTCTTTCTCTTCTTCCTTTTTCTTCTTCCTTTTCTTTCTTTCTCTTCTTGCTTCCTTTCTTTCTCTTCTTCCTTCCTTCCTTCCTTCCTTCCTTCCTTTCTTTCTTTCTTTCTTTCTTTCTTTCTTTCTTTCTTTCTTTCTTTCTTTCTTTCTTTCTTTCTTTCTTTTTCTTAGCAATTGACTTGCTCAAGGTCATATAGCTAGTAAGTGTTAAGTGTATGAGGTTGGATTTAACTCAGCTCCTTCTGACTCCAGGGCCTGTGCTCTATCCACACCTTCTTTTCCTTTTAAGGGTATACTTTTTATACAATCACTGAATATTTTTTTTGGGGGGAGACATTCTGTTTTACCCAGTTCATATACATTATCCCATTTATCTTTGAATTAAGGCATCTAGGTGGCATAGAGGATAGACTGCCATGCCCGGAGTCAGGAAGATTCATCTTCTTGAATTCAAATGTGGCCCCAGATACTTACTAGCTATGTGATCCTGGGCAGGTCACTTAACCTGCTTACCTCAGTTTCCTCATTTGTAAAGTGAGCTACAGAAGGAAATGAGAAACTACTTCATTATCTTTGCCAAGAAAACTAAGATGGGGTCATAAAGAGTTGGACATGACTCAGTAACAACAATACTTGCCATATTTGTCTTCTTGATATTCAGGGGGAATCCTATATGACATAGCCTCCTTCACAGGCTGTTTTGAGAAAACTGCTTTGTAGAACAATATGAACAATTTATTGTCATTTTATCTTTGTTCTTCTTGAATTCTTTCAATAACTACCCTTTTTCTTGGTTAAAAGCAAAATTCCTTAGCGTGGCATTCAGTCTTGAGTACAATTTTCCCTCCCCTAATCATATTTCACATTTCTCCTCTTTTGTGTTCCAGTTGTATTCCAGGCCAGCTGAAGTATTCATGTCTTTCCCCACCTTTACATCCCTATGCCTTTACTCATGCACAGAGATGGAATGCCTACTCCACCCATCTCCTCCTGTTCACATGCTATCCATCCTTCAAATGACAAATCACCTGGCTATAATGTCCCTTTTCAAGCTTACAATGTCCCTTTCTCAAAAACCACCCTGTGAAATGAGTAGTGGTAGCATGATAATATTACTCATATTTTATACTGTATTTTCTGGGCTCAGAGGACTTAGATTCGAATTCTAACACTGATACTTACTATCTGTAAAGTCTGGGATAAGCTACTTAAATTTCCCTAAATCTCAATTTTTCCAGCTATTAAAAAAAAAGAGTTGAACTAAATAATCAATGATGTCCCTTAAAATACTAGAATTAGTCTAAATCACTATTGATTAGAGAAATGAAAATTAAGACAACTCTGAGGTACCCACACACACCTCTCAGATTGGCTAAAATGACAGGAAAAGATAATGATGAATGTTGGAGAGGATGTGGGAAAACTGGGACACTGATGCATTGTTGGTGGAGTTATAAAATGATCCAACCATTCTGGAGAACAATTTGGAACTGTGCCCAAAGGACTATAAAAATGGGCAAAACTCAGCAATGCATATCCAGCATTGTCTCTACTGGTCTGTATCCCAAAGAAATCATAAACGATGAGAACAGATCCGCATTTAAAAATGTTTGTAGTGGCTCTTTTAGGGATAGCAAGGAACTGGAAATTTAGTGGATGCTCCTTAGTTGGGGAACATTATGCTATATGAATGGAATGGAATATTATTGTTCTGTAAGAAATGAAGAGCAGGTTGACTTCAGAAAAACCTGGAAAGATTTACATGAACTGATGTTGAGTGAAGTGAGTACACAAAGTGTGCTGTACACAGCAACAAACAAGGATGATCAATTGTGATGTGGACTTGGCTTTTTTTTTAAATAATGAGGTGATTCAAAGCAGTTCCAATAGACTTATGATGAAGTGCCATCCAAGATCAGAGAGAGAACTATGGAGATTGATTGAGGATTAAAGCATAGTATTTTCACCTTTTGTTGTTTGCTTGTTTTTCCCCCTTTTGGTCTGATTTTTCTTGTGTAGCATGACAAATATGGAAATATATTTAGAAAAATTGCATATATTTAACCTTTTTGGATTGTTTGCTATCTTGTGGAGGGGGAAAGAGAGAAAAATCTGAAACATGAGGTTTTGCAAAAGTGAATGTTGAAAACTATCTTTGCATGTATTTGGGAAAACAAAGTACTATTAAAAAGAAAAAAATATACTGGAGCTAGAATTCTATGACTCTACAAAATGGTCAGAGAGTTTAAGTAGCTTGTCCAATAACTTACGTCTTTCTTTCTCATTTTTCCCTTTTTGATCTGATTTTTCTTGTACAGCATGATAATTGTGAAGATAAATGTGGGAGAGTTGCACATGGTTAACATATATTCAATTGGTGAGGGGGTGGGGAAAGAAAGGAGAAAAAATGTGGAACACAAGGTCTTGCAAAGGTGAATGCTGAGGGCTAGCTTTGCATGTATTTTGGAAAAAAAAAACAAACCTGTTATCTTAAGAAAAAAATACTAGTTTACATTTCCATAGCACTTTAAGGTTAGCAACATGCTTTCTCCAAAAGCCCCCAATGAGATATAAAGTGATTAATACTTTCGTACTAATTGCTTTCATTTCATGGGTTAGGAGACTAAGGTTCAGAGAAATGATGAGATTGTCCAAGTCATAGAACCACTAAGTGGCAGAGTTTGAATTTGGAAGACACATAGAGCTAGGAAGTGCCTCAGCTGATTCTAGGGTGTAAGGTCCCTAAATTCTTTATATTTGTATCCCCAACCCCTAATATAACTATGACCACATTTCAGTTACTTTCTCTTCTGCCCTCTTGTGGGCTCTCATCCAGCCAGTGAATTCCTTGAATAATCTCCATTTTGTGGAAGAGCCTAGACCTGACATCGTTAATTCTCTTTTTTTTCCTTTTAAACATATTTTCATATTTGTCATGCTGTGCAAGAAAAATCAGACGAAAAGGGGAAAAAACAGAAGAATGAAAAGAAACAAACAAAAAGAGGTGGAAATACTATATTATTAATTCTCATGACCATCATGCATGCTTACAAATATCTTCTCCCCTACCCTCTCCCTCTTAGTCCTCTTCTGTGTGCTGCCTTCCCCAATTAAAATGCAAGCTTTTTAAGAACAGGGACTTTCTTCTTGGCTTGTATTTACATTCCCAGTGTTTTGCTTCAAGGCACAGTAGCTGATTAAATAAATATTTATCGATTACTACATTCTTCTTGTCATTAATAATAATAACACTAACATCAACAACAACAATAATAGCTAGCATTTACATAATGCCTATATATGTGCCAGATGGGCATGTAGGTGGTGCAGTAGATAGAGTAATGGTCCTGGAGTCAGAAGTCTCTCCTTCCTGAGTTCAAATCAGACCTCAGACACTTTTCAGCTGTGTGATCCTGGGCAAGTCACTTAACCCTTTTTACCTCAATTTCCTCATCTGTAAAATGAGCTGGAGAAGGAAATGGAAAACCATGCCAGTATCTTTACAAAAAAAAAATCCCAAATGGGATTACAAAGAGTTGGACACTATTAAATGGCTGAATAAGCCAGACATTATGCTAAGTGCTTTACAAATATTATCTCATTTGAGTCTCACAACCACCCAAGGAGAAAGTGTTATTATTACCTCCATTTTACAGGAAACTGAGGCAGGCAATTAAGTGATTTGCCCAGTTAGTATCTGAGGCTGGATTTGAACTCAATACTTCTTGATTCCAGCCCCTGTACTCTATCCACCATATCACAAATCTTTTGTTTATTCTCTCACATGGGAATTTAAATAATAATAACAACCATTCACATTTATCTGTTACTTTCTTCACCACAATCCTATGAAGCAAGAAGTGGCTTCCTCCTATAACCATTCTCATAATATCTGTGTTTAGATGAATATGACCACATAGAATAGTGGAAGGAGAGCTCATTATATAGGAACAGTTGTTCAATGACTCCATTTGAGGTTTTCTTGGCAATAATGGTTTGCCATTTTCTTCTCCAGTTCATTTTAAGATGAAGAAACTGAGGCACACAGGCTTAAGTGACTTGCTCAGGGACACAGCTAATAAGTGTTTGAGGTCAGATTTGAACTAAGAAAGATGAGTCTTCTTGACTCTATACCCAGCACTTTATCCACTGCACCACCTGTACTTAGGTGAATCTGATAAAATGGTACAGTGGAAGCAGAAGTGAATGTGTAGCAAAGGACTTGAGTTCAATTCCCAGTTCTGCCACTTAATCAGCATATAAATTGGAGCAAGTCACTTAAACTCTGTTACCTCAGTTTTCTGATTAATAGACCTTTATAGTCCCTTCTAGTTCTAGATCTATAATCCTATGAATATTATGACATATATGATTATTGATCTATAAGACGATATTTATAAATCACTTGGCACAGTAGCAATTGATAGGTACTTAATAAATGCTTCTTCCCTTCCCTACCCCTATGATCTCATTTCTTTGGCTACTCCAGTGACTAGCAGGGGATGGAAACCCCATTTCAAACCCCACTTCGCTCCCCTGCCTTTTTATTTTTTATTTTCTTTGGAGTTAATAGGAATTAATTTACTTGCAAATAAATGCCTGAGACCTGATTTGAACTCAGGTCTTCCTAACTCCAGGGCTGATGCTCTAGCTACTATGCCATCTAGCTGCCCCAGCTTCCCTCTTTAAATTT
Organism: Sarcophilus harrisii; assembly: GCF_902635505.1. Classification (NCBI taxonomy): domain Eukaryota; kingdom Metazoa; phylum Chordata; class Mammalia; order Dasyuromorphia; family Dasyuridae; genus Sarcophilus; species Sarcophilus harrisii. Next base: position 329,976,973 of record NC_045429.1, on the reverse strand, counting down.
AAAAAGAACCAAAACAACCCCTAATCCTACATTTTAAAATTTACATAAAATTTTTCTAAATTTGTGGATTTTTTGTTTCCAATGTAACCATCAATAAATACAAACATTCCAACATTCAGAAAAGAACACAAGAAATTGTAGATATAACTTTAGATATATACAGTTTATTAAATTGACCAAGGTAGTAATAAGATCGACTTGTTCATGGCCCTTCTGTACCTTTTTTTGCCTTTCCATATACTCACTCTAAAAGATCCAACCAATGAGTTGTACACTTTCCACTGCTTCTTTACATCTTTACCTCCATGCTGCTGCTGTTTCAATCTAGGTGTCTATCTATTGTCTCCCATTTCCTGTATGCAGGACTGAAACTAGCAAATTTGGTGCCCAGGGCAGCCAAGGTCCACAAAATGTGATGTGTCAAGCAACACAAAGTAGGCCTTCAAGCTGATGTTTTGAGACAAATTCAATTTTAAAAAGGGGTGATAGTGAAGATGAGAGACCGTAGGACATAAGTCTTTGTGAGGAAAAGAGACTCATAGAATTCCTCTGATAGGGACACCACAAGGCCACAATGGGAAAGACAGGGGCAGGAAAGGGGAGGGAAAGATGGATAAGTTGATCCAGGGAATGCCCACCTGAGGTGCAACAGACAACTGCGAAGGACAAAGCAGACCCTCAGGAATTCCTGTTTTAACAATTATCCATGCAAGGATCCTGTGATCCTTCTCCTAGTTGTGGTTCTTTGGATCTAGATCTGCCCATCTCCTTTTCTGATCCTTTACACCCTTGATATCTTTTGGGCCACTCAGTGGTAATGTACATTATTCCCACCATCCACTCAACATGGTTTTTTTTTTTTTTCCCCCTGAGGCTTTGGGATTGGGATTAAGTGACTTTCCCAGGGTCACACATCTAGGTAGTGTTAAATGTCTGAGGTCATATTTGAACTCAGGTCCTCCTGACTTCAGGACTGGTGCTCTATTCACTGTACCACCTAGCTGCCCAGAAAATAATATTCTTACCTCTTATTTCCTTTAGAAAAAATTAAGAATTGCTTATAATTTCATTGTAACATGCATTTTAAGAACATGATAAAATAACGTAACAGTTACTAATTGATAAAGTCCTTAAAATTTTCATTTAACTTCTAAAAATAATAACCGTAGTAATATTACAAATGATGATTAGTCTTGATTTTTAGTGCAATTTCTTAAAAACTTGCATCAATGACATTGATTACATTTCTACTAATCACTCTTTTTTCAGTCACTAATTGGAATCAATATTTTATTTTTATAACAGCTATGACAGAAAATCCCATTTCAAACAAATTAGATGTCAAAAATGGGAGCATTTGTATTGTTTTAAACAAACTATTTTTCTCTGCAGTCATGTCATAGTAAGATTTTCAAGTGCATAATAAGATTTTTAGCTTGCCTCAACAAATTGTCACTAGGCAAGTCCGTTTATCTTTCTTCTTCAGACAGATTAAGGCCAAATGTTTATCTATGACAGTTAAATACTTTTTCCATGGATGCCCAGAATTAAGTTTTTAAAATAAGATGAAAATTGCTTCTATAGATTAATTAAGTGAATAAGAAGTCAATTTTTATTTTCTTTTGTTTTGCATAATTTGTAGAATAAATACTTTTAAATGAAACATATTAGAAATGTTGTTTTGTAAATTTGTTTTCAATAGTTTTATTTTACATAATTGTAATCATTTTATGTTTTAATTAATAAATGAAAACTAATTTTTAAAATATTTATTATGTTTCAAGCACTGTGTTAAATGCAAAAATAAATGAGGTGATTCTTGTTCTCAGTGAGCTTCCATTCTAATTATACTCTAACTCTAAGGGAAAGAAGCATATGAAAGAAAGGTGACCAATAGTGTAGATGGGTATTTTTGGATCAGAGTATGAATTGAAGGCCTCATATTGATTTGTTTAGATTATTCAGTTTAAAAAAACAACTATGCACCCAAGATTCATATTTCAAGAGGAAATTTTTGTTAAAATGAATTCACTTTATTATTATTGCCAAGAAAAGTGACAATATCTTCTTTTACCTTTAAACATCCTTTGAATTACCCTTGCATAAGAAGATGCCCATGGATTAAAGGTAAAACAAATTGTGGAACATGAACCTTTTTTTTTTTTTTAAATAACTTTTTATTGACAGAACCCATGCCAGGGTAATTTTTTTACAACATTATCCCTTGCACTCCTGTTCTGATTTTTCCCCTCCCTCCCTCCACCCCCTCCCCCAGATGGCAAGCAGTCCTATACATGTTAAATAGGTTACAGTAGATCTTGGATACAATATATGTGTGCAGAACCGAACAGTTCTCTTGTTGCTCAGGGAGAATTGGATTTAGAAGATATAAATAACCTGGGAAGAAGAACAAAAATGCAAGCAGTTTACATTCATTTCCTAGTGTTCTTTCTTTGGGTGTAGCTGCTTCTGTCCATCTTTGATCAATTGAAACTAAGTTAGATCTTCTCTTTGTTGAAGAAATCCACTTCCATCAGAATACATCCTCATACAGTATCGTTGTTGAGGTATATAATGATCTCCTGGTTCTGCTCATTTCACTCAGTATCAGTTCATGTAAATCTCGCCAATCCTCTCTGTATTCATCCTGCTGGTCGTTTCTTACAGAACAATAATATTCCATAACATTCATATACCACAATTTACTCAATCATTCTCCAATTGATGGACATCCATTCAGTTTCCAGTTTCTGGCCACTACAAACAGGGCTGCCACAAACATTTTGGCACATACAGGTCCCTTTTTCTTCTTTAGTATCTCTTTGGGGTATAACCCCAGTAGAAACACTGCTGGATTAAAGGGTATGCACAGTTTGATAACTTTTTGGGGATAATTCCAGATTGCTGGAAGAGCTATGACTTAGCAGTCTCTATCCACTGCATCACATAACTACCCCAGAAACATGTTTTAAAAAGATGAATGGAGGCAGCTAGGTGGCATAGTGGATAGAGCCCCAGCCCTCAGTCAGGAGGACTTGAGTTCAAATCTGACCTCAGACACTTAATACTTCCTACTTGTGTGACCCTGGGCAAGTCACTTAACCCCAATTGCCTCAGGGGGAAAAAATGAAATTGTTTATTTTTTTCTGGGGCGTGGTTAGAAGGTTTGTTTTGTTTATTTTTTAAGATTGATTTTTAAAATGTTTGAGTTTTATATTCTCTCCTCAACAGTCCCTCCCCAACTCATTGAGAAGGCAAGCAATATGATACTATACTTCTGAAGTCATGCAGAACATATTTCTGAAAAAAAAAAGAACATATTTCTGTATTAACCATGATGCAAAAGAAAAAAAAAGCAAGAAAAATAAAGTGAATAGCAATATGCTTCAATTTGCACTCAGAGTTTAGTAGTTCTTTCTCTGGAAGTAGATAACTTTTTTCATCATGAGTCCCTTGGAACTGTCTTAGATAATTCTACTGGCCAGAGTAGATAAGTCTTTCACCATTAATCATTTTTACAATATTGCTGTTACTGTGTGACTATAGTCATTTCACTTTGCATCAATTCATATAAGTCTTCTTAGGTTTTTTCGAAATCATCACCCTTAAAATTTCTTATAGAACAATAGTATTCTATCGCAATCATATTTTGCAACTTGTTTAGTTATTCTCCAGTTGTTAAGAATCTCCTTAATGTTCAATTCTTTCTAATGTGATTATCTCATTGTGACTCAAAGAATAGAGATTTCTAAGTTCTCCTCCTTCCAGCCTTCTCTAATAGAGATTTTAAGTCCTGATAAAGAGGAAGCAGGAGGTTGGAGTCAGAGGCTGGCCACTCTTCTCAGAGAGAGTAGTTACTGGACTCGAAGTATATTTATTGGTTCCTTTAAATATTGTTAGTCTAGGAAAAGTAACTTTAATATTCAAACTAAAGTCCTGATTGCTGTTTCTTAATGCCCCAATTTCTATATTCAAGTTTGACTCTTTTCCCACCAGATGCCAGTTCCACTATAAAGACATATAAAGAAAAGAAATCCATTATTGAACTTGATAACAAAATAAAAATCAGAGAATCTATATATTTGGAAATATATTCTAGATAATATAGGTTGAAGGATCTCAGCTGTCACTGAGAGTGAGATAGCATGCAAGAGACAAGGAAGACAGAGGCAATCAAAGATGCAGAAAGAGACAGGCAGATACACACACACACACACACACACACACACACACACACAGAAAGACAGACAGAATCAGGCCCAGATTTTACCTAAGAGAGAAAACTCCCTAAAGTTCTTATTGTAGCAAACTGGGGATAGGGTCATGACAAAGACTGCCCGTTCCTGTCATATTGACTTTTCACCTTTTATGACCTAAAAGAAGATTTTGTTCCTGTCTAAGCTGGAAGCCAGAAGAACATAGGATCTCTCCTCTTTGGCACTCCCCAAATTTTCCCTTTTCCTCATGAAGGTATGGAATACTAATCTCTGTTAATGAGGGGAGTTTTCTCTGGGATGCCAGTGAGCTTTGGGTCTCAGATTATAAAAGAAAAGTAATAGAAAACAGTTTTTAATCAATATTTACTTTAACAAAAAAATAGTGCTTTGGCACTAGAACATTACAATATTTCTCAATAATACTGAATGGCCTTGTGTCCTGTCTTCCTATCCCCAATCATCATACAATTTTGCAAGGAGCCTTCCTTTTAAGGATCCAAAAAAATGAATAAATGTAATATTCTTTTAACAACTTGAAAATCTGAGTGTAGATACTTTTTTTTTTGCTGAGGCAATTGGGGTTAAGTGACTTGCCCAGGGTCACACAGCTAGGAAGTGTTAAGTGTCTGAGACCAAATTTGAACTCAGGTTCTCCTGACTTCAGGGATGGTGCTCTACCCACCTAGCTGCTCCTCATTTATATTTCTTAATACAAATTTGCAATGTATTCATATTTTGTTAAGGGATAAATGTGTTGGTATAATCTACAATCTCTGCTGCTAAGGAGGCTGAGGCTAGGGGATTACTTGAGCTAAGGAGTTCTGAATTGCAATGGTGATAAAGCCAACCGATTGTCTATATTACTTCTAGCACTTACTATGGGGAGAAACGAACACTAATATGGAACAGGAGACCACCAGGCTGCTTAAAGAGAGGTGAATTTGTCCTGGTTGGAAATAGTGCAGGCCAAAATTTCCCTGCTCATCAGAAGAGGAATAGGGCTCACCAGCGCTCATTGTATTTCCAGCCTGAGCAAGGTAGGGAGATCCAGTCTCAAAACCACCACCACTATCACCACAACCACCAAAAAAAATTTCATGAATATCATAATTTTAAATTAGTGCTTGTAAAGCTACATTTTATCCTGACATCCACTGAGAGTCATTGATGTAATCTGATACAATTGTGTTTCACTTTTTCATTTCCATGAAAATGTATCATTTCAATTACAATGAAAATTCTCTTGGGGTAGTGCTGTCATTAATAAACTTGCAAGATAAAAAAAAGCTTCAAAAGTAATTTCTTCAACATTTTTTTTTTTTGTGAACACTTATTCTCTTTCTGTCACTGATCCCCTCTACTATCCCATATATATTTGGTCAAACTTTTTGGTCCCGTTTTTACTCCACAGCCTAGCTTCTTAAACTGTGATTCACGACTCCATATGGGGTGTTATAAATTAATGTGGGGACAAAGAAATTATGATATTTTATAAATAAATGTTTCATTTGTATACCTGATTTTATATACCCATATAACTGAAGAAACATAAAAATTTCTTGGGCAAAAAGAAATCTTGAGTGGAAAAAGTTTAAAAATCTCTGGTCTACAGTTTCTTAAGAGATGTGAATTTAGGGTCCAAATCTTGTGGTTCCCTGATCCTTGATGAGTAAAAGAGATTGCTGAAATGGTTTTTATAAATTATTTTTATTTTTTCTATTGTCTCCTTTTCTTTTTCACTTTTGATTTTCATTGGGATAACCTTTGTTCTAAAGTCACCAAGTATCAAAAAATGTGTTGGTTTGATTTGGAAGGTCTTAACAAGTTCTTCATGTCATTTCTCCACCACTTCATCCTCAAGAACCAATATTGGCACATAAGCTATAATTATTATCATGGTGGTATTTTTGCATATATTTATTTTTAGCACTGCAATATTATATGAGGATTAAATGTCCCATGAAGTAATGAGTTTTGGGGTGTATAATAAGATGCATCCCACCAATTATATTTTTTGTCTTTCTAAGAAATACCTGTGAGTTATCCTTTCATTTATCTAAAACTTAAATCTTTCTTTTGGTTTTGTGTATCGCAAGAATGTTGAACTTGTTATGATTCAGTGTTTTTAGCAATAAATCTACTCATTGCATCATTAGTGGCACAAAGATCTCATGTTTAGTTTGGAGAAGGATTTGTTCGGTTGTATCTTACTCATGATCCTGTGGACATTGTCCATGGGATTTTCTTGGCAAACATGCTGGAGTGGTTTGTCATTTCCTTCTCCAATGGATAAAGGCAAAGAGAGATTAAGTGATTTTATGAGGATCACACAGTTAGTAAGCATCTAGGGCTGGATTTCAATTCAGGGCAATGAGGTGTCACAGTGGATAGAGAATTAGTTCAAATCCAACCTCATAACCTTAAGAGATGAGTGACTGGGAAAATTGTATAGCCTGTTTTCCTGAGTTCCTCATCTCTAAAATGAGCTGGAGAAGGAAATAGTAAACCATTTCAATATCTTTGCCAAGAAGAGCCCAAATGGAGTCACAAAGTGTAAAACATGACTGAAATGACAATACCAATGTCCTAATTCCAGGCCCAGTGTTCTTTCCACTGAATCTTTAGCTGCCTCCTATTTATATTTTTCTGCTTAATAGTACTTTATTTTTTCCAGTTACAAAATAATATTTGCAGATATGAAAACAGTATTCATAAAGATAATTTTCAACATTCATTTTTATAAGATTTTGAATCCCAAATTTTTCTTCCTCCCTTTCTCCTCTCCCTCCCCAAGATGGCAAGCAATCTGATATAGGTTATACATGTACCATCATATTAAATATCTATCCATATTAGTCATGTTGTGAAAGAAGAATCAGAATAAAAGGGGAAAACCACAGGAAAGAAAATCAATTTTAAAAAGTGAAAATAGTAGGCATTTAGATTCCATAATTCTTTCTTTGGATGTGGATAACATTTTCCATCACGAATCTTTTAGAATTGTTTTGGATCATTGTATTGCTTAGAAGAGCTAAGTCTGTCATAGTTGATCCTTACACAATCTTGCTGTTACTGTGTACAATGTTCTCCTCGTTCTGCTCACTTCACTCATCATCAGTTCATATAAGGCTTTCTAGATTTTATGAAATTAGCCTGTTCATCATTCAGTAGACCTAAGATGGAAACATCTGCATCCTGTAATGTTCTCTTTGGTTTTCTGGAGGTCTTTGGGGCAGTCTTCTGTTCAGTAGAGTAATCACCACAAGAATAGCCAGGTGTTAAAGTCCAAAAATCTTTATTATCTTCTTCTCCTGGTGCTCAGCTGGCTTTCTCCTGGCCTTCAGAGGGACTTGGTTTCAGTGGAGAAAATGCAGGAGGACAGGCCACCACAGTGGTGTGAGACGAAGCGAATCTGAGTCCAAGGATTTGTGCTTCAGCCTCCAGCCATCACAAAGGTGGACGATGGAATGAATCTGTCTCTGCCTCCCTTTGACTGAGTTTGTCTCAGTTTATATGTTCTACACTGGGTATAAACCAATCATTATATCACTAGGAAACCATTATTTGTTGTAAGATTAAATCAATCATATTAAATTTAGAGAACTATTAATCACCATGCTAAACTAGATAACCATTGTCTCATCAATTCCACTGACTTAACATCTTGTAAGAATCCTTGTTTCAGAGTTCTGGCCCATAACAACATCCAGAGAATGAACATGAATTGAAGCTCAGTATTTCCACCTTTTTAATTTTTAAAATTTTTTAATGTTTTTTCCTCTTTAGTCTGATTTTTGTTACAGAACACGACAAATATGGAAATATGTTTAAAAGAATTGCATATATTTTAATCTGTATCAGATTGCTTGCTGTCGTGTTGAGGGGAAGAAAGGGAAGAAAGGAGAAAAATTTGAAACACAGTCTTTCAAAAATGAATTTTGAAAACTATACTTACATGTGGGAAAAAGTAAATACTATTGAAATGTCAAAAATCACAAGTTGTTCAGCAACTGGCCAATTGAAGGGCATCCCCTTGATTTCCAATTCTTCCAATTCCACACAGATAGCTGCTGTAAACATTTTTGTACCTTTGGGTCCTTTTCCCTTTTTTATGATCTATTTGGGATACAGATAATTTTTAGCCCTTTGGGCATAGTTCTAAATTGCTATCCAGAATGGTTGGATCAATTCACAATTCTACCAATACATTAGTATTCTAGGTTTCCTACATACTCTCATGTATTGCTTTCCTTTTCTGTCATATTAGCCAATCTGATGTGGTACCTCAGACTTTTAATTTGTATTTCTCTAATCAATAGTGGCTTAGGGCATTTTCCCATATAACTATAGATAGCTTTAATTTCTTCATCTGAAAACTTTCTGTTAAAATCCTTTGACCATTTATTTATTGGGGAATGGCAATTTGACTCAGTTCTCTATATATTTTAGAAATGTACCTCCTATTTGTATTACCAACAATCAAACTGAAATTTGTTGACAATTTAAAAGTGGTGTCATTCTTGGCATTTTTAACCCACTTTCCACCACTCCACCACTGTCACTGGGCTTACACTGAAGCAAAAGCCATTTAAAATTTGTCTTTGTTTCATAGGTTTTCATAGCCAAAACAGTTTCATCATTAATTCTCCAAGCTACTGATAACGTACCACCTCGTGGTTTTCAGAAAACAGGGCTTTGCTGTCAGAGCCATAGTTGAAGTTTTGTCAACATGATAGATCTTGCTAAAACTTGGTCAAAAACACATGATCACTTTTGTCATGATGAGACATTGTAGAGGAATATACTGTACATATATAAACAAATCAGCATCTTTACGCCTGTTACTTCATTCACTTAAAATGTAAAATAGGAAGATTTTATTTTCCCAACCCAGTCACACAGGTAGTCTTTAGACTGTGTTATCTGCAAATTTAATTCAAAAATCCTTTATATATGATTAAAAAATCTTTTTTAAAACGTCAATAGCTATAAGTATTTTTAACATGTCAATAACTACAAAAACATCAATATTTTTTCTATTTCTTTTTCTTTGTTTCTGTCTCTTTTTTCTATTTCGGTCTGTTTATCTATAGGTCCATCTCTCCCATATATATAATTGAAGTCAGAGGTGGTAATGACTTCCTTTAGCTGGTGTTTGTGTGCTTTTATCTTCAATCACCACGAGGTGGCAGAGTCGTCCATTCTTGCCATTCACAGGCAGGAGCGGACCATTCATTTATTCATTCATAACAAGGCATGTTCCTAAAGTCTCCTGTGGGCTCAGATGTGTGGTGTGAACTATGGAAGAACATAAAAGTAGTCCTCACCTTTTAGGAGCTCATAGCCTAGCTGGGAAGAAAGGACACAATGCCAAAAATAATAAACTAAGTTGGAGAAGAGTTTTAAAAGAATTGCAAACTATTCATGACTTCAAGAAAATATGTTTCAAATTTCCAAGAGTAAGAGAAATGCAAATTCAAATAACTCTAATATTTTGCCTTATCCCCTGAAAACTGACGATATAATAGTCCTTTCCCCCATTTAGAAACAATCAATTATGGAAGACCCATGGGAAGATTGGCAACTGATACACTATTGGTGCATCTATAAAATGGTTCAAAGATTTTGGGTATCATTTCAGAATGATATAATAAAAATAATTAAAATGCCAATTTGTGAATACATCCTAGATAGGCTAAAATCTCTCCTGTAATCAAAAGCCTCCCCAAAAGGAGATGCTATACATTTTTCTTATTCCCTTCCCCGAAGGAAATATTCCTTATGATCTAACTTAAATCCTTCCATTGGATGACACTCTTTGAGTGGACTTAATGCCTCAGGCAGACAAGATGTGCTCCTTAGAAGATGAGACTATGATTTGGAGGGACTTATGCCTAGGCCTGCTGGGTAGCTCTGGATTTTGGGGAGACTCTGACCTGATCCCTGCTGGATAATCCTGGTCCTGTGCTGCAGTTTAGGAACAAAGGGAAACATTTATATTTTCATTTAAAAATTTTTTCTCAATAATGTTTTATTTTTCCAAATGCATGTAAAGATAGTTTTGAACATTCATTTTTTTAATTAAAGCTTTTTATTTTTCAAAACATATTCATGGATAATTAACCCTTGTAAAGTCTTGTGTCCCAATTTCCTCCCCTTCCCCCACCACCTCCCCTAAATGGTAAGTGGTCCAATATATTCAACATTCATTTTTTAAAATTTTGGTTTTCAAATTTTCCTCCCCCTCTCCAAGACAGCAAGCAATCTGATATAGGTTAAATATGTGCTATCCTTTAAAGCATATCTCCATATTTGTCATATTGTACAAAAAAATATGCCAAAAGAGAAAAAATACAAGAAATTAAACAAAAAGGTGAAAATACTATGCTTCGATCCATAATCAGTTTCCATAGTTCTCTCTCTGGAGGTGGATGGTATTTTCCATCCCACATCTATTGGAATTGTCTTGAATCACTGCATTGTTGAGAAGAGCCAAACCCATCACAGTTAGTCATCACATAGTCTTCTTGTTACTGTGTGCAGTGTTCTCCTGATTCTGCACACTTAGCTCAGTTTTAAGTTTGATGTGAGTTTTTTTCATCCCTATCATCCAGGCTTTTCTGAAATTAGCCTGCTATCATTTCTTGGATGTATATATTTTTTGGATGTATAGAACAATAATATTCCATTACCTTAATATATTGTAACTTATTCATCTATTCCCCAATTGAGGGCCCCAATTTAAAGAAAAGCATTCAAATATTAAAAGCCTATTGGTTGTTGTCCTTTGTTCTTGAAGAGGACCAAAATGACATCACAGTGTTAGAGTTAAGTTACAGGGTATTCAACTATGACTGATTACACCAATCATGCTTGGAATCTTCTACCACAGGTCAGGCACAAATAGTCTTTGTGAACATTTGGAATGAGGATGTCTCTAAATTTGTGTATCTCACATTTCTGTTGAGTTATTGAAATTCTGTTTCTGTCACAGAGCAAAGTGAGCAGTCCTTTGCTAGCATCTCCCATATGATCCAACCAATTCCAAAAAGCTACAGAGAGACTTTGAAAGTATTCTTCTTTCAATTGCATCTTCTTTGTGTTCTCCATAAAAGTCACAGGCAAGTGTACTTTTGGCATTTAAACAGCATTGCCAACTCATCAGACTTGGGCTGTCTACAGTAAAGTTGGAATGCTTTTCAGTTTAGCTGAAAAAAGGAACTCGGTGTCTGGTGCCTTTTCTTTTTTTGCAAAATAATCAGGGTTGTAACTTGCCATGGGTCACACAGCTAGTGTCAAGTGTCTGAGACTGGATTTGAACTCAGGTTCTACTGACTCCCCAGGATCAACTAACTATCCCCATATCTTTTCTTGTCAAGTGATCTTTAGAATTTTCCTAAGATTCCAAATGAAAGTGGTTCCATTTCCTGGCATGATGCTGATAAACTGTCCATGTTTCATAGGCATAAATCAATGAAGTCAGCACAATGGCTTTGTAGACCTTTAGTCTAGTAAGTAGCCTGATAAAAGCCATTAAGCTGTGTTTTGATCTTACCATTAAGCATATGACCCAAGGAAATCAAAGACAGAAACCAAAGTCCAACTTATACCAAAATAGTCATAGTAGCATGCGATGTGGTAATAAATAAAGTGGATTTCCACAGATTGAGGGAATGACTGAAAAAGTTACTGCATACAAATGGAATAGGATGTCATTTATATTCTAAGAAATGACAAATATGAGAAGTTTATAGAAAAAAAATAAGATTTCATAAGTTGATGCAAAATGAAATCTTCAGAACCAAAACAACAATACACATAGTGACTACAACAATGAAAATAAACTATCACTTTAGGAAAGCCAAGGTTTGGGCAACTAAATAAATGATAAAGAGCCCATGATAATAATACCTCCTTCTTTGTAGCATTGAGGTAGGAAACTGTTAGGACAGATGAGGCCCCTGTTTGAAAAGTTGTTTACTTGGTTTTCTTTGTTCTAATGGATGGTTTAGTTTGGACTGAGAGTTTTTCCCCCAGAAATGATTGTGATATGATCCATATGATATGTATCCATGAAACATTAAAAAATATATAATTAATTCAGCATGTACTTAATGTTCAGTAACATTTCCCAAGATTATTAATAAATGTTATCAGAAGTTAGGGGAAGGAACAATCTCAGTAGGATAAAGAGATCAAGAAAGGCTTCTTGGGAAAAAAGTGCTGTTATTATTTTAATAAACAAGGAGGAGGGGATAAATTTTAGATAGAGGAAAATCAGAAGACATAGAAATTGGAATGATCAGAGTGGTGTAGAAGAATAGCCAATCTAGATTATAAAATATTACGAGAGTAATAAGAAGTAAGATTGGAAGGACAGGTTAGAACTAAGCCATGATAGAAAATTTCTGGCTTCAGTATTTGGACTTCAATTTGATAGTCAATAGGGGGTCATTGAAAGTTCTTAACCAAGGAAATCGTATTATTATGAATTATGAATCAGGAAGATTATTCTGATAGTAGTAGGATGACTGGATTGAAGGAGACAGAGGTTAGGGTCAAGGACACCATTTAGGTTATCATAATTATGCTGGCAAGAGGTACAGATAGTCTGAGAGTGCTTGCAATGGAAATGTAAAGGAAAGGTTAAATCTGAAAGCAAAAATGTAAAGAAAAATCGACAAGCATCAGTGACATATTGGATGTTCAGAGTGAGAACTGGCTTTCATCGAATGTTCAATAATAGGTCCCAGTCCAAGTTTCTCTTGCTCATTGTTTGGGTTTTGATGGCTCAGAGTGAGTGTAAATAACAATTGTTTTCTATTCTGGTCAGAAACGCTGGAGGTCTTCCCCTTCCAGATTGAATCTTTCCTAATGGCAAATTAAGTCATCTTTTGTCTTGATTCTTACTTAGCCCTTAATCACTGAATGGGCATTGCCTTGGTTAAACTGAGACCCGGGAAAGACCTTAGTTGGAAAAGGCCAAGGTCATCCACTGAATCTTGGGCTGCAGCCAGTTATCTTAACCTTCATCTTGCCACCAAATTCTGGTGATTCTACAGAACAGAGTGAGGCTAATGACTTTGCATTTGGATTAAATCCAATTCCAGCTCAAGTCAAGATATCACCCTTGTGATTTCAAAGGTCCTCTTCAAAAAGGAAAGACAAATAACAATCAGAGTAAGAAAAAGGAAAAGGAAAGAGAAGTCCAAGATTCTAAGCCTGGATGATTGACAGGATGCTAGTGTCACCAATAGAAATAGGAAAACCCAGAAGAGAGGTCAATGTAAGGGGGATGTTAATGAGTTCAAAAATTGAACTGTCTAAATTTGAAATGTCTGCAGAAAGAGGGCAGTTGGAAGCACAGGTCTGGAAGTGAGGAGAAAGACTGGGGCTGAATATATAGAGAAGAGTATTGGGGTCATCCATATGGAGGTGATGGGTAGATCACCACGAAAAACAGAGAACAGATGATAGAAGTGAGGTTAGAGAATACCTGCATGAAGGGGGCTGGAGAAAGAGAAATGGAGATTAAGATTTTTAATAATAGCTTTTTATTTTCAAATTATATGCAAAAAACAGTTTTCAACATTCACCCTTGCAAAACTTTGTGTTCCAAGTTTTTTCCCTCTCTTTCCTCTAGCCCCTTCCCTAGATGGCAAGTAATTCAATGTATGTTAAACTTGTGCAATTCTTCTATACATATTTCCACAATTATTGTGCTGTACAAGAAATATCAAATCAAAAAGGAAAAAAATGAGAAAGAAAAAAAAGCAAGCAAACAACAACAAAAAAGGTAAAAAAAAAAATACTATATTGTGATCCACATTCAGTTCCCATAGTCCTCTTTCTGGATGCATATGGTTCACTCCCTCACAAGTCTATTAGAATTGGCCTGAATCACCTCATTGTTGAAAAGATTCAAGTTCAGCAGTTGATAATCACATAGACTTGTTATTGCTGTGAACAATGTTCTCTTGATTCTTGATTCTACTCACTTGATTTAACATCAATTCATGTAAGTCTCTCCAGGCCTCTCTGAAATCATCCTGCTGATCATTTCTTATATAACAATAATATTCCATTACATTCATATACCATAACTTATTCAGCCATTCTCCAACTAATGGACATCCACTCAGTTTCCAGTTCCTTGCCACCACAAAAAGGACTGTTTTAAACATTTCTGTACATGTGTATCCTTTCCCCTTTTTATGATCTCTATTATGTGCTTGGACACATAGTTTGATAGCCCTTTGGGCATAGTTCCAAATTGCTCTTCAGAATGGTTGGATCAGTTTACAATTCCACCAACAATATATTATTAGTATCCCAGTTTTCCCACATCCCCTCCAACATTTATCATTATCTTTTTCTTTCATCTTAGCCAATCTGAGAGATGTGTAGTGTGCCTCAGAATTTTAATATGCAGAGAAATGGAGATTATTAAAGAAGAATCAGAGAATATCAGAGCAAGGAAAGATCTTTAGAGTAATCTGGTCCAAACTATTTAACAGAAAGAAAAACTGAGGCACAGATAAATCATGTGCCCAAAGTCATATAAGATCTAATTAGTAGTAGCACTGAGACAAGAACTCCTCAGTAGTTCTAGAGTATCAAACTCAGTTTCTTCACTAGCATTGAGAAAAAAGATGCCATCAGAGAAGTTGGTTGGCTGTTGTTCTTTATTCTCAAACAGGACCAAAATAACATCACTAATTGGGATAAAGGCACAGTGTGTCTGATTGAGGCTAAGCTGGAATACAGGTTCGGAGAGCTCTGCTACAGCTCTACCATAGCATAAATAATCTGTATGAACATGTGAAGTGGTAATGGCTCTGAAGATGTGAGAAACATATTTCTTTTGAGCTACTGAAATTCTGCTTTGTTCACAGAGCCAGTGCCTTTTTCAAGCAGGTACACCATGCTGAGTGGTTCTGCGCTAGTGTCTCCCAAGTCTGAAAAATGGATTCCAAAGTTCCTCAGGGAGACTTCGAGAGTGTCCTTGTATTGGTTGACCTTCAATCAGAGAATTAACGGGCAGTCAGAATAGTTCAAAGTCAGCAAAATTGAAGGTTCAGAAAGCTCCAGGTGAGAGGAGACATGCTGTCCATAGTGCTATCCCTACTCCCCAGTTTTCATGACAAACCTCTATCAATCCAGTCTAGATAGGTAAGAATATCTCCTTTGACTAAAGATCTCCAAAAAAGGACATGCCATATACTTCTTTTCTATTCTTCCTCCCCATCAGAAAGTGCTCTTTGAAGGTTAACCTAAACCCTTCTGGATGATACCCTTTGGCTGAACTCAATTTCTGATTTCTTTTAGACCCCAGGCATGTAAGATATGCTTCTTGGAAGATGAGGTTTGATTTGGGGGATGAGGGTAAGGCTTGAGCCTGCTAGGTTGGCTTGGGCCTGTTCTGAAGCCTAGATTAGATATTCTTAAATTTTGTTGTGTATATCATGGATCTCTTTGGAAGTCTGGTTCCAGTTATAAGTTCCTTTTCAGAAGGATGCTTTTTTCTATTTAATTTTAAAAATATTTCTTCACTAGATAAAGGAAGTAGAGGAAATCAAGCCTAAAATGGTAGAATGTTTTTAATTATATATTTTAATTTTAAATTATGAAATAAAGTGTTTCTATAAGTTTTGCTCCCGTGACACAAATAAAAAAGATGGCTGCACTTGAAACTGCAATTTTGTTATGTACAACTTACTATTACTATTACATACAACTATTATCATGTGAAAAAATAAATTGTTTTCACTTAATAGTATTTCATTTTTCCAATTACATGTGAAGATAGTTTTTGACATTCACTTTTATAAGATTTTGAGTCCCAAATTTTTTTCTCCCTTCCTTTCTCTCCTCCCTCCTCAAAAGGGCAAGCAATCTGATATAAATTATACATATAACTCCATATTAAACATATTTCCATATTAATTATGTTGTGAAAGAAGTCAGAACAGAAGGGAAAAATCACAATTTAGAAAAAAAAAGTGAAAATAATATGCTTAGATCTGCATCCAGACTCTATAGTTCTTTCTCAAAATAAAACATTTAAATGCATAAAACAACAAGCATAGAATGACAGAGGAAAATGATTATAATGAAGAATAGTTTTGTGTGTGTGTGTGTGTGTGTGTGTGTGTGTGTGTGTGTTTAGATTCAGCCCAGGTTAAGGGCTCCTGATCCAAACTTCTATTTTCCTTCTACTTCATTGATGAAGAGGGAATTCCTCTTAGTTTCTTCAAGGCAAATCTTGACCCTCTCCTCAGGGATCCAAGCACCTTTTGCTCCCATGACACAATCTCTTGCCTAAACCAATTTGTTGGTATTAATACTTAACTCTGCTGGTCTAGACTTCTGTTGGCTTCCAGTGTTCACTGGGCACTTCTCCCAGGGATACTGCTGGCTCAAGCCCTCTATTGACACTATCCCCATCTCTCAGACTCAAAACTCCTTTACCAACAGGCATGCTGCCTGAAGCCTACCATTGGCTAGAAGAGAAGGACTTTCTCACCCAGACTCTCCATTGTCTCTTGCCATTCCTCAGGGGAAATATGGGCTAACAGCTCATGAGAGAGTAGTCTTGCTTTGTACGTAACCATGTGTATCTTCAACTTAGTAAGAAGTAGGGGTAGAGAGATAGAATGGGGCAGGAAATGCATAGGAATGGGGAAGAGGAAGTTGGGAAACTTTCCAGTGCCTCCTGAGAGTTCCTGCAGCCTGTATCATTAAGTCTGAGGTATCAGAAACCTCCTGGTGAAACCAAAACCCATCCAGGAGTCAAATAGAAATTATTTTGTGGGATCAGTCATTGTTTCTCGATTGACCAGACCAGGATTCACCTTCCCCTCTGTTTGCATGGGGAATGCCCTGTTATTGATATATAAAAAATGAGGTTTGGAAGATCTCCAGCCCTATGGCCTCATCCCCCAGAGGTTTCGATTAGATTCCTTGGGGTTAGAGCCACATAACTTTGTCTTCAGCCATTAGGGGTCTGAGGTTTTTCTCCATCTCTCCTCTACTTTCCAACTAGCTCCAACCTCAAACCACCAGTCTATCTCCATTATACATCATCCCTTCCTGTCTCAGGTGTTCCTGTAGCTCATTTCCTCCAATTTATCTCAATATGTCCAAAGGGCAGGCAAGCTGCAGGCACAGACACCCAGATCTGATTCACAGATGCAGTAAAGAGAAAGGTACCAGAAGAACAATAATAATGTGGTCCCTCTAATTAAGAGCTAAAATTGATAGTGGCAGCAGTTCTAATGCCCAAAATATACCTAGCCCTCGTTGTAAATGAAACTTTGACTATGGAACTTGCCTCAGTGTCTTTTCTAACTAATCTATAGGAACACAATTGTTTTATATTGATGTGTTCTTTAGAGATAGATCCTAGGTCCCTCACTTTTCTCAGCCCCACTAAAAAAGGAATTAAAGGGAGAAAAGAAGAAATACCATGTTTCTCTCTCAAAAGGACAAAAGTAACTTCTCAATTCTGTCTAAGAGATCAGGATTTTGGGGCAGCTAGGTGGTGCAGTGGATGGAGCACCAGCCCTGGAGTCAGGAGGACGGGAGTTCAAATGTGGCCTCAGACACTTAAAACACTTCCTACCTGTGTGATCCTGAGAAGTCACTTTACCCCAGTTACCTCAGCCAAAAAGAAAAAAGTCAGGATTTATGGCTGTCACATTTTTGCTTTTATCAAGCATAATAAGATGAGACAAAAGTTGTTGTGGGTTTGAAAGAAGCATCTCATTTGGATAAAAAGCTGGCTGTTTGTTTGGTGTACTGGCCATAGAGGAGAGCCAACTTTTCTTTACTTTCAGTCTGGCAGGGAAGCTAGAAAACAGACAAGTTGGACAGTCAAGCAGTAGGCTACTCTATCACTAGAATGGAAATGAGGAAAAAGAAACCATCAAAGGTTCAATGTGTATGTTTCATTTACCAACACATATTCTCTGCTCTTGACAATCTCTCTGGCTCTCCAGCATTTTATAGCAGCAGTTTGTGAGTCCTGGAAGAAAGGGTCATGGAAACAGAAACACCCAGGTCTCCATCTTTTCTCCTACATTGGTCAGCAAAATAGATTTCTTCTTCTCTTTCCTAGATGTTTCAAGTTCAAGTACAAGTTCTTGAACCAAGTTCAAGACTTTATTGCTCCTGGTATCTCTTAGGTCCATCCATTTGCTTCAGCTTCCTCCCCATCTCATTGTCCTGAGTCTTTGTGATGGGACTCACTATCTTATCATGTGGGAAGTATACTTCCTGAATGGTCTGATTGTGACATCATCTCTCCCAACTCTGGCTTCCCATCTCTTCAGGATCCCCTCCCTCAGTTCCTATCTCCTCCTGAGATGTAATGGAAGTAGTGAAGCTATGTCATTTAACTTCTTTGAGATCTCTGAAGAGATTGGTTTTGAAGCAGTGTAAGAGACCATCGGCACAATTTTGCCTATTCCATGAAACCTAAATTTCCAAGCCTGGGGTCATTTTGTATACTGTATATAGGAGACTCCTAATTGTTAGAGGGAATAGTGGTACAATGCTGTGTGACTGTGTGAGGGGCACTATTGGTTCTAGACGTTCTTTCAGACCAATTCTAGGGAGGAAGGTGAGAAAAAATTTGGAAGCTGCAGACATGTAGGGGAAGCCAACTCCTCAATAAGTCCCTGATTTCCAGAGCCACTATTTCTTTTTCATTGTGTCACCATTGTCTCCATCAGTTAGGAATCTCTCTTGAATACCCAGAAGCATGCAAAATGTCCCAGGCTTGGAAATATGGTCTGATTCATCATACAAGGGAGTAATTCTTGTGGAGATGGGATCCAATAAATACTTCTCTAGAAGTATTTGTTGTTTACCTCTTCATCAGTCATAGCTACTGAAGGCCCAAAAAAGTTCTTACCATTAATTTCTTGGAATTGTCAAATGATTCGACATCAGAAATGGATATGGTTTCAACAATGGAACAGACTTTAAAGAAGATTCATTACCATTTGTTTTGTTGCTGCATCCTAAGAGCTGAGGAAACTTTTCCATATAATCTTAAGTAGAAACTTCCTGTGCATATTCTCTCCCATTAAAATGTGAGCTCACTGAGAATAGGGATTGTTTGTTTGTTTGTTTGTTTTTTAATGTGTATCCTTGAAGCTTAGAGCAATGAACTGCACATAAAAAGGACTTGATAAGTGCTTTTAAATGAATGATTGGTTTCTAGAAATTTATGTGCTAGGTCTATCATAAAGATGAGATTCAGGGATAGACTAGAGACTAGGAAAACTGAGCAGCCTTTTGAATGTTATTTTAAAAAATACAATGTGAAGGGGTAGCTAGATGCCAGCACTAGTCCTGGAGTCAGGAGGACCTGAGTTTGAATCCTCAGATACTTAACACTCCCTGGTTGTGTGATCCTGGACTAGTCACTTAACCCCAATTGCCTTGCCAATAAATAAATAAGTAAAATAAAATGCAATATGTTATCATAGAAAGAAGGATGGAAAAGGAGATTATCAGGAAATCTTACCTTGACTTTATGCTCTGTGTGACTTTAGACAAATTGGTTAACTTCTTTAAGCCTCAGCATTTTCATCTATAAAATAGGTATAATATTTGTACTATTTGCCTCAGAGATGCAGTGTAAAGGACATACTTCATGAACACTATAGATGTGAATCATTGCAGAAAATTCCATGGCTCATCAGCATTTATTTTGTGATGTTAATCTGGCTATGGATTGCAAAAGATTTTTTGGGAAAGGTCCAAAATTTCAGCAGGATAGTAACACAAGGAGCAAAATGTTCAAATCTTACCCAGGATCAAAGCATTCACACAAGTGTGGCCCAGGATGTGACCTGGGGATCCTAGGATCCTAGAGAGGGAGCAGTTAGAACTTTGGAGACCCTATGGGCCAGTCCTTTATTTCTGAGATGAGCAAACTGAAATTTGCCTATAGTCACACAGACAGATGAGAGAAAGACAGATTCTTAGCTGGGTCAGCTGATTCCATGGCATGAGCCGAGTTCTTTCCACTACAGCAGGCTGAGAAAGCTTCAGAATGATGTCTCCTGATCCATAGAAGAGGAGGTCCAGTCATAGTATGAGAGATTTGGAGCTGAAAGGGACTTTATAGATCATTAAATAAAACTTTGTTTTACAGACGAAGAAACAGAGACTCAGATAAATGACTTTCTCATTGCTATACAGTTATTGAAACCAAGATTTGAACCCAGACCCTTTGACTCCAAATCCAGCAATCTTTCCACCAAGTTGCTTCTTAGTCATGAGTGTGTTCATGGAATTCTTCGAAGTGCTATTTTCCCTTTACCAGGTCCCAGATCTGCTCTGAGGTCCGATTACAGGTGGGGCTTGCTAAATGCAAAAGTTTGCTGCCTTTGGGAGGGGGAGGAAGGTGTGGATCCATCATTAATCCATGGGTATTATCTCACAGAGAATCTTAATCAACCCCTACAATCCAAATCGGATATCTTTTCCCAAAAGTTCCTGAGGGACCAGAAAATTCTTCCACCATCCCACCCCCAGGGGCCCTGCTCACTCCTGACTCACTGCCCAGCTCACCCTCATGCCTGAAGTCACTGGCATCCTGCCCATGTGCCCAGAATGGAGATGCCTTTCCTTTAGCCCCAGAAATATCTTCCCTCCCCCACTGGGAGACCTCTGTTCACTGAGACTTTAATCAGGTTATTGTTGCCCCTTTCTCTCCCCCACTATCCTCAAACTCATTTGGCTGACAGGATTGCTCTGGACATCAAAAAATTGGCACAGGCTCTCTCAACCCCTTCCCCCAACTCTGTGCCAGGTGGAGTGGGAGTCCCGGATCTTATCGGCTCATCACATTCCGGACATTCCCGACAGACGGGAGAGGGGGGCCAGGGAGAGGCTGGAGGGAATGATGTTTGACTTTAATATCCTGTGTTCTGAGCTAACTTCTGTGCCAGTCCATTTTCCCACCCTCACCCCTCCTCTCAGATCTTGGACTGGTTCCTCTCTCTTTAGATCTTCTTATCTCCCACCTTCTTCCAGATCTCATTTTGAGATCCCCCCCCCCTTTTTTTTGGCTCTGGCTTTCTCTTTTTCCTTTGTTCTTTCCTCATTGTCCTGCTATTTCTGGATTTTGTGGGAGATTATGAGACGGATACAGGGAAAGTGTCTTTTATCCCTAATCCTCCTAGATATTTCCTCTTCAAAGCCCACCAGATTCTCCTTTGATCACAGCTACTGGTTAAAGTAGGAGAATAGGAGGGTATTAGGTCCTGCTGCCCCCTCTACACAAGACAACAGGTATTGATTAAATGGTCTCCAGATACTCTCTGGGGAAGTGAGGAAAGACTGTTTTCTCCGAAGTCCTATTTCCAAATATTTAAAAATAAATTAGGACTGAGTTTTTGATTTTCTACATGAGTTTTTTTCCTTATCTTTCTCCCATCCTAAAGGAAAAAGAAGTAGTCATATCCTTTCTTCATTAATTTCCTTCTATATTGCAACCAATTATCTGAAAATAATCTTATTTCTAAAATATTCACTCCTGCCTGGAATCTCTTCTTCCTTCCAGTCATCCTGTCCCCTCCCTCATTCATGTTTTCCCTAAAGTCATCCTCCTTCCAACCTCCTCTACCTTTCCATTCTTTAGCTTTTCATCTTTTCTTTTGTCTTTGGTTTATTCTTCCACCTCCCGTTTCCCCTCTTTCTCTTTCTTCTTTGAATAGTGTAGTGAAAGTCCTGTTAGGTCAGAAGACAAGTGGGCTTGCATCCCATCCCTCTGGGACACCTGGTGTGACAACTTCCTTAAATCCCCCTGTTTCTTCATCTATGTAATGGAAATGATAATATCTATAGTACTTCTTAGAATTGCTGTGAGGTTCAAATTAAGTGATAGAGATGTGACAATGGGACAGGCTATGATGTATTTGGTGAGTATTCCAGGTGTCACAGAAAATGTTGCAATGATAATAGCAGTCTATATTTGATTCTTGTCTTGCATTCTGTAAGTCCACAGAAAAGCAGGTTGTCATTTAATTAATTAATTAGTCTACTAGGGACTATTTGTTCACTAAGTGAAAAACACACTTAAGCCACCAGCCAAGTAGTATTTATTTATGTAACCAGTGCGCTGTCAAGAGGCCTTCCTATAGGCTGTGGAAGTATATTCATTGGCCACAACAGGACAAATTCTTGGTCGACCTACACCAAGCTTATAAGGCTCTTGGCAAGATGGATGCTGTCACTAATTCAACATTTAATCCAAAGATGAGAAAATGGAATCTCATTCCAAAATGTTAAAATTGTGATAATATCAGTTGGTTTGCCATATCCTATGTCTGGAATTTTCCTTTAATCTTGTTAGCCTTTAATATTTATATTAAATAAGCAATCCTCATAATGGCCATATACATGTCATTTTTCAAAGAAAATGAATAAGAAACTTATTAAGAACTATTTTGTGGAACATTCAGCCCAGTCATTTCTCCCTGATATTCCTAGGCATCCTCACAATTCCAAGAAGCCTGATGAGAAGATCCACTTCAACCTGAAACTTTAGAAAGGAGTAAGGGAGGGGTTTTACTCCTGGGATCCCAATTAATCAGGGCTATAATTAGCTCAAGGAAATGAGAAGACATTCCTATTCTTGAGCTCACTTTCCACTGAGATTTTTCACAAGTGCCAATTCAGTCCCACTCAAGACAAGCAGTATTCCTCAGGTGCTATTCCCCATCATTGCAGACAGTAGCTTGAGATGCTGCTGTATTGGTAGCCTGACATGAAATTGTCAATGTGAATTCAGCAGCTAATCACTTTCTGTGGACAGTTTGGTCAATAGAGCAATTGAATGCAACTTTTCTCTCCTCCTCCAGACACTGAAATGAATGAATGGCTGGCTGACTGAAGTCCTCTAAAGGGAAGAAAGAAGAAGAGGAGGAAGGAAGAGGAGGAGGAGGTAGAGGAGGAGATAGAGGAAGAAGAAGAAGAAGAAGGAGGAGGAGAAGGAGGAGGAGGAGGAGGAGGAGGAGGAGGAGGAGGAGGAGAAGAAGAAGAAGAAGGAGAAGAAGAAGAAGAAGAAGAAGGAGAAGAAGAAGAAGAAGAAGAAGAAGAAGAAGGAGGAGGAGGAGGAGGAGGAGGAGGAGGAGGAGGAGGAGGAGGAGGAGGAGGAGAAGGAGAAGAAGGAGAAGAAGAAGAAGAAGAAGAAGGAGAAGAAGAAGAAGGAGAAGAAGACGAAGAAGAAGAAGAAGAAGAAGAAGAAGAAGAAGAAGAAGAAGAAGAAGAAGAAGAAGAAGAAGAAGAAGAAGAAGAAGAAGAAAGAAGGAGGGAAGGAAGAAAGGAAGAAAAAAGAAGGAAAGAAAAAAGAAAGAAAGAAAAAGAGAGAGAGGGAGGGAGGGAAGGAAAGAGGGAGGAAGGGAAGAAGGAAGGAAGGAGGAAAAAAGACATGTATAAGGTGAGAAGTGCACCTTTCAGATTTTGGCAATTTTGCAGATTTAAAAAGGCAAAGACAAAAACAAACTATTCTTTGAATAATTATCTTACAGAGAATTTGGAGGCAGTTATTATTTCTTTAGGAGCCAAATAAAAGTATAGACATTATTACTGCAACTTGAAGGTATAGATAGAACTTTGGAAGAATCAGTTTGTGTTGTTAGTAGTGATAGCTGAAAAGTGGCTTTTTCTGAGAAGTATGTCTTCCTATGGAATCAGGAAGAAAGTATGTTTATCTGTGATCCACAAGGACCTAGAAGAACTTTTACTTTATATTCTTTTCCCTGGGGAACCAGAGAGAGAGAGTAAATGTTGACTTTTTAATCTATTAGGATCTATTTGCTAAACTGTGGAGACTATCAGTTTGAGGGAAGTCAAAGGGATGTTTCCAGTAATTTCTAAAGAGAACCTACAGAAGATCCAGGGAGAAAAGAGATGAGATTTTTTTTCCTGAGAAAGTTGTTTTCAACTTTTATGAAGAGGATTGAAGAGAAGAAAATTTACTTAATATCTTGAGAAAGACTGAATGGAGTAATACTGAGTTCACAGACAAGGGAAGAAAAGTGATATTTTATGGGTTTGAAGTGATTTTGGTGATAATCAAAATTTTGCAAATATCTATATATTTATTTTTTGTTTGTTGATTTTATTTTTTAATAAATCCTGTAATTTTGGTCATTGTACTATTTACTTAGTATTAATAAATAATAGTAGTTACAAACAGGAAACTTGTCCATGGGGGCTCAGGAGCTTCAGGTGCAGAGGGCTTATTATTCTCTTCTATCTCATCGAAAATCTTAAGAGTAGTTATGGCCGCCTCCCCTCTGAGGACCCATCCAATTAATGTTAGATATGAGTTGAGGGAGTAAACAAGACAAGATAGAGATGCAGAAGGAAAAAAAGGAACCACATCTATTAATGTATATAAAAACGTATATACATTTTCCTTCCATCTTCCACATCTCATAGATCTGTTTCCTTCTGTTGGACTTCTGGGAGAAGTGAGGGACCTTTTGGTAAGTTGTTTTGCAAACCTATATGCATAAATGTCAGACATCATTATCTAAACTCTTAGTCTTCTCTTTTTCACTTCTTCTTCCTCCTTTTTCTTTGATTCTTCATTTTTATCTTTTCCCAATCTTCCTAGTCTTCTTTGTCCTCTATCTTCCCCTTTCTCTTTCCCTTCTTCCTTCTCTGTTTGGGATGTGAAAAGAGAACTGGATTTGAAGTCAAGAGGTGTCCCCAGTACTTAAATAATTGTGTGATTATGATAAAAATCACTGAGCCTTTGTTTTTTACTCTATAGAATGGGACTAATGGCACCCATAGTGCTCAGCTCATAAATTATTTTTGCCTTCTGTGAAGATCAAATAAGATTTTGCATATATGTAATATACACACATGTATAAGTATATACAAACATCTATCTATCTATATCTCAGTGGATGGAGTGTTGGATCTGAAGTCAAAAAGACCTGAATTCAAAAGCATTGTTGGACATTTATTAACTTTCAGTGACTCTGAGCAAATCATTTGATTTCTGTAGTAAGGTTATTATTTTTAATACACATTGCTTTATGAGTCATGTTGGGAGAGAAAAATCAGAGCAAAAGGGTCTCCCTTCCTGAGACAATGTTCTTGGGTTGGTTTTCTCGAGGTCCTGGGAGCAGCCTTCATTTCAGTAGAGTAATCACCACAAGAATAGCCAGGTGTTAAAATCCAAATCCTTTATTATTTCCTTCATAATCTAGTTTCCTTGCCTGGGGCTCAGCTAGCTTTCTTAGAGCCTTTCAGGAATCTTGGTTTCAGTGGAGAAGTTCAGGAGGCCAGGCTGATAAAGATCGAATAAATCTCTCTCCTTGGCTCTCAGAGCTTGAACTCCCGCCTCTCAGTCCCCCAGGAGAGCCACCAGGAGCCTGAGTGAAGGTGGAATGAATCTCATCCAGTCCTTGCTGGCTATTACATACTCCATTATCACAGGTGTGAATCTTGTAGAACTATATTAAGTATTAAGTACATGTATTGGACTAAAGAACTATTAAACACCATGTAAACGAGATAATCATTGTCTTTATGAATCCCACTGACTTGGCACCTTGTAAGAATCCTTGTTTCAAGTTCAGAGTTCTGGCCCATAACAAAAGGGAAAAACTGTGGAATATGTTTAAAAAAAAACAGGAAAAAGAAATAAACATAGCATGAATAAATTTATATTCAGTCTCCTTAGTTCCTTTTCTGGATGCAGGTGGCATTTTCTGTCCAAAGTCTTTTGGAATTACTTTGGATTACTGAACCACTGCGAAGAACAAAGCCTTTCATAGTTGATCATCGCACATTCTTGCTGCTATTGTATACAATGTATTATCCTGGTTCTTCTTGCTTCCTAGGCCTTTCTATAATCAGCTTGTTCATCATTTTTTATAGAATAATATTCCATTACCTTAATATACTGTAACTTATTCAGTCATTCCCCAATTGATGGGTATCCACTCATTTTCCAATTGCTACCATAAAGAGAGCTGTTACAAACATTTTTGCACATGTGAGTCCTTTTTCCTCCTTTATGATTTCTTTGGGATACAGACCCAATAATGGCACTGCTGGGTCAAAGACTCCTTGTGTTTGTAGGGGATAGTTTTGCCTTCCCTGTTCAGGAAATAGCCTGGTTTCCCACAGTTTGCCTTCTGAGCTAGGACTAGAAGCTGCCCCACTGACTTGTTCCTCTACTGATACAGTACTGAGGGTCTTAGTTGCTTATTTCTGTGATTAAGACCCTTTCACCAGCTTTCCCAGAGTCTGCTGACGGGCTGAATATCCTTTTCACTCCAGTAAGACTGACCTTTCTTGAAGTTTTTTCAGTCTATCTTGGGCTAGAGAGTGGTTTCATTCCATCAGACTATTTCAGAGGCTTGGTTTCATGTGGTTTTCGAAAAAAACTGTGATAGCTCGAGCAGCCAAAGTAAAAAAAAAAAAAGAAGCTGGAGTGGCCATTCTGATCTCAGATAAAGCAAAAGTAAAAATAAATCTTATTAAAAGAAATAAGGAGGGAAAGTACATCTTGATAAAGGGCATAATAAATAACGAAGTAGTAAGGATACGAAATGTGCATGCACAAAGTGGTAAAACAAGCATATTCCTAGAGAATTAATTTCTATATGCCTAAGTTTTCTCATCTGTAAAGCAGGAGCAGTAATAATGTCTACCCCTCTGGGTTGTTGTGAGGATAAGATAACTGTAAAATGTTAAATAAATGATAACTATTATAAAATGTTTTGTAAGCCTTAGAATATATATAAATATCAGTTATTATTTCTCTCCCCTTTTCTCACCATCTTTTTTTCCTCTTCTGCTTTTCCCCCTCTCCTAAGTATCAAACCTTCATCCAACATTTTTATGTACTCAGTGATGGATAAAGTACTGTATATAGTCAGAGACAACACTCTCAGCCCTTAATGAGCTCCTCCTCTAAGGGGTATGGCTAAAAGTTGAAGATTTGTAGTTACAGGATAGGGAGAGTAATGGACAGGACACATTTGGGGAAAGGAAAATAACTTTCTCTCCCTTATTATAGTTCTAGGCAGCTGGGTGTGGTCACTTTCTGGTTAAACGGTTACCTTCTGCAAAACTGGCATTGAGCAATAGATTATATATGCAAATGACTGGAACTAATTACAGTAAGTTAAGGGGTAGTAGATAAACTAACTGATAACCGAGAGAGATAATAACATTGCCACTCCTATCTGAATGTGAGGGTATATTCAGGAGCTTGAGAATGGATGCTGGTGATGATCAGAGGGACAGGTTAATTAATTGAGTAAATGCTGGGCACCAACTGGGACCTATTTTTTAGAATATCAGGGTACAACTCTGGCTAACTATTAGGAAACTAAAGAGACTACTTCTCTGGGGAGAAGTAGAGCAGCTAGATGGTGTGGTGGGTTAGAACTGTGACCTGGAGTCAGAAAGACCTGAATTCAAATCCAACCTTCTTTGTTGTATGACCTTAGACAAGTCACTTAATCCTGTTTCCCTCAGTTTCCTCATCTGTAAAATGAGCTAGAGGGGGAAATGACAAATCACTTTAGTAACTTACCAAAAAAATCTGAAAAGTCAGGTGCCATTAAAGAACAACAAGAGGAGAAGGATGTGAGGGTTTAGGGGAGATTAAACTACAGTCTGGGAAATAATGAGCGATCAGGCAGAGAACTGAAGATTTCATTGTAGACCAGGAAATGAGAACTTTGGTTAGGAACTAGGAATGGACCCAGTGACTATAGAGGGACACATACCTCAGAGAGATCATGTCAAAGTCATGCGTAAATAAAAACACAAACCAGCACCCACTGTCCTAACAAACTATTATTCTGTAGTTCTCTTCCTTATTTCAGCCAAACTACTTAAAAACCTGCTGATTCCTACCATCTCTGTTTCTTTGCTCTCCCTATCTACATGCTAGCTTCTGGCCTTTTCACTCAATTCAAACTGTTTTCTCCAAAGTGACCAATAATCTCCTGCCTGCACAATAGCCTTTTCTCAATCCATATCCTTCTTGTATTCTCTGAAGCTTTTAACTCTGTGGATCATTTCCTCCTCCTAAATTCTTTCCTTTCTGCGCTCTCTCTCTCTCTCTCTCTCTCTCTCTCTCTCTCTCTCTCTCTCTCCTTTCCTCTATCTCTGCCTCTGCCTGTTTCTGTCTCTATATCTTTCTGTGTGACTCTGTCTCTGTATCTTTCTCTGTCTCTGTCTCTGAATCAAAGGGTAAAACATGTAAAGTGCTTTACAATATGTTGTTGTCCAATCACATCCAGCTCTTTATGACAATATTTGGAGTTTTCTTTGCTAACTCATTTTACTGTTAGGAAGCTAAAGTAAACAGGTTTGGGTGAATTGCCTAGGGTCATGCAACTAGTAAGCATCTGAGGTGTTACAATTCTTTAAGGATAACACATTTTCTTTTCATTTTTAAAATTATTTTTTTATTAAAGCTTTTTATTTTTCAAAACATATGTGTGGACAATTTTTCAACATTAGCCTTTGCAAAACCTTTTGTTCCAATTTTCCCCTCTTCCCCTACCCCCCTCCCCTAGATGGCAAGTAGTCCAACATATGTTAAACATGGTAGAAATATACGTCAAATCCAATATATGCATACATATAATTATCTTGCCACACAAGAAAAATCAAATCAAGCCAGAAAAAAAGAGAAGCAAAAGTAAAATGCAAGCACAACAACAAAAAGAGTAAAAATGCTATGTTGTGAACCACACTCAGTTCCCACAGTCCTCTCTGGATGTAGATAGCTCTCTTCATCAGTAAACATTTGGAACTGGTTTGAATCATCACATTATTGAAGAGAGCCATGTCCATTAGAATTGATCATCGTATAATCTTGCTGTTGCCATGTATAATGATCTCCTGGTTCTGCTCATTTCACTTAGCATCAGTTCATGTAAGTCTCTCCAGGCCTCTCTGAAATCATCTGGGTATATACATTTTCAATTCTTTTAAAATATATATTATGTATTTAGCTATTAAGATTTCTCTTTGGAATCTGAATGGTGATTTATGATTTAACTTCTTTTTTAAAAAGGGAGTTTGGGTTAAGTGACTTGCTCAGGGTCACACAAACTAGTAAGTATCTGTATTGTTACAAATCTTTAAAGTTATACAAATGCTAACTCTTTTAAAAAGAGAAGTTAAAAATTGGGATTAGGTGCCTTGCCCTGGGTCACACAACTAGTGAGTCTTAAGCATCTAAAGTCACATTTAAATTCAGGTCCTTCTGACTTCAGGACAGGTACTCTATCTACTACTAACCAGCTTCCCCCAAATGCTAACTCATATTACAGATCTTTTCCTAACCTATCTGAATTTTCTGTCTCTTTTGCTGTCATCATGTCACACCCACTAATTGAATGTTCCCCAAGGGTCGGTCCTACTCAGTGACATTTCTCTTCTATGTCCTCTTCACTCTTCTGACATTGCCACCAACTTGCTACAACTTATCACTTAACAGGAGGGGAAGGTAGAAATAGAAAAAAAAAAAACAAACACTAATCACCACCTCAAAGAAATCCTTTGTGGAAGACACATAGGAATATTATTACCAAATTCGAAACCTCTAGATTAAAGAGAAAATTTTGCAAGAAACAAGAAAAAAATTTCAAATAAAAAGGAACTACAATTAAAATTGTACAGGACTTAGTAGCCACAATAAAAGACTGCAAGTCCTGGAATCATATATACTGGCAATTAAAAGAACTAGGCCTGCAGCCAAAAAAAATCATATACAGCAAAACTATACATAATATTGAATTTAAAAATGAACTTTCAATAAACTTGCAGATTTTCAGGACTTTCAACCAAACCCGAACTCAATAGAAAAATTTAACATATAAGAGTCAATATCAAAGAACAATTTCAAGGAACTTACCATGGACAAATTGTTTATGTTTTTTACATGGAAATGTGTATCATATGTTTAAGTTTGACATCAGCAATTGGTTGGCTCAAAAGAAAGATTGGGGAAGAGTTAAGGTAAAAAGAGTAATTATGTTATACAAATGAGGTGCAAAGAAGGCATTGCGGGGGTGGGTGGGGGTGGGTGGGTAGGAAGGCAGGCAAAGAGTTGGCAGGGATAAGAAAGAGATGTGTGTCCGTGGGTGTAGGGGATAAGGAGGTATGTGTGTGTGTATGTGTTTATTTCTCTTTGTGTGTGTGTGTATATATATGTATATACATAAATATATCTTTGCTTAGCTATAGCCTGCTTAGGGGAACTGGAGGGATGAAAGGAGGGGAAAAAAGTAAAAAAATATGCACAGCAGAGAACAAAAAGAGCAACTTATAAGGAAGTAAAGAAGGATGCTCATGATTTGGAACTATGCCCAAAAAGTTATCAAACTGTACATGCCCTTTGATCTAGCCGTGTTACTACTGGGCTTATATCCCAAAGAGATCTTGAAGAAGGAAAAAGGACCTGTATGTGCAAAAATGTTTGTGACAGCCCTCTTTGTAGTGGCCAGAAACTGGATATTGAAGGGATGCCCACTAATTGGAGAATGGCTGAATAAGTTGTAGTATATGAATATTATGGAATATTATTGTTCTGTAAGAAATGACCAGCAGGATGATTTCAGAGAGGCTTGGAAAGACTTACATGAACTGATGCTGAGTGAAATGAGCAGAACCAGGAGATCATTGTATACAGCAACAACAAAATTATACATCTAATGGATATGGCTTTCTTCAACAATGAGATGATTCAAACCAGTTCCAATTGTTCAGTAATGAAGAGAATCAGCTACACCCAGAGAGAACTATGGGAAATGAATGTGGACTACAACATAGCATTTACACTCTTTCTGTTATTGTTTACTTGCATTTCTGTTTTCCTTCTGAGGTTTTTTCTTTCTTTCTAGATTCTATTTTTCTTATGCAGCAAGATAACTATATAAACATGTACATCCAATATATATATTGGATTTAACATATACTTTAACATACTTAACATGTATTGTACTACCTGTCATCTATGGGAGGGGAAAAGTTGGAACACAAGGCTTTGCAAAGATCAATTGAAAAATTACCTTTGCATATGTTTTGTAAATAAAAAGCTATAATAAAAAAGAAGGATGCTCATGAATATATTTTCTTTTATTATTACATCTTTCTTGAACTGGTAATTTATTGTTATATATTTTTAATCCTCCCTTATGATCTGCTGGGTACATGAAAATGTTCTGTTCTGTTTTGTTTTATTTTCTTTAGTCTCCCTTTCTCTTTTTCTTTTTTTATTCTCTTTTTAAAAAATAAAATAAATAAAATTTTAAATAAAATACTATTAAGCAAAAAAGAAATCTATTTTTATGTGACCTTTTGCTGTTTTATAAACTCTCTTTTCTCACTTGGAGACTACCTTGTAATTGTCTTGTGACATAATTTTAATTTGCTGTGGAAACTTAATAGCTGTTTGCTGAAACCCCCTCAGTCAACTTGGTCTCTCCTGCCTATGTGCTCTGATGGGCCTCTATCTCTGGCATAAAGCTGTGATGATCAAGGTGATCCAAATTTGGAATACTGGACAATCCTTCATCACCTATGTATCTGAAGATAAGTCCTAAGGCCTGCTTAGATGGTCGGGACAGAGGAGGGAGGAAGAATGCCCTATCTTCTCTTTGAGGTTAAGGAAGCATTGATTAAAGCTATGGGGGAATTTCCATCCAGGTCAGAGAGAACATCCTAGAATAACTCTATAAAAACCCCACTCAAATCCCCAGCCAGTAGCACAGTCACTGGTGGTCTCCGGACTGCTAGATGTTCTCCTCCTTGGTGGATGCCCATATACCTCCTCCTCCCTCCCTCAGGGATCATCTTGACCCACCAATGGGATTCTTCCAGACTCTGCTCCTCCCCCTTTCCCTGATCTCATTCAGGTTTTACTGTGGCTGCCCCCCTTGCCTCTGAAACCACTGGAACCTACCTTCCAACCTCTGGTTTTGGTAAGTGTCAATGTACCCCCAATGAAACCTCTGGAATGACTCTTCAAGTTGTCCACTCCTGATGGAATCCAACCAAACCAGCCTGGTGTGTGAATAGGTCAAGCTGGGGCTGTGAATATCTCCCTTCAGGACTTAAGCTACCCCAGAGCTTTGACTAATATTTTCAACAGTTCCACCTTCTCAGGGGGCTCTCATTACTACCGTTTTTCCTCCAAGTCACTAAACTTTATGTTGAGCAGCTAAGATTCCCATAACCCCCCCCCCACCACCACCACCACCATCACCTCCAATGAACCATTGCCCAGAACAAGGACCGTGTAGTTGGGCAGTTACCTTGCTATTTTAATGAACATGGAGCAGTGATTCAGGACATGATTCTTATTTTTGGAGGAGAATAATTACGGTAAACTTCTTTATTCCATTCTTTTCTCTCTGCTTAGATTCATAAGTATGGCCCAAGGGTGCAACTAGGGCCCCTGGCAGCTGCACCTACAAGGGCAGGATTTCCTGCCCTGACTGGGGAGAGGAAGGGTTGGGCAGCAACAGGGAATTCCCCGTAGGCTCATGATCCATGTACCAGGGCTAGGATGGGACTTGAGGTCCTGTGTGCCCCAGTGATAGGTAACCTTTCTCTTGGTATTCCACACAATGCATCCATATAGTAAAGGTGTCCCAACAGCACAGGCCTGACTATGCTTCCCCCTTCACTTCCCTACTCAACAAGTCCAGTAGCTCACTAGTTTTAAAAGGACGAACCATAAACTCCTTAAAAAAAAAAATTCCTGTTTGTCATTTAAGTCTCTGCCCAATCTGGCTTCATTTTACCCTTACATTCTTATTATACAATACTCCACAATACTCCTTCCATGGTCCAATTGCATTGGCCTGCTTACTGTTCCTCACAGAGGACATTCTGTCTTTATTTCTGTCCCTCTGAACCTGATGTCCTCCCCTACCCTCACCTCTATCCCACCATGTATTTTCTTCAACACTATGGATTATAATCCTTGGTTTCCTCCAAGGGCAGCCTTCTGTGTGAGGTCTTTCCTAGTATCCACCCCTCTCATAACCGTGAATGCTGTCCCCTTCAAGGCAACCTTGTATCTTGTGTGTGTGTGTGTGTGTGTGTGTGTGTGTGTTGTCGATAGACCAAGATACACTGTGTCTTAAAAGTCCTAGTGCAGGATTTTTTTCACTATTAAAGTTTAACACTAGCACTTTT
This sequence comes from Sarcophilus harrisii, assembly GCF_902635505.1. Taxonomy (NCBI): domain Eukaryota; kingdom Metazoa; phylum Chordata; class Mammalia; order Dasyuromorphia; family Dasyuridae; genus Sarcophilus; species Sarcophilus harrisii. The sequence goes on along the minus strand of NC_045429.1, from coordinate 329,943,536 downwards.
GGGATACCTTGTTTGTTCATTTGATCTCTCCTATTTGACTATAAGTTCCTTGAGAACAGGGACTGTTATTTTTATGCTTGTATTCTCATCATCTAGTTTAAAACCGAGACAAAATAAATGTTTAATCAGTGTTTGTGGATTGATCACTAAGTCTTGTCTCTGCTTCTAGGAAAAGCTGTATTCGTATGGTATACCTGTGATTATTAGCCAGTCATCTGCCTGTAATAAAATTGCTTGTGTTGCTCCAAAGACAAATGGCCTAAAATTATAATGAGGCGGGGATGGTGATGGTAGTAAGAAAAAACTGAATTCTGAAGGCTGGGTAACTAATCGAAGGAACTTGGTATGTGTTGCTTGTGTGTGTGTATGTGTAGCCACAAATGTGGGTATTTGGGGGAAGGAGAAGCCTGTAGAACACAGGAACCACTGGTCTCTAGTAAAATGGTGAAGACAGGGAAAAGGCCATCTTGGGGCAGGGAATGAAAAAGAATCTGTAGGAGTTCTAATTCCAAATAGAATGGAATTAGGAAATCTACCGGCTTTCCTCCAAGGATAACAATAACAATAGCTTTCATTTCTATAAACCTTTAAAGTTTACAAGGCACTTTCCTCAAAAGTCTGCATATAGGTGTCTCTTTTCTTCTATCCTCCCTCTTCACCCTACCTGGATTTGCCCTGGGTGGTTGTCTTTCTCCTCTTCCTCTTCCTCTTCCTCCTCCTCCTCTTCCTCCTCCTCCTCCTCCTCCTCCTCCTCCTTTTTCTTCTTCTTTTTCTCCTCCTCTCTGTATCTCTGTCTGTCTCTCTCTCCCCCCTCTTATTTTGATGATCTCATCAACATTCAAGGGTTTCTGCAGTCTCTCTCCTGGACTCCTCCCCTGAATCACAATGTGTTTTAGACATCTCCAAATAGATGACTTAAATGATACAAACTCAATTGTCCATCCCCCAACCTACTCCTCTATTTTTCCTGGGGACAAATCAGCAAAAATCCATCTTTGCTTGAAATCTTAAAATAATTCCTGACCCTTCTTCCCTACTCACTAACCCCTGCAAATACAAGCAGTTACCAAGTCTCATCAATTTTCTTTCCACAACATCACCAGTATCCATCCATCTTGTGCTATCCACTCAACCTAACTCAGACCCTTATCATTTCTCATGATATGGACTATTTCAGTAATCTAATGCGTCATTATGCCTCTTCTCTCCCCTTTCCAATCCATCCCTCACTCAGCCAAAAATTGATATTACTAAAGCAGGGATCTGATCATGTCATTTACCTGCTCAAGGAATTCCAATGGCCTCTTGCCATTAAAATAAAGTATAAGCCCCTCTATTTGTCATTTAATGCCTTTTATAAAGACTCTGTCCTTTGTTTTCCAGATATATTGCCCAGATATATTGCTCTACTTCATACACTGTGGTTCGGCTGAGCTGGCTGTCTGTCTGTCCTGATAATAATCAGTCAATCAAACAGGAAACATTTATTAAGTGGTTCATATTTGCTTATGTGCCAAGTACTGTGCAAATCAATGGGCATACAGAGACAAAAGTGAAATGTTGATAGTAAGGAGAACTCATTACATAGTATGACAAGACAGATGGAGACTTGACCTTGAATTTGGAAAGACCCAAATTCAAATTCTACAGTCTGACTCTGTGACACTAGAAAAATCCCTTAACCCTTCAATGCCTCCTAGAAATTCTCTAGATTGCAGAATGGGGGTTATTTGAATTAAGATAAAAATTTTCTCACTGAGGGTTCTTTTTTCCTCAATAGTATTTTATTTTTCCAAATACAGCTAAAGATAGTTTTCAACATTCATTTTTATGAGACTTTGTGTTCTAAATTTTTCTCCCTACCTCCTCCCTCACCAAGAAAGCAAACAACCTTATATAGGCTAAATATGTGTAATTCTTTTAAACGTATTTCCATATTAGTCATGTTGTGCAAGAAAAATCAGACCAAATGCGAGGGACAAGGGGAAAGCATGAGAAAGAAAAAATAAACAGCAATAAAAAAAAGTTGAAAATACTAGGCTTTGATTAACATTCAGTCTTCCTAGTTCTCTGGATGCGGATGGCATTTTCCATCCCAGGTCTATTGGAATTGCCTTGAATCACTGCATTGTTGAGAAGAGCTAAGTGAATCATAGATGATAGTCACATAATCTTGCTGTTACTGTATACAATGTTCTCTTAGATCTGCTCACTTCATTCAGTATCAGTTCATTTAAGTCTTTTCAAGCTTTTCTGAAATCAGCCTACTCATCATTTTTAAAGAACAATAATACTCCATTACATTCATATACCATAACTTATCCAGCCATTTTCTAGCTGATGGCATCCAGTCAATTTCCAGTTCCTTGCCACTACCAAAAGGGCTGCTATAAACATTTTTGCACACGTGGCTCCTTTTCACTCTTTAATGTATGATATGTTATGATATATGAATATAATGGAATACTCTTTGGGAAATGGGCTCAATACTCACTGAGGGTTCTTAGTATCAATGAAATTGCAATGGAAGAGACACAGAGAAAGAGAGAGACAGAGAGCTCATATTTGTAAGATTTGTAAAGTATTTTCCATGCATTATGTCAGTGGTTATGTCTATAATCTGTGTGCTAGATGACCCTCATGACTAAAGGGCTCTCTCCCTTCATCTTCTCTGCCTCCTGGAGTTTCCTTCAAGGCTCAACCAAAGCTCTACATTTTACATGAGATCACCCTGATCCCTTCTAATTATCAGGATTATTCCTCCTAGAAATGACTTTCTACTTATTTTTCTATATCAATTGCTCCCTAAGGACAGGAACTATTTAACTTTTTGTTTTTATTTTTCCTAGCCCTTAATGCACTGCCTGGCTAAGTATTAATATGATGCCTGTTGAATTAAAGAATAAACAGATGGTGCAATATTTATCATGTTCATTTTATAAAGAAATAGCAGATGCTTATAGAAGTCAATCAATCAGTATTTATTAAGGGTCTACTATGCTACAAATATTGTGGTAAGCAGTAGGAATAGCTGCTTGACAAAAACTGATGGAAAAACTGGAAAATAGTATGACAGAAATTAGGCACAGACCAACATCTCATACTCTATACTAAAATAAAGTTGAAATAGGTATTCATGTGATTTAGATTTAGACAAAAAAAGATGAGCAAGGAATAGTTTACCTGTCAGATCTATGAAGAAGGGAAGAATTTGTGACCAAAAAAAAAAAAAGATAGAAAACACTGTAAAATGCAAAATGGATTATTTTTATTACACTAAATTAAAAAGGTTTTGCACAAACAAAGCCAATGCAATTAAGAAGGAAAAGAGTAATCTGGGAAACAATTTTTACAGCCTGTATTTCTGATAAAGACCTCATTTCTCAAATATATAGAGAACTGAGTCAAATTTATAAAAAATGCAAGTCATTCCCCAATTGATAAATGGTCAAAGGATATAAACAGGCAGTTTTCAGCTGAAGAAAGTAAAGCTATTTATAGTCACATGGAAAAATGCTCTAAAACTCTATTGATTAGAGAAATGTAAATTGAAACAACTCTGTGGTACCACTTCACACCTACTAGATTGGCATATAATATGACAAAAAATGAAAATTATAAATGTTGGAAAAAACAGAAGGTTAAAAGGGGGAAGTGGGAAGATGAGAGTAGAAGAAGGAAGGGGATTAAAGGGGCCTTTGAGTCTCCTGTACAGATTTCTATTCCTCAACTTCTTTGCTTCTGTTCAAATTCAAAACCACCTGTTTCCTAGGCTTTCTCAAAAGTGATTCACTTCATTCTCACTCTTGCCTTTTTTAGTAGTTTTAGGAAAGACGGCAACACATGATTTCTGTAATCTCACCTAGTCATAATCCATCTAAAAAGCAGAATGAGATAGATGATCATGGACAGAAATTTCTTGGTTTTATCATCTTTCTGTCTGTTTCAACACTAGTCTCCGCTCCCTTCCTTAAATCTCTCACCAGCCCAGTCTACACATTGCTGCTGCCAAAGTAATTTTCCTTAAGCAAGAGCTGATCATGTGACTCCCTTACTCAACTAACTCTGGTGGCTTCCTTTTGCCCCTAGGATCAAATATAATTTCCTCTGTTTGGTTTTTAAAGCCCTGCATATTCTGGTTCCAGTCACATTAGACATTACCTCCTCTTCCCACACTCTGAAATCCAGTCAAAGTAGCTTTACTGTTCCTCATACATGTACATACAACACTCCCACACACATCTTTATCCCCAGTGAACAGAATGCATTATCTCCTGACTTCTCCCTTAAAGGGTCCCTTTTTTCCTTTAAGATGTAACTTAGGTTCCATCCTCTGACTGAAGTTCTTCCTGTTTCCTCTGCCAGTGCCCTCTATCTCCCAAATTTTATACTTTCTATATATTTGCATTTAGTTACTTTATATTTATTCTTTCTTCTTCTTCCTTTTTCTCCTCCTTTTCTTTCTCCTCTTTCTTCCTCTTCCTCCTCCTCTGTTGCTTTGTCTGACACAAGAGAAACTTATGTCTCTGTTTCTCTCTTTTCTTCCCCATACGCAAAATTTCCTCACCTAGGGAGCTAGGTGTACCTAGAGTGTCAGGTCAGTAGTTAGGAGGACCTGAGTTCAGATAGGACCTCAGACACTAGCTGTGTGACTGTGGGCAAGTCACTTATTCCTGTTTGCCTCAGTTTCTTCATATGTCAAATGAGGAAGAGAAAGAAGTGGCAAAAACCACTCCAGTATCTTTGAAAACCCCAACTAGGCTGTTGAAGAGTCAGATATGACTGAAAAAAAAATAATTGAACAACAATTTCCTCATTATGTAGGTGAGATAAATGAAGACTTAAAAGGACAAATAACTTGCAGAGCAAGAATCTGGGGCTGTGACTTCTCAGATTCTTTACTTTGCTCTCCATCTTCAATTTACTAGTTCTCTGCACTAATTTATCATTCCTCTTTAGTCTATGGAAGAACAAAACCAAGTGGGCTATAGAAGCTAAAGGAGAGAAATAATCATTTGTATAATCGAAAACATTCAATAATAGAAAAGACTTTGGTTCCAAGTTCAGTGGAAGTCTGCATTCACAGGAGGGTACATCTCCTGGGCTCCTAGAGACTGACCATTGGAAGAGGTAGTCAGAGGGAGCTTTCTTAGGCCCAGGGAAGGCTGAGATCTTGAAGACAGGTAATACACTCTTGGAAAATTGACAAAATTTGTTTGAATGATTCTTTCCCATTGTTGGACTATGGACATTAGTCCCTGGGCAAACAGTGATTCTGCCCCTCCCTTTAACTCCTAACCATGTCACAGACTCCATCGCCATTTCTGGGGTCTCCTACTGTAGGGTGGTGGCTTCCAAATCACAATTCATGATTTGGGATGGGGATCGTGTATATTTGTACTCTTATAAGTGATAGGATTGTTTGAGGTATAAAATTCCCAGCAACTATGCACCCTGGCTTTACCTAGTGGCTCAACATTTCACCCCAAGGACTCATCAGAGTTAAAAGTTATAGTCCTTCAGTTCTAAGGGATTCATAATAGAAAATGCTGGCCACATGTAGAGAAAGAACTGTGAAGTCTGAATGCAGATGGAAGAATAGTATTTTTATTTTATTTGATTTTTTAATTTTCCTTTCTCATAGTTTTTCCTTTTGTTTTGAGTTGTCTTACAACCTGACTAATGTAGGAATGTATATTTAACGCAACTGTACATGTATAACCGATACCAATTTCTTGGTATCTTGGAGAATGGGAAAGGAAGAGAAGAAGAAAAATTTAGAAATCAAAATCTTAAAAAGATGAGTAACTATCTTTACATGCATGTGGAAAAAATACAGTACTATTAAGTTTAAAAAAAGAATTATGGGGACAGCTAGATGGATAGTGTATAGAGCACCATCCCTGGAGTCAGGAAGAGCTTAGTTTAAACGTGGCTTCAGACATGTAATGTTTATTAACTGTGTGACCCTGAGCAAATCAGTTAATCTCAAATGCCTTACAAAAAGAATTGTGGTCCTCCTGAGGTTTAATGGGGAAATTTTTTTTTTTCCTTTTAAACCTAGAATCTGTTCCCTTAGGAATAGAATAGAATAGAAGTGGTAAAGTGAAAAGGACAGAGTTGTGATTAGAGTAGTCATGCTGTTTTTCTTCCCTGGAGGATATGCTAAAATTGATACCTCATTGATGGAATCATCTTTCAACTCTTTTTCTCCTCTCCATTCTGATTTCAGTCCCTGGTTCTTACCTCCCCAACCTGAATCCAAAGATTCTATGGATGTTTAGAAGGTCTGAGGAATTGATAGCAAGATCTATCTATCTGTAATCTATGAGATTGAATGATTTGCTTAAGGTCCCACAGCTGATTTCTGAGGTGGAATTTGAATCCAGCAATTTCTGAATCTAAATCATGTGCCTTATTCACTTTCACATTTGAGTCCCTTGTAACTTTGTGGTGTTTTTTAATAGTTTAATATTTTGTATTTCCTCCAATTACATATAAAGTCAATCTTAAAATTCTTTTTTCAAATTTTGAATTTACAAATTCTCTTCTTTCTTTTCTTCTTCCCCTCATTGAAGAGGCAAGCAATTTGACATAAACTATACATGTGTAATCAGGAAAAACACATTTTCATATAAATTATGCTGTGAAAGAAAACTCAGACAAAAAACCCCAAGAAAAATAAAGTAAAAATATCTTCAATCTTTATTTAGACTCCATCAGTACTTTCTCTGGAGGCGGATGACATTTTTCATCATAAGTCCTTCAGAATTATCTAGAAAATTGTATTCCTATTATTGTTCTATAAGAAATGATCACGAGGATGATTTCAGAGAGGTCTGGAGAGACTTATGTGAACTGATGCGAAGTGAAATGAGCAGAACCAGGAGATCATCGTACACAGCAACATCAATATTATACAATGATCAATTCTGATGAACATCACCCTTTCCAACATTGAGATCATTGATGTCATTTCTAATGATCTTGTGATAAAGAGAGCCATCTACACCCAGAGAGAGGACTGTGGGAACTGAGTGTGGATCACAACCTAACACTCTCACTCTTTTTGATGTTATTCACTTGCATTTTGTTTTCTTAATCACTTTCTTTCCTTTTTGATCTGATTTTTCTTGTGCAACAAGAGAATTGTATAAATATGTTTACACATATTAGATTTCACATATATTTTAACATGTAGGAGGGTAAAAATCTGAAACACAAGGGTATGCAAGAGTCAATGTTGAAAAATTATCCCATAGGGACAGCTAGATGGCACAGTGGATAGAGCACCGGCCCTGAAGTCAGGAAAATCTGAATTCAAATCCGGCCTTCGACATTTAATACTTACTAGCTATGTGACCCTGGGCCTCAACAAAAAAGAAAGAAAGAAAGAAAGAAAGAAAGAAAGAAAGAAAGAAAGAAAGAAAGAAAGAAAGAAAGAAAGAAAAAGAAAAGAAAAAATATCTATGTATATATTTTTAAAATAAAAAGTTTTTTTTAAAAAAATTGTATTCCTGGGAATAACTAAGTTATTCACAGTAGATCATCATACAATATGACTGTTAAGGTTTATAATAATGGTTCTGCTCATTTTATTTTGCATCAGATCATGAAAGTCTTTCTAGGTTTTTCTGAGAACATCTTGCTTATCATTTCTTAATTGCATTCTAGCACAATCAAATACAACAACTGTTCAGCCATTCCCCAACTGATGTCCATTCCCTCAATTTCTAATTTCTTGGCCCCACAAAAAGAACTGCTATAAGTAATTTTTGTATGTATTGATCCTTTTCTTTATTGTTTTTTATCTCTGGCATCTAGACCCAATAGGAGTAATGCTTGATCAAAGGGTATGTATGGTTTTATAGCTCTTTGGGCACAGTTCCAATTGCTCTCTAGAATAGAGTATACAACTTCACCAACAATGCTTTAGTGTTTTAATTTTCCCACCTCCCCTCCAATATTTGTCATTTTCCTTTTCTCTGGCTCATAACTCTCACCTCAGAACTGATCTCAAGTTCTAGAATCTACAGTGTTGGCCACAGAGTGATTTATGTCCCTTGATTGTAGCAATAATTCTTGGCAAATGGATGCCATGCAGCCTAGGTATTCTCCAGTTCTCCACCTCTGCTGTCTGCACCTAGAAGGCAGACTGACTGACAGACAGTGTCTCTTGGACTGTGCTTGCCTTACGACAATAATTTCAATTCCCCCAATCTCTTTGGGGCTAGCTTTCCTCCTCATCAACAACCTTGGCTTCTCCTGGAAACTGTCAAGCACCCTGACTCTACGCAGGAAGTATTTTTACCTCTAGGGCAACAGGTGTGAGGACTAACCCCTCAAATGTCTAGCACACACCATTGCAGGATAATGGACATCATTGTTCCATTCTCTTGAGCACTCTTAGTACGCATCCGTGATAATGAAGGAGAAGAAACAGTGATTATTGTTGTTGTTCAATCATTTCATTCATGTCACATTCTCCACAACCCTGTTTGGGATTTTCTTGGCAGAGATATTGGAGTAATTTGCTATTTCCTTCTCCAGTTCATTTTACAGATGAGGAAACTGAGACAAACAGGGTTAAGTATCCCAAATGCAGCCTTTAATATATACAGACTATTTGACTATGGGCAAATGACTTATCCTTTCCATGTTTTCAGGCAGCAAAGAATATTAATTTCAAATATCATCTCTCTGCATCGATGGAGTTTTCATATTGGGAATTTGATAGAAATAGATTTGCTGTAGGATACGGGTAGGGAGGGAGAGGAAAGTAGTAAGGATACTATTGGCTATTGGGAAGGAGGATTTCTGGGAAGCCAATTTGAAGAGACATTGGATTTGGTATCAGAGGCCTTGATTTTGAGTTCTATTTCTTCAACTTACTATTTGTGTGATGTTGGACTGGTTACTTTTTTATTGTGCCTCAGTTTCCTCATCTGTGAAGTAAAGAAGTTGGACTAAATAGTCTCCAAGATCCTTTTTAGTTCTAAATATTATTATCCGATGACTGGAGATGAATGTGGGGACAGGGAGCCATGTGTATGCTCCTTTATGTGTTGTGTGAGTAAGTAAAGGAGGTAGCCCTGTGGGAGGAGGGGGCTGTGGGTTCTAGTGCACAGGGTGGTGACATCTATCAGAACAGAGCAGACCCAGGACAGGCCCTTAGCTCCTGATGCCCTTGATTATGTTTTCCTGCTGCCTCTTCTTCCTGGTGACATTCCTGCCTCCTGCCCAGGATGGAAACCAGGCCACTGTCTGGTCTGAGCTCAGAGGCGGGTGAGGGGCAGGGAATGGGGAATATCCTAATTTTCTACTTTCTCAGGTGCCAGACCTTCAGCATTATAAAGGAACTGAGGAAGGGACAGCAGGACAAGAGGAGGCAAGAACAACCTACCCCTCCATCTCTCTGGGTTGTTGTGGCCCCTTCCCTTTCCCCCATTCAAATTCCCAAAGCTCTGGAACTACTGAACTTGAGATAAGCTGGCTGGGCCCCAAGCCAGATTCCTGTTGGCTGTGGAGAAAAGGCACAGCTCCAACAATGTTTCTATCTCCTCTGCCTCTGATCTGGCCCACGTGAGAACTGTTCCAAGCCCTGCCCTTGGATTTTCCCTGTTTTCTTTTCAAGTCCAATCGATCAGAATTAGAAAGTTAGCCACAGAGGGAGGTAGCAGGAAACTTAGAAGCCCTGGATCAGTGTCCCCCATCCACAAATGTTTTAATAAACACTAGATAGATGAATGAATTATTCTTGAGCTCAAGAGTTCTCAGACTAGCATCCCTCTGCCTTTAAAGTGGGCAGAATGGAGGAACTCAAAACTAGGACTACGAGATCCTCAAGCCACTGTTGAAGAGAGAGGACCTGAATTCAAATTCTCTTTTTGATGCTTACTATCTATTTGGAGGGAAATTTGGGGAGAATTCATTTGTCCTTTCTAGGGATCAGTTTCCTCATCTATGAAATTAGAGGTTGGACCAAGTTAGTCTCCTGAAACCTCTTTCAAATCTTCAATCACTTTCAATCCCTTCGAGCCCCTCCCCAAGCATTGATTCATCTCTATCATTCCAATTATCCTTGTCCTTATAACCAGGGGTTCTGTGGGGTATTCATGAAGGACTAATCTTTTTCGGGGCTGATTACCCATCTTTTGAATCTGCCTGGAACTCAACTTTCACTTGTGGCTCCAGGAAGCTGTAGTATGCACAGCAGCAACCATTTCAGCAGATGGGCTAAGGTTGAGAGTAATTTATATATAATCTGAATCTACCACAGAAGGAAGCAAGGGAGAAAAATGCCAGGTTTAGGACAGGAGAGACCTGGGTTTAGAATTCTGATTCTAATACTAACTAATTCCATAGGATACTAGGATGAGTATTCCATGGATAAGTCTCTTCTGGAAACTCAGTTTTCTTATCTCCTAATGGGAATAATTAAGACCTATAGAGATGAGTTGATCTGATGATATAATGAGGTGACTTTTAATGTATAAAACATGTTAAGTGCTTTATAAATCTAAATCCTTATATAAATATAACTTATTAAGGGAACTATGAACGCTTCTCCCTTTGACATTCATCCCTAGGTGTTTGAAATTCTTCTTGATGCCTTTCTAATGTTATGTCAACCCAAAATCTTGTGTATAGTTAGTCATGGGAAGAAATCAGCACTTAAGCCAATAGCCTCTTGGAGGCTTAAAAGGATCATTCATTCGTCCTCATTTTTTTCTCTCCAGGAAAAATAATTTCTTTTCCTCCAGTCTTCTCTCCAAAGTCTCCCTTTCTGTTTCTTCTTCCAGTTTTTAATAACATGGATTCTCTATCCTGGCTACCATCTAATCACTTTGGGCAATTACTTAACTTTTTTAGCTTTTTAGTTTCTCCATGATGGAGTTACACTAGCTGACCTCCTTCCCTGCTGTGGATACTATTAAATTTATGAAAGGGGGCCCAGAAACCCTTGAACTCCATAGAAAGGATATCCCTTTCCTTCTCTACTCAAAAGCTTATATACTATTATTTATATCTTTTATATAATAATATGTTAGCTAGCATCTCCATTAGAATGTAAGCTCACTGTGAGTAGGGATCACTCCATTCTTTCTGTCTATATTCCCAGAACCTACCACAATTCTTTTGGTATACTAAGCAGATAATTAAAATAAAAAATGCTTGTTGTTTTACTGATTGACTAAAATTTATATTTATAGAACTTTAAGGTTTATAAAAATTTTATTTATATAAACTCATTCTATTTTAACAACCCTATGAGGTAGATACTTACTATTCCTATTTTATAGATGAGAAATTGAGGCCTGGAGAGGAGAAGTGGCTTGTCAATTGCCACACAAGATCTAGGGCTGGATAGGATCTTAGAGGTCATTTTGTGTCCAACAAGAGACACACACCAATACCATATTTGGATCTGCTACCATCCTCTGACCTCTTGGAGGGAAGCCTCCCCGGATTAGGACTCAGGCAAGAAATCAGCTGTTCCTTAGCTGTTTTCTCTGTCCATTCCCATAACAAGGCTCAACTTTCTAGGGCTCAGAGAAAAGACAACTGGGTATCCCTGAGGGGAAGAGTGCAGAAGGGAATGGAATCAAATGTTTCTGGTTTCCTCCCTGAGCTCTCTGGTCTGATCTGTGACAATGGCAGAGATTATGAGGTGTAATGTGGGAGGAAGGGATTTCTATGATGTGGGGATGTAGTCCTTGTTAGCAGAGAGAGGGATTAAATGGAGGGAGAGGGAAGAGGTGAGTGTTTTACGTTTTTCCATACCATGTTCCTTCATTGAAGCATGATTTTGTTTTCTTCCCTGCCTTTATGTATTCTTTTAGATATGCACCTGATATGATTTGCGATGATTTCTCGTCTGCTTTCTCTGCAGCCTGGATTCTTCCTCTAGCCCCCAGCTCTGCCCATATGATTAACTGCCATCTCTGCTCTGTCTGGCTTGTGCCTGTGACCCTGAGCTACCACATCACCCCATATCCGGAGATCTCCTACCTCAGACCTAGGCACTTCCTCCACCCCAACCTCACCCGTCCTGTGCCCTCCCTGCTTCCAGGAAAAGAGATCTAAACACAGCTGGACTCGACGTTACCCTTTGATATCCTCTCCGGATGCACTCAGCTCGGGCTGAGGGGCTCCCCTATCAGTCAGAGTAGTAGGGAAGATGGGAAAGTGCCCTAGGATCCCAGCCCCTAAAACCTAAATGCACTTGGAGTCATCGACTGCTTTAATTGGTCAATTGGAAGGTCTCCCAATCTTCACACACCTCTAATATCTCACAGTGATTGGTAGAGAATTAAGAACTTCTCAATTCCCACCTTCACCACTCCCATAGATGCTCCTGTCACTCTCACCTGGACTATTCTAACAGACTGACTATTCTCCCTTGCCTCCAATCTCTCCCCTCTCTAATCCATTTTTTGAGGCTCCTCAAGTAAACTTTGTAAGGTACAGGCCTGTTTTTTTCCCATCACTCCTATATTCATGGCTTCCTATTGATAAAAGGATCAAATAGAAACTTCTTTTTTTTATCATCCAAGGCTCTTTCACAATTTGGTCCTCTCTACCTGCCAAACCAAATTGAATCTGTTCCCAGAATGTCCACTGGACTGTCTAACCTTCATGTTTTCTTTATTTAATAATATATTTTTTTATTTTTCAAAAGATGCAAAGATAGTTTTCAACATTCATTCTTGCAAAACCTTGTGTTCCAAATGTTTCCTTCCCTTTCCCCCACAATCCTCCTCTAAACATCTGCAGTTCTTCTAAACACATTTCCACAATTATCATGCTGCACAAGAAAAATCGGATCAAAATGGGAAAAAAATGAGAAAGAAAAAAAAAAGCAAGCAAAAAAACAACAACAAAAAGATGAAAATACTATATTGTGATCCACATTCACTCTCCATAGTCCTCTCTCTGAATGCAGATGGTCCTTTCCATCACAAGTCTATTGAAACTTGTCTGAACCAGTTCCTTGTTGAAAAGAGTCAAGTCCATCATAGTTGATCATCTTATAATCTTGTTGTTGCTGTGTACAATGATCTCCTGGTTCTGTTCACTTCCCTTAGTATCAGTTCACGTAAGTCTCTCCAGGTCTCTCTGAAATCATCCTGCTCATCATTTCTTATAGAACAATAATGTTCCAATATTCCATAATGTATTCATCCACTCCCCAACTGATGGGCATCAATTCAGTTTCCAGTTCCTTTTACTGCTACAAACATTTTTGCACATGTGTAACCTCCATACTTTTGCCTGTGATATTTCTTATTCCTGAAATGCTCTTTCTAGCTATGTTTTCCTGGACATTTTCCATGGTGATCAACATGTTGTTGTTCGGTCATTTTTCAGTCATGCCTTATTCTTAACAGTTCCATGTGGGGCTTTCTTGGCAGAGATGAGTGGTTTGCCATTTCCTTCTTGTGTTCATTGACATTGACAGATGAGGAAACTGAGGCAAACAGGTTAAGTGACCTGCCAAGGGTCACACAGCTAGTAAATGTCTGAGGCCAGATTTGAACTCAGAAAGAGGAGTCTTCCTGATTCTAGGTCCAGCTGGAAGGAACATTAGAGGTCACCAAGTACAACTCTCTCATTGCATAGAGGAGAAAGTGAGGCCCCTAGAGTTTAAATGGCTTGCCCAGAGTCATGAAGTTATTAAGTATCTGAGACAGGTTTCAGAACCCAAGTGTTCCTGACTTCAAACCCAGAACTCTATCATTACACCTTGAATGAGTGCATTTATGAATGAATAAATGAACATAATTAAATGGAGAGGACACACATAATGATAATTAATATTCCCCCCTTCCGCATGTTTCACAGGTGTCCAGCAAAGTCAGTTAGGATGCTGTTTTTGGGCTCTACATTCACCTGGCTTGGAGATGATCCCCAGTTTTGATTGATCCTCCTAGTGCCAACCTTGGACATCTCCTGATCTCAGGCCCCAAGTTTCTTCCTTTGGAGTCCCATGTTACACCAGAATAGAGCCATCAGTTAGAGGGGAGGGGGGATGTGGAGGGGAGGGTCAAGCTCTCTGAGCTGGGGAGGAAGGGATGGCCTGCCGTTGCTCATTTCCTGGCTCTCTTGTTTGCATTTGCCCCTGGCTTCTGGTCTCTGTTTCCGCACCCACCCCAGCCACCCTCATGGAGTTCAGGGGAATTCTCCACTTCGACTAATAAACCTGCTGTTCACCAACCCCACCCCCATTCCCTTTTGTCCAAGCCCCAGCTTCTTCTGCCGCTAGGATTTTTCTTGGCTCGGGATACTGTCTTCCCTCTTCCTCTTCCCCTTCATGGATAAAACAGGAGTCAGGAAAAGCTGTGTGACCTGGGCAAATAAGTCACTTAACTTTGTTTGCCTCAGTTTCCTCATGGGTAAAATGAAACAGAGATAGCCTACAGGGCCCCAGAGAGTCTGCCTCTCTCTGAGCCCCAGTTTATCTCCCTATAAAATGGGAGGCTCAGACAAGACAATCTCTAAGTTCTTTCTATCTCTAAGTCTACTGATTTAGGAAAGTTCCAGAACTAGGGAGTAGGACAATGGAACAGCCATTTCTGTATCTTTGCCAAGAGAACGCCATTGGGGTCTTGGAGAGTCAGCCATGACTGAAACAACTTAAAAACAAATGAGATAAGCCTGGAGGTTCTTTCTGTTATAATCGATGAGCCTACCTTTCTCAGACTCCTGGTACCAGAGCTCTGTCCACTCCAGGGGAGAGTTGCCTGCCTCTCTGTGTCTGTTTCTGGTCTATTTAAGTCTGGAGTTCTTAATCCCCAAGTAGTCCATGGATAGGTTTCAGAAGTCCTTTGTACTTGGATGGGAAAAAAATACATCTTTATTTCACTATAAATAGTTCAAAGTCTATGCATTTTACTTTATCATTTAATAATGGTTATTCTTTTTTATAATATTTTATTTTTCCAAATGAATGCAGATAGTTTTCAACATTCACCTTTGTAAAACCTTGTGTTCCAAATTTTTCTTCCTTTCTCCCTCCTTTCCAAGATAGCAAGCAATCTCTAATAGGTTAAACATGTTCATTTCTTTTAAACATATTTCCATATTTGGCAAGCTGTGCAAGAAAAATCAGATCAAAAAGGAAAAAAAAAAACACAAGAAAGAAAAAAAGCAAACAAACAACAATAACCAAAAAAGATGAAAATACTATGTAATAACGTGATTCTTAAGACAAGGATCTGTAGGTTTCACTATCCTGACAAAAGGATACATGACACACACACACACACACACACACACAAAATGATTAAGGACCCCCTGGTCTGAGTCCTGGTTAAGGCTATCCCAGGCATAACTTTATAATTGGGAAGTTTTCTCTTTGGTGCCCATGTTCTCCCACTAATCTCTACACTATCCCAATGACACTCCTATTAGAGAAATTTCCCTGGTTCCCAAATCTCTTGTGGGTTGAGAGGAAGAGACATGAGAATGCATTTTATAAAATGAGGCAGGGAGATCTAGGAGGGAAGTTCCAGAACCAAGATTGGGTTTCTTTTCCTCAGATTAATTCAGTGGTCCTCAAAGTGTAGTCCAAAGAATTGTTGGGGTCTCTGAAACCCTTTCAGAGGGTCTACAAACTCAAAATTATTTTTTATTTCTAACATAGTAAATAGCTATAAATATAACCCATGTGAACAAAAACTCTTTGAACAGATCCTCGATATTTTTTTTTTTTTTTAACAACATGAAGATACTGAGAACAAAGGTTTGAGAACCACTGGATTAATGTGTGTTTGAGCAGAGGAAAAGCTCCGAGGTGAGGTAATATCTATGAGAACTTTGACAAATCATTTAATTTCTTTGGCCCGCATAAAAATGAAAGGGTTGAGTTAGAAGCCTCAGAGGTCATTTCCAGCTCTAGTTCTATGAGAAAGAAGAGGGGACCTTTGTGAAGGGCAGGGGTGGGGACTCTCCTGGCTGAATCTGGAATGCAGATGAGAAAAGTGACTCAGGGAAAGGGGAATACTATGAAGAGCTAGGTTTTGTTTTCCAGTAAATGTGAGGACACTAAGATGTGATATTGATCCAGAGCAGAGGGACCCCCTAAAAAGTGTTTAAGACTGGTTTCAAGAAAAAAGAAAGAAGAGCAGGGATGGGAGGGAATAAAAGGAGACCAGATGGAAAGCTCAGCACATGGATACTGAATAAGGGCTGAGTACCCATTATCTCTTTTTTTTTTGTTTGTTTGTTTTGTTTTTTTTTTTGTTTTGTTTTTGTTTGTTTTTTTTTTTTTTTTTTACATGTTGGGTAGTATCTGAACTTTTTTTTTTTTTTTTAATTTAATAGCCTTTAATTTACAGGATATATACATGGGTAACTTTACAGCATTAACAATTGCCAAACCTCTTGTTCCAATTCTTCACCTCTTACCCCCCCCCCCCCCCCCCCCTCCCCCCGCCGATCCCCCCCCCCTCAACAACCTAAAATATAACTTAGATACACAATAAGTATACATGACCAAAACATTATTTTGCTGTACAAAAAGAATCAGACTCTGAATTATTGTACAATTAGCTTGTGAAGGAAATCAAAGATGCAGGTGTGCATAAATATAGGGACTGGGAATTCAACGGAGTACCCATTATCTCAAGAGAAAGGTGCTTCAGAAATTTCCTGTAGGTAGAGCACAGGAAGAAAGAGGCAAAGCTGATGGGTCATCTGGAGGCCAAAAGAACATTTTGGACCTAAAAACAAAGAGAAAATTTTGATGTCCAGAGAAGAAAGGACACCTTGTCTCCAATGCCCTAAGTCCTGGGGTTGGAAGTGTGTGCATGTGCTTGTTGGGGGCAGGGAACTCAGGCTGAGGGGAAGTTGGGTATGAAGTGTCAAGGTGGGAAGTATGAAAGAACAATGGCCTGGACAAGATCTGGGGAGGAGCCTGAAAATTAGATCATAACATTAGATCATCATCATTTTAAGCTGGAAGAATCTTGGAGATTACTGAGACCCACCTTTCTATTTTTACAAATGAGGAAACTGAGACATAGACAAATTGTTACTTTCCCATGTTCACACAGTCAGTACTTTCAGTGTCTAGTGGGGTATTTGAACCCTTTTTTAAGTATCTGAGGTGGGAATTTGACTCCAAATGCAGTTTCCCCTTCACCATATCATACTGAGAGTTCACCAGGAATGCCTCAAGGGAGTGTTTTTATACTTGAAACCCATGCCTAAGTGAGTAATTGTTGTTCAGTCACGTCAGTCATATCCAACTCTTCATGATTTGGGGTTTTCTTGGCAAAGACATTGGAGTAGTTTGCCATTTACTTCTTCAGTTTATTTTATAGATTAGGAAATTGAGGCAAATAGGGTGACACAGCTGGTAAGTGTCTTAGGTCTTCTCGACTCCAAACCCTAGTGCTTCTATCCACTGGGAAATCTAGATGCCAAACTTAAAACTTTAACAAGGACGGGGCTATCTGGGATTTGCCCTCCGGCACTGAATTTTGAAGCCGCTGGAAGCACTTGCAGTCCCACAGTAGAAGAAACAAGTGTCGCAATTAATTAGCAAGAAGAATTAGTAAAATTAGGAAGCTGCCAGATGGTCTTTTTCGCACCTCCTCCCCTGGAGAGCTGGCTGAGCTCCTCTGTAGATGTCTAATCCCGTTCGTTGCTCCCCAGTGAGCACATTTCATGGCGTGTGCCTCAGCAGAATCTTAGGCTGCCCTAAGACCAAAACTTCCTAGCTATGGCTCTGGTGTGTATTGATGTTTTGCCTCAATTATTCTTTATTCACAGAATTTCAGAACTGGAAGGAACCTCAAAATCACCTGACTGAATCCTTCTTTATTACAGAGGATTCTTAAATCCAGAGTAGAAAAGAGATTTTGCTCAAGATTACAACTTGAAGTTCTCCTAAAATAGCAATGATAGATGGGAGGGACCCAATGTCAAAGTATGGGAATGAAAAATTAAAGGATCTGGATTCTATCGCAGGTCTGCTTTTTACTGTCTCTCCTACTGTGATCAAGCCCCCTTCCCTCAGTTTCCCTTCCCAATAGAAAATAAACACATTTCTTGGTCTTCCTATAATTAACACCTTCCCCAGGACCTTATAAAAGGCAGACTATTAATAACTATTTGTTGAGATGAATTCTCTCGACTGTAAAATGAGATTATTGAACTAAATTTCCTTTCCATCTCTAAATCTATGACCCTATTAACTTCTTTTTCCCTTGGAATTCCACCCCACCCCCATCCCTCCCCCTCCTACCCGTAAGAAAAGCCCAGGACACAAAAAGCTGCATGATGGAGAAAGAGCACTAGTCTTTTTCAGGAGACCTGCCTTTGAAATATGGCTTGGCTTTTAGCCCTCGAACAAGTCATCCCTTCAGTCTCATTTTCTCACCTGTAAATTGAAGCGCATAATTTTACTACCCACTTCACAGTAATATTGTGAGCACAGTTGCTATTATTATTATTATTGATCTAAGTTGATCTATGATTTCACTAGGGTGTGGGAGCTCCTTCCACCATTACAGGTCAACTTCTCTGTAATTTAAAGTCTCATCATCTTAACTGCCTTGCTTCTTGAATCCTTGGAGGCCACTGAGACCAATCTTCATATTTTACAAATGAGGATATTGAGGCACAGAGAGGTTGTTTCTTTCCTGTGTCCAAATCAGCAAATGAAAGTTCTCTGTCCATTTTCCCTTAATAGAGTGCCCTTCCCCCTGCCTCCCTCCTGAGGACAATGGCCTATGGTAGAAGGGAGAACCACCCTTGTAGAAAGGGTTTCTAACTTCATCCTGCCTGTTCCCTATATAAGCAGAAACACCATACTCTCCCTCCTTAAACTCAGAACCAACCCCTACCCAATTCTCACCAAGATGAGCAGCCCCTCTGTCTCCCACCCCACCCTGCTCCACGCTGACCCCCTGCCAGTTCTATTTGATATCCCCTGCCTCCACCAGGTACCCAGTTCTCACCTTCAGGGGAGGGGGTGGTGGTGAGGTCAGCTGTGAGGGGCAGGATCAGGGGGCTGGGGTGGTGATGGTGGCAGTGTGTGTAACCTTGATTACTCATGGACCCGGCCCTTCCCGGTGGGGTGGGGTGGAGGAAGTGACTCAGTCCTTGTAGGCAATTCATGCTTCAGAGGACTGACTTGCCTTTTCAACCCAATGAGCCAAGACATTTGTCCCAACAGGATCTAAGGGGGGGTGGGGAGAGGGAGGAGGAAGAAGGCAGAATATTAAAGGGATAGAGCCTGCAATTGTTTCTCTGCTTGCAGCAGGTTTTTAGGTCTAGTATCCTAAGGAGTCTATGATCAGTGTAGCCACAGCTAAAAGTTTAACATTCAGGGTGGGGGGGGGGGGAATATAAGCAACTAAGTCTCAGAGCTGGGTGCTTTTCAGATGGGGGTAAGGATTTCTTTTGATCCCTTTGAAAACTATTCTTAATGGGTTTTGTGCCACAGGCAGTCTGGCAGAGCAGAATAATTTTTTAAAAATTCATAATGTGGAAGGAAATGTTCGATTTCAGTTATAAGTTAAGGAAAATAAAGTTATAATTTTTTTTCTCTCTGAACTCTGTATCTATGGATATCAATTCAAGAATTCCAGCCCTGTCATAGTCTCAGGATGAAGAATAAATATATACAAAGTGTGTGTGTGTGTGTCCATATACATATATGTATATATACACATATAAAAATATATTTCTATATATATATACACTTTTATGCATATGTGTATATACTATATATAACTAATGTATATACATTAATGTATGTGTGTATATACAATGTATAGATAGCAAAGGAAATTGTTTTGTTTAATTATGCATATTTGTTCCTAGCTAGGTGGTGTAGTGATGAGCCTGAACATTATAAATGTGGAAATATGTATGGAAGAAATGTATTTTTTAAAAGAGTAATTTTTTTGCATTTTATAATCATTAAAGCTTTTTATTTTCAAAATATATGCAAAGATTGTTTTCAACATTTACCCTTGCAAAATCTTGTGATCCAATTTTTTCCTTCCTCCCTCCCCCTTCTCCCTCCCTTAGATGGCAAGTAATCCAATAAATGTTAAATATGTGCAATTCTTCTATACATATTTCTATAATTATCATGTGGTACAAGAAAAATCAAATCAAAAAGGGGAAAAAAATAAAATGTAAGCAAACAACAAAAAAGGTGAAAATATTAACTTAGTCCCCACAGTTCTCTCTCTGAGTACAGATAGCTCTCTCTACCACAAGTCCATTAGAACTGGCCTGAATCATCTCATTGTTGAAAAGAGCCACATCTATCAGAATTGATCATCATATAATCTTGTTGCTGTGTACAATGTTCTCTTGGTTCTATTCACTTCACTCAGCATCAGTTCAAGTAAGTCTCTCCAGGACTCTCTGAAATTATCCTGCTGGTTGTTTCTTATAGAGCAATAATAGAATACTGCACGTTTAACAATGGATTACTTGCTGTCTAGGGAAAGGGTATGGAGAAAAGGGAGGGAGAAAAATTTGGAACACAAGGTTTTGCAAGGGTGAATATTAAAAACTATCTTTACATGTATTTTGAAAATAAAAAGCTATCAGTGATGGGCCTGGAGTCAGGACTCATCTTCCTGAATTGAAATCTGGCCTCAGATACTGACTAGTTGTGTCACCCTGGGCAAGTCAATTAAAACGCTATTTGTCTCAGTCTTCTCATTTGTCAAATGAGCTGGAAAAGAAAATGGCAAATCATTTCTGTATCTTTGCCAAAAAAACCCCAAATAGAGTCATAAGGAGTTGGGCACAACTGAAAGATGACTAAATTTGTTCAAAAGATTTTATTTTCCTTTTCAAAAGACAGGGGATGAAAGAAAAGATAATCAAGGTTGGGTGTTTTTTTTTTGGAGGGGGGGGAGTTTGGTAATTGGTAAAACTAAAGTGTAATTTTAAGAAGAGCCTCAGTCTTATTGAGTTCCTGGAGATCAAAGGGGATCAAAGACTGGGGGGTTGAAAGTATTTGTCAGGAATGGGGGGGGGGGGAATTGGGGGCAGCTAGGTAGAGCAGTGGATAGAGCACCGGCCCTGGTCAGTTCAAATCTGGTCTCAGACACTTAACACTCATCAGCTGTGTGATCCTGGGCAAGTCACTTAATCCCAATTTCCTTGCCAAAAAAAGGAATGGGGGGCTCCGTGTCAGAGTGAGGACATTATTGTCAAGGTGTAAGCTCAGTATCAGGGATGGAAGCTCTCTGTTGCAATGAAAGCACATTGTGGCTTCTAAAGTCCTGCCTTTTGCAAGAAGCTTTTCCTCTGAGACTTCCCACCTTCATTTATCCTGTTTGTATTTGTCTGCAGCTATCTCCCCCATTTTCCTTGAGAACAAGAATTGTCTTTTGTCTTTCCTTGTGTCCCCAGCACTTAACACAGTCCCCAGCACTAGTAGGGGCCTAACAAATGCTAGTTGATGATTGCGTGTCAGTGATAGTGGCTTGGTGTCACCACTGGGAAAAGACATTCAGCATCATGGATGGAAGAATCAAGCTTGGAAATGAGGGACTTAAGGTTAGAATGGGAGCACAGCAGCCTAGATGGAGAGCTGAGCAACAGGGTTGGAAACTCAGGATTTGTTAGTTAGGATTAGGTTTGGGGGTGTCATGTATTAGGGACTCATAGGGAAGATTGGGGCAAGTTAGTATCAAAGCAAAAAGCTCTGTTTCATTGATAGAAGCCATTTGTGTTAATAGCAATTCTTTCTGACCCTGATCATATCTGACCTCTTGTCCTGGAGAACTCTTCCCCAGCAGACTGATAACATTTTTTTTCTTTTTTTTTAAATTAAAGTTTTTCATTTACCAAACATATGCTTGGGTAATTTTTCAACACTGACCCTTGCAAAACCTTCCATTCCAAATTTCCCCCTTCTTCCCCCCACCTTATCCTCTAGATGACAGGTAGACTGATAATATTCTGAGGGAAGGGACTCATTCATCAGTTGGCTTAATGTCTGTCATTCTATCATATCTGATTTCTTAGTCATGCCTGTGTTTTCCTGAACATGTACTTTTAAGAAATCAAATGGAACATGTCCATTGAATATTTTAAATTTAATTTTAAAAATCAGTTTTGTTGATGTCTACTGTTTATACATCACAGCTCTTCTGGGATATAGCCTCCAACTGCCAATCTAATGAAACTTTCCTTTGCATTAAAAACAAAACCAAAAAAATCTCAACTGATTCACTGAACATCCTTGACAGTATATGCCCATACCTTTGCTGTGGAGGAGATATGTTTCATTTTCTGTTTCCCAGAACCATTCTAAGGTGGCTTTCAGGGAATGGGGGAATTAGGGAGGAAATAGTGCCCCTTGACTGAAGTACACTCAATCTGAGTGAGTCCTGGAACAGACTTGACCTGACCTGTCTGAAGGGCTCAACTTGACCCTCTATAACCCTTCTAGCCCCAGGCCTCCACCAACTACTGCCTTGATCATTAGGCAGGACACAGGGAAAAAGGAAATAATCTCATAGGAAAAGTCCTATGTGGTGGGGAGCAGGAAGAGAAGGCTCACTGGGAAAGGCCTATTACAGAAGGTAGCATTTGGCCCGAGTCTTGAAGAAAGCCAAGAGGCAGCAGGGAGGAGGAATAATATTCCCAATATATTGGAGAGAGCATGCAGAAGAATTGAATGGGAAAGGGGACATGGTATCCTGTTCCAGAAAATGCAAGAAGGCCAATGCCTAGCACAGTATGAGGGGAGTGAAGTGGTGAAGTGAAAGAAGAATGGAAATCAGAAAGCTGTAAAAAAAAAAAATAGTTTGTATATATCTTGTATTTATTTATAGGTGAAAATATCACACACAGAGAGAAAGTTCCTTGAGGGCAGGGATTGTTTGGTTTTGTCTTTGTAAAGCTAAAGTCAGACACACAGCAGACATGTAATAGATGCTGTTAAATTAAGTTGAGTTGACTCGACTTGAATTTCCTTACATTGAATTGATTTGCTTCGAATTATCTGGACTTGATTTGAATCTTCTTGAGTTGAATTTACTTGATTTGAATTTTCTTGAGTTGACTTGTTTTGACTTGACTTAAATTTCCTCAAGTTGACTTGAATTGAAAAGAGAAACAGATTCCCAGAATGGTAAGGAATCTTGAAAATGACCTTGGTGTTCTGGTTCCTCAGCCCAAATAATAAGGAGAAATTAGGTTGGGCTATGGAGTGGGAGAGCAGCTCCTGGGAGATCCTCCAGGAGGAATCGGATATTTGTTCCATTCTCTGGGGGTCATGGCCACAGTGCTTCCCCTAGAATTAAGTAGGATGTGTACCTGCTCAGCTCAGGCAGGACACAGGCTCAGGGATCACCCTCCTTCCTCAGAGACACTACAGTGGAAAAGTTTGTTTTATCTGTGGCTCCATACCTACTCAGTCTTTCTCAAAATCTTCTTAAATTCCCTGAACTGCTGCCTACCTCACCTGTCTTCTGAAAATTATAGAGTAATTAATCAGTCAGTCAACAAGCATTTATTAAGTTCTTACTTGGAGCAGTGGGTAAAGTATCTGGCTTGGAGTCAGGAAGACCTGAGTTGAAATGTAACCTCAGACATTTACCAGATTTAGTATGATGCTATCTACTTCACTTTGCTCATCCCTCAAATAAGGTAGAGAGGGAAATGGCAATTCACTCCAATATCTTTGCCTTGGAGTCATGAAGATTCAGACTGTAATGACTGAACAATAGGAACAACAAACAAAAAACAAAATCTGTCAAGCATCGTGCTAAAAGCTGAGGATAAAAAGGCAAAAGTAGGCCCTGACTTCAAGAAGATTGTATTTTAAGAAGGGAGGTGTCAAACAAGAACATAATTAGGTACATACAGGAAATATACAAGTAGATTGAGGGAGGCAAGGAAAAGAAACCTATAGAAGGGATTTGAGCTGGTTCTAAGATAGAAGCCAGAGGTGATAGGGGAAAACATTTCAGGTCCAGGGGCCAATGAGGGCAAACAAAAAGAGTAAGAGTTATGTGTTTAGAATGTGTTTTTCAGTTGTGTCCAGCTTCATGATCCAATATGGAAAGGAATAATATCTCCTCTTCATTTCCAAAGCCACTGCTATAATTCTTAGCTATAATGTATATATATATATACATATATATAT
Organism: Sarcophilus harrisii; assembly: GCF_902635505.1. Lineage (NCBI taxonomy): Eukaryota > Metazoa > Chordata > Mammalia > Dasyuromorphia > Dasyuridae > Sarcophilus > Sarcophilus harrisii. The sequence goes on along the minus strand of NC_045429.1, from coordinate 329,919,397 downwards.
ATATATATACACAATATATAATTGTAATAGCCTCTTAAACGACTTCCTTCCTCATCTTGCTTCCTTCTCCAGGTTGAACACTACTTTGCTATTTATTTTCCTAATCCATAGGTTTGCACAGAGAAAGGAGGAGTTGGGAGCCAGGGAATTTGACAAGTAAAGTTCAATATGAATAAATAGTTCCTTATTACCTACCAGATAAAATTATAAAATGACAACACTAAGAATAGAATGGGATGGTAGGGATCATTTATTCCAGAACCCAGGATGGAGATGTAGCTCTAAGTCTGTAAGTTGGCACTCAAGAACCTCTCCAACCTCTCTTTTACATATTTCTCCATCTTTTTTTTTTCTTCAGTCAATCAGAGTTAAGTTACTTGCCTAAGGTCATACCATTATTATGAGTGTAAGGATCGATTTGAACTCAGGTCCTCCTAACTCCAGGGTTGGTGCTATAGTCCTAGCTGTCTCCTATTTCTCCATTTTTTAATTTAAGTTTTTATTTTTTAAAAATCAATTTATTCATTTTAAAATTTATTTTTATAAGATTTTGATTCACATTTTTTCTCCCTCTCTTCATCCACTCCTTTCTCCCCAAGACAAGAAGTAATCTTATGTAGGTTGTACATGTAGAATCATATTAAATATATTTCTACATTAATCATATTGTGAAATACTCAGGACCAAAGGAAAAAACCATAAGAAAAAAACATCAACAAAAGTGAAAATAGTATACTTCAATCTGATTGCATCGTTCTTTCTCTAAATGTGGATAGCATTTTCTATCATGAGTTTTTTGGAATTGTTTTAGATCATTGTATTTCTGTGAAGAGCTAAGTCTATCAAAATCGATCACCCACAATTGTTCCAGTATACATTTTTCCCTTGGTTCTGCTCACTTCATTTAGTATGAGTTTCTAGGTTTTTCTGAAATCTACCTGCTCATCATTTCTTAAAGAACAATAGTATTTGAGTGGATGCCCATCAGCTGGAAAATGGCTGAATAAATCATGGTACATGAATGTTATGGAATATTATTGTTCTATAAGAAACAACAAGAATGATTTTAGAGAGGCCTGAAGAGACTTATATGAACTGATGCTAAGTGAAATGAGCAGAAATAGGAGATCATTGTACATGGCAACAACAATATTATACAACAATCAATTCTGATGGATGTGACTCTTGCCAGCAATGAGATGATCAGGGACAGTTCCAATGATGTTGTGATGAAGAAAGTCATCTACATTAAATGAGGTCTATGGGAACTGAATATGGATCATAACATAACATTCTCACTTCTATTTTTTTGTTGTTTGTTTGCATTTTGTTTTCTTATTAATTTTCTTTCTTTTTTAATCTGATCTTTCTTGATGTACAAATAGGTTTACATATATTAGATTTAACATATGTTTTAACATATATAACATATATTGGATTACTTGCCATCTAGGGATGGGTTGAGGGAAAGGAGGAAAAATTTGAAACACAAGGCTATGCAAGGATCAATGTTGAAAAATTATCTGTGCATATATTTTGAAAATAAAAAGCTCTCCATAAAAAGGTAAAAAGAACTCTTGAAAATTGTATTTCTGTTATGGGTATACATAGAGGGCACATGTATAATTTGGTTTTACTGTTATAAAAAGGGAACTAGAGATAGAAAGGGGATTGTATCAGAAAAAGAGAAAAGTGGAGGTAATATGAGGGAAATTATATCTCATGAAGAGGCAAAGGAAATCTATTATATTTGAGAGAAATAAGGGAGGGGGGGTAAATATTGTGTGAATCTTACTCTCATCATCATTTGGCTCAAAGAGAAAATATTAGACATATTTGGTTTACAGAGAAACTTCTCTCACCTTATTGAAAGTGGGAGGGGAAAGGCAAAAAGGGAAGAGGTAGGCTAAATAGAAGGGAAAACAGAAATAGTAGGTGAATGATATAAGAAAGAGGGAGGGACTCTAAAGGGAGAGAGATTCTAAAGGGGGTGAGCTGCTTGAGGCAAGTGATGCTCATAAGTTAAATACTGGGGAGGAGAGAAAAGGGAAAAGGAAAAAGAAAAATATAATCTGGGGATAATAAGATGGCAGGAAATACAGAATTAGTAGTTTTAGCTATAAATGTGAATGGGGTGGAAGTTGATAGCAGACTGGATTAAAAGCTAGAATCCTATAATATGTTTACAAGAAACACATTTAAAGCAGAGTGATACATACAGAATAATGTTTCAGGTGAAGTTAAAAAAAAAAAAAAAAAGCAGGGGTAGCCATCCTGATCTTGGATTGAGCAAAAGCAAAAATTCATTTAATTAAAAGAGATAAGGAAAGAAACTATATCTTGCTAAAGGGTACCATAGAAAAATGAAGCAATATCAATACAAAATATATGCACCAAGTGGTATAGCATGGAAATTCCTAAAGGAGAAGTTAAGAAAGCTTCAAGAAGAAATAGATAGCAAAACTATAATAGTGAAAGATGTTGATTTTGCTCTCTCAAAACTAGATAAATCAAACCACAAAATAAATAAGAAAAAAATCAAAGCGGTAAATAGAATATTAGAAAAGTTAAGTATGATAGATCTTTGGAGAAAACTGAATGGTGACAGAAAGGAGTTCACTTTCTTCTTGGTAGTTCATGGAATCTATACAAAAACTGACCACATATTAGGACATAAAGACCTCAAAATCAAATGCAGAAAGGCAGAAATAGTAAATACATTTTTAAGATCATGATGCATTAAAAATTACATTCAATAAGAAGACAGGGGAAAATAGACCAAAAAGTAATTGGAAACTAATTAATCTCATTCTAAAGAATGAATTATAGACACAATTAATAATTTCATCCAAGAGAATGACAATAATGAGACAACATACCAAAATTTTATATTTCTAGATGCTTACTTGCATAAAATAAAGAGATCAATGAATTGGGCTTGCAACTGAAAAAGCTAGAAAAAAAGCAAATTAAAAACCCTCAATCAAATACCAAACTTGAAATTTTTAAAATAAAAGGATAAATTAATAAAATTGAAAGAAAATAAAAAGTTTTAATAATAATTAAAAAAGAACAATACTATTCCATTTCATTCATATACCACAACTTGCTCAATAATTCCCAATTGATGGGCATTCCCTCAATTTCCAATTTTTGCCACCACAAAGAAAGCTGCTTTAAACATTTTTTGTACATGTGGGTATTTCTCTCTTTATTATGATTTCTTTGGGATACATACCCAGTAGTGGTATTACTGAATCAAAGGGTATGCACAGTTTTGTAGCCCTTTAGGCATACTTCCAAATTGTTCTCCAGAATGATTAGATCAATTCACAACTCAATCAACAATGCATTCCATTTTTTGGATCCAATTTGGATCCAATGCATCCGATTTCCCCACATCCTCTCCAACATTTATCATTCTTTTTTTCTGTCATATTAGTCAATCTGATAAGGATGAGGTGGTATCTCAGTTGTTTTACTTTGCCTTTCTCCAATGGTGTCCTAGAGCATTTTTTTATATGACTATAGATGGCTTTAATTTCTTTATTTGAAGACTGCTTGTTCTTATCCTATAACCATTTATTTATCAATTGGGAAATGACTTGCATTCTTATGAATCTGACTCAGTTTTTTATACATTTGAGAAATGTGACCTTTATAAAAAACACTGGATATAGAAGTTGTTCCCCTGATTGTGGTTTCCTTCCTCATCTTGGTTGCATTGTTTTTATGCAAAAACTTTTAAATTTAATGTAATTAAGATCATCTAATTTGCATTTCATAATGTTCTTTATCTCCTGTTTGATCATAAATTTTTCCCTTCTCCATAGATCTGACAGGTAAACACTTCCCTGCTCTCCTAATTTGCTTATTATCTTCTATGTCTAAATCATATGCATATTTAGACCTTATCCTGGTATAGGGTGTGAGATGTTGGTCAATCCTTAGTTTCTGCCATACCATTTTTATTTTTTGTCAAATAATAAGTTTATATCCCAGAAGCTGGAGTCTTTGGGTTTATCAAATAGTAGATTACTTATAGTCATTGATTATTGGATTTTGTGTAGTTAACCTATTCCACTGATCTACTACTTTATTTCTCAGCCAAAACCAACTAATTTTGATGATTGCTGCTTTATAATATAGTTTTAGGTCTGGTATGGTTAGGCCCCCTTCTTTCGCATTTTTTTCATTACTTCTCTTGATATTCTTGACCTTTTGTTCTTCCAGATGAATTTTGTTATTATTTTTGCTAGCTCTGTAAAATAATTTTGGCAATCTATTTCTCTATTTTTAATAATAAATATTTATGTGTGTTGTGGACAGCTCACCCCGGAGTCAGGAAGGCAAGTCTCTTAATTTCCAGTCAAGATTATAAATTACAGAACACATAGGGATCTGTATTAGAGAAATTTCCTTACTAGGAGTTTCTTAAGTCAGTGAAATCACTGGTCTGGTCCTCTCTGAAAAATAGATTTAAAAGCTGGAAGCAACTTTAGTCTACCCAAAATACAGTTCCTAAATTTTTAAGATACATATATATGTGCATAATATATATTTCAATAGAATTGATTTTTGTGTACTATTTTGTATTTTATATCATGTACTTTAAAATTATTTATTTCATATTTCATTTATGCAACAAAACAAACACTTCCATAGCATAATATAATAATAATAAATAACATAATTGCAAATAAAACTGCAAATCTACTATGTACAACATATGTACAATAATAATAATAAAGTTATCATGTAAATTTTTAAAAATTTTCTTTCTTCCCCACATATTATCTATTTTCTTTTGAAGATTCTTTTGAGAAGGGGTCCATGAGTTTCACCAGACTACCTACTAGAGAATTCCCTTACAACAAATGAAGAATGACTGATCTAGTATAATCTTAGAAGTGAGGAAACTAAGATTATGAATCGCCTAAGATTACTCACGATTGCCCAATAGTAATCCCCTGCTGTTGTTAAACTGGTTTCCACATCTCTGAATATATCATATACATTCCTACCTGCACTTTTAAAAAAATTATTTTCAAATCAAAATTATTTTTCCAGACAGTAAAAAAAAAAAAAAAAATCTACCTTTTCCCCCTCCCTTTCCCTTAAACCTCCCTAACTTAATTACAATCTGGATCTCCAGACGGCTTCTAATTACTTTTCCAGTCAGATTCAAAGGATTGCCCTGAGTGTGATAGAATTTTCTGGAACCACAACTCATGTGACCCCACTGGTATGATCTCCATTGATTATCTGTTAGACTTAATTAGCTTTTGGAAAGAGTACTTATTAAACATGTATATCGGGAATAGTTGTCACAGAAACATTTTCCCAAATCAGCAATCTTCCCTTGTACAAAAAAGTTCCTGGAGAGAATAGACTCAAACTTAAGAGGGCACATGTGGTCAGAACACAGGATAAGTTCCTACTAATCCTACTAATTTTTTTTCTCTTCATGGAGTGGACACGATGGGGAATATCAGATTTTTCAATCTTTCAAAATTCACCAGGTCATCACTTGGTCAATAACAGAAAAGAGAGAAACCAGATTTTATGCCCCTTCTTTCTCCCAATGGCATTTCCCTTTTAGGAATTCTTTACCACTTGGATTCAATTACCACTCAACTGGCTGAATATACCATGCCAAAGTGGCCTAGAAGTATGAATTATACTTTCAGTCAACCATGAAATATTTCCCAAGAAGTGTTTATCTATTGTTATGTGATGAGCAAAAGACTTCACTTTTCCCAAATTGATTAAAGATTTGTTTGTACCTCCTTTACACCTTTGACTAATTAATTGATTTAGTCCAGATTTAAGGCCTTCTATGTTTGCCTTTATTGAGGGATTTATAATGAAACTTCTACAAGTAAGTTCCTCCTTAGAACTTCCATTTGATGAAGGACCTATGCCACCTTTGCTCACCTCTAACCTAAACTCAATTTTTGATTCTCTGTTCTACCTTTCAATTCCCCATTTCCTGAAGAGATCTTTCTCTTGCATCCCCTTTCAACTCTTTTTATATGTTGTCTTCCTCATAACAATATAATCTCTTTGAAGGTAGAGATTATCTTTTCTTTTTGCTTGTATTTCTACATGATAGATGCTTAATAAATGTGTTATCTAATCTAATGCAAAGAGAAACAGATATTCAGAAAAGATAAATAATACCATGACAGATGTCCCAAAGACACCAGGACTAAAGGATTCCAGTAACCTTGATATTTCAAGCTTGGATGCTGAAATTAGTGGTTTGCTGTCATCACTGAAAAACAACATAGATGATGATGAGAACTCTTTGGAAAAGTTATAAATCATTGCCTTTCACTGACCAAGAAGAAACAAGTGATCAGAATATTTTTATTTTTAAAAGGTTAAAGCAAAGATGAGGTGGGATTTAATCAATTGAACCTACATGTTGGGCTTGGCTACAAAAAAAATGAATTGTTGATGTCTCATTTCAAAGCCTGCATACTAATAACAGTTGCTGAAATTGTTATTTTAAAAAAAATAAAAAGAAAAGAAGAAATTCTTTATATAGATCTGAAAAGTTTGATATCATAGAGAGTAATAGGAATATCACAGATGAATGTATAGCAGAAAAGAACAATAATTCATTGTTATTGAAAAGAGCTAACAACAAAACCCATAATTTTAGTTGCTTGTTTATAAATGCACAAAGTATAAATAATAAATGGGGAAAAGTAGAGATCCTCTTGAAAAGAGGCATATTTGAACCCATAAGTGTCACTGATAATTAATGGTATATAAGTAATAACTATAATGCAAATCTAGGAAGTCATAAATTTTTCAAAAGAAACCACATAAAATGAGGGGTTATTAGCACTGAATGTTTAAAAGATGGATATAGATAGAGAGAAAGATATAGATATGTATAAGGAAATGGATATAAACATGGACATGGACATAAATTTGGATAAAGTCTATGATAGCTTCTATCATATTCCATCAGGCTCTAATTAACAGAAGAGCAAGAAGCAATCATTCTTGTCACATACAAGCAGGCACAAAGCTTAGCATTTGCTAAGAAAGACTGGGGTGATAAATCTTTTCTCACCTCTTAATTCTGGACCTCAGGGGGAAATGTTGCATTTGCTTTCAACATGGAAATTAAAGCAGTGCACATACACATACTCTTACATGTCACTGGTTTAATTCAGAGTCACATCAAGAATATACACACCCCAGTGGTTGATCCAATCTTCCCTGTGGGCATATTTCTCAGTCCTATCTCATTCATGCATAAAGCCAAAATCTCTCTGGGTAAATCAGTGTGCAATGTACTTACATTTTAGGCACGTTTGCTTCTTGGGGGATATTATTTTTTATTCCTCACTTCAATATCTGTGCTTTAGGCTTTAGTACACTGCAATTAGGTGAAGAGGTCTTAGTTCTGGATTATTATTTTCATCCTCTGCCCTTTTGATTTTAGGACTGAAGTCAGAGAAAGGAAGTGGAATGCTCTAGGAAAGCCAAATCATCACCATCACTACACAATTCAAATCCTGATGAAAACATCCTGGGTCCCTGAATAGAGCCCTATGATGGGCAATATCTTTTATGCCATAAACCCTGCTTCCAAAGCCAAAGTTTCCCAAAGCCATCATAGATAGAATAATTCCTGTAGAAGAGGGGCCTACTTTCCTTACCATTATTAACACTAATTATTAACTACCACTGATGCACAAGTAGACACAAGAGCCCTGTAAGAAATGGCATTCCCTTCCCAGCCCCCCAAAGTCATCATATGAAGACTCCCATGGAGTTCCCATGGAGATGTGGCCTGGAACTGTTCCTGAAGGGGATGTAGTCCTACAGACTGAAGAGTCAGAAAAGAACCTTATCACTGTCAAAGTGAAAGTGATGTGATTTTTATCATAATATAATGACATTATAGAAGATGCTATCATCTATTTTGCTGTGGTGCCTTAAGATCATCTGACTATTAGCTAAAACCTTCTCTAAATGTAATCTTCTCTATTATAATGTGAGCTCCTTGGGAAGATTAGCAATCTAATCTAATTTAATCTTTTCTTATTTTTATCCCCAATACTTAACCTGGTGCTTTATACATTTTTATTTTGGTTCAGTTATTTTAGAAGTGTCTAACTCTCTGTGATCCCATTTGGGGTCTTCTTGGCAAAGATAGTGGAATGATTTTGCCATTTCTCTCTCCAGTTCACTGAACTGATGTAAAAACTGAGACAAATGGAGGAAAGTGACTTGCCCAGAGCCACACAGCTAGAAAGTGCCTAATGTCAGATTTAATTCAGAAAAATAAGTCTTCCTGACTCTGGGTCTGGCACTTTATCCACTACACTACCTAGCTCTCTTTACACATAGGAAATGTTTGATAAAATGTTTTTTTGGTTCATTCCTTCATTTATGTATGAAAAGAAATTATTCATGCCTCTGGGGTTTGGGTAATGACTTTGGGGTAGGAGTTGGCTTAACTGATTTCACAAACAACCAGATAGGGACTCCCATGTACATTATATAATTTTGTGGGAGGCCAGGGTCTTAACAATATTAAGATGGAATGCCTGGATAAAAGATAACATTCTAAAAGATCAAAATTGGTTCTTTTTGTTTTTATTATCATTTTACATCTGTATACCTAGTATGATTCTTTGTACTTCGTTCCTCATTGGATTGTATGCATGTGAATATAATATATATGTGTACACACACACACACACACACACATATATATATGTATATAAATATATATATATATATATTATGCATAGACTCAAACACAAAATCAGCAAGCAAATGTGTGACACATTTATTTAATTTGTATTTGTTTAATGCAATTGTAATTACATTTGTAATACATTTGTCTAATATAAACATTTTTATCTTTATTTGAAATCTCCTAGATAAAGGTTATACTTCTCATGACCACATCTAGGCAGCTACGATTAGATTTCCTCGTTGACTTAACTGCCATTTATTTGAAGCCATAATAATTCCACTATCCATAGTGTGATCTGGGATATCATAGATATCATAGAGTATAGGTAGAATCCAATGATCTATATTAAAAACAAAAAACAAACCAAAAAAACCTCTTTACTAGATCTTGCCATCCTTCAAGTCATCATCTCCTATCTCTTCTCCATTTCTCAGTCAAATTTCTTGAAAAAGTTGATGACTATCTACTCATCACCTCCACTTCTTTTCCTTTCACTCACTGATCAATATATATTTTTTCCCCTCTCAGTTGTGTTTTATTTTTCCAATTAAATGTAAAGATAGTTTTCAACATTCATTTTTGTAAGATTTTGAATTTCAAATTTTTTCTCCTTCCCTCCATTCCTCATTAATGTAATATGATATAATAATAATAACCTATAGGTTATACATATTTCCATACATTTCCATATTAATCATGTAGTGAAAGAAAAATCAGAACAAAAGAGAAAACCCATAAGAAAGAAAAAGTAAACAAACAACCAAAGAAAAAAAAGAGGTGAAAATACTATGCTTAAATCTACATTCAGTCTTCATAATTCTCAGTCTGGATGGATATAGCATTTTCCACCCTAAGTCTATTGGAATTGTCTTGTATCAATATATTTGTTGGGAAGAGCCAAGGCTATCATTCATTGCTCAATGTTATGCAAAAAATATGACTTCTAACCTTATTACTCAATTGAAATTGCTCTTTCCAAAATTATCAATGATCTTTTCATTGCTAATTCTGGTCTTTTTTATTTTTTTATTTTTCTCAACTTTATCCTTTTTGGATTTTCTGGAGTATTTGACAGTTTGGACTGGCCTCTTGTACATGCTCTCTCTTCTCTGGATTTTCATGACACTTCTTTCTCCTGGTTCTCCTCCTGATTTGTCTGATTGCTCCTCCAAAGACTCCCTAGCTGGCTTTTTATGCTTATAATATCACCTATCTATATCCCAAGGCTATTATAAGTGCTCTTCCCCTGTCTCTACAATCTATAATTTGATTATCTCATTAGCTCTCAAGGGTTCAATCATCATCTCTATGACTCACAGATTTGTACATTTAGTCTCTCTCCTGAACTCTAATCCCACAGCACCAATTGTCTACTGAACACTGAATATCTTCTAGGTACCTCAAACTCAGCGTGTCCAAAACAGAACTCATTTTTTTCCCCTCAAGCCCACCCTGCAAAGTTTGATTGCTCCAGGTGGTTTGAGTTTAAATTGTTACCTGACAGGCATGTGCTAGAGTCCACTGGAATCCCACTGTAACATTTTTACTGTGAATATTTACACTTTGAAAATGTGCAAAGCCCCAAATCAGGATTTTATTGGTTTTTTTTTTTTTTTTTTGTTTAGACTTAAGAAAGTGATGGATAAAATGTTAACAATCTAGATTAAACATAAAAATGTGCTGTGTTTGCATTTTTCAGGGGGAGAGTTGTTAAATTGGTAAATATTTACCAGCATACCATGCCTGTGGCTCACTCTAAACTCTTACATATGTACATGTTGTCTCCCTATGCTTCCCTGTAAGTTCTTGGCAGCAGGGATTGTTACTGTCTTTGCATCCTTGGTGCTTGGCATAATTCACAGAATAAAGTAGGTGTCTAATAAATGTTTGCTGATCTACTGATTAATTTAGAGAAGAAATAACCAAAGAGAACATGAAGTTCTCAAAAAATGAAGTTAAGACACACATAGAAATGAAGAAGGGGGGAAGATGTCAGAAGAAACATCTCTCTGGACTCAAATCTCTTATAGTTCTGGATAGAAGATAAGAATTAGAGAGGAATTCAAAAGAAGTATAGGATGTCAGAGGAACCAAAGCCTATAACAAACTGAGGTTAGTGATATTCTTAGAGGTTAATAAAAAGGGAATTGTGTGTGCGCTTGTTTCATTATATTGTGGGAAAGAAGAGAATCAAAAAAGTAACTTCACTACTCAGAGTGGATAAAACAATGTTAATGTAAAATACTGAGAAGATTGGATGACTCAATTCTTTTTTTTTTCTTTTCTGTTTTTTTTTTTCTTCCAAAAAGAATGATCTTAGGAATGGGACAAAAAGAATGAAAAAGCTAAGTAAGGAATGGAAATTATGAAACTAGGGAATGGAAAGCTCTCATTAGGTGGATTCAAAACTAATTAAATGACTGAACCCTAACAGAATCTATTAATAGATTTATGTTAATTTGGAGGGATATCTCTTATGGAGAAACATCATGGTTCTCTATCCTTGTCTGTGTGCCCAATGAAGTGTTTATAAATGAATTAGAGAAGACATAGATGGTATGGTTATTACATTTGAATGGAAAGTTGAGAGAGGAATGAGTAGATAACATCTGGCTGTATTCAATGGTTTCAGGTTGTCAGGCCCAGATTGGTTGTTAAAAGAACTAACAGATGTGGTTGCCGAATTCCAAGATTAAAATATCCTATGGAGCAGGAGAGATGTTGCAGAATTGTTGTTCAGTGATGTACCTGATTCCTTGTGGCCTTATTTGAGGTTTTCTTGGGGTGGGGTGGGGGAGGGGGAAATGTTGAAATTTCCTTTTCCAACTCATTTGACAGATAAGGAAACTGAGGCAAACAGGCTAAGTGATTTGCCCAGGGTAACACAGCTAGTAAGTGTCTGAGGCTGGATTTGAACTCAGGAAGGTGAGTCTTCCTGAGGGGTGGGCACTTTATCTATTGTACCACGTAACTGCCCATTGAAGAACTAGAGCAGGGGAATTGTCCAGGTATTCCCCCAACATGGGAAAAAATGAAATTTTGAATCTATCGGCCATGAATTTAACTTGTAGCAGTGATCACAAAAAAGCAGCATATATTCATTAAGAGCACATTACACCAACTGAGTCTCCTTTTGTTATTTTGACATGGTAACTAGATTAGGGAAATGCTACAGAACTACAGAGCTATATTTGCAGTTGGGTGATGAACCTGGGAGACCTGAGTTCAAATCCAGTCTCAGATACTTACTAGGTATGTGATCCTGGGCAAGTTCCTTAATCTTGTTTGTCTGCCTCAATTTCTTCATGTGTAAGGAAGATTAATAATAACTACTATCTCCCAAGGCTGTTGAAAGGATAAAATGAGAAAATATTTTAAAAATGCTCTGCAAACCTTCAAATGCTACTTATTATTTCAGCAAATGTTTGACAAAGTCTCTCCTGTTTTTGTGGGCTTGATAGAGGATATAATTGTCATTCAGTTGTTTTTTAGTCATATCTGACTCTTTATGACCTCATTTGGGGTTTACTTGGCAATGATACTGGAGTGCCATTTCTTTCTCCTGCTCATTCAACAAATGAGGGGAAACGGAGACAAACAGGATTAAGTGACTTGCCCAGGATGACATAGAAAGTAGGAGTGCAGTCAAATTTGAACTCAGGCCACCCTGCTTCCCATAAGCTATGATTAGGTGGATTCAAAACTGATTGAATAACTGAACCCTAAGAGAATCCATTAATAGTTTATGTCAATTTGGAGGGATATCTCTTATGGAGAGACATCATGGTTCCCTATCCTTGTCTGTGTGCCCAATGAACTTGTTTATAAGTGAATTAGAGAAGACATAGATGGTATGGTTATTACATTTGAAAGTAGGGGAAACAGTTAATAACCTGAATGACAGAGGCAGGATCCAAAAATATCTCAACAAGTTAGAACAATGGATTGAATCTAAAAAGATGAAATTGAATGGGAACAAAAATAAAACCCTATATTTGGGTTTAAAAAAATCTTCACAAGATGGAGGATGTGTTGGTTCCTGAGATAAAGTGGTAAGTTTCTTTAAGAGATGCACAGTGTACAAAAATGAGGAAAGGGATGGTTTCCCTGGTCAGATGATCTCTGAAATACCATATTTAGTTCTGAATCATTTCAGGAAAGACTTGAACAAGCTAAAAGTATAGTCCGGGAGTCCAGAAAAATGACCAGAAAGAGGAGAGGCCTGGAAACCATGTCTTAGGAAGATCATCTGAAGGAAAGGCGGATGTTTAGTCTAGAGAAGATAAGGTTGAGGATGAGGGCAGGGAAGGTCTTCTCTTGATAGCTGTCTTCAAATATTTGAAGGGCTGTCACATGGAAGAGGGATTAAGCATGTTCTTCTTGGCCCCTGAAGGAAGAGCTAGGAACAAAGGGTGGAAGTTGTAGAGGACACAAATTTAGGCTTGAAGTACAGAAAAGCTTCCCATAAAGCTGTGCTGTGGAATTTGGTCTCTGGCCTCTCAGTCTCAACTAAAATTCTATTTTTTATTTCCTCACTCCCTTTTAATCTTAGTGCCTTCATTGTTGATATTATTGTTAATAATAACTTTTTTTTTCCACTTGTGTCTAACTCTTCATGACCTCATTTTGGGATTTCCTTGGCAAAAATATTGGCATGGTTTGCTATTTCCTTCTCTAGCTCATTTTACAGATGAGGAAACTGAGGCCAACAGGTTTAAGTGACTTGCCCAGGGTCACACAGTTAGTATATGTCTGAGATCAAATTTGACCGCAGGGGGATTCATCTTCCTGAGTCCAAGGCACAGAACCCTATCCACTAAGCTGCCCCCTTAGTGAATTTTTTTTCTGTCAATTAATTCCTATTTCTTCTATATATAGTTTGGTTTGTATATATTTGTTTTGTGTAGTTTCCCCCATTAGACTATAAGCTCCTTAAAGACAGGGACCATCTTTTTTTTCATTTTGTGTTGCCGGCACATAGTAGGAACTTCATCAATGTTTATTGATTGATTGACCGAGGTAGGTAGGTAATGGATTCCCTTTCACTGGCAGTCTTCAAACAGAGATTAAATGATCACTTGTTGGGGTTATTATAAAAGAGATTTTTATTCCAGTATAAATTCTACTAGTTGCCTTCTGGGATTTCTTCCAATTCTGAGCCTGTCATTTTGTTTATGCAGGCTCAGCTCTTGGTAACTTTTTTGGCTGCTGCCTTACAAAGTCTGTGATGGGAGGCCCTGGGCCCTGGACATTCCTGGCAGCCAACATCTTGCATTGGTGATAGTGGCAGCAGGTTAGGACAGCCATCTGTGACCTAGGAACAGCGTGTAAAGGCTTGGATATGGATCAAACCCGCGGTCGTGGGTGCTATCTGGTCAGTTAAGCTCACATGTCCCATAGAGGAAGGAAGGAAAGGGGGAAGGCAGAATGGCAGAAGGAGGGAAGAAGAAAAATCTCCTGCGTACCATCTCGAAAGGAGAATATATAAGATCACCAATGTCCACCCTGATATTATCTATCCAAAGAAACCTGATGCAGAGACGCGTTAGTGGGGGAGGAGGGGGATACCAGGGATTCCTTTGGCGAAATAAACTAAATGGCATTTGAAAAAGTCCTTTCCTCTTCTGCCCACCCCAACAATATTCTAACAATCAAGTGTTCGGGGGAGAAAATGGCTAAAAATAAACTGGCAAAACCCATTTAAGAGAGGAGGTGAATCTGAAATCAGACAAAGAACGATGACGATGGATAGGCAGACTGGGCAACCACCTTGGGCATCATGGAAGGGAGAGCGCAACAGGGGAAATTTTAACATAAACACACATCTTCTAATGCCAGAAAATTCCCATCTCCCCAGCCCATAGGCATTTTGTGATCAGTCAAGTCACTACCTGTGGGACCCAAGACAAGTTAATCTGGCTGTCAGTTAATCTGTAAAACTAGAGAGTTTGACTCTAACGCTCCTTGCATCTCCGAGTCTGTGATCTTTCAATAAGAACCATTCATTACAATGAATGGAAACAAAAGCTCAGAGCGTTCTAGAAACCATGTCCTCTAGGGGGCACAATTTTCAAGCCTTCCACAAATACAAATTCCTGTTGCCCAGTTCTAAGAGGGGCTCCAGAACTGGGAATTTAAAAGACACTTGAAGGACATGGTTATCTCCCCACTCCAGATCTGAATCAACATCTCCCCTCATACAGTCAACAAGCATTTATTAAGGACTTTCCATATGCTAAATGTATATTAAAAAAAGACAAAAACATTGGTCCTCTAGGAGTTTACGTAGTAATTATATGTATATATGTTTATAAATATGTATATAATACATATAAATAGATATTAAACATAATACACATAAATAAAGTAAAAAATAAATACATATAAATAAAAATATAAAAAAGTATATATAATACAAGATATGCACATTAAATGAGAGATCATCAGAGGAAAGACACATTGGTGGTCAGAGATGGGGTGAGGGGAAAAGACAGGAGGTGGGATTTGAATTGAATCTTAAAGAAAGTTAGACAAGCTATAAAGCAGAAGAAAGGTGAAAACAGTTTATCAAGACTGGGAAGACTGACTGTTCTATACAAATTAGCCCCTTCTTTCCTCCTAATACTTCAGAATTTCCCAGCTCAAGATTCTCTATTCCAACTACTGAATGGGTTATGCATTCAGCTCTAGTCCATCCCTGAATTTCTCATGGCTCTCCATCTTTTCTAATTGGAAGTCCATTGCCTCTCCCTTTCTAACTCCCTAACCCTGTTCTTGCCTCTTCGTTCAAATGCTACTCTCTATTTCCCTCCATGCAGAGTTCTTCCTTTATTCTCCTTTCCCTAGTCCACAGGAGAAAATTCATTCATATTCTCTTGTCTTCTGGTCCCTGTCTGTGTACCCAATGCCCTATGACAGAACTCCACAAAAGATCATGTTTGAGGAGTTCAAGCCTGGAGGGAAGAAATGGATGATTATGTCATAGAGTCAAGTGATTCTAGCTCTTTGAAGAGGCTGGAAAAGCAATAGCTAACAGAGTGGTGACTGTTTTAAGAACTCTGGATTTCTCTTTATAACTCCTCCTCTTTGCAGTCCCTGCCCCCTTCCTCTCCCTTTCCCTGCTGCTCCTCTCCTCCCATCAGCTTTTGGAATCTGGGATCTCCCCCACATTCCTTGGCTCTCTCTCTTTCTTTTTTTTCTTATGGCTTTGTCACTTTCCCTCCATAAACTAACTTCTCCATCTAAATCTCCTCGACTAATGCTCTTCTGTCCCAGCTTTCACCCTAAATTTAAAGCTATTATTTCCTCTCCTGAAATGGAAAAAAAATCCTCATCCTTTTCCTACTTCCCATCCCTGGGATTGGACATGCCAGTCATTCTTGTTTGGGATGGTAGAGGATATAATAATTGACATGTAACCTGGATCCTAACCCTAGGGGATTTCAAAGCACTTTTTAGATGGGAATGCAGTCCTCAATCCATTAATCACTAATTCACATCTCTTCATATTGGGCTCCTATCTGTCCTTTACATCTGAATTTTATTTCCTATCATCTGAGATAATCTAGCATGGTTGGAGCAACAGCGTAAAAAGAGTCAAAGGTTGTGGGCTTAGTCTGTCCAGAATAGGGAGTTTTGCTGTTTTCTGGACACAGTCTACACTATGGTTACTATGTTATATGGGGAACTAGGATTGATTTCATAACAGACATTCTATGTGGCACTTCAAGGTTTGCAAAAGCACTTTATACACATTATATCATCTGAGCTTCACAGCAATCCTGTAAGGGATGGGGTACAAGGTATTATTATCTCCATTTTACAGATGAGAAAATTAAAACCTGGGAAGGTTAAGTGACTTACTTGCTCAAATTCATCTAGGTAGTAAGTTTCTGAGGTAGCATTTAAATTGAGGATTTTCTGACTCTCTCATCCAGAATTTTATCCACTATGCCACATTTACAGTTTTAATTACCTCATCTTTCAAAAATAGTTCTTTGCAACTGCATTGGAGAAGCAGGAAATTTTGAAAAACTTAAACATTTTAGTCTATGCAATGATGAGCCCCCATTCCAGTAGACTTACAGTGTTTTATCTTCTTCCTGATAGAGAAGTGATAGACTCAAGATGTAGGATGAAACCTACATTTTTGGATATGGATACTGTAGGGGTTTGTTTTGATTATGTATTGTTGTTACAAAGGTTTTGTTTTAACTTTTTTTTTTCAGTAGGAAGAAGAAAGTGAAGAGAGATGAATTGGGGTGGGATTTTCTATCTGAGAGAGACAGAGAGACAGAGACAAAGACAGAGACAGAAAGAGAGTGAACAGAAGGAAAGCCAGAATGAATCACAGACAAGAAAGACAGCTTTGAATGTTACATGTTGAATTTTTATTTACTTAAAAATAAAAGCAAGCTCTACATAATGAAGACTCACAGTTTCATGTACAATTCTCTCCTTCTGTTTCACAAGGAAACACAAAATAAAATAAAGAACCCTTTCTCTAGATCCTCTCCCATCTCCAGCCCTCATCATTCTAGTTTTCTTCAATTTATTTTTGTTGTTCAGTCATTTCCAGTCATGTTCAATTCTTGGTGACTCATTTGGGAGTTTTGTGGCAGAGATATCAGAGTGGTTTGCTCTTTACCTCATTTGACAGATGAAGAAACTGAGACAAACAAGGTTAGGTGACTTGCCTGGGTCACACAGCTAGTAAGTGAACCAGATTTGAACTCAGGAATCTTCCTGACTCCAGGCCAGGTACTCCATCTACTGTGCCACCTAGCTGCTCCTCCTTCAATTTAGATATAGTTAATTTAGTGTATTGTTCTATTTGCTAAAAGCATGCTGCTCTCCTTTTATATACCTTTAAATAAGTAGTACCAGTAGTAATAATAGCTAGAATTTTTTGACACTTTACAAAGATTGACCAAAGAAAAAAAGATTTATAAAGCACTTTATATATGTTATCTTATTTGCTCCTCATAGTGACCTTGTGTTACTATTTGTCTCAATTTTAGAGATGATGAAAACTGAGGTAGAAAGAGATTAAGTGATTTGCCAAGGTCACACAACTAATAACCTATCATTCCAACATCTGGAGATACATGAGTCTCCATAAATTAATAATATACAACATATATTATATTATTACATATTACTATAAATATAATAATTCATATAGCTGCCTATTAAGTACCAAGCACTGTTCTAAGTGCTTTGCAATGATTAACTCTAGGAGGTGGTGCTTTTATTATTTCCATTTTGCAGATGATGAAGCTTAAGCAAACAGAGGCTAATTGGCTTACCTAGGATCACACAGCTAGCATGTATCTGAGGTCACATGTGAACTTGGGTCTTTCTGTCTCCCAAGCCTGCTTTTCCCTCCACTGTGGGTTCTCATAGACTGTAAAGGGATGGATCTCTACTAGTCATAGTAACTTACTAAGGGAGAATGTCCAGTTAGGAGGTGTTTTAATAGAAGAGATGGTGAAAGATTAAGCATCACCTTTTTCATAGGGACGGAAACAGAAAAGATATCTTCTGGGTCTTTTTAAAGTTATCATGGTCTGTGTTTGATCACTGATTGCTCAGGAGACCTACCTACCTGCATGTCACCGCCCAATGTCAACAATGTTCACTGGCTCAGCCTCCCCATCTAGTCCTCAGAGGCTTGGCTAAAGGTCAGAACCTTTCAGAGTAAGTCCAAGGTGGGGCTGCTTTGAAAAGATAATGGAATATGAGAGGGAGAGGGGGATGAGACCACCCTTTTTATGCAGGGCTCTTTAAGGAAAGGAGAGGATAAACTAGCTGGGTTGAATTCAGTGCAGTTATGGCAGCTGAAAAAGGGGGAAAAAATACCTCCAATAGGATTTGGGAATAACAGATTAGAGACCTATAATGGTGATGCAGTAAATACCAAAACTAGACTTTGAAGTTCAAATCCTGCCACAGACTCTTAGCTGTGTGGTAATAGATATGGTTCAGTGGATAGAGCAATGGCCCTGGACTCAGGAGGATCTGCGTTCAAATGTGACTTCAAACATTTAATCGCTATGTGACCCTGTTTTGCCTCAGTTTCCTCATCTGTCAAATGAATTGGAGAAGGAAATGGCAAAACATTCTAATATTGCTGCCAAGAAAAGCTCAAGTGAGGTCACTGCACACTGATTGAAAAAATGATTCATCAACAATCTGGGAAACTTGCTTGCCTTAGTTTCCTCTTCTGTAAAATAGCGTGATAATAGTTCCTACCTTGGAGAGTTATGAGACTCAAATGAAATGACATGCAAAAGTGCTTAAATGTTAAGCATTATTGTTGCTCTCAAGGGAGGCGCAAGGACTCCAGAATCCACCCGATTTCCAGCTCACTACACCACAGATCACTAAGAGGGAATGGGAAATGTAGGTGTGACTTCGTTTCCTCCGGTTAAAGGGCAAACTGTGAATACATAGATGCTAGGGCCCTTCAAGCTGTACCGTTACTAATTAATAGGGTTGTTCCTGTTGTCAATTATCTGGCTCGTTCTGTCCTCCTGTTCATTCTTAGAAGCCAACAAGGCTTGGGACAATTGTCCACACACAGCGTCTAGAGAAAAGGATGGCTCAGAAACTGTCGGCTACCTTATCCAGGACCAGCCGCAAGGAGACAGGCGAGGCTGGGACCGAACCAGCCCTAAAGCCGGACATTGCTATTCCGAAAGGAGAGATAACCCCGAGAGGCTCCAGCCGCCTGTTGACCCCTCCCGGAGGGCGCGGAGCTGGGACACGATCGCTGCGGCAGCACCAATAGCCGCAGCGGCTGTGGCGAGGGCACGCCACAGGACACCTTCCCCGCCGCCGCCGCCGCCCTGACCGGGACATCCCGTTGGTCTGGGAGCAGTTTCCCGGAAGACAATGGGGTCGGGTCTTTGTTGGGGGGGTAGAGGGAGTGCGCTGAACAGGTGTTTGGAGAAGGGCGCGGGAGTTGGTAGGGAGGGCGATGAGGGAGGGGCGCGGCTGCCCCTTTAAGAGGTGGTTGCAGAGCCGAGCCCTTCCCCACCCTTTCCCCGGAAGAAAAGCGGAGCCAAGGCCGAGGCTGGCTAGGTGGGGAGGTGCGGAGCTGGGCGTGGGGGAGGCGGGGCCGCGGGACCCCTCCTTCCCGCCCTCCCTCTCTCTCTCTCCCAGCCGCGATCTGGCCCCCGCAGCCCTGAGCCGGGATCGGGTTGCTAACGCCGGCAGGAGGCGAGGAGGGCGCAGCTAGAGCAGAGCCTAAGGGGGTAGAAAGTGGTTGGAGGATAGGGCGGAAGATACCAGGGAGCAGAGGGTCCATCAGTGCGGGCTGAGGGAGGGTCCCTCCAAGGAGGGAAGGAAGGGGAGAAAGGAAAAGGGAGAGGGGGTGATACTGACCCGGGGCAGGGTAGGAGACCCGGCAAGGACAGGGTGTGAAACTGACCGGGGCCACCTGGCTGAACCAAGTAGGGCCACCTGACGGGGTTGACTGAGGGACGGTCAACTACATTGCAGGCGGCCGCGGGGGAAACAGGTGAATCCGGCCACTCACACCTCCGCGCCCCCAATATACACCCATCCTCCCCACCGAGTCGACTGTAGCCATGGACCCGGGCCCCGGCGGCCGCGGTGTCCCCTGTGTCCAGCGTCTGCCCCTCTGCACCTTGGCGCTGGCCCTGGTCGCTGTCGGCTGTAATGTAGCCTCCGCCTTCAACCTGGACACCCGGTTCCTAGTGGTGAAGGAGGCCTCGAACCCTGGGAGCCTCTTCGGCTACTCGGTCGCCCTCCATCGGCAGACTGAGCAGCAGCGGCGCTACCTGTGAGTGGGGCGGAGGCTGGGACTGGGGGTGGCGGGAGACAGGGACATCAAAGAGGGACCTCCAACGTTCCCGCACCCAGCCAGCTCCATTTAAGCGCTTAAAACACCCTAGGGTTTAAGGATTTATGGGCCCGGGAGGGGGTAGCTTTGCCGGGAGAGGAACGATTGAGCTGGGGAAGGGGGGCTGCGCGGCGGAATCTGTTGGGAGGAGAGTAGCTAATCCCTAACACGTGCGAGAGCTGCTACAACCTGCCTCTCCCCTCTAGAAAAATTCCTAATCTTGAGGCACAGGCTGGGGGGTGGGGTCCCCTTTGTGCCTTGGAGACATGACTACGAGTGACTGGATTCCTGAACATTTCCCCTCTCCTTTCCCCCTAATCCTGGGCGCCTAGTCCCCTAACTCCTCAAGATCTCAGTTGTGGGGAACGGGAAAAGGCCTAAGGGAACAGCCATGTGTCAGGAACAGCCAGGGGTCGAAATCCTCAGCTTGTAGACCCTCTTCGCTGCCCACTCTCCACCTTACGCTTCCATTCCTGACTGCACTAGCCGGATGCTCAATATATTTAGGGACAATAGCATCCTAAGATCTAGCACTGAAAGGGAACAAAGAGGAAATCTAGTTTAACCTACTTCTTTTACAGAAGAGTAAACGGAAGCCCAGAGAAGGGGAAAAGGACTTGCTTAGGGTTGCACAAAACACAAGTCATTGATTCCTCATGTGTAAGCCCCTGCTATTGTCACCCCATGAAAACAGCATCCTCCATTTCATAGATGAGGTGGAGTGACTTTCCCCCCCAAACAGTTACTGCAGTGTCTTGGATCTGGGTTCGAATAAGGATCCTCTGCTTCTGAGGGCTTTTAGCACTGATTCATGTTGAATGGACAGGATAGATGGAGGCTGTTTTCATTTATTGAGGTCAGGAGAGGGAGTGCTCCCTTGACCTAGCCCATGTATGCCCCGTTGAGGTTTCAGTGGTGGCTGTGCTCTCCCACCCAGCAATGCGTTCCTGGTCTCCACAGTTGGGACCCCTCCCCCCTTCCCCACCTTCTCCCCAGCATCTTCTCCACATTCCACACATTCATGCTGGATCTTCAGCCCTGAGTGTGTTTGTTTTGGTTTGAAGAGGAAAATGGTCATTTTTTTCTCCTTTCTTTTCTCTCTATTTCCTACTCCCCAGCAGCTGCTGAGAAAAAAGGAGGGGGGCAGGGAGGTCAGGGTTCTGGAGAAGGGAAAGGTGATAGCATCCAGCTGTTGGAGTACCGAGTCCTCTGTTGGACATACTGTCTAATTACTGATTGTTGAGTGCTTTGGGATCTTAAATGGAGTACTTGTTATTCAGTCATGTCTGACTTTTCATGACCCCTTTTTGAGATTTTCTTGGCAAAGGTGCTAGAGTAGCTTTTCATTTCCTTCAACTTGTTTTGCAGTTGAGGAAACTGAGGTAAACAAAATGAAGTGACTTATCCAAGGTCACACAGCTAGGAAATGTTTGTGGTCAAATTCAAACTCAGTTCTTCTATGGCTCTAAGCCTGGTACTTAGCTGCTTCAGACGGGCTGGGCATTTATTTTTATAATTTTATTTTATTTTCATAGAGGTGGGCTTGGGCAGGAAGACCTCCATGAGAGATGGGGGTAATGTTGTTAAGGCAGGGAACGGAAGCAAGGAGGATTTCAACTTTCTCAGAGCTGGGTGACTTTAATGGAGAAGGGACTCAATCTCTACTAGACAGTGATTGAAGGTACTTGGGGAAATTACAGCAGAGTTCATAGACCGACCTGCCTAGTCTCAGCCTATGTCCTTCTGAGAAACTTGAAAAATGAGTAAAGTCCAAACCTTCCCGGCAGTCTTGACCTTTGACCCATGGCTGGTAGATCCCAGCTCCATCCAGAGCTTAACTCTAACTTGGGAAAGGTTGAGTAAGAACTGGGAAGTCTGGGCCACTGAGTTTTCCTCATGACTCTTGGCCAGAAAAGTGATTGGATTAGTTGGCCTTTGAAAGCCCCTTCACCTCTAGATTTATGATCATCTGATCTTTGAGGTCTCTTCCCCTAGAATCTGACAGTCTTTAATTTCACATACTTTGGTTTCCAGAGTGAGAATTATAGTAGTACAAAGGTTCAATTCCCTTTTGACAAATAAGCTAAATCTTTAGTACCCAAGTCTCGTTCAGGTGCTCTTCAGGACATCTCAAAGCACCCCTGGCTCAGAATCATAGAATTATAGAGCAAAAGGGACTTTCTGATGTGCTATTACCTTCTTCTTGCCCTGAAATGTCTTCTTTAGGATTTTTTGAATTCAGGATTCTGGATTTTTCTGTCACAAGTGGATATAATTCTGGACCTACCTGAACCTAGAAATCTAGGTCATGTTTGTAGGGAGAAGAGGGGTGGAGAATTGTGATCTCTGGGTCTCTTGGGAAGTTTTCCTCTCTTGTTCTGCCAGAGACCCTCAGCAGGGCCAGATGGGCCTGGATAGAGACAATCAGCTGTGTATCCAGATGTGAGCAGCTGCCTGAAAAGTCAAGCTGTGAACTGAAACCTTCTGGCCGGAGCCTTGAGCTATTGGGCCAGGATACCTAGCTTCCTCTAGGGAAATGAGAGAATCAAAGATGTAGACGAAACACCATTCCAATCCCTGACAGGCAGTTGATAATTCAATTAACATAGACTGACATAGTGCCTACTAGTAGTATGAAGCAGGTGGGTTTCTTCTCAGGCGGATATACTAATGATCTTCTTCCAGGAACGTGGTCTGTCCCCTCACACTAACATATATACGCTCGTGACTTAGATTTTTAGGTTCAGTTAGTTCTAGGAGCATACCTAGCTGCCACAGAGAGACCCAGAATTTCTGAATTCAAATAACCCCGAAGAGGACAACTTGGAGCAAGTGGAAGGAGTTGGCAGACTAGAAAGTCCCATATATCTCTGAAATTTTATGCTTTTGAGCTGTGGTGCTTTGAAATCCTCAGGTGAAGAGAAGGGACATGTCATACCAATAAGCAAAGGGAAAAGTGGAAATTATTCCTTGAAGATAATTCCAGGGCCCTTCACTCTTAGGCTTAATAAAAGTCCAGCACTTCTGTAGTGCCTAAGATCTATAAAGTCTCAGCAACCGAGGTAAGTGCTATTATTATCATCCCCATTTTACAGATGAAGAAAGAGAGGCTGGGATAGGTCTTCTAGAGTCCAACTCCATCCACTGTGCTGCTTAAAAATACTAGCTCCAGAAGCCTAGTTTAGTTTTCTATAGCAGTTAGAGTTCCAGGAAGAGCAGACATGATTCTATTAGGGTTTAGTTCTTCCCTTCCCCTAGACTGGCACCAAGGAGCACTATGGGAAGAGAAGGTTGTGGGTACCCACTCTGGATCCAGGAGTGCCTACTGTGATCTCTGAAAATATGCTCCCTGTAGCATAAGCTGAGCTGCCACTCCTTGGGCTAATACCTGGTAGAGGAGAATAGCAGCCAAGGCCTCAGGCACCCATCACAGAGGGTGAACCTCCTTCTTTGTCCTCTCTCTGCTTCAGAAGCCAGTGAGAGAGTCCTTCACCTTGAAAGAAATGTAGTTGTGTGCTGGCTTCCTCTCAAAAGGAGGAAGAAGTTGGTGGGGTGCTTTTTAATTTATTTTTTTAGCAAGTAGGCTTGAAGATAGACTTTTCTCAGGAGCCAGAAGTTAGGAAAACACCCAGAAAGTAGGGAATGGGGGGAAAGCTATCCAAGCATCCTTTCCTCTTTCAATTCATAATGAAATATTAGCTGGTGAAGGTGGCCTTGCCATGTCCTTTAAGCCTACTTTTGGGGTTTTCCCTCAGTGCCTTTCTTCCTCCCATCTCTTATCTTTTCCCTTCTTAATCACTTTTTCTTCTCTATCTCCTTTCCCCTTTATCTCTTTCTCTCCCCCCATCCCATCTTTGTCTTTCACATCTCTCTCTCCCCTCCTCTCCATCTTTCCCCACCATCTTTCTCCCCTATCTCTTTCCACCTCATCATTTTGCCCATCTTTCTCCTTCAATCTTTTTCTTCTCCTTTTCTCTCTCTCTCTCTCCTCCCCATTTCTCTTCCCTCACCCCATCACTTTCTCTCCCTATTTCTCCCCATGATTTTTTCCTCTCTCTCTTCCCCTATCTCTTTCTTCCCCTTTTCTCCGTTTCCCCTCCTGTTCTCTTCTCTCTTCACCTTCCAAGAGCTTGAGGCGCTGAGTCACTATGAGGGGAGAGGGCATTGCCTGTGTTTATGTGGAGGGGTGAGAGTAGAAGAGGCCTACCATTCCATCTTGGGCTTTCTGGAGCTTTGCTACCACCAGGGGAAGAGTCCTCCAGGGATATGTCTAATTCAGGAAACAGGGTTGGCACTGAGCTGGGATTCATGCAGCAGGGAGTTGCTGCCCCTAGGCAGAACTTGCTCCTTCCCTCTTCTTAGTGCTCCCATCCCTTTGTGGAAGATGTACCTTGAATCAGAAACAACATATCCAGTATCTGGGGGATTCCTGGAGACAGCTTCCCTGAGTGCTGACTCCTGGCACCTCCTTTTACTTGGGTGCTCTCTAGAACATCCCAAAACGCTTTCTGGAATTGAATTTTCCCTATCTACTCTTACTGGGAGAAGGGGAAGAAAGGGATCTAGCTGAACCCCAATACTAATCTGTTGGGAAATATTTGAAGAAATCTTAAAAGCTATAGTTACCCTATAAGCATCCCTTCCCTCTTCCCCTTGGCCTTGCCCCTGCCTGCCTTTTTCTTCCGAGGAGTGATGGATGCTGATGCCCCTAACCCTCCTGAGTCCCATTTCCTAGCTTTTATCACTTCTTCTGTTTCTCTACTTTGATGCTCCATTAGCTTTGAACTATCAGGGAGTCAGGCTACGGGAGGAAGCATTACTTCCCAGTGCTTCAGCTCCCCAGAGCCTGGGAGGGGCCCTGCTACCTTACAGGAAAGAGGATGAGAAAAGCAGCAGTTTTGTAGGAGTTTCTAAGGTTTTTTGCATCATCTTGCCTCCCTTTACCCAAAGCCATCTCAGGGAAATGTGAGGGGAAGTGCTTGAAAGGATTGTGATCTTCAATTAATTAATTCCTCATCCCTGGGCTGCAGTTTTCTCATCTGTAAAAAAGACATGATTTAAACTTATCTGTGGAAGTTAGTTCAAAATTGAAAGTTCAGAGTTGAAACCTTTGTGTTCCCTTTCAGTTCTAAAACTATGGTCCCAACTTTTCTGAAAAAGTTTTCACTTTTGTTAATTCCATTCCTTTAGATTTTTAAACCATTTCAGTATATTAAGTTTTACCTTAGGATCCCAACTAGAAGGGCCAGAGTCTTCTAAAAAAGACTGGGAGAGCAGAGTACAAAACTGAGGAAGGGACTCTCCCCCCATCCCACTGACCAGAAGTTGACCAAACCTACTTGACTGAAATGTTGGGAATTATTTCTTCAACAAACATTTATTTAGCCCTTATTATGTGCCAAGTACTGTACTTCTGGATCCTGAACATAGTTTGAGAAAATAGTGTTCTTGTCATACAAGGGTTCTTTATTCTGTCTTTGGTTTAGGTTTGGTTTGGAAGGGAAGGATATGCAATGTAATTTACACCTTTAGGCTTTTGTCTTTCATCAAAGGGTTTGGTGAAAGAGAAGAGGTTGTGTGGTTTTCCACTAGTTGACCCCTCTGCCTCCTTACAGGGTGCTCCATGATGATGGGAAGATTAGTGGGACCTCAGAATGGAGCTCAGTGGAGTAGACACTTTCTTCATATCCTTTGATCTAGGATAGGATCTAGGAATAGGAGCTGAGGGATCAGGAAAGAATGAAGACTATTTCCTTCACAAATACTAATGCCCTTCTCCCCTTCTCTCCATTCTCCTATGATGTCTCTGTCCTACTACCTGGCTAGTAGATGAGATGATGAAGCCTTTTATAGGAACACAGATTTAGAGCTAAAAGGAATTCTAGATACTATCGAGTTCAACCTCTGTCATTTTCCAAATGAGGAAACTGAGGTACACAACGGTCAAGTAACCTTGCTCATGATCACATAATTGGTATTGGAGGCAAGACTCTTTCTCATTCATATCCAATGCATTACCCTCTATGACTATAACTTTTTTAAAAAAGTGTTCATTTATATGGCAGCCAAAGTCCAGGAGCCCTCTCCTCTTTTCCTCTTCCAGTTCACTTGTAATGAACACCTTTGCCACCTGTTTTATATGCCTGTTGTTGTTCTTCAGTCATGTTTCTTTGTGATCCTGTGAACTTCTGCCCACTGGGTTTTCTTGACAAAGATTCCTTTTCAGTGGGTCACCAATCCATATGCAAACCGAAGTCAAGTGACTTGCCTAAGATCACAGAGCTAGGAATTTTCTGAGGCTGGATTTGAGCTTGTGACTTCCTAACTTAGAGCCCAGCACTCTACCCACTGGGTTTCCTAATTGCATCTCCACATGCTTTGTTGTTCTTTCATTCGTTTCAGTCACGTTTGACTCTTTGTGACCCCGTTTGGCAGTTTCTTGGCAAAGATACTAGAGTGGTTTGCCATTTCCTTTTCCAGCTCATTTTACAGATGGGGAAACTGAGGCAAACAGGATCAAGTGACTTGTTCAGGATCTCACAAGTGTCTGAAGCTGGAATTGAGGGTCTTCCTTAATCCAGGCTCAGCGCTCTATCCACCGTACTACCTAGCTGTCCATGTGCCTATCCAATTCTTACTCCTAATGGAGTGGGATTTCTGCAGAGAAATGTCTCCAGTCTAGTCTTTTCCTTTCTGCTCTGTGTTTTGTGTTGTTCCTGTGCATTTAATAGGATTTCCTGTGATATCTGTATCGGTGTCCCTTCGCTATACTCTGAAATGTCACAAGACTAAAACCCTATCTAAACTTCGGATCTCTCCTTTGACACAGTACTTTGTAGATAGTGTATATTTGTGGAACTGAACTGATTTTCATCTGGGGAAGAGAGAACAAATAACCAGCCAAAGTGGGTTACCCTCGGGTCAGCGCCCCTGCCCAATATGCCATCATTGCTCTCCTTTCTCTGTCTCTGATGCCTATAGCTCTCTACCCTCCACCTTTCCCCCAACCTAGCACAGAACTAAGTCGTGATCTGCTCCATCCTGGGCAAAGAGCCAGTAAGGCTGGAGGGGCCTCTGAGCCAGGAGCTAAAAATACCCAGGGGCTGGGGGGGAGGAGGGCTTGGTGTTGCGGGAAGGTTCCCTGTGGAATCTCTAGGGAGGGAGGGATTGGATCCGGATGGAATTGGTGGGGGGAGGTGACTGCTGTCTGAGCATCCCTTCTTTCCCCCGTCTCTGTTTCCGCAGACCCAGGGCTTACACTGAGGATGAAAGAGGTGAGGGTAGGCAGACAGACAATTGACCGACTTCTATTCTGCTTGCTTGTGACTTTAGGAGGGGCCTAAGTTTGGGGTAATGGGAGGGGAGAGCTAGCTTACAAGCCAGAGCATGCCAGCTGCCCAGCAAGGCAGGATGTTGTCTGGGCTGGGGAAGAAGGCACCCTACCACTCCCACTCCTTCTCTCCCCCTCTGTGCCCTGAGTTGAGAAGCAGTGGCAGCCTACAATCCAGGCAGAGAGGGTGGAGACAATGCTTTGTTACATTTCATTGAAGAAATCTGGATTGGATCTTTCCTAGGTCCTCCTTCCTCCTACCCCATCAAGGACCAAAACCATCTTGAGGTCATTTTGGCCAGTCCCTTGCCTCTAGGCAAAACTATGTCCAGTTCAGACAGATCTATTGTTTTTAGTATTCCATTGTCCATGTTAGGGTGTCCTTAAAGTTGGGAAGGCCTACAGAATAACTAGCCTAGATCTTTCCCGATCTGATGTTAGCCTCTGCTCTCCCAATAACGCTCTTTACACTTGGGCATTTCTAATCCTCTCTTCAGTCTGACTAACCTGGTGGGAAGAAATTTGCTGGAGCCACGTCAGCATTGTTAAATTTTCAGTATGAACATTTACGCCTCAGAAATAGACAAGCTCCGCAAAGTAGGACTTGATTTATTGTCTTCTTGATTGTATAGATTTTAAAAAGTGATGGAGAAATTTATAATAATGCAAATGAAACTAAAAGTGTGTCCTGGGGCTTGAGAAAGCTAATTGTTAAACATTTACCAGCATATTGCAGCGGATAGGGTGAGGATTACAGGATCCAGGAGAAGTGGAACCTAGGATTTCTGGTTTTATCAGTCACATTCCCATGCATAAGGAAGTTGGGTGGCCATTAATTAAAAAGTGGCATGGCGCCTGGTCCATCTTTCCCACCCCCCACCTCAGCCCTGGCTTCTGGCCCATATGCTGAAGGGATGGGACGGCAGACTCTAGTGGGTGGTCAGTCACCAAAGATCAGCATAACTTTCCTTGTCCCTTCCTGTATCAGACTAGGAAGTGACTAAGAAAGGGCTGACTGGCAGGGCTGGCACCTGGCCAACCATATGTATGTTGGTACAGCTAAGGGAAGGGGGAGGGGCATTCTCCCTAAACCTTCTCCCTCCTTCTATTTCCCTGGGGCCTTAGAACAAAACTTTTGCTGTTGAGGTGTGTAGGGAAATATAGGTTGTGTCCTGATTCCTCCCTCCCAAGCTCCTCAGGCTCTGCATTCCTGACCTGAGAAGGGAGGGATCTCCAAGTCTTTACATGCCCAGGTTTTGAATCTCTTCTCCCATTCTCATCTGCCCCTCAGTAGAGACTCAGAGTCACTGTCTAGAGGCAGAGATTGCACCCTGATGCTGCCCTTGGCTCTACCTTGGAGCCAGGTGTAGAAGGGCAACAGAGGGCAATAAAAAAGTCAGTGGTGGATGGGTGGGAGAGAAATAAACATGAGGCCCCTTGGGCCAAGAATTGGCTAAAACACAGGAAATAGGGCAGGGAGCAGTGGCTCTAATTGTTATAGGGCCAGTGTGAGAACGAGAGGGACCCACAAACATCCGTGGCCTTACAGAGTCTCAGTGTTTATCTGACTGACCCTATGCTCGGAGTTGGGGTGCTTGGCAATTCTGGAGTCCGTCACATGCCCCCTTACCTGCCTCTATCTCAGCCAGCCTAATTCCCCAGCTTTAGCTATTAGTTGCTGGAGCAGCAACAAAAGCTTTCTGTGCTTTTAAAGATGTGAGACAAAGATACTCATTGGGTTCAGTCAAAAAGTGACCAGAGCCTATCCGAACTGGGGTGACAGCCCTCTGTATTGAGGGCAAGAGATGCTGGGAAGTTAGAAACCCCTAAATTTCACAACTGGTAAAATACCAGCATCAGAGAGGGAAAGGATCAGGAAATTCCTGACTGATTTGAAAGATGGTGGTATCTTCCATAGGAAGAGGAGGGTTCAGGAAAAAGGTGGATTTAGGGAAAGAATTAATGAGTTCTCTAAATGTTGACTCCAGAAACAGGGGTGAAGTGAGAGGAACATTGAGTGAGGAGAACATTGAGCGTGTAGCCCCATAATTTTAATTGGGAAAAAGCAAAGAGAGATATAGGCTGATGACTTGAAAGGGTTTGGATTTAGGGAGATTTTTTTTTTAAGGATGATAGAAATTTAGGCATGTTTGTAGATAGAAGATCCAATAGGCAAGAAGAGCTTGAAGAATGGGGTGGGGGAAGATAATTATAGGGCCCATTTGCTGGAGAAGACCGGAGAGCATGGGATTGCATTTGTTGGCCAAGTTGGTCTTGGAGAGCAGACGCAACACATCGTCAACAGATACTAAAGGAGAAGGGACAGCTAGGTGGTGCAATGGACAGAGCATTGGTCCTGGAGTCAGGAAGACCTGAGTTCAAATCCAACTCAGCCCCATAATACTCGCCCTGTAATCTGTGTGACTCTAGGCAAGTCACTTAACCCCAATTGCCTTGCAGAAAGAAACAGAGATAGATAAAGACACACACACACACACACACACACACACACACACACACACACATACATAGAGAGAGAGAGACAGAGACAGAGACAGAGACAGAGACAGAGACAGAGACACAGAGAGAGAGACAAAGACAAACAGACACTAAAGGAGGAGAGAATAGGGGTGAAGATCTTGGAAGTCACCAGAAGGGAGAAGGGGAAGCTTCTAGTGAGCAGTCTTCATTAGTACAATGTAAGATGGCCCACTCAGATGTACCTGTACTCTCAGTGACATGCCAGACTTTCTGAGGAGGATCACCTTCAGGGGAGAGCTGAGGCTTTCAGAGGAAATCCTCATGCTATTCAGTCAGGGAAAGGGCCCAGGTGTGCCATCCTCTTGGTACAAGTTCCCTTTTGTTAGAATGAACTTCCTTTATCTTGGATGGTACCTTGGCTGAGAGTTAAATGTTAGTGTGACCTCCAGTCTCTTTTCTGCTCCCTTAGACTCCTTGCTGGTGCTCCCCAGGATCTTGCTTTACATGACAGCCAAACCAACCGGACAGGTGCAGTGTACCTGTGCCCCCTCAGTGACCGAACAGATGACTGCGAACGGATGAACATAGTGGAAAAAAGTAAGGGGGAGGAGGCTCAAATCCCCTTGTCCTGAGTATTCTCCTTGGGCAACACCAAAGTACTATGGGACTGGGAAATTCAGAGATTAGGTCATCATCCTCCAAAGGAGATCCCAGATCCTGCCCATATGGCACCCTCAGGCTGGGGACAGAATAGAGCAAAGAGCCACAGATAACTCTGGGGGAAAAGGGAGTAGAACATTCCAGGGAACTGAGGGAGAAGGGAGGGACTAGGCTGGGGGAAAGGTGTGGGAAAAGGTTGGTGTCCATTGTGTGGGGAAAAGATTAAGGGCAGATCCCAGGGCCAGAGAAGGCAAAATGGGGAACATTTTAGGGATAGGTCTGCCTACCTGAAATAGAGAGCCCGAGCGCCCAGTTGTCTGCCCTTGAGAAAACCCTGGAGACACTAGGAATGTGAGGAGTTTGTGTTTATGTGAGATGTAAACCCTTAATTTCTCCTCCTCATGCCTGCCTTTGCTCTCAGGTGATCCCAGGCAGCACATTATTGAGAACATGTGGCTTGGGGTGACGGTGGCCAGCCAGGGACCTGCTGGCAGAGTGTTGGTGAGTGGGTAGATGCGACTTGGGGCATCCACAACCCCTGTGCTTTCCTCATACCTTCCAAACTATTCAGCTCTCCTTGGGGGGTGAAGAGAATGTTACCTGGCAGAGGAAGAAACAGGAATCTGAGTACCTGGCCTCTGAGAACAATATGTGTGTGTCTCAGTGCTCCCCAGGGGGGTCTGTTGCTCTTCCCAGGTTGGGTGTGGCCCAGCTCTAGTTCATGTCTCATTGCTCTTCCTGTCCCCTGGGGTGCCCACCCTTCGTGGGAATAAGGCGAGTAAGCCTCTGGGAGGAAAGGACAGAAGGGGCCCCGGGCGGCACAAACTTGGCTTTAATCGCTTCCTTTGGGAGGGAGGCGGGGCCCAGTTCCTGGGGAACCTTGCCTGCTCCGGCCTGGGCATCAGAATCTCCTGATTATGTTGGAGCTCTCCTTGGAATCTTCTACTACCCCTTGCCCACCCTCTCCTCACCTATCCCTCTCTCACCCTCAGGCCTCAGTGCTGGTTCTTGCCCAGTGCCAGCAAGTTCCCATGCCCAGCCCTCCACTTCTGGAGGAATCAAATTCTGAAATTCCATTTTGGACTCATTCTAGATTCTATTGCACACAACCAGAGATCCAGAATTCTGCCAGTGAACTCTTCTGGACTCCCCATTCTTGGCCATTTCTAGATCAATCCGATTCCAGAATAATGATGATGAGGTAGCATTTATACGGCCTTTAAGGTTTGCAAAGTATTTTGCAAATATTATTTCCTCACAATAACCTTGGGAGGTAGATACATTTTACAGATGAGGAAATGGAGGCAGACAAAATCCTTTAAAATTGGCAAATTTGTTTGCATATATTATTTCATTTGATTTTTATAACCTGAAAAATTAGCTACTATTATCTCCATTTTACAAATGGGGAAATTTGTAGACTGGAAGTTTTCAAATGCCTTGCTCAGGGTCACAGAGATAAAAGTCTGAGCCAGAATTTGCACATAGATCATCCTGATTCCAAGTCCCCTTTACTCTTTTTTCCTTTGTCACCTAGTACTTGCACACATGCACACACTATCTAATTCTAGGTCAACATCTGTTTTTGGTTTCTGTTTGTTTTTACTCTAAGAGGACAGGGTATTTGGGGTGGGGGGAGGCAGGATGTCCTTAACTTATTTTGTAACAAGTTTCTTTTTGACTTCTGAACCAAGAACTGCCCCCAACTCATCCTGTGGTAATCCCCCAAACTCCCTTATTTTCCAAGGAGTAGAAAATCAACAGCCTTTCCCTCTCCTCCTTTCTAGAGGGAATACATATATTCAGTTTCAAGGGTTAATGAAGGAAATGGGGAAAAACCCCAGGACTTCCTCCTTCTCCACTCCCCAGAAAAACAGCCAGAAGACCCACTGAGAGAGGTCCAAGAAACAAGCAGACAACTGCTTGTTGAGGTTCCTGGCTGTGGGGCCTTTGGTATTCTAAACAGGATGGGCTGTGACAGAGGTTTTGTCTGGGGGGGGGCGGTCCCCAGGTCTGTGCCCATCGCTACACCAAGGTGCTGTGGTCAGGATCAGAGGACCAGCGGCGGATGGTGGGCAAGTGTTACGTGCGGGGCAATGATCTACAGCTCGACCCCAGAGATGACTGGCAGACGTACCACAATGAGATGTGCAACAGCAACACAGACTATCTGGGCACAGGCATGTGCCAGATGGGTACCAGCGGGGGCTTTACCCACAACACTGTGTACTTTGGGGCACCTGGTGCCTACAACTGGAAAGGTGGGTAAGGAAAAGCAACAAGTGCAAGATGCCATCAAGCCCAGGCTTGGATGATCCTTCAATGGGAACAGTCAGAGTGAGAACTTCAGTTATCTACTATTTTAGGCCAAGCTGCTTGATTCTTTCTCTGCTGCAAACTTCTCCCCCCCTCTCTCTTTCCTTCCTTCCCGAGATTCTTCCTTCTTCCTCTTTACCTTTTCCCCTTCTTTCTTCCCTCTCCCCCTTTCTCCTTTTCTCCCTCTCTTCCTCCAGACTATCTTTCTCTAATATCTTTCTCTCTCCTTCCTTTGCTCTGTTTCTTTCTGTCTCTCTCACTCTTTCCTTCTTCCTTCCTCCCCTCACTTTCTCTTTTCTCTCTCTGTCTTTCTCCTCTCTTTCTCCTTTTCTTTCTTACTCTTCCCTCACTCACTGTCTTCTCCCTCTCCTTCTCTCTTATTTCCTTTTCCCTCCCCCCCTCCTTTTTTTTCTCTGTCTTGTTCTCTCTATCTCTGTCTATCCCTCCTCCTTCCTTCTCTTTACCCCTTGCCACACAAACATACTCCATAT
Organism: Sarcophilus harrisii; assembly: GCF_902635505.1. Taxonomy (NCBI): domain Eukaryota; kingdom Metazoa; phylum Chordata; class Mammalia; order Dasyuromorphia; family Dasyuridae; genus Sarcophilus; species Sarcophilus harrisii. The sequence goes on along the minus strand of NC_045429.1, from coordinate 329,885,519 downwards.
ATCACCATGGCTGACAACCAGAACAAAAGGAGTGCTTGTGAATAGCCATTATAGAGAATCTCAAGAACCAGGTTTTTCAGGGCCTGGAATTATCAACCCAGGAGTCAGAATTTGGGAGAGCAGCAGGATGGATGTGGCAGTAGGTTTCTAATTCAGACTCTCCAGAATGTTTTTGCAGCAGTGGAGCAACAGGAGAGTAGAGTAGAAAGGCTCTTGATTTGGGAGTCCCAGGGTCTGGAGTAGCATCCTATCTCTGTTCCGTGTTATTTGCATAAACATGGCCTAGTTAGTTCACTTTTCTGAAACTCAGTTTCCTCATTCTAAAATAAAATACTTCAGTCTGAAACAATTTCTCAGGTCATTCCTGATTCTAAGACTCTGCAATCCTACAGTCTTCCTGGAGGTATTTTCTAGATTATGGTCAGTAGAATTTAGAATAGGAAGGGAACTTAGAAATCATCTAGAACCTCCCCTTTCACAAAGGAAGAAACAGAGTCAGAGAGACCAAATGCTTTACTCAAAGCTCCCAAGAAATGGCAGAGCTATAATTTGAACCCAAGTCTTTTTATTCTAAGTGGAGCATCTTTTCTCTGCTACTGTACTTGTCTCCCCAAGAAAGGATGAGAAATCCTTGAGAGGATAATTGGAGATGGCAAGAAAGGTTTCTGTGGAATTCAGAATCAGGAAGAAGGAGGGATGGGTTCTGTGTGTATCCTAATTATTCCTCCTTCCCCTTAAGGTACCACCTACATGATCCAGCGAAAAGACTGGGATTTTTCAGAGCACAGTTTTACAGACAAAGAGGATGTAGGACATCTCTACATAGGTGAGTCCAGAGCTGGAATCCTTGACTATGGAATGAAGAAGAGAGGCCCTGGTGGGTGGAAAAAAAAGTCTGGTGGTAGTGAATGGATGTCAGGGATCTGACAGACACTCTCTTTTTCAATATCAGTATTCCAGTATAATAGATTTCCTTTGTAACTGCAGATGTTTTATCTAATGCATTTTAAAACACAATTCTTAGGAGTCCATAGGCTTCACCAGAATGCCAAAAGGGGTCACAGCACAAAAAAGACATGCTTCCCAAGGGACTTCAGGGGAGTGGATTGGCACTATATGCAGGCTGCACCGAGTTCCCTCGTAACCCAGCTCTTCCTTCTTTTCTTCTCCCAGGGTACACAGTACAGGTGGGGAATGGGGTCTTGCACCCTGAGAGTCTCACCATTGTAGCTGGTGCTCCCCGGGACCGCCATTCAGGCTCTGTCTTCCTCATGAACCTGGAGGCAGGTGGGGAAATGCAGCTGAAACAAGTGTTAGAGGGGAAACAGGTGGGCGCCTACTTCGGCAGTGCCATCGCTCTAGCAGACCTTAACAATGATGGGTGAGTGAGATGCTAGATCTTTGATGGATCTTGACCCCGCTCACTAATCCAGGGATCACTCCTCCTCTAATTCAGGGAATTGGGTAGACATGTGTTATTGTGCATCCATTTTCATTTTTTTTTTAATAGTAACTTTTTATTGACAGAATCCATGCCAGGGTAATTTTTTTTTACAACATTATCCCTTGCCCTCACTTCTGTTCCGATTTTTCCCTCCCACCCTCCACCCCCTCCCCTAGATGGCAAGCAGTCCTATATATGTTGAATATGTCCTAGTATATCCTAGATACAATGTATGTGTGCAGATCCAAACAGTTCTCTTGTTGCACAGGGAGAATTGGATTCAGAAGGTAGAAATAACCCGGGAAGAAAAACAAAAATGCAAACAATTTACATTCATTTCCCAGTGTTTTTTTCTTTGGGTGTAGCTGCTTCTGTCCATCATTGATCAATTGAAACTGAATTAGATCTCTTTGTCAAAGAAATCCATTTCCATCAGAATACATCCTCATACAGTATCGTTGTTGACGTATATAATGATCTCTTGGTTCTGCTCATTTCACTTAGCATCAGTTCATGTAATTCTCTCCAAGCTTCTCTGTATTCATCTTGCTGGTCATTTCTTACCCATTTTCATTTCTTTATGCATTTCAGATCAGAACTTGTAGTGGGCTCTGGGTTTGAGCATCAGTGGCAAATAATTTGCCTTTCCTGTATATGGTTTTCCACAGTCAAGCAGTTTATTTTCCATGACTTCTTTATAGACATGTATCATGCACATGGGTCTTATATGGCCGTCCTATGCCCAAAAGATGAGACTAAAGTCCATGACAGTCCCAAAGCTATGTGGCTCTATTTCTGGGTAGTGTATCCATGGATCACTTTGAGAGGGGGATGTCATGAGGCCATTGCCCTCACATGTTCTTCTCCACTGGGATAGGTGGCAGGATATCCTGGTGGGTGCCCCCTACTACTTTGAACGGAAGGAAGAGATTGGTGGTGCCATCTACATTTTCATGAATCAAGGAGGCATCTTCCCCACTAGCCCTTCTCAACACCTCTATGGCCCAAGTGGCTCAACTTTTGGCTTCTCTGTGGCCAGCCTTGGGGACATCAACCAGGACGGCTTCCAGGGTGAGCTTCCCCCCTTCTCTTGCCTCCTCTTAATACCCTTCCCTCTCCATTACTCCTTCAAGCCCACAAATATTTACAGAATACCGCCTTTGTGAGGGAATTCTGCTGAGTTACAGGGGGGTGAGTATAGAGAATTAGATACAGTCTCATTCTTCCCAGAAATTACAGTGTAGTCCGAGGAATGACATGTGTATGAGAAAACATGGCCAACAAAACAAGGCAGTTTAAATACCAAATGTGTGCTGTACTCAGAAAGCTCTGGGGTTTAGAAGAGGGAAGACATGTAGTCTAGGGATCTCAGAGAGGCTTCTTAAGAGTGGTAAGATAAGATGGGCATTGATGAATAAATAAGGTTCAGATAGAGAGAAGGGAAGCCATGCTAAATAGGGAATATATTTGGGGAATAGTGAATAGGGGTAGGGAAGAAATCGGATTCATATTTGGCTGGGGGAAGCAGATGAGGTTCATATAGGAAATAGGAGCAGTCAAGGCTGGTAAGGTAAGTGGAACTTAAAGTACAGAAAGACTATCTTGCAGGCTAAAAGGGACCCCTGAAGGTTTCCCTGAAGGTTTTGGAGAGTGAGTAACATCAGTTTTGTGCAGCTCTGGTCAGGAAGTAATGAGATGTGGGGGGATGTCAGGGAGAAGAATCAGAATCGATATTATTGCAATATTATTGCAGATATCAAGACATTAAAATACACTGAATTAGGGTAGAGTAGAGAAGTCACAGAGGAAGATTACATTATTATGGAAAAATCCACAGCATAACCCTGAAGGTCACTGAGTTCAACTTACATGTTTTACGGATGAGGTGGCAGGTAAAAGTGAAGTAGGAATCCAATTTAAAATACAGATGACTTGTAGATGATAGTACCAGGGAAATGGGAGTGGGTGGAGTTGATTTTGAAGGGAAGATGAGAGAGATTATGTACCCAGAGCTTTAGACAGTGTCAGAACTGGACAGAATCCTAACTGCCTCTACCTGACTGTGTAACTGTAGACAACTCTTTCCCTCTCATGACTTCAATTTCCTGAGAGAGTTGGATTAGTTGGTTTCTAAAAGACCTTCTGAGTTTATATTTCTATAGGTTTGGGTTTTTTTTTTTTTTTTTTTTTTTGAGATTTGCTAACAAATTTTTTGGCTTCCTGCTCTGGGACATCTGGCCTTTTCTTGACCCCTCCCACCACCAACCTCCACCTTTTTTCCTTAGAGGTTACTATTTCTGGCCTGGAAGCAGTCTGGTATTATTGGGACAGGCTCTCTGGGTGACCCTGTCCCAAGATGAACTGATCTCTCTCACTCTCCTCCCTTATCACTACTCCCTTCTCCCCCAGATGTTGCAGTGGGTGCTCCATTTGAGGGTTCTGGCAAAGTCTACATCTACCACAGCAGTGCCTCAGGCCTCAAGGACCAACCTCAACAGGTACAAGTTGGGGGCATGCCATTGGGCTGGTCATCTGCCTATCAGTCATTGTGTTCAACCCTCCCTTCTTGTCCAAGTGCCTGTCTGTCCCATGTAGCCGTCTGGTCTTTCTGTTCATCAGTTTACTTCTCAGCTATTGGTGGATCCCACTGCTTAAACAACCAGCCACAGAGGGTTTCTAGTCTCCTTTCTATCTCTTGGGCCGTATTGCCTTGTATCTGGCAGCCCATTTGTCTATAGACTATCCCTCCATTTGTCATCCCCATGTCCCCTACTGAACATATATACAGAAAACAGGGTAACTCCTTAAGCCCCAGAGCCCCTGCCATTTTCTCCCCTGCAATCCCCCCTACACACACTACCACCACACACCCCACTTTGCTCCCAGGTGATTCATGGGGATAAGCTTGGCACCCATGGCCTGGCCACCTTTGGCTACTCGCTGAGTGGGCGGCTCGACGTGGATGAGAACTCGTACCCCGACCTGCTGGTGGGGAGCCTGGCTGACCGCATCGTGCTGTTGCGGTGAGCAGGATGGGACGCATCCTCAGGGGTAGTGGGATGGACTGGCTTGGGGGACCCATTAGGAGTCAGGAAGTCTATATCTTGTCTGTCCCTCACTGTCTTTCAATAGTGTCTATTGAATGCATCCAGCTTTTGGTGTCTTTGTCTCTTGTCTCTCTGTCTCTCCCTCCTTATTTTTCTATTATATCAACTCCAGTCTTCCAGTTGGAGGCAAGGTGGTATGTGAAAAGAGTCCTTCACGGGGAAATAGGATTTGATATTAACTAGGCAGCTAGGTGATCTAGTGGATAGAGCCCTGGATCTGGAATCAGGACTTTGGATACTTCCTAGCTGTGTCTTCCTGGGCAAGTCACTTAACTTCTGTCTGTCTCAGTTGTCTCATCTGTAAACTGGGGATAATGAGGATCAAATGAAATAATCTTGATGAAAAATGCTTTGTAAGCCTTGATGAGCTGTACAAATGCTACCTATTACTATTAATTTGTCCTCACTTAATGTACTAAATATCTCCCTTTCTCCTGAGAGGTCACCATTTCTATGGGTATTTAACCTATGTCTGGGATTAGATGATGGAAGTGAGGATGAACCTAGGCTGATCTGGGCCATCTCTCTTCTCATCCCATCCCCAAGACTTCAAAGTGAGTACAATAGAGACAGACTGATGTGCCATATAAACTTTAAAAAGTATGTGCCATCTTCTGGATTCAGTCTCTTTATCTGTGACCAGGGGTATTGGATTTAATGGGTTTCAAAGTCTTTTCTAACTTTAGAGTTCTATGACCAATGCTCTGAGCTCTTTACAGAGCAGGGACTTGTGGTCTGCCCACACCATACAATCTCACTACCAAAGGATTTATTTTGCAAAGATGCAAATTCCCTTCCTCCCCTTAGAGCCCGTCCAGTTATCAACATTCTCAACAAGACTCTGGCAGTGAGGCCGACCATGCTGGATCCTGCCCGCTGTACTTCCACCTCGTGGTAAGCTACTCTTTCCTGCAAATCCTTTATGAGTCTCTTCTTCCTATGCCCTTCCCTCAAACAGCTTTATCCACTCTTTAAACTTTGCATCTTTCCCTTCTTCCTCGCCACTTTCCCTGTGGAATCTAAACTCCTGCAGGGAAGGAACAGTTTTCATTCCATGTTTGTATCATTAGTACTCAGCAAAATGCCTTGCAGATAGAAGGTGCTCTCCTTCACTCTCTCCTTTGTGAAAGAATGAAAAGAGACATGGATACCTTAGAAATAGGTGTTGTTGAATTTCCAACTTTCCCCAGAATCACCTTCTTTCTATCTCTCCAGCAAGATTCCCCCAACCTTCTTCTCGTGCCTTTCCTTTCCTTTTTAAACCAGTGTTTGAGGTGGGGAGGAGGAAGAGGGGAAGAAGGTGGGATCTAAGGATGCTTATTGTCTCTTTCTCTTGACCTCCTTCTGGTGGTCCTTGTAGCATTCAGGTCGAGGTATGCTTCGCCTACAACCAAAGTGCAGGGAATCCAAACTACAGACGAAACATCAGTGAGTGTTGTGAAATGAGGGCGGTGAAGGGGATCTGGGCATGGGACTTGGGGATGTAATATAAAAAAAAAGCCCTACTGATTTGGAATTCAGTGAGGAGTTCAAGACCCATTTCTGCTACTTGCTAGTTTTGTGACCTTGGGTGAGCCACTTTAACTTCTCAGAGTATCAGTTTCCCTGTCTGTAAGATGGGTCTAACAAGAGTTGTTAGCTCTAAGTAGGTACTTGTTGGGGTTGTTATGGGGATCAGAGAAAGTAGTTTATGTAAAGTGCTTTGTAAAGCAGTTTGGAAACACCAGCTGTGAGTCCTCTCTATGTGTTAGACAAATATAAACTATAATTATTATTCTTACTCTATTGCATGCTCTCCCTGGTTAACCTCCTTGCTACCTTCTCATAGCCCTGGCATATACCCTGGAGGCAGATCGAGATAGACGCCCACCCCGAGTCCGGTTTGCTAAGAGTCTTTCTTCTACCTACCATGGACTGTTTTCCATGCCTGAAACACACTGCCAAACCCTTGATCTGCTTCTGGTGGTGAGGAATGGGCGGGAGTGCATGTTCTTGTGTGTTTATGTGAAAACATTCCCATCTGAGATGATTTCAAGTAGCTGACACCATTTGAGCCAAGCAGCTGATGATACAGATGGGTAGATGAAGGATCTGGGCTACAAAGAATCCAAGAAAGGGGCGATCTTCAAATTAGGGAGCCAGTGAGGTCAGTAGAGCACTGGGAATTGGAATTGGAAAGAATCGAGTTGAAGTCTGGCCTCAGACATTTATTAGCTGTGTGACCCTGGGCAAGTTACTTAACCCTGTTTGCCTCAGTTTCTTCAGTTGTAAACTAGGGATAATAACTATACCTACCTCTCAGGGCTTTTGTGAGTATCAAACTGAGATAAGATTTATAAAATATTTAAATAATGGCTAGTACATAGTAGGTACTTAGTAAATTCCTGTTTCCTTCCTCTACAAATTCTTGGAATACAGTCAAGTGTAATAGGCACGCATTAAGTTCTGATTTAACCACTGTCTACCTCAGTTTCCTCATCTATAATATAGCATTTACCTCACAGGGTTATTGTGAGGATAAATGAGATCCTACTTGTAAAGTGCTTTGCAAACCTTAAAAAATGCCTTATAAACACAAGAACTATGATGACGATACACCTGATTTAATTCCTTCATTAAGTATTATATGCCATTATATGCCACTGAAAGGATTCTGGGGTCCAGAAATAGTGTCCTCAAGGGATTATATGTGGAGGTCTCTCTGGAGGAAAGTTCCAATCGGGAAAGAATTATGGGTGGAGGAGTATGATCCTCAGCTTCTCTCCCCTCTCCCAGGACAATATTCGGGACAAGCTCCGCCCCATCTCCATCTTCATGAACTACTCTTTACCAGAAAAGCTTCCTAAGCACCCACGCCTTGGACTCCATTCCCTGGATGCCTTTCCTATCCTTAATGAGGCCCAGCCCAGAGAGAACCAAACAGAGGTCAGTTAAGTAGTCATTTGGGAGTATATAATGAGGGCCAGCCTGAGGTAAAGGGCTAAGTAAGGGGAGGGAAGGGAAAACTTGGGGGTCTGGGGGGAAAGTAGCTGAGAGAGAGGTAAGCCTGAGAAGGAGGAGGATAATAAAATATACTTCAAGGCTCAGGACCGGGAGCACTCTGCTCTCAAGAGGACCTTCAAGGGCTAAGGATAGGAAACTATCTGTTTTCTGTTATGTCCTATTGTATGTGAATTTGGGGGCAAGGTGACAACATTTCCCTTCTAGGAAAACTATTCCTGACATTAGAATTTGTAGGAATCATCATTTCCTGAAAATCTTTACCATCTTACTGATTTTTACCTTCTCTCTTCATACCTCCAGATTCAGTTCCAGAAGGAATGTGGTACTGACAATAAGTGTGATAGTAACTTACAGCTTCAGGCTGCTTTCTTGTCTGAACAGCTACAGCCCATCAATAGGTAAGAGACCAGGCTGGGCCCCTGAATAGCCAGTTTAGTAACCAGGGGACCAGACCTATCTATGCCTCATTGTACTGATGGTGCTTGATGGAGACGAACTGGGTCCCCTTGATTGACCAAAAGGGAGCTGAAGGGTGGGGGCAACTCATTCCCCACCCTTCTTTCCATCTCAACTTCTAGACTTCAGTACAGTAAGGAGGTCCGAAAGCTGTTCCTGAACATCAATGTAACCAACATGCCCAGCAGGGACCGAGCTGGAGAAGATGCTCATGAGGCTTTGCTCACCTTAGTTTTGCCTCCAGCCTTACTTTTCTCCTCTGTCCGCCCTGTGAGTCTGCCCATTTTCATACCCAGTTGCTCACTAGAACCTCCAGAAATCTGAATAGGAGAATAGAAGGGATATCGTTATCCATGTTCATTTGCATGCTGATTTGAATGCATTGGGATTCATTGTGTACCTCCCCCAGCCTCCAGCTCTATTTCTGTTTAATAAACAATCCCCCTGTTGCTATTTGTAGTTGGGCTGGAAGAACTGGTTGAACATTACCCGAGCTGGCCTAGCATCCTTGCTGCCTTCCCCTCACTTAACCTCCAAGTCTAGAATTTCTTGGGATGGAGATTTCTAAGTCTTCCACTAGGGGAGAAAGCAACAGTTCCCCATTTTGTGTATGGAGAAGGGATGGGAGTCAGTGAATCAGTGGATTCTGCCTTTGAAGCATATTTGAGAAAGGCCTGGACTAAATCTGACTTAACTTTCCCTGTTCTCCAAATCTTTTTCCCATCTCATCCCCATCCCAAGGCTGGAGCTTGCCAGGCTAATGAGACCATCCTATGTGAGCTGGGAAACCCTTTTAAAAGGAACCAGAAGGTGAGTAATTCAGGAAAGGATACAGAGCCCCATTGTAAATCTTATACCCAAACAAAATGGTAGGATAGATTGCCATGGCTTGATCTATCTTTTTGTTTCCATCTGCCTTTATTCTCTCTTCATCTGATCTAAGCTCCCTCGGCCTTACTGGTATTCCTAGCCTTCTTTGGTTTTTTCCTTCATGCTTCTCTTAGGAATTTATTTTGTTCTATCTTTTTCTATTTCCTCAATAGGAAGAGATACAAGTGTGAAGAAGGAAACATGTAACTACTTGGGATGAGAGTGACAGAGAATGGGCTGGGAAAATTCATTCAGTTCAACAAATGTCTCTCTAGCAAATCTAGGGATGATCATCCTTACATAGGGTCCATGTAGATGTCAGGTGTATGCATATTAGTTGACAGCCACAACAATCTTCACACTCCTCTGATGACTATCAGCTTACTTCCTTATTTATTCTCTGAGGCAATTGAACGGTATATTCTAATATTTTCTCATAAATTAATAAACACTTGGACAGGTAAGTGGCACAGTGGATAGAGCGCCAGCCCTGAAATCAGAGGATCTGAGTTCAAATGTGGCCTCAGATACTTAACACTTCCTAGCTGTGTGACCCTGGGCAAGTCACTTAACCCCAAGTGCCTCAGCAAAAAAAAAAAAAAATAGAAACACATAATCTCTCTTTGTTAATTAACTATGATTCCCCATTCCAAATTTTTAAATAAACTGGAGAAACTTCTTCCCAGAAGATTTTATTCCTGTTTTTTCCTTTTCCCTCTCTCACATCTGTATCTGTTTTTTTCTCTCTCCTTCCCTCCTCTATCCTAATTTCTTCCTCTATTCTAATTTTCTCCTTTTCTTTTATCCCCTTTCTCCTCTGCTTCTCCTTCTTCCCTTCTTCCCTTCTTCCCCTATTTATTCTTCTACCTCATTTTGTTTCTGTCTCTCTTTTCTTCTCTTTCTCTCTTTTTTCGTCCCTCTATCTTTCTCTCCATCTACCTTTCCAGGTTTAAAAAACATAACATTAATGTTACTAGCTGTAATTTATTGCCACTGTAACAAACAATACAAAGACATGTTTAAATATTTCAACAATGTATCATGCATATGAAAAATCACAATCCAGCCAACCTCTAAGTAGAAGTTGCAACTACTGATGACTGTAGTGATACAAATCACTTCTTAAGGATGCAGAATAAAAGTTAAATAGTTCTTTCATAATGTTGCTTCTCATTCTTTTTTACTGTTAACTTACACAGTTCCTCAAGAAGTTCTCTTTAGTTCTTTCTGCCTGTGTTTCACAGTCTCAATCAGACAGGATTGTTAACTTTGTCCAGATGACAATTAAATAGTAACTCCCCAAGATTCCATTTTCTCTTAAAGATGCAGTAATTGTAGTTTTAACGAGAAAAGCCATTGAAACAGATGTTACTTTAATACATAGTACAGTTGGCATTGTACTAAAGTACAGTGAAAAGATAAGATAAGAGAAAAAAGAAGAAACAGTCTCTAAAAACACAGAAGTTGGCTGAGGATGAGGGGCTTGCACAAAGAGAGAAGGGGGGGAAGAGACAGTCAGTAAGAATTGAGGTTGGGAGAGGAGGAAAATAAGTTGTGAGGGTAAGAGAGGAGTAAGATTCTCAGAAACAGTAAGAAGAAGGAGAGGAATATTGAACAAATAAATATATTCCCAGTATTATACTTTCTTTACATTGTCTTTGACTATTGGAACAGGAATTCAGAGACCATTAATCTCTCTTATTACATCTTCCCTTCAAAGATGGAGCTGTTTATTGCCTTTGAGGTCATTGGTATCACCCTACAGACTCGGGATATTGAGGCTCAGATGCAGCTTTCCACGTGAGTCGGAGTGGGGTGTGGGCTGGGTGGGTGGGCTAAAGATGCATCCCACTCTGACTTTTCAGCCCTTGTCAAGGTGGGTGAAAAAGCCTTTTCTCTGCCATTCTCCACTGTATTATATCTCCCTAGGTCTAGTCACCAGGATAACCTAAAGCCTGTGACTTTGATGCTGCAGGTGGATTATACACTCCAGGCCTCTCTTGGCATGTAGGTAACTCTTTTTCTTTTCTTTTTTTAATTTCAGAAATATTTTATTTTTCCAATTACATGTGAAAATGATTTTCAACATTCATTTCTGTAAGATTTTGAGTTTCAATTTTTTTTTCCCTTCCCTCCTTTACCCACCCCTCCTCAAGACAGCAAGGAATCTGATATAAGGAATGACATGTACAGTCATTTAAAACATTTTTCCATATTAGTCATGTTGTAAAAGAAAAAAAATCAGAACAAAGGGGAAAAATCATGAGGAATGCAAACCAAAAAAAAGTGAAAATAGGATTCTTTGATCTATGTTCGGTCTCTATAGTTTTCTCTCTGGATATGGATGAGATTTTCTATCCCATGTCTATTGAAGTTATCTTATATCACTATATTAGTGAGAAGAACTAAGTCTGTCTTAATTAATCATCCCACAATTTTGCTGTAACTATATACAGTGTTCCTGTGGTTCTGTTCCCTTTACTCAGCATCAGTTCATGGCTTTTCTGAAATAAGCCTGTTCCTCATTTCTTATAGGATAATAGTATTTCCTTACATCCATATGCTGCAACTTATTCAACCATTCCCCAGTTGATGGGTATCCACTCAATTTCCAATTCCTTGCTACCACAAAAAGAGCTGCTATAAACATCTTTGCACAGATAATTCCTTTCCTTGACCCCTGTCTCCATATATTCCATAAGTTACACCCCTTCCCTTCACCTGAATCCTTCAGTTGACACAAGTCAACAAATTCCTGCCCCTGTGTTATTTCCCATCCTGTTTCCTTCATCCTATATCCTATCTCTTTTGTTCTCTCTACCCCATAGTCTTTCTCCCCTTCCCTATTTTCTCCATGTCCCTCAGTTATAATCTTTGTCATCTATACTTGCTGTCCCTATTTCACTCTTACCTCCCCTTAAAGCTCCTATCTGTCCCTGTACAGGGTGAATCACCGACTACAGAGTTACTTTGGAGGAACAGTGATGGGAGAGTCAGGCATGAAAAATGTCACTGATGTGGGGAGCCCTATCACCTTGGAATTCCAGGTATGGAAAGTTCTGGGGTGAGGAGAGGTGTTGGGTCAGACGATGGTGGTAAAGGGGAAGTTGGACCTTTTTGGAAGAGTTGGGATTAGTTGATTAGGTTAAGGAAATAGTCATCATAAAAGGCTTGCAGGTGGAATATAATGACACAAGGATGGAAGGCTAGTAGGAGGGATAGTAATGTCAGATCACATCTTAGGAGAGAGGAGGTCAATGTGGGGTGGTAGCTTTGACACTAACATACTTCCTGGGGTCTTCTTTGCTCCCAGGTGGGCCCAGTGGATGAGGGACTGACATCTTTGGGAACTCTGGTCTTAGGGCTGGAATGGCCCTATGAAGTTAGTAATGGCAAGTGGCTTCTGTATCCCACCGAGATTATCATCCAGGGCAATGGAACCTGGCATTGCCAGCCACCTGGGGACCTCATCAATCCTCTCAACCTCACAGTAAGCAAATCTTTCTCTTCATCTCTCCTGCCTAGATCACCTGGAGTCTAGATATCACCTCTACAATTACTAAGGGCTAGCTCTGCCTAGGAAAATGAAGCATCTCAATGTTTTGCCTGTTGAGACTTGCCTTCTTTCTTTGCTCTGGCTCAGATTGGTTCTCTTTTCTTCTTTATCCTCTTCTCCCCATCTATATGGTCTTTTTTCCTTTCTTTTTTTCCTTCTTTTCTCTATTCCCTTTCTTCCTATCTTTCCTGTTCTTTCCAACAGATTTCTAAGGATGAAGCCTCTTCCCAGAGACGCCGGCGAAGGGAGCTGGATCCTGGAGAATCACAGGCACCTCCTCCTATCACCCTGGCCACTTCCAGGAAGGCAGAGTCAGAGACTGTGTTGGTAAGTGTCTGGAAAAGGGGGCTGATGCTTGGTGGATTTGATGTCACTCTAACTGGAGCTCTTATGCCAACCTAAAAAATGTGATGGGGCCTAGACAGAAATTCAGAGCATCATAATGTTTAGAGCAGAAAAGGACCTTGGAAATCATCCAGTCTCACATTTCATTTTAAAAAGAAAGAAAATTATCAAATCAGGTCAATAAACATTTATTATACACCTATTATGTACTAGGCACAATGGTAGGAGCTAGAGATACAAAGAAATTAAAAACAAACAAACAAAAGTCCCTGTTCTCAAAGACCTCACAGTCTCTAATGGGGGAGACAACATGTAAATAACTATGTACAAACAAGATATAAATGAGATAGGTTGAATATAATTATCAGAGAAAAGACGGTAGCATTAAGGGAAATTGGGAAAGGCTTCTTGCAGATGATAGGATTTTAGCTAGGATTAGAAGGAAGCCAGGAGGCAGAGATGAGGAAGGAGAGAATTTATACACATGGGAAGCATCAGAGAAAATGTTTAGAATGAAGAAAAGAGGGAGATTATCACTGAACAGATAGAAGAGTGTATAGAGAGGATTAAGGTATAAAAAGACTGGAAAAGAAGGGAATGGAAAGGTTAAGCTCTTAAAAAGGCAAATAGTGGATTTTTTATTTGAAACAAGAATAACTAAGCAACTTGTCTAAGTTCAAAGAGTAGCAGACCTAGATTCAAATATAGTGTTCCACCTACTAACTCAGAAAGGGGAGAGGCCTCTGAGGTTAGGATTAGGATATCATGGAGCAAAAAGCCTCTAAAACCATATTGTTCATTTGAATTTAGGAACCACGGTTAGCAAGTTTCTGAGGCCAAATTTGAACTGAGGATCCATAGCTAGTAAATGTCTGAGACCAGATTTGAACTTGGGAACCATGCCAGAAAAAGATCAGTTGAAGGATCCAAGAATGTTTAGTCTAAGGAAAAGTAGACTTAGAGAGGATCCAATGGTAGCTCTTAAGTATTGAAGTTATTAAAATTTAAGTATTTAAATTATTAAAGTATTACATAAATTACTTTAAGTATTTAGATATTTAAGGCTTTTAGGTATTTATGCTATCATGTGGAAAAGGCTTTAGATTCAGTCTGCTTGGATCCAGAGAGCACATTTTAGGACTACAAGGCCATATAGGGAATAATTCAGGGAAATATTAATAAAATAATAAAACAGGGAAAACTTCTTAAGAATGAGTTATCTAAAAACGAGAAGGATTTCTTAGCAAAGTAATGGAAATAATATTATTTAAATCCTAACATTTCTAATTTAGAAAGAGAAATGTCCAAAGTGACATAGTACTACCTGAACCCCACCCCTGTGCCCTTGAATATCTTGAAGTAGATGGAGCAATGGCTAGCCCTGGAGTCACTAAAACCTAAGTTCAAATCTAGCTTCCAACACTTACTAAATGTGTGACTCTGTCCAAGGTACTTTACCTCTGTCTCAGTTTCTTCATCTGTAAAATGGAAATAATAATAGAACCTATTCTCCCAAGGTTGTTTTGAGGATCAAATGAGATATCTGTAAAGCACTTTACAAACTTCAAAAGGCTATATGTGTTAGCTATTGTTATTATTATATCTCTGAAATAATTTGATGTAATATAAGAATTTAGAATGAGGGAAAACATGTTAAAAGTCACAATATGTTAACTTTGGATCAACTTTCTTCTCTATCTAAAACCAGGTCACTTAATTTTCTTCTAAGCCTGCTTGACTTATTTGACCCCACCTCTTAATTCTTCTGGTATACTCTGAAGACCTCCTCTAGGTGATCCATACTCTGGTTCTTTCAAAATGGAGAAAGAGGGACTACCCACAGTTGGGAGAAGTCATGCTTATTTTTTGTGCTTGACCTTTCTGTACTTGTGCTAGCCTTTAAACAAGCTTCTGCTCTCAGGCCAGATTTGAATTCAAGAACTATAGCTAGTAAGTGTCTGAGGCTGTATTTAAACTTAGGCATCATAACTAGTGACTGCCAGATTTGAACTCAGGAAGATGAGTCTTCCTGATTCCAAGGCCACTGCTCTATCCACTTTGTCACCTGGCTACAAACTAGGGCAAACCCGGTTAAGAATGTTTCAGATAGAGGAAGCGGGTTTGATTGGAAGGGGTGAGGGAAAGCTTTGAGGAATGGGGAAGGGAGAGTATGGAAAAAGGAAGAGAAGTTGGAGAGGGTACAGAAAGTGGTGTAGTTCAGTCTATTCAGGTTTCTCCAAGTATGTTGACTTTCATTTTCATTGTTTTGTCTCTAGTAAATAGGTGTTTGGCACATGGCAGGCACTTAATAAATGCACATGGGATGAATCAAGGAATGAACATGGGGACATGAGGGTCTGCTTGTCTGGCTAGAGTATCTATGGTTATATAGATAGAATAAGGACCAGCTGGGGAATAGCTATGAAAGGAGGGCTGGGGCACTTGGAGAAGAATCTCTTATTCATTCTCTGCTCAATCCAGTCATGTGCCAATGGTCGAGCTCGCTGTGTGTGGCTGGAGTGCCCGATTCCTGATGTCTCAGTGCCCTCCACCATGACAGTGCAGGCACGAGTGTGGAATAGCACCTTCATCGAGGTTAGTGACCCATTTTAGGAGGGATAGAGAAGTCCGAGCTCTTTGTGCCCTTCCTTCATCTCAGACATTTTGGGGAGACATGAGAAAAAGACTGAGCTGGCCCAGCCAGGCGTGTCACAGAAGGCCCATCATCGTGGCCCAGTCGTGGGAAGCCTGACACGTTTACTTGCCTCTCTGAGGGATTGCCATGTGACTGTGGGTACTAATATAGCAAGTATGTATGAACTATGGTTCACATGGATCTGGATAATTTTGTCCATGTGTGTGAGATGGCTTTGATGTTTCTGGACTCTCTGTGGGGGAGGGGAACTGACTGGAGAAACTTTGGAGTGAACAGAAGGGTGATTGTTGATCCGTCTGTGAAGACACATCATAGACCTGAGCATATGAGAACCTCTTCTCCTGAATCTGCCCCTGCTGTCGGGCTTTTGTCGATGGTGTCTGGATATAAGGGTTCTGCTTGGGGTAGAGCAGGGAGGGTCATGAGGAACGGTGGCTGTCTCTCTTACTTTGCCTTGCCTTCCCTTGCAGGATTACAGTGATTTTGACAGAGTCAGGGTGGATGGCTGGGCTACCCTTTTCCTCCAAACCAACATCCTGACTATCAATATGGAGAATAAGACAACATGGGTGAGTCACAAATAAGAATAAAAGTTCACTTTCAAACTAAGGCTTTATTTATATGCCACTTTCCAAAGATCTCCCATTTCCCTTATCTTGGCGATCTGCTGAGAAATGGAGGTATCGTTCTTAATTTACAGATTAAGAAATTGAGACTCAGCGAGATAAAGGGACTTGCACAAAGCTAGGTAGAAATGGTCAGAAGAAGAACCTGCCATCCTAACTCCCAATCCAAGGTTCTTCTCCTTATACCATATTCAAAAGGTTAAGAATTATCTTTTAACAGTAAGTCCAATATGGAAATCTTTTCATTTATGCTGGTAGGTTCTAGGGGCAGGAATTGGGGGTGGGGGGAGAAGAAGACACGAGAGTCTTATTGATGGGAGATTTTATTCTCCACTTGTGGGATCACAGGGATGAACAGACTGACCTCTGCAGGTCAAACAGGAATTTTTCCTCAGCCTCCAGGCTCCCCCTTCAGGGAGGCAGCCAAATTGCAGAGCCCCATGGCTCGGGTCTAGAGAAGAAAGAATTTGGGGGCGGGGGGTGCGGTAAGGAGTCCTGCTGAATGGTCCTTCTGTCTTCCTCCATCCCTGCCTACTCATCCACTCCAGTTTTCTGTGGACATTGACTCAGAACTGACAGAGGAGATTCCTACAGAGATTGAGCTCTGGCTGGTCCTGGTGTCTGTGGGAGCTGGGCTGTTACTGTTGGGGCTCATCATCCTTTTGCTTTGGAAGGTAGGCGCCCCCTCCACATCCATCCCCTTCCCCACTCATTCCATCCCTCCAATCCCCTTCACCCTCAATTCAGCTTCGTTTCCCCTACTTTCTCCCTTTCCCATTCCATTTCCCCCCATCTCCCCACCCCCCCTATTTCTTTTTAGTCCCAAGTTGTATATTGCCCTGGTAGCAACAATGAGGGTAAAAGCTCTGTCAAAGGACATAGTTCGGAGCTGGAGAAGGGACACTAGCCCCAGTCGTATCCCTGTGACCACCACAGGGTCAGGGTCCTGCTCTTCCAAACCCCTCCTGGCCCAAGAAATGGGACCTAAGTGTCCCATCCTCCAACCATTGACTCTTTGCAACTCCCTGAATCCCCGCAAGGGGGGACATACCCAGGCCCGCCCCCCACCTTTGACTTTGCCTCGCCCTCCCCCACAGTGTGGCTTCTTCAAACGAGCTAGCACTCGAGCCCTGTATGAAGCCAAAGGGCAAAAGGCGGAGATGAAGAGCCAGCCTTCTGAGACGGAGAGGCTGACCGATGACTACTGAGGGGAGACCCATGCCTCCCCACCCCACACACACCCCGGGTAAATTCTTCCATTTAAAACTAACAAAACCAAAATCAAAAGAACCTTTTTCCTCTCAGATTCCTGCAGTCTTTGTGGGACTGAGTCTGTCCTGTCTTCTCTTCCTCTGATTCCCTCTTCACATCTCAAATTCTTCCAAGGTGTCTTCAGATTTTCCCTCTTTGCCTTGGCTCTAGATACCCACTGTGGGAAGAGAAAGTACTTTGATGGCCTAACATAAGACTGTAAAAATACAAATCAAGGGTTCCCCTATTCTTTTTATCCATCCCACTCTCCCCCCTGTCCCTAAAGGGGCTGGCTTGCTTCCTTCTAAGTTTCATAGCTAGCTGTCCAAATCAGAGAAATGGGATCAAGGAGAGGCCATTGGGCATAAAAGGCCACAGGAGTTTAAGCTTTTTGGGGCTCCATCTCAGCCTGGGCAAAACTTCTGGAGAAGAGACTAGGAAACAGTTGATCCTTTCCTAACCACTTTCTTTAGTTCTTAAGCAAATTCTAGGCCCATCTTAGCTCTTTCCCCCAGGCCCAAAGCCAAGTGGGATCCCTGGAGGAGGCAGAGAATTATTGGATACATTTTATGCTGGATGATTCTATGCTTTTTAAAGAACCTCCCTGGGGATATATTTTTATTTATATATTTTGGGTTTTTTCCCTTCAATTGCCCTGCTTGGAATTGTTAGGATCTTTTTTCCTGACTGACCCCTTCCTTTCTACCTGTAGTACTCCCACCCAAGAACATCAGTTTCTGTTCTTCCATCTCTATTTTTCTTCTGTTCCATTCTGCCTATATTTTTCAATTCCTCTTCCTCTTTATCCAGCAAGTCCCCTGCTAAAAGAGGGTGGATGGAAATAAACAATTTTGGGTTGTGGAAAGGGAGGTCCCTGATTTTCAAGAGATAGTAGAGGGAACTATCTAAAAGGGCCCTGGCAAAGCCTGAACCATATTTTCTTTGGGGAAAGGGAAGTAGAGAGAAGGGGGAATTCTACTGGGAGACTGGGGGAGGGAAGTCCAAGTTCATACTCCTCTTGGAACATATCTGGCCTGCTAGCTTGAAACAGTTGGATAACTGGATACTAACATTTCTTATTTTTTCTCTTCCCTCCTTGGGGATTCTCTACTTTCTTTTCATTCCCTCCTGACCACCTGAACAGTGTGACTTCTTCAAACGGACCCATTATTACCGGATCATGCCAAAGTACCATGCTGTGCGGATACGGGAGGAGGAGAGGTACCCACCCCCAGGGGGCACACTGCCCCCCAAGAAGCACTGGGTCACCAACTGGCAGGATCGGGACCGATACTACTGATATTTTCTTAAGCTTCCATCTGTGCCTAACTTCACTACTCACTCCTCCAACTCCAACCTTTTTCGTTCTATTTATCATAAGTTATGCCTCCTGCTGCCTACAGGAAGCATCACTTGGCCCTTAGCACCTTTGAGTCCAGGATTATTTTCCTCATCTCCACTATGGCCAGGGAAGTACCTTCCTCTACTTCCTGAACCTATCCCTTATTTTCCAAATTCTCCCCACTTTTTCCTGCCTCCCTTTCTCTCTCCCCCCACCTCTTTCCATCTCCATCTCCATCTCTCTCTCTCTCTCTCTCTCTCTCTCTCTCTCTCTCTCTCTCTCTCTCTCTCTCTTTCTCTCTCTCCCTCTTTCCCCTTCTCTCTCTTCCTTTCCCCTCCTGCTCCCACCCCCACCAACACGTGCACATGCTTGTGCACACACAAGTACTGGTTACTCATTCCTCCTTCCCTAGGTTACATTTTCTATCTTTCAGATGAACAAGGACTGTAGACATTTGCTAAGGCCATGTTCATATTACCCCTTGTCCCTGCATACAGGTGATCCCATGTAGGTGTTTGAGGGATTTTCTTGCATTACATATGACTATGCATGGAATGTCCCAAGTCTTTGCTGGTGCCAAAACCTGGATGCCCCTCCCCATTCTCTTCCTGCCTTCTCCATAATCTTGCATAACCCCCTGATCCCCTGGGGTCAGGAAGAATGAAAACCCCCAAGACTTATGGGGAAAAAAATCACTCTTGACCTTCACACTGGACCTACATTGAGCCATAGCCACTGGATTGATTCTTCTTGGGGGGCAATGATGACTGCTCAAGTCGGACCAGAGATGACCCTCATCTAAGGCCACTAGCCATTCACAGAGAGCAAAAGAGAAACTTCTAAAATGGGAAGTTGATAGGCCTTTGATCTACCAAAAAGGCTTCTTTTGTAGCCCTTCTCAAAGGCTCCTGCCATTTACATCCCCTCCACTCTCCGGTGAAAGACTGAAACTTCAGAGCATTTAAGAGGGAAGTTAGACTCCAAATCCTTGCCTGACATTGGTCCCTATGCAGGGTGTAAGAGATACAAGGAGATGGCATTGATGTGACCAGATGGGGAGATTTGGAAGAAAGAAGGGGGATTGACAAGGTGGTTGGATATGAGATGGGAATGTCTGTCTCTTCTCCACCTCACCTCTTTGCCTCACTAGGGGTAGAAAAAGGGGAAATGGCAGTGATCATTCCTAGATCCTAGGAGGGCAAATGGGGGAGGAAAACAGATGACTCAATGAATGTAGACTGGGGCTTGAGGCTTTGGAAATAAGCCCTTGCCCTTCTCCAGCTGGACCTTTCCCTCCACCAATACTCTTCATGACGGCTGCTTCTCCACTTTTCCCTTGTACTTCCTCCCAGCCCCTCATCATGAGGAAGTTGTTTGAGACCACTAGAGAGAGTATGGCTCCTGGAGGTCAAAGTTTTGATTATCAGTACTGGGGCTAAGACACAAAATACTTCCCAAGGGAAGTTAATGGAAGTTAACAGACTTCTCTTGAGTCTGGCCTTTTGGCTGCTATGATAAAAAGCTACTGTTTGTTCTCCCCTCTGGTCCCTCTATACCCTTCCCCTTCCATGGTACTGTAGCAGGGGAGCCCCTCCCCACCCTTGTGCCTTCACTGTATATAGGCTTCTGGTGGCAACCAATAAATTGCTTCTGATTTGTAAGATAGCTTCTCATTCTATTGTCCCATTTGTATCAGGTAACATCTGCTGCTGGGGGGTGGAGTTTGTGCAGGGCCATCATGGTTCTTCCCTTCTGATGGAGAGGGGGAAAACTTGTGGACTCTTTAAGTTGATGAGGTTGATGAGGGAAATTCCCATTTCTATAATCAGGGAGACCAAAGACTGATAATTGGATCTAATCAATGGAAATACATCAGGCAACTTTGATTAATCACCTATTATATCCTGAGAATACAGAGATAAAAACCCTTGCCCTCAAGGATTTTACATTCTTTAGGGAAAAATGATACATATTTAGTTATACAAGGCAGATTTGAAGGATGGGAAGACACCAGCAGGTGGGAGGGAAAAAATGCTTCATGTAGAAAATTGTGTAGGAATAGCATTCTGAGAGAAATGATGAGGGGTTCTAAGAGGTAGTGTGGCTGGGGAGGAGTGATTTCCAATCATGGAGGTGATTAGTGCAAAGGCAAAAAGATGGGAGATGGAGTGTCCAGTGTGAAAAAAGTGGCAAAAAGCCTAATATTTTAGGACCACCAAGTGTGGAAAGGGGAATAATGTATGATGATGTATAGGCCAGCTAGATGGTACAGTAAATAGAGCACTGGGTTTGAAATCTAACCTCAGACATTTATTAGCTGTATGATGTTGGGGAAGTCAACTACCTCTGTTTGCCTCAGTTTACTCATCTGCCAAATGAGCTAGAGAAGAAAGTGGCAAATTGTTACAGTGCATAGCTTTGCTATGAACACCCCGAGGAGAACTAGACACAACTGAACAACAAGGTTGTCCAAGGGGAAGACTTTGTATTTGATTCTAGAGACAGTAGGGAGCCCGTGGAATTTATTGAGTGGAAGAATGGTATGATCAGTTCTTCATTTTAAGGAAATCACTGTGGCCACACTGAGGGAGCTAGATTGGAGAAAGGAAAGATTTGAAGCAGGGAAGCCAATTAGGAGTCTGGAGGTGATAAATAGGATAATGGCTAGATGAGAAAAAAAGCAGTAGATGCAAGAAATTTCATGGAGGTGGAAACAAGATTTGGCAACTAATTAAATTTGTGGGATAAGGGGCAAGTATGATGCTGAAGCTATGAACCTGAAAAAATGGTGATGGACTATCCAGAAATAGGGATCGCCTCCAGAAGGAGTTGGATTTGGTGGGGATAATTTGAGTTTGAGAGGCCTATGGAGGGGCTGCTAAGTGATACAGTGGGTAAAGTAATAGCCCTGGAGTCAAGAGGACCCGAGTTCAAATCCAGTTTAGATACTATGTGACCCTGGGCAAGTCACTTAACTCTATCTCAAAAAAGAAAGAAAGATCTATGGGATCTTTCCCATATATCCAGGTGGAAATATCCAATTGGCTATTGGAAATGCATAACTGGCATTCAACCAACTACCTAAAAAGCTATTTACATCTCTTACCTATCATTCCTTTCCTGTCACTTCTCAATCCTTTGCAATTTAGCTACTGACCTTATCACTTCCATTCTTTCCAAAATGTATCAATGATCTCCTAAGTGCCAAATTGGATGGCCTTTCTCAATCTTTATTCTTGACTGTTTGTATCCCCACCATAGTGCAGTGCCTGGCACATACTGGGAAATTAATACATGCTTATTGATTGATAGAGTGACTTCTTTGCAGCTTTTCATCCTGCTGACATCTTTTCCTTTTGGATATTATCCCTCTTTGAGTTCTGAAGATATTGTTCCTTTGATTTTTTTTCCTACCTGTTTGCTTTTTACCAGTCTCTTTTGATGGCTTCCCATCCACATTACATCTTTTTATTATGTTTCCCATTGTTCTTTTGAGAGTTTTCTTCTTTCTTTGGGTTCTCTCACATGAGGATTTCACAGCTCCCAAAGATTAATTATCAACTTTGCGCAATTGACTCCTGAATCTCTATATCCATGCAAAAGAACAGATTATAGATAAAGATATTGAGAGTGTAGTTTCTAGGAAAAGGTGAAGTTAAATCAGGGAAGACTTCCTTCAGGGGAGTATTAAGCATTTTGACATAGACTGAGTGAATGGCCTTGGTTGGGAAGCTTCTGAATATTATAGAATCATAGGTTTGGAATTAGAAAGGAGTTTAGAAGTTAACTAGTCCAACTAATAGGCAATGGGTGAGGCAAAGAGATAATCTGACCTATTTATCAACCCCAGTTCTGGAACCCTTTTTGGATTTTTCTATCAACACAATCAACACCCATTCATTCATCTTGGTGAGTGAATAAGAATAAAGACAGGATTATATAATCTTAAAGCCAAAATGTATCACAAAAGTCAACTAGACCAACCTATCCTAGAACAAGAATCTCTTCTACAACATGTCTAACAAGTGACTATCTAGCTTCCACTTCAAGATTTTGGGCTCATTACTTGCTGAGAGAGTCCAATTTTTTTTGAAAGCTCTAATTGTTGTATATCATCCACTCTGGGAGCTGTTCCCCTAATCCTGCACTCAAACTTGTGGGTTAGGTCCTTAGAGAATGGCTGCTATGTTGACTTCTAGAAATGATTCTGTGAATTTGTAACACCATAGCCCCCAAACTCTTACTTATTATGCTTATAATTAACAATCAGCCAGTAGATATGATAAGTTCTTAATGGTATTTATTAAGATTGTATAATCAGAACAGTAGTTATGTAACATTCTTTACATAACCTAGAAAATATTCTTCCACTAATAGGATCCGTGGGAATAGTCACATAAAGGGAATTCAATGTAGAGCACACTAGTGACCAAGGCAACTTACGGTTCCAGTTATTACAGAGCCTAAAAGGCTTCTCTTCATGGAACCCTTACGCAATAACCCTTGAGCTTAGTGTCTCAGCTGGGTAAGTTAGTCAGATGGGCTCCCAGTGTTTGTTCCTTTCTATAACTTGATTCTTGATTGCCAGGACTAGTTCATTCTCTCTCTCTCTCTCTCTCTCTAAGAATACATTTGCATATCTTTTTATTTTTCGAAATACATGCAAAGGTAATTTTCAATATTCACCTTTGGAAAGCCTTGTGTTTCAAATTTTTCTTTCTTCCTTAGACAGTAAACAATCTAATATAGGTTAAACATGTGCAATCCTTCTAAACATATTTTTATAATTGTCATGCTGTGCAAGAAGTAAATAAAATCAAAAGGGGAAAAAAACAAGCAAAGAAACAACAAAAAGGTGAAAATACTATGCTTTGATCCATATTCAGTCTTCCTAGTTCTTTCTCTGAATGCCATGACTCTATTGGAATTGCTTTGAATCACCTCATTATTGAAAAGAGCTAAGTCTATCACAGTTGATCATCACATAATCTTGTTGTTGCTATGTACAAAGTTCTCTTGGTTCTGCTCACTTCACTTAGCATCAGTTCATATAAGTCTTTCCAGACTTCTCTGAAATCAACCTCTTCATCATTTCTTATAGAACAATAACGTTCCATTTCATTCATGTACTATAACTTATTCAGCTATTCCCCAACAGAGGAGCATCCACTCATTTCCAGTTCCTCACCACTACAAAAAAGCCAGCTCTTTCAAATCCATAATCCTCTCTGTTGCCAGATTCAAGGAATAGCTGAAGCTGCCTCTTTCATTGAGTTATTTATTGCCTTTTTGTGTCTATGCAGAATGTCTTATTTTGTATCATATACTGCTGCCTGGAATGTCTCTTACTTGCATAGCTAAAGATTGTTGTGGTTGTTCATCTTTATTTCTTGGAGAGGACCAATGACCAATGACATCAGGAGTAGGATGTCTTGACTTGCAAGTGAATTGCAAGTCAGGACTGTGCAAAGCCCTCCAGTCACTGGAGTGCAATGGCAAGACATAAGTCAAGAAGACTGGTGATGACCCCTGTGGATAAAGAAGGGAAGAAGAAAGGGTTTTTACTTTGCAGGAGTCTCATTCTATAACCAATCCAAGCTTTGACTCCTTGGAAGTTCCAACTGACTTTTGTTGTTGTTGTTGTTTTATAATAATAGCTTTTATTTTTCAAAATACATGCAAATATAGTTTTCAACCTTCACCCTGGCAAAACCTTGTGTTCCAAATGTTTCTCCCTCCTTTCTCTCCCCTAGATAGCAAACAGTCCCTTATAGGTTAAACGTACAATTCTTGTAAACATGTCTTCATATTTATCATGTTGGACAAGAAAAATCAGATCAAAAGAGGCAAATTGAGAAAGAAAAAAACAAGCAAAAAACAGCAAAAAAGGGGAAAATACTAGTAAAAATACTATCTTGTGCCCCACATTCAGTCATCATACTCCTCTTTCTGGATGCAAATAGCTCTCTCCCTAACAAGTCTATTAGAATTGCCCTAAATAATCTCATTGTTGAAAAAGGCCAAGTCTGTCATAGTTGGTCATCACATAATCTTGTTTTTGCTATGCACAATGTTCTCTTCCAACCAACTATTTTGTACAGGTAATTCCTGTCCTTCACTAAGTCAATGAAACTGACTCCACTGATTCACTTTATTATATATACCTCTTAAAGAGATCAGTGGTCAAAATCATCCTTAGAGTTTACTTATCACAGAACTTGAGAATTGGAAGGGGCCTCAGTGGGAATCTAGTCTAATTTGTATGAGAAAAAAAGCCCCATCATAACATACTCTTGTTGAAGATTCCAAGGAAGGGAAGCCCATCAACTTTATTGGCAGCTCATTCCACTCTTTCTAAAAGTTCTCATTGTTAAGAAGTTGAACTCTTCATTGACATATTGTGATTACATTCTGGATTAGGGGTGAAAGGGCTAATCAAAGGCCAATTGTTTTACACATAAGATGATGGGGGGGTTTTCCCCCTCATATCAATGTTATTTTATTTTTCCAAATACATGCAAAGAATAGTTTTCAACATTCACCTTTGGGAAAGCTTGTGTTCTAAATTTTTCTCCTTTCCTTCCTTTCCCTCCACCCCAAGCATTTGATATAGATTAAATGTGCATTTCTTTTAAAATACTTCCATATTTGTCATGCTGAGCAAAAAAAAAAAAAAAAATTCAGATCAAAAAAAAAAAAAAAAAACAAGAAAGGGGGAAAAAAAGCAAGCAAACAACAACAAAAGGTGAAAATATTATGCATTGATCCACATTCAGTCTCCACAGTTCTCTCTCTGGATGCAGATGGCACTTTTCCATCACAAGTCTATTAGAATTGCCTTAAATCACCTCACTGGTGAAAAAAGCCAAGTCTATCAAAGTTGATCATTACATAATCTTGTTCTTATTTTGTACATTGTTTTCTTGGTTCTGCTCACTTCACTCAGTATTAGTTTATGTCTTTTCAGATTTTTCTGAAATCCTCCTGCTCATCATTTCTTATGGAACAATAATATTCCATTACCTTCATGTGCCATAATGTGTTCAGCCATTCCCCAATTGAGGGGCATCCATTCAATTTCCAGATCCTTGCCACTACAAAAAGGCCTGCTACAAACATTTTTGCATATTTGGTTCCTTTCCCCTGTTTTTTGATCTCTTTATGTTCTCTATCAAATTTTTCCTCTCTTCAACTTCTACTCATTGCTCATAATTATGCCCTATGGGATCAAACACAACAAATCTGCTACCTCTGATTTATGATAGCCTTAAGAATATTTGAGAAAAGCCAACTTGTTTCACCAAATTTTTCTCTTCTCCAAGCTAAAAGTCCTAATTCCTTTAATGAATCCCCGCATGATTAGTCTCTAGTTCTCTTAATTTTCTGACTTACTTTCTCTGGGCTGGGATGATGATATTTTGTCAATGTCTTTCCTTCTTTCCAAAGACTTGGAACCAGGACAATATAATATTCAAGTATGATCTAAATCAGACAGAAGACACTGGGACTATAGCCTTTATTCTATATTTTCAATTGTTCACTCGGTTATTTTCGGTCATGTCCAACTCTTCATGACCCCATTTAGGATTTTCTTGAAAAAAGATACTGAAATGGTTTGCTATTTCTCTCTCCAGCTCATTTTATGGGTAAGGAAATGGAGGCACAGTTAAGTGACTTGCCCAGGGTCACACAGCCAGTAAGTGACTGAGATCAGATTTGAGCTCAAAAAAATGAGTTGTCCTGACTCTAGATCTGGCACTCTTATCCAGTGTAATATCTGGCTGCCATACAATTTCTTAATTGTACGCTTCTGTAAGTGAGATTAATTAGATGGAAGCCCATGATCAATATGATGAGCTTACATAATATATGTGAGCCTTTGGAGCATCTGATGAGCACTGCCTTATGGAAAACATGGACATTTCCATCGATGTCTTGTTGAGATAACATTTGGGGAGATGCCTATCAGATATTCCAAAGAATGAAGATCTTATAAACTTAGCTAATTGGGACTTTTGTCAAATTGATCAGGAAACTATTGATTAACCTCTTCATTCTCCTAAAGGGATGGGTGATCTGATTGGTATGCATACTTCCTCCCAGTCTTTACCAGTAGAGAAAGAGACGTCCATTGTTTGAAACCTGTATGATTCATAGGCTCTTAAGCTTAAAGCTGGAAGGATCTTGGAGGCCATGGAGCCTAAAACTCTCTTTTACAGATGAGGAAAGGGAAGTTGACACAATTTAAATGACTTGCCTAGGATCACACAGTAAATGGTAAAAATTAAGATCTGTATCTAGGTCTTCCTGATTCTAAGTCTGATGCTCTATACTGCTCTCCACCCCATTTCCCCAATCTTTTAAAGAAAATTTCACCCAGTTGAAGTTGCAGTTTTTCTTTTCTATAATACTCAGGGATAGATAAGTGGCAAAGTGGAGAGAACCTGAGATTCTAGTCTATGCAGATATTTTTGAATCTGATTCTCTTGTTTAACATCTCTCCCCCTCCACCCCCAGCTTAGTGCTGTCCAAACATTGGATGAGTTTGTTCCAGGAAAGAAAGGGTTTATAATTGAGAGGGTTAATTTCAAATAGAACCGCAGGCTCTGTGGTATTCTTATTCTACAAGGTGTTGATAGAGCTCAAAGTCCCTTCCTGAGAAAAGCCCTGGAGTCTGGAAGACTGAAGTTCAAATCTGCTATCAGACACAATCTGTGTGATCTTGAGTAAAAAACTTAACCCCAATTGCCTCCCAAAACTATACCATAAAACTTAGGCCATAATACTTTATTAATGCAACCTAAAATCCCATTAGTTTCTTTTTGACTGTTGCTTAACCCTGATGAATCATATTCAGTCTGCTGTCCACACAGGTCTTTTCCTTGTGGACTATTATCTAGCCACATTTCCCTATCCTTTACTCATTCAGGTGTTTTTTTTGTTTTTGTTTTTGTTTTTTTGTTTTTTTGCTAAAACAGTTGGGATTAAGTGACTTACCCAGAGTCACACAGCTAGGAAATGTTCCACCTACTTGCTCCACTCATTCAGTTTTTTGAGCTCATGTAGACAGACTACATGTAAATATCTTAACTTTCACATTTTTCCCGTTTCAGTTCCTGGTTCTAGCCTACTGAGATATATTTTAATCTGATTCTCTTGTCTAACAAATCTTTCCCAGCTTGGTACTGTCCAAACATTTGATGAGCTTATTTTGGGAAAGGAACAGATACTGTTTGGGAGGGTTAATTTCAATAATTCTGGAGACTCTGTTGTATTTCTTTTTCCACACAGTATTTCAGAGTACAAAACTCCTTCCTGAGGAAACTGAGGCTCAGAAAGGGAATAATCACAGAAGTCATGTACTACAGAGTTGGCATTTGAGCAGTTTGGGAGTTTATCAGACAGCTAGAGGGTGCAATGGATAGAGCACTACTTTTGGAGTTAGGAAGACCTGATTTCAAAGATGATTTTTGTGTGACTCTGCCCAGTTTGCTTCGGTTTCCATTTGTCAAAAGAGCCAGAGAAGGAAATGGCAAACCACTTCACTGCCCTTGCCGGGATCACAAATGGGGTCACAAAGACCCGGACACAACTAAACAACAACAAACGTCAGGTAGTTTTATTTTCTGGTTAAGAGAAGCCCACTAGGGAGGCCTTGAAACCCAACATTTCCCCTAAGCACTTGAAGCTCCCGTTCTCCTGCACTTTAGACTTTTGTTTTCGGGGATGCTGAAGGGAAAACTCCCCGTTACATAATACGCACACATGCCTACATGAGCGGGCAGACTTGTGAAGCGCACGCGCTCGCACACACTGAAAGAAGTACCAAGCTTCACAGCTGCAGGATCTTGGGAGCTGGGTATCTCCTGAAGGAGCTTATATTCTTATGGCGGAAAGATGATGCATAAAAGAGATACATTGTACATCATCTTGTTGCCTCTAGGAAGAGGCCCTGTAAAGGCCGGTCTGTGGGAAATTTCACAAGAAGAAACTTCCTTGCTCTCCCTTATATCTCAGGCAGTGGGACCTGGCACTTTTCCTTTATAAGCACCTGCCAACTCCTCCCGACATACCACCTGCGTAATACCACTTGTGAACACGAGGTGGCATCTAATTGCTTTTTCCTTGAAAGAATCAGGGTGACCCTGAGCAGTGAAGCCTGGGTGGAAAGGAGAAGCCTACGCGTAGAAGAGACTTGGGGCGGGGAGAAGGGGAGAGAGAAGGGGAAGGTGTAGGTATGCGTGTATATTATGTAGTGGGGGAAGGATTCCCTTCGCTACCCTCAAAAACAAGAGCCGAAAGCGGAGGGGCATGGGATCTCCAAGCGTTTAGAGGAAGCGTTGGAGTTTAAGGCCGCCCGGAGTGGGCTCTTCTTACCAGAAAATCAAGTATCGGCATAGCATTCCCATCTTTCCGAGTTCCCAAGGGAGCCAAAGATGCCTGAATTAATTATTTTGCACCACTTGCGGGCCTCCTTCCTTGCAAACGTGCGGCTGAGTCACTCTCAGCTTAAAAAGCCTCCTCCCTCGGGCCTGGAGGCGTGAGCGCCGAGCTGGAAAGGGGCCTCCCACGTCCCACCCCGGGGAGGGGGACACGGGGAATGGGGATGAAGGGGCGCTAGAGAGCGCAGAAGGATGAGTCTCACCTCTGGAGACCCGGGGTAACGTGTTCCCAAGACTAGAATGGTTGAACTTGAACTCTGGGGAGGAACCGAACCAATGGGTTGGGCTACAGGGAGGGAAGGGTTAACAGCTCCTGCCTCGGGGGCGGGATCTTAGCGATAGCTTGGTCACAACATCAGACGGACTTGGACCAGAAAGGGTTAAGAGGGCGGGCGCCCCGGGAAGCCACGTGCCGAAGCGTCTTCTCTTTGGTTCGGCCGGAGTTGTTTGTGCGCGATGATTGGAGGCGGCCGGGGGCGGGGGACGGGTGATAGGCTGAGGGAGCGTAGGCCGCTAAAGCTGTGCTGGAGGGGGAGGGGAGGAAGGAGCAGGCTAGGTGGCTGGCTCGGGCGTCGGGAGCGGGAGCTGAGCGAAGCTGGGCCCCGGAGTGGGGCCGTCGCCGCTGCTGACACCACCGCCGCCGCCATGCGCTGGGTTCGGGCGCTGCTAAAAAACGCGTCCCTGGCCGGGGCGCCCAAATACATCGAGCACTTCAGCAAGTTTTCCCCGTCCCCGCTGTCCATGAAGCAGTTTCTGGACTTTGGTGCGTAAGGCTTTGGGCGAGGAGGGGACCTAAGGACTGCAGGCTGGGCAGGGGCGATCGGCAGGCAGGTGAGGGCTGCAGTCTGGCAAGAGTTAATAGAGCGTCAAAGGGGCTCCAGGCTGGCGAGGGTTGGTGGAGAGTCAAGGGAACTCCAAGCTGGGAAGGGTTAATGGGAAGGTCAAGGGGGCTCCAGCCTGGGAAAGGTTAATGGGGAAGTCAAAGGGACTTCCAACCTGGAAAGAGTGAATGGAAGAGTCAAGGAGCCTCCAAGCTAGAATGGGTTAATGGGAGAGACAAGGGGGCTCCATCCTGGGAAGAGTTAGTGGAGACACAAGGGGTCCCAGGCTAGCAAGGGAGAATCAAGGAGTCTGGACTGGGAGGAGTTATTAGAGAGTCAAAGGGGCTTTAGACTGGAAAGGGTTAATGGAGAGTTACAGGTCTCTCAGCTGGGAAGGATGAATGGATAGCCATTAAATGGAGAGCCAAGGGCTCCTCTCTGAGAGAGGTCCAGGGTTCCAGCCTGGGAAAGGTTAATGAAGAGAGAGGCAGGGGCTCCTGGCTGTAAGGGGTTAAAGAAGAGTAAAGAGTTGACTTCTGGTTTGGAAAGAGTTAATGGAAAAGCTGGATAGGGTTTGAGTCTGAGAAAGGAAATAGAGAAGAAGCCAGGAAAATAGGGGTCCAGCTTAGAAAGGTTTAATGAGGAGACTGGTAGAGGAAAGAGGCCCCTACGAAGGGTTATTGGTGAATAAACAGACCAGGGGAAGTTTATAAAGATAAGGAGGAGATAGGAGAAAAGACGGGGAGAAGGAAACTGAGGAAATAAGCAGATAGAGCTGGTCAGGAAGAATGTCAACGATATAACTTATAATGGGGTAGTGGGTATGCGATCGAATGGCCCTTTCCTTACCCCCTTTGCTTTCAAAGATTACCCATGTAAACAAGGACATTTGAAGATCAAAGCTGTCCCAGACTCACCAGTTGTTTTTTTGTGCGGCAATGAACTATAACTTAGGACAGAAACAACACTATTTTCCTTGGGGGGTAGGATAGAGGAGGGGAAAGGAAACTACCTTTTGGTCTCCCACCCATCTTGTGGATCAGGATCACCTTGTACCAGTCCCCGTGATGGTGGGTGGGCCAGTTAGAGGCTGTACTAACTGAGCTCATGAAATGGGTATTGTGTGTGCCCTGGTCTATCCCTTGAGCACTTCTTTGGTGACAGCTGGGGGGGGGGGGAAGGAGGGAGGGAGGTCTCCTAGATCTCTGTAGAGTTGGAGAGAGTGCTTGGCTCTGGTTACAATCTGCATCACTGCAAGGGAGGGTGAGGAAAGTTGGGGAGGAAGAGGACTAAGTACAGAGCTTGGCAAGGACCAGGAACCAGAGTGTCAACAGAGTTGACAGCTAGACACCTGCTCTAGTCTTGATTCTTCTCTGCCATTCCTTTATGGCCTTATTTAGGTTATTAGCCACCTCTAGTCAGTTTCTCCCCAATCAAAGATCTAGGAATCCCAGCTCCCCGAGTATAAGGGATGACCTGGATTTAGAAAAGGCAAGGGATAGGATCCTAGTTCCCTCTCAGATAGGTCCCTTGGGCAGGTGGTAACTGTACATCTGGCCTCAGCAAGGAGGAGAATTTCAGCCAAAAGTGATGAATTTTAGATCTACTTCTCGAAGAAACAGTGAAGTAGGAATAGCTGGGTGATATCACTGTATAGTTTAACAGTCTGGCTTAACAGTCAGAGGATCTGGATCCATTTCCTGCCTCTAAAACCCAAACCTGTGTGATATATAAATCACTTGGATCTCCTCATATATAAAGTGAGGAGGGGAGAAGTTGGATTTGATTGGCCTCTGAAGAACTGGCCAGCTTCAGACCTATGATCCTGTTTCCTCCCTTTGACTTGCCTCCAATTTCTCCCTGCCCCGGCTTCTCTTGTTCAGGAGTCAGTATTTTAACCCATGGGCTGTCTGAAACTTGAGAATCTGAATCCTTCTCTCTTTGGAACAAAGCCTTGGGACTGGGGCCTTATTACATTTGATTTCCCTCCCCATTTCATTCCTTGTTGCCCAAGTTACTAGCTTCTGACAGAGAAGAAAAAAAGGAGAAACTGTTAATTGAGCCTGGGTGAGGCAGAATAGATGTAACTATGGAGGAGGTCTGGGGAATAGCTATAGAGATGGGATGAATGGATAAAGGTTAGAGAGAGCCTTCCTGCATTGGAAGGCAGGAAAGCTGTATTCTACTCTGAACTATGCTACTAGCAATGAGAATTGAGATAAGGCTATTCTGTTCCAGGGTTTTCTCAGTTTCCATCTTTGTAAAATAGGTTGTTTTTTTTTTTTTTTTTAGATGCCCCTTAAAGGTCCTTTCTTCTCTTGCCATCAATCAATAGCTCTTAAGCATCTCATATGTGCCTGGTATTCTATTAGGGAAAGCAATGTGTACACATGGGACTAATTTAGAGGGAAGAAATTGAGGTGTACTAGATACACCCTAGTATCTGGGATGATCAGTCCTGGACTCTTGGAGGAGGTAGACCCTGATCTAAGCTTCCCTGAGAACAACTCCTCTTTTTTCTTCCATCAGGTTCCAGCAATGCCTGTGAAAAAACTTCCTTCACCTTCCTGAGACAGGAGCTGCCTGTGCGGCTGGCCAATATAATGAAGGAGATCAATTTGCTTCCAGACCGGGTACTAGGAACTCCCTCAGTACAGTTGGTACAGAGTTGGTAAGAGTACCCTTTCTTAATCCTCCCCTCAATTCCCCTGAAACACATGCACAGAAAGAGAGAAATGGGTGGGGAGAGACAGACAGACAGACAGAGAAGGAGAAAGAAAGAAGAAAGAAACAGAAGTGAGAAAGAGAAACAGAAAGAGTGGTTTGGAGGAATGAGGAGAGACAGACAGATAGAGAAAAGAGAGACACAGAGATTGAAAGCATCTTTCTTATGCACAGTGATGAGATCTAAATTATTCTAGTAGCTATGGGAGAAATGGGAATAAAAAGGATTCTGAGAGGATAAAGTATCTAATAGAAGTCACCCAGTACATCTCATCCTATGGGGCAAATAAGGCGCAACAAGAACAAATAATACAATATATAAAACCCTTTTTGACATGAAAAACCAGGCTTCAAATGGGAAATTATTTATTTCACAACCAGACCTCCCTGCCAGGCTAGTGTCAGTATTAAGTAACTAACCTTATAAAATTAGAGCACTTGGGCTGATTTGGTGAAAAATAAACAAGGTTAACTTATTAACTAGAACTATCTGATCAAAACACTAGTAATTTAAAGTGGAAGTTAAAAGATCTGGCATCTCAATCTGCTTCTGTCAGTCAAGTAGAAAGTTCTCTGAATTTGAAGTTAAGGGGTCTGGGGTTGCTAGCCACCACTTGCATGATTTCTGACAACTCACTTCTTTTGACTGTGCCTCAGTTTCTCCATCTGTAAAATGAATGGATTGGACTAAGGGCCCTTCCAGCTCTAGAGCTGCGTTGATCTCACTAACTCAGCTGTGTGAGCTTGAACAAATTGATCCTCCTCTCTGGGCCAGGAATTCCTCCTCTTGAAATGAGGTGATTCGTCTGAATGGGCCTTTAAAAGCTCTCTTCTGGTCTAACATTCTGAGGTTCTGGTTACTATTCTTGTTTATGCTAGTTACTTTACTTGGAATATTTCCTAGGATAGGGGAGAGGAGATTTTTGGAACAAAATAAAGGACATTAAGCCCATTTTTACCTTCAAAATAAATGTTATCAATGCCTTCTGATTTTATCACAATCATTTTCAGATATTATATTAACCTTACCTTTGTTCCCTACTTCTACCTCATAAGCATTCCTTTGTATAAAGCAGACTGAGCCCAGGTAATACTTCACACCTGTCAACTACCACCTCTCCACCAAAGGAAGAAATACCCTTTCTCAGCTCTTCTCAAGGGCCAAGATTAAGTATTACTATGACTTTAATGTTCATAAGTCTATGTTTAAACCCCAAATTGGCCCATGTAAGAGATCATTTTTTTGCATATGTAATTTCCTATTTGATATTTTTTTTGAGCTGGGACTGTGGTGGTTCAGATCTATTCAATGGTTCCCCATTGGAATGAGGAACTTCAGGTATGAAAATGCTCTTCATTATTCTGTCACTTATAGTCTTAAAGAGTTTTCTTAAGCACTAAAAGCTCCCCATAGCCAGGATGTGTCAAAGGCAGAAGTTAAAACCAGGTCCTTCAAAGGTGACCCTCCATCCACTATATCACAATGCTTCTCATTTAATATTGTATAGGGAAAAAATAATGACTAGTGTGCACATTTTCTCCCCGAATCCCTGCCCAACATGCAGCTTGCAGCCTTGGAGAAAACTGACTTCAACTAATAAAGGTTAGACTAAACAGTAAAAATACATATTATTAATTGGGTGTCCCTCCCTTGTCCTAAAGACATTCTCTTTAGGAAGGTCCAGTGGGCTGACTAGGATGAGTGGGTAGGGAAGGAGAAAGAAAGGTAAGGTCCTAGAATGCTGATCAGCAAGAGTAGGCAGTGAAAAGGTGAGGTGCTCTGGAGGTGTTGGGCGGAGATGAGAAGATTCAGAAAGGAGCCAGAACTGCCATATGCCAGATTTAGGGCAGGCCACAGGAAGGATTTTCTGAGTGTTAGGAATATGTGGCTAGGAAATCATCTCTGTCCTTTGAGACCAAAAGGCCTGGAATCACAGATGCAAGGGCATGATGGGCTGACCTGTAGAGAATGAACTTGGCTTTTACTTTAGTGGGGATATAGAGCTTGGTCACCCAAATATCCCCTTTGCCTCTACCCCCTACTTCACTTTCTAAGGAAAATTAAAACTTTCTCTCTGATTGGTAGGATATCAACCTCAATTATAATTCAACTGGATTAACCCTGACTCCAAAGCTCTCTTCCTAGATCTCAAAGCCCAGTATTTTGCTATGTTTTACCTCCACAGAAAATGTGTAGGAAATAAATACTCAGGAGAGTTGGTGAGCTAGAAAGGAGGCAGGAGATGATACCATCTGTTCTTTCCCATCCTCCTCCTCCTCCTTCTGTCCAACTGACTGATCATGCTTTATCTCCCCACTGGCTTGTTGGCTCTAGCACAAGACTTGTTCTGATTGACCTCCCCACCCTCCCTGGACACCATGTTCTTGGGACAGTGAAGAAGAGCTAAGCTGAATGTAACTCCTCTCTACCCTTAAGCTAT
Source organism: Sarcophilus harrisii (assembly GCF_902635505.1). Classification (NCBI taxonomy): domain Eukaryota; kingdom Metazoa; phylum Chordata; class Mammalia; order Dasyuromorphia; family Dasyuridae; genus Sarcophilus; species Sarcophilus harrisii. The sequence goes on along the minus strand of NC_045429.1, from coordinate 329,850,435 downwards.
GTGTAGATTCCTGTACTGGAAAATGTTATGTACTTGTTAATGATGTCTGAGAAATTTGGTTTGGCCCAGGTTACCAGCATACTAATGTGATGTATATAGTACCAGGAGTACTGAATTTGTTAGATTGGATTTGTGTTGGCTCAGACACTCACTAACTGTATTAACTTAGATGATTCTTGTATGCCTCCTTCTTTCCTCCATGGGGCAAAAAAATAGGATAATAATGCATTCATTTGCTGCCTTCTCTCCAAGTATTGTGAAGAAAGCATCAGGTAACTCTTAATGTGCTAGAGAAACACGAGCTAGTGTTATTATCTCCTTGCTCATTTCATTCCTCAAATGTTCTTGTTATGGCATAGTGAAGATGCAGTGCTGGCTTCTAAAAGGTGTATTAATAGAGGACAAGTGTTTAATCCCCTAAAGCAAGGTAAGTGTGTGAGTAGGAGTAAGCATTGTTGAATCAACTGAGATTAGTTCATAGAAGGTATTTCTACAATAAGGTAAATTTAACTTGGTTTTGATTCAATGGTACAGTAGTACCTTACATTTATATAGCACTTTATGTTTTATAAAAAAACACTTTTTCCTTCCAACACTCCTGTGAAGGGTGACAGGATAAGCATCATCAGAACCTTGTAGGAAGGTTTATAGAAGAAGAGACCCACATCACAGGAAGGAAAGAATGAAAGCTGCAACAGGAAGTATTAAGGTTAGAAAGGAAGAAAGATTTTGTGACAGGAAGGGCTGACTGAGGCATTGGGCTATCTCTTTCCCTGGAGGCTCATTTATGAAAATTGTGGGGTGGTCTTGAGTGGAGGTAGGGGATAAATAAGGCAGCCTTGTAAGGTGCCTGTCAGTCCATGAATCAGATGACTTGGGGGCTAAAACTGAGTAAAAGCCTGGAAACCATAAAATGCTGAAGGGGAATGTAAGATCACGTTTATAGCATTGGTATCTAATTCTCAGGATCACTCTCAGCCATAAATATATAAATATAGGTACTGACAGAAAAAATAGTAAAGGGGGAAAGAGAAAGAGAGAGAGACAGAGAGATAGACACAGAAAGACAGACAGAGAGAAAGAAAAGGAAGAAAAGAAGAAACATCATGCTTTAACATTTGCAATGCAATCCATATACATTTTCTGAACCTAAATAAACTCAATATATAGAATGTGATGTTGACAGTGTGGATAAAGCAAGGAAACAGCTTGATATGTATAACATCAAATTTAAGGAATTTTCAGGCTGAAGTGGGATATTCCCCATAAGACAACAGCTCCCACAGCCCAGTAATAATCAATGCTTAGTGACTTGTTTATGGTCATATGGTTCCCACAGGCTAGAAGTAATCACATGACCCATTTGTGTGTGTGTAGTTAAGATAATTAATGGGTTAGAGAGGTTTGGTATTTATTGACTTGTTTATAGTCATATAGTTATCACAAGTCAGAAGCTGGACTTGAACCTAGTATCCTCCCCTCTCCCCCCAATATATGTGTGTGTTTATATTCTTACATATACATACACAGGCAATATGGCAGAGTGGGCATAAATATATATCTATATCTATATATAATAGGATTACAATACCATATGCATGTATATATATTACATATATCTGCCACTTAACTAATAAAGAAACATTTAAGTGCCTATTATGTTCCAGACACTGTATTAAGTACTAAAAATAAAAATATGATGAAGAAAGTACATTTGTGTGTATAAGCATATGTGCACTTATAGATATTGTGATAAACATATACGTGTGTGTGTATGTGTGACATATATTACATTCTGAGAGAGAGAAAGTATTGAGTGTGTGTGTGTGTGTGTGTGTGTGTTGGGAGGGAGCAGTTATTACAGAATCAGAATATGGAGTCAATGTTGCAAAGAGAAACTGCTACCTGGACACTGTGTCTCTTAGTAGTTGTGGTGGTTGTTCAGTTGTTTTCAGTCTTGTCAAGCTCATTTTACAGATGAGGAAACTAAGGCAAACAGGGTTAAATGACCTTTGCAAGGCCACACAGCTGGTAAGTGGCTGAGGCTGGATTTGAATGCAGGATTTCCAGGTATCAGGTCCAGCACTATATCCCCCGTGTCACCCAGCTGCCAAACTAAGATGTTCATCTTACCCAGCCCTTTCTTCACTCCAGGTTTTCAGCTGGCCCCATGGATTGGGAATCTTTTACCGTAAGGTCACATTTTCTATATAATAGTGGGTCAGTAGGAAAATAGAATTAATTTTACAAAGCTAAATTTACAAAGCAAATGTCAGAACCAGAAGAAATTTGTCTATAGAAAATAAAAGGGCTGGAGCAGGTAGATGGTGTAGCAGATAGAGCACTGGCCCAGGAGTCAGAAGAATCTGAGTTCAAATTTGGCCACAGACACTTAATGCTTACTAATTGTGTGACTCTGTATAAATCACTTAATCCCAATTGCCCCTCCCCCCCTCACAGACACACAAAAGAAAGATTAATGGAATAAAATCAACAAAATGGAATAAAATGGAAAAAAAGTCACTGTTTTCCCCAATCTGTAGGATTCTTTACATAGAGTCATCAGGAAGAGTCATCAATCATGAGATTAAAGTTATGACCTTTTCTTTCACTTTCCACCTTCTTCCTGGGCCTCGAATTTAGAGAATTACTGAGCAGAGATATGATACTTGCTGCCTCTGAGGAGTCCCTAGCCTGATGGGGAAGGCGGATCTCTGTCCTCAGGCAGTTTGCAGTCCTTTAGAAAAGACATTATCTCGCATAGATTAGAAGATGTTAAATTGATAGCTAGAAGAGGTTGTAGAGATCCTTATTCCACCTTCTCATATTACAGGTGAAGAAATAGGCCCAGAGAAATTAGTGACATGTTTATGATATTAAATGAGAGAGCTGGAACTCCAGTCCCAACTCTTAGTCCAACATCATCCTGGGGAGGGGGGGGGGGGCACCCCTCCCCTTCCCTCATCTGATAAGTGAAACACAGTCCTTGGGGGAGTTTACAGTTAATGGAGGATTCATGATTCCTTCCTTTGGCCAGCTCTGAACACTACTTCCAAATGGTTTTTGGTCACACATCAGGGAAGCATCCCTTCCTAAGCCAAATCAGTCCCCCCAACTACCTCCTTGTATTCAGCCACATTCCCAGCTGGTACACCTACTCAGAGTAATCCAGAGACATCCCTGCCTTCAGTGTCCTTATCAGGCCCCTTGTCTGCTTGGTCAGAAAGTGTCCATAGGAAACCCAGCCCTCTGAAACATATGAAGGAGGTCTTTAGAGTGTACCTAAGTGCCCTGACCCAGAAACTGACTGGGAACCAGTGATGTGACAGACAAATAAAGGAGAAAATAAGTAAACTTGGAAACCTTGATGGGATGAGGTGGCAATCATATAGAGGTGATCGTGGGTCACTCTCTGGGGGAAGCAACTGTGACTGATTTTTTTTAAAGGCCTGGGTAGAGGTTTCAGGGCTGGAAGGACATGTTGAGTTAGGGGATTGGAATGAGTTAGGCACTGATCCTAGCAATGACAGAACAGTCAGAGATGCCTAGGTCACAGAACCACAGAATTGGAGAGCTGGGAGGGATCTCAACAGCCACATGATCCCTTCTTTACCTGAAAAATCTTAGTTCTAAGATACTGATAAGTGGTCATCCAGAGTCTGCTTAGAGATTTCTAATGAAGGGAGCCCACCACCCCTTGAGGCAACCCATTCCACTATTAGAGAAGCTCTAATTATTAGCAAAAAAAAAAAAAAAAAAAAAAAAAAGCTTAAATTAGTTTCTGCAATTTCTACCCATTGTCCTGGGTTTTACTCTCTGGGGTAAGACAGAACAGGCCTACTCCCCTTTTTATGTGTCAGCCCTCGAATCCCTGGAGACAGCTATTCTGCCTTGAGTTTTCTCCAAGTTGAGCATCCTCAGTCTCTTCATCCGATCCTTTTACAACATGGATTCAAGGTCAGGAGATCAGAGTTCTAATCACTTTCCTTCTCTTTTGGACTAAATGGTCTCTAAGGCCCTTTTCAGCTCTGAGGTTTTCTTTTTCTACTCTAAAAGGCAGCAAATTGATGACTGGAGAAATCCAAACTCTGCTTTAGTATTGCCCCAAATACAGGACTGGGGCAAGGACAGTGAAACTATAGAGCTCTCCCCACCAGAATGAGAAACTCAGGATTCCATGCTGTTGGGCAGGCTTCTAAGGATAGCACTTAAGTGTTACTGACAAGTAGAGTACAAAGGGAAAAACGCCTTCCTCTCATAAGATTTCTACTTTTTTCTCCCCTTGCAGAGTGGTAAGAAAAGAATGGGAACCCACTTGTCCTGGCTCCCAAGTCTAGCACTGTTCTCTCTGTCCTGACTTTCTTTTCCATGGTCACTCTTCCCCCCAAGTTCCCTGATCCCTCAGTAAAGGGAAAGAGAGGAGACCCCCATCACTTTTATAGCGCGTGTGACCAGCAGTTCCACCTCCCTAGGACAGATAAGGCTGCTGAAATGAATTAGTATGAGCTGGAAAAGAAAGTCCCAGCTGTCTGCTTTTGCTCCCAGCAGTTTGGACTCTGATCCTACCCAAAGGCCCCTTGGAATAAACAGGCAGGGTACCCATCTGCCCCTTGGCACAGCTTCCTGCCCTTTGCTTCAATTCATCCAGCTTTCTTCCTTACCAACAACTCATGCATGAAGATACTTCTCTGTGGGACTTCTTGGCTTAGAGCCCACAGTTGATGCCATCCCCTTCCCTTTTGATTACTTTCTCATCCAAACTCTAAATTGTATATCTCCTTTGAAGGAGAGACCCAAGACTCTTAATCTTCTACCTCCACCTGTAAACCTGGGACTTCCCTTTCTCTGATCTATCCACACTCCCTTAAGTGAAGGATAATAGGAATATAAAGAAGAATGCCCTTAAGACCTTTGGGGATTGATGGGGGTGGGGGTTATTTGCCTGACTCGTAATCGTGGTATTTCCTCCACCTGGAATGCTTTCTTCTTCCTCCTCCTCCCCCTTCTCGATCCCTATTGAAATCCTATCTGTCCTTTGAAACTCAGCTCAGATTCCACCTTTTCAGTGAAGATTCAATTCAGCCAGTAATGACCTTTTCCCCTTTTGACCTTCATATAACATTTGGCTCCTCTTTTTATTCACTTTTCATGTATTACTTTGTGTTGCAGTTGTTTCTTTATGTATCAGATGCTTTTGCTAGACCTAAAACTCCATGAGGAAAGAGTCTGTGTGGTTCAGCAACATTTAATAAAAAAAGCTGGAGAGATATCTAGAAGCAAAGCAAAGTTTATTATAGGATCTCCCGAGAATCGGGTGTCCCAACCATCGAGCAGATAATCGAAGGGAGGAGGCACTGTAGGGGGCAGAGTCAACACTTTTATCCCTAACGCAAATACCCCCTCCCACCACTGACCCTCATCCTTATTGGCTGAGGATCTCACATTCTAAATGTGGGAACTACCTAAGAAATTGAACTTGACCAATAAGTACATAGTTGCCCATATTTGACCTAAACAGAAAGACACTGATGTCATAGGAGGATAACAAGGGGACTTAAGTATGCCCTTGACTTGATGCTTAAAGTCCTTCAGGCTACTCAAACTTTGAAGCCTTACTCGATTTTCACAACTGTCTTGAAAGATCTTACATCATCTCGTTCAAGTCTTATTTCAGTATTTCAATATTTCAGTATTTTTCCCATTTCTTTTCAAGCTCTACATATAGAGGATGCTTAATAAATGTATTGAATTACATCTTCCAAACCCTCTGGTCACAAGAGAAAACAGGGTATTGGACTGGTCAGAGTAATTAATCTGGGAAGGTTTCCCGCAAGGGCTAAGTTTTGGAGTAGTTAAAAAGGTTGATCTAGCCTGATAGAAGAAGCTGGTTCAAACACATTCTAGTTCCTTCTTCCTCTCTCTTTTCTCCTAACTCTGCCCAAAGGTATGTCCAAAGTCTTCTGGACATCATGGAGTTCCTGGACAAAGATCCTGAGGACCATCGCACTCTGGGACAGTAAGTGATTGAGTACTCTCTATAAATAAGCACAGTTGGGTCACTCATTAACTGTGCCCCTGGGCCACGTGCCTTCTAGGGCTGGAGCCCTGCTGAGAACCAGGGCCTGATCTGGGAGAAGGAGAGGAGGTAGTTGTTGCTTAGTAATAACTTCCAGTATGGTAGAGGGTGTCCCCTATTTCCCCCTAACTTCTCGTCTAACCAAGAGAAATTAAATACAGACAGAAGTGAAGGCAAGTTCTCCAGCTAGAAGATCTGTGGCCCTCCATGCTAGGATGTTTGCTCTGGGGGATGGAGAAGAGATTAAGGGAACTGAGCTCTTGGGTACTTGGAGTAGGGGGAATCTTAGGTATGGTGCTTTAGTGAGGCAGGAGCCTCAATGATGAGGAACTCTGGGAGGCTGGAGATGGGGAGCAGGTTTGGGGAAGAGAAAAACAGCTCTTCCCCCACCCTCCCCAGGTTCACAGATGCCTTGATCACAATCCGCAACCGGCACAATGATGTGGTCCCCACTATGGCCCAGGGGGTGCTGGAATACAAAGAGGCCTATGGGGATGATCCCGTCTCCAACCAGAACATCCAGTATTTCCTGGACCGGTTCTATCTTAGCCGGATCTCCATTCGAATGCTCATCAACCAGCATAGTGAGAACCACAGAGAGCAAGGGGAAGGGGGCAACTGAGATGGGAGAGAACTATTTAATTAGAAGGATTAGAGAACCTGGAAGGGGTGTGTCAGGAAAGGTGGGGGCTTCAGAGGGGTTAAAGGGAGGAGAGGAGCTGGGAAGGGGGGTTGTCAGATGAGAGAAGCTGAGGAGGGGGTGGTCGGAGGGGTTAGAGGAACTGTCTGGTAAGAGAGTTTGAGGAAGGATCTGAGAGCTGAAAATAGCTGTCAGGAACCCGACAGGATAACAGATATCCCCTTCCTCCCCTAGCATTGATCTTTGATGGCAGCACGAACCCTGCGCACCCCAAACATATTGGCAGTATCGATCCCAACTGCGATGTCTCTGAGGTGGTGAAAGGTAAGTATGGGGGAAGTGAGTGTGCTTTATGGAATGTCTCTGCCTCTGCCTCTTCCAGCACCTGAGGGGACCAACAACCTCTTGTCTCCTAAGTGAGAGGCTTAAGGAAAAACTTTAGCCAAGTGTGGCAACCCTTGGCACCACCCAGTTGGCAAAGAATGGCTCCTTTGCCTGAGCTTCCCAAGTAGGCGGAAACTGTGTCCTAAGATTGATTGTGTATGTATGTGTGTCTGTGTTGGAACTCTCCTCTCTTTCCTCCAGATGCCTATGATATGGCCAAACTCCTGTGTGACAAATATTACATGGCCTCTCCCAGCCTGGAGATTCAGGAGATCAATGGTGAGCTTGGGCTGGGATTGGTCTCGGGAAGTTCTGTTGGGAGGACATGGGCAGAAATTTGCGTGGATAGGAAGAGGGCTGAGAGATTGGGGTGGGGCACTGAGCATGGTCACCTCTTGGCATCTCCCTGACTTCTGAACTCAACCTCCTTCTAGCCTCCAACTCCAAACAGCCCATCCACATGGTCTACGTCCCTTCCCATCTCTACCACATGCTCTTTGAACTCTTCAAGGTGAGGAAGCTCTTCATGGGGAGGAGTGAGTAGCATGGCGGGGGGGAGGGGGGAGTCTGCCAGGGGAGTAGGGATCTGAGGAAGAGATCCCTAACATTGCCTCTCTCTTCTCAGAATGCCATGCGGGCGACTGTGGAGAGCCATGAGTCCAGCCTCACACTGCCACCCATCAAGGTGATGGTGGCCTTGGGTGAGGAAGATCTGTCTATCAAAGTATGTGATTTTTGACCCCGGAGGCTCTCATGAACTCCGTGGTCTAGGGCTCCCTCTCATGAACTCCCTTGATATGAGGCTATTTCCTCTGCCCCAAAGACTTCCTCACTCCCTGAAGTTGGGCTTGGGGCAGACAATGGGGGGAGGAGGGACTGAAGAAGGAAGAGGGATTGGGGACAGGAATATTTGGAGAGCTTGGGAGTTGAGGTAGGTGAAGTTAAGACTTTTTCACCTGGGTGAGGGGGGAGCTGCTAACATGTCTTGTCCCACTTAGATGAGTGACCGGGGTGGGGGAGTTCCTTTGCGAAAGATTGAGAGACTCTTCAGCTACATGTACTCAACAGCTCCCACCCCTCAGCCAGGCTCCGGAGGGACTCCTTTGGTGAGATGGACCCTCTCTGTGCCCTTCTCTGCCCCTCCCAATGGCTCCCCCTTTTATTAGCTCCCAGACTCATGCATGGTCCTTCTCCCTCTCGGTCTTTCTGACTTTGCCTCCATACTTATTTTGACTTGCCCTCTGTCTCTATGTCTCTTGGCATTCATTTTCTCTAACATTATCTCTCTTCGTATCTTGACATTTTTACACATCCCTGTTCCCTCCCTCTCTTTGTTTTCTCCTCCACAACTCATTCTCTTCCTCAGACAGACTTACTCATCCATCTGTACCTTTGGGCCATTGCCCTTCCTCTTCCCAAGCTTTCTCCTTTCTTTCCATTTCCCTCATGGTATTCCTCCCTCTCCTGTCTCTCCTGCTGTCCCCGGGTCTCCTTCCACGGAGTAACCAAGTCCCTCATTTCCTGCAGGCTGGTTTTGGCTACGGACTCCCCATATCTCGCCTCTATGCCAAGTACTTCCAGGGTGACCTGCAGCTCTTCTCCATGGAGGGCTTCGGGACTGACGCTGTCATCTATCTAAAGGTGAGTGATTCTCTTCTCCTCATCCTCCTGCCCCCTGTGACATGGCCAACTGGCATTGAAATGGAACAAGGAGGAGCCTGCTGCTTTTTCTATCCCCTTACCAGCTTAGCCCTGGGGCCTGTGACTAGGTCACTGTCTCATGAGGGTGAGTGGGAAGGAGGAAGGCACCTGCCCCCAGGATACTAGAGCAGAACCTGGGAAGTTTGTCTCATCGGCTTTCGAGTCCCTAAGGCTAATACTATGGAAAGTTGATAGGACTGACCTACTGTGTGTTAACTGCCCAGCATCCTTTGTATCTGCTGTCCTGCTGAACAACGAGCCAACAGGACCCAATGTCACAGTCACTTGATTATGCTCTCACCCTGTGGCTCGGCTCTGGGGAGCTCTAAGGGAATTCCCAGGGCTCGTGTGGGAAGCCTGGGTACTCCACCCATTTAGGAAAGGCCTGAGTCAGTGCTGCTTGGCAAAGGACCAGAGACTGCCAGGGAGCCAGAAGGGGGAGGCCGAGGCTCGATACGGCTTTCTGCGGTGCCTCCCGCCACTAAGATCAATTCCTCTGCCTTTTCTGTTTTGGAAAAAGACACTGCCTGCACGGGGGATGAGCTGACAGTCCAGAATAGCCCTGGTTTCTGGGAATAATTATTCCTGATTTTATAGCACTTGGGCTGTTCTTGGGAGGAAAGCTCCTGGGGCGACCTTAGGCGGCCTTCTTCAACCTGCCCAAGGGTCAGCCGGAGTGCTTGGAATGTGGTGGGCACTAACACCTACCCCCCCTCCCCACAGGCCCTGTCAACAGATTCTGTGGAGCGCTTGCCTGTCTACAACAAGTCAGCCTGGCGTCACTACCAGACCATCCAGGAGGCCGGCGACTGGTGTGTGCCCAGCACGGAGCCCAAGAACACATCCACCTACCGAGTCAGCTAAATGGGCTGCCAGTGCAGGCCTTGGGAGGGTGCCTGCTGCGGGCACGTCCCCTCCTGGCTTTGCGGTGATGGCCGTGAGGACAGATGGATCTCTTTAGGGACAGGTCACCCTGGTGACCTTCTCCCTATGTCTACCACCCTAAGGAGTTGGGGGATGTCACCTGTTTCCATGGAAACTATGGTGATTCCCTTTACTACACTGACGCCCAGATGACAATTTCTATTTCCATAGAGTCCCCTGGGGAGATTCTTCCCCTCTACCCTAACCAATTCAAGTTGGGGGAGGGGGAAATGTTACCCCTGATAACCTGACTGTTTCTGTGGCAACTGCAGTGATGCCTTCACTACAGCGGCCCCCAGGTGCCAATTTTTTTCCATAGACCCTTTTCCAAGGGTCTTCTTGGGAAGACCCCTAGGGTGGTCTGCCTAGTGACTTTTCCTTTCACCCCCACTGTCCCAAGGGAAGAAGGAAGGTTTCCTTGATGAAATGTTTTTTTTCTTTGGCAACTGGGATGATTCCTTCACTACAGTGGCCTCTAGGTGCCAATCTCTGTTGCCATTAAGACCCCTGAAATAGTATCCCTAGTGACCTTCCTCTTGTCCCTTTGTCACCCCAAGTAAAAGGCAGGGATTTTCCTGGATGACCCAGTGACAGTGAAGACGTCACTACAGTGGTCCCCAGGTCTATCTTCATAAAGTTACTTCGAGGGAGACCTCTGGAATGGTCTCCCTGGTGAACAGACCTCCTTGAGGTCACTGGCACACCTGGGGGAGCCGTGGTTCCAATGACAATTCATGGGAGGTAACCCCACCTAAGACAAAATCTGTCATTTCTCTATCTCGGAGTGGGGTAGTATTCTGGGTGCCTTGCCACTTATCCACTTTCTGTAGTCTTCCATTCGAACCCTTCAGCCTGCCTTTTCCTTCTCCTTTGAGCCAACTCCCCTCCACACACATTCCTAGGGGTTGGGCTCCTATCAGTGTTGGAAAGGACTGGCTGGGGCTGGGGACAGAGAGAAGAGAGGACCCCAGCTACCAGAAGCAGAACAGAGAGCTTCTGGTCAATGTTGCATCCACTTTGCTAATGGGCTTATTGGGTTTCCAACTAACATTGGGTTGATGAGGAAGAAAGTTGCATGAATGGGGGAATCCCTCCTCCCAGAGAAACTGGGGCAAACATTGGTCTAGTGAGAAGACTCCTTTTGAAGGAAACTAAGGATAACCCCAAATATCAGTCTTCCCAGAGTTCACCAGCTCCTCTGCTTAAACAGTATTTTCCTCTCCCTCCTTGGTCGAGGCTCTCTATCATATATACCCCATCCTGCCTGAAGTGGCTGCAGTCTCTTGGACTCCTTTTCTGTCCTTCCTTCCTTCTTCCTTCCCAGAAACCACCCTGATGCTTGGTGTGGCTTGCTCTTACCCCGCCCCCTCCCGCCCCCTCAAGCTGTATGTACATATCTGGTTTTGTATCCCTGGAGAGGCTCCCTCTCAGCTGTCCAGCACACGAGAGGTTAAAGTTGTGTGTTCTTCCTGGCTACACCTGGTAAAAAGGAGATTAAATGAGGTTTCCAGTTTGGTTGCTTACTAGTGGTGGTGGGAGGGCAGTGAAGAGGGAGGGGACTGCCCCAAGCCCTCCCACTCACCCATATCTCATGATATCCTCCCTTTAATATACAGAATATGTCACACATCCCTAAAAGACACATGAGATGGTGTAATACATTCAGTATCTAGATTATATGCATCCCTTACACAGTACGTGGCTTTGCCTTTGGCAGACAGTTCGAATATGTTCTCTGAGTGTTCACCCCAACAAATTCCATGGAAACTATGGTGATTCCCTTTACTACACTTACCCCCAGATGCCAATTTCTATTTCCATAGAATCCCTGGGGAGATTCTTCCCTTTGGATCTTCCCCTCTACCCTAACCAATTCAAGTTGCCTATATAGAACTGGAAAACTGACCAAACTAGAAAGACTTTAAGGGAATAAATATCTAATCCAAACCCCTCATTTAATAATTACGGCCTACAGCTGGGAAAGTCTTCCTCAGATCATACTCTAAGTAATGGACCTCATGTTTGAACCCTGACCCTCTGACTAAATCTAAAGTTTTTCCATAACACCACTCTGTTTCATGAACTTGACCTTGACAGTATCATCTAGACTTGAAGTGAGCCTTTTCTGTGCTTTTCCTAAATGAGTGTTTTGTGTTTCTTACCTACAATATTCACCCCCATAGTTCCCTTGTTCACCCATAGTTTTGCTGCTTTCTTCCAAGAAGAAAGGAATATTAGAAATCATCTGGTTCTACTCATCTCCTTTCCCACTACCAGTTTTTAACAATAAGGTTCAAAGTGTTCAACAATTTGCCCAAGGCTACACATTAGCGGAAGAATTCAAATCATGATCTTGCTATCTTTTCCCTTCATCATTCCTTTAAGAGAGGGAAGGGAATAGCAAAGCAGGAACTGAGGTCTTTTTGTAACAAGGAAGGGAGATAGCAGTATATGGAGAGAACCCTCTTTGGAGACCAGAACCCCAGAAACAGGTGGAGTGGGAGTAGTAGAGCCAGGGGACACAGCCATTAGCTGTTTGGATGAAGACTTCTGGGTACAAAAAGAAAGTCTGCACATGTCCAGATCTAAACTGGATACTCTCCCAGGTGAGAAGGAAAAAAGAGCCCTTCATTTTTCTCTTAGACATTCCATCACACCTGGTTCCTTCACAGGAGAGATAGATAGCAATGTTCCTGGGCCTTGGATGAAGGCTTTGGACATCTGGGGCACGGGTTGGGGAGGGTGTGTTATTCCACTCTGACGTTTCCTAACAAGAACAGAAACTGGTTCCTGACACGTTGCCGAAAGAGCTATTAACTTATGCTACCTTCTACTAACCCTGAGGGCAGGATGGCCCCTGCCTAGCCCTGAGGACATTTTGCTGCCCTCTGCTGGCTGCTCTCTGGCAGGGTCCACTTCCAGCTCTAAGGTTTTAGGATTTTACTCTTCCTCTCAGAAGGAGAACCCTGTGGAGTATGAGGTATGATCCAGCAGCACTCCCCCCCTGCCCTCCCTTTCTGCCCCTCCCAGTGTGCACACGCACACACACACTCGTTAGGCTCTAAAGTGGGGTTGGGTCCCGTACCACAACTTTGCCAAGAGTCCTCAGACATTTACGGTCAATGGGGAATATGGAAAGCTTTGGACTTTGAGACACAAGGCTTTGTGGGTGGAGAGACTCCGAGGATACTTTCATGGGGACAGGAGAGACAAAGAATTAAAATACCAAAAGGGACAATTTAGAGCTGTACAGTTCACCTAAAGTGGGGGTGAGAGGGGTGGAAGAAGATAACTTCTAAATTCTATCATTGCACTCTAATGGGAATGGCAGCCCTTCCCTACTTAGTGCTCTCCCTTGGCTAACAAAGTATCAAGATGGTTAGGGAAGCATCTAAAGCTTCTCCTGTCCTGGGAGTGTGCCCAGGTATCCTCCTTATCATTATCCCAAGAGGAAAAACCAAGAGATGGGTTTTGAGTCCTAAATCAGATCAGAGCTCAGCTGGAAGCCAAAGACCAACGGCATCAAAAAGAGGGCTGATGAAAATATAATTACCCTTCTTAGCTCAGCTGCCAGAAAATGGGAAAGAACATATTTCTTCCCCTCTCAAAAGCATTTTAGGGTCTCTTAAAGAAGAATCCCCAAATTTTCTCTCTCTTATTCTGGATTGGTGTCTATCTTTGTTCTTTCTTACTTCTATCTATATCTTCCCTTTCTGGAGGAGTACAGCCTTCACGGATGCAAAAGTCATTCAAAGGTCAATCTTAGCAAATTTTCCTTCAAGTTCCCTTACAAGAGTAATCCTAAGTCAGAAACAAGAGTAATATGCTATTCTTGTTCCTCAACAATATGCTTGCAAATTGGGGCACCAGTTTAACCCTTAGTCCTTCTCACTGGGTTATTCTTAACCCCTTCGAGTCTGGGGACTTTGGAGATATTCCTATCCTCAACTCAATACCAAAGATCTTTGAAATAGGATTTATTCTTCTGCTTCCTCCCCAGGGGAACCCCCTTTTAGTCAGTGGGGGTCCCCTCCTGGGGTTTAGACAGGGGTACTGAGAGGGGTGTGAATGGGGAATGTGTGCCCCTAAGGGTCTGGGACTTTGGGGCTAGTCCAAGCTTTCCCTCGTTCATGCCCCCTTTCTTCCAGAGGTCCTGTGGTTCCTCCTCCCTCCCTCTGGACTGGAAGAAGTAGAGTGTGAGGGGTCCCCTGCCCCAGCAGGCAGAGAGTCATGCATGGTCTGTGCTCCTAGCCTGGGAGCCTCTAGCTTTTTCGAGCTTCAGCCTCTTTTCGCTTCTGTTTTTCCCGATGCCGTTCAGCCTTCTCCTGAGCCTTTCTCTCCTTCTCAGCTGCTGCCACCAACTCTTTCAGTTTCCGTTTCACCAGTGCCCGGTCATGGGAGTTGCTGAGCCCCAAGCTCTAGGAAATTCAGGAAGAGTGTGCATTTGAGGCACAGCAAAGATGTTAGCCATCCCCTTACTTGGGGAGTTGGTCCATTGGTCTAACTCTTTTAAGAGGGGATAAGAAAGTGCCTTCAACTTTTCTCAATCCACTTCACTAAGTGTTTTCTGAAGTCTAACCTGTGTCCACCTTGGTGCAGCTTAATTCCCTTTCTGCCCATAGGGGTCTTGGTGAGAGATCACTACTCTAGTTACAGAGACTCAGAGAGAGGAAAGGAAAGGACTTGTATATAATATCTTTCCCCACATACACACTCTACCCACAAATTCTATCACCTCCCCTCAGAATTCTCTGGCCCACCTGTCAACAGCAGAATTTAATGTATTTTCAATCATCCCCATGCTAGGGAATAGAAGCATGTGGACTGACTTTCCTATGCCACTGAGGAGAAATGTTAAAGCACAAGTTAAAAAAAATCATTGGACAGAAGTCCTAGATCAATATATGCCACTTTCCCCCCACTTACCACTTCTCCCCATCTTCATGCTGAGAATGGAAGGTCATGCCAGAGATATCCAGTACTTTCAGAGGAAGAATCTTAACTAGAAGTCAAGACAGATCCCTGCCTAGGATATAGTTTTTCCTACTCAGGATCAAGAAGTGGGAATATTCTCCTTAGCCCAATCAGTCCCCAGACTTCAGAGACTCCTCAGTACCAAAGTGGGCCTTGGAATGCTTTCCTTTCCCCAAAGGGAAAAGTGCAAGTGGAATGAAAAGAGACCAGAATTTAAGGTCAGACTAAGGACCTCCCTCCAGTGGAGGACTGTCAATCCAGGAATTTAGCTGAGACTACAGGTCTTGATGCTCCACCAGGCCCACCCACTCAGGGGTATCTCCTCTCTCAAACCTTTAATTTCCCCCCATCCAGTTGTAGCAGCTGCTGTCCATCCACTTGTCTAGCTGCAAACTCAGCAGTGTACTGATCCAAATTGAGACTCTCTAGCCACTGGCCCACTTGTTGACTAGTCCAGTGGTTAGCAGTTGGAAGAGGCTCATCCAGGAACTGAATGGTGGGGAAAGAGAAAGAGAAGGACAAAAGGAAGATGATTTTACCATGGCCTTTTCACCCATCCTAATTTTGCACCAGAGACTCGTGGGGGTGAGGGCAATACTCTTCTGATAACTGTTGGGCCCTATACCTCCCAGGTTTGGAATCTGTGTTCAGCACCATGGACAGGTCCCAGGTACTATCTAGAATGGGGGTCCCCATACCCTCTTCCTCCACCAACACCTGGGCCCATGACTTGAACTCACCTCATCAGAGGACTGGGAGAGTGTGTGGTAAGGGTAGGAGCACTTGGGGTCTGGTCGGGAACTACTTAGTATCTTAGGACTGCTGCTGGGAGGTGTGGAGTCATCATCACTCAGGGTGGATTCCTGAAGGGAAAATGTTCAGAGTGGGAGCTCACATTGGTGTCTGCAGGTATCCCTGCTTAACTCCCATCTGCCTTTAGAGGACTTAATTCCTTCTGGGTTTGAAAATACTGGACTGAAGATTTTGGGAGGGGAGGGGAGGGAGAGAGGACTGAAAATAAGTACAAGAAAGAATGGGGATGGACATATAAGAGTTGGTCTCCATTTTCCAAGAGCTTATAGTCTGTTTGAGGGAGATATAATGCTAGTAATGCTGCTGCGCTGATAGCAGTTGGCATTTGTAGAGTCTTTAAGGTCAGAGTCAACATGTTATAGTGGGCAAAAAGATATAGGTTCAAGTCTCAACTCATGACCCTGGACAATTTGTTCAATCTTTCAGTGCTCTGAAGAGTTTTCTGAGACCATAAGTTAAAAATAAAGATGATAGCAAGAGCTCCTCATATAAATGAAACCTCTGGTTTAAATCCTTTCTTTAAGGTTTACAGAATATCTAATGTAAATTGTCTCATTTGATATGGAAAGATATTATAAATGACCATGGGATGCTGTAGGATAGTCAAGAAGAGAATACTGTGGATTTGAGACAGTGAGGGAGTAAGACTTCTTGGAATAGTTGGGAATAGAATTAAGCCCACATACTGGGATTGAGCTTTAAAGATCCCTTATGTATTTATTTGTTTAGGGTTTTAATTGCATATCTCTGTAAAGAGGATTGGTATACTTGTTTGAGACATTCTTCATTCAATGTAGATACAATGGTAATCAACTCATTGACTTAGATTTTTCACAGAATGTTATTCTGTCATTTCAGTCATGTCTAACTCTTCATGTCTATTTGTGGTTTTCTTGACAAAGATACTAGAGTAATTTGCCATTTTCTTCTCCAGTTTGTTTAACAGAGAAGGAAACGGGCAAACAGGGTTATGTGACTTGCCCAGGATCACACAGCTAACCATGTCTGAGACTGGATTTGAACTCAGGTCTTCTGGCTCCAGGCCAGCTGCTCTATCCATTAGTTCTCCTCAGTGGTTTTGTACTGACTTATAAAAGAGAATCTTCCTGAAAACTAAGCACATTAGAATAGTTAGCAGAGCTAAGATCAGACTTCTGCTGAGCATTAGGGGTAGGGAATTCATAGCATCATTGATCTTAGTTCTTGAAAGGATTTCAAAAATCATCTACTCTAATTCCTTTCATTGTAAAGATGGGAAAATGGAAGTCCTGGAATATCATATGCCTTTCTCAAGGTAAGAAATGTCAGACAGTGGATTTGAATCCAGGCGCTCTGTCTCCAGAGCTAGTGCTCTCTCCATTCTATCATACTGCTCTAACCACCAATCCCCACCTTGGGATGAAGGCACATAGAAGTTACATTATGTTCTTTCCCATGAAGCTAAAAGAAAAGCTCTTGGAAACAAATTGTTGGCCCCAGCTTTGCAGAGGTGGAAGGATAACATCTCAACCCAAAGTGGCAGTTGTGGAGGATAATTATGTTATCCATAAAGAAAGTTACTGAAACCCAGTCTCCGGGATAGAGAAAGGGAGATTTTGAAGTTGAGGTGAAATTAGTCTTCTACCAAGAAAAAAGAGAGCTCCTGAGCTTTGAGAACATATTGGAAAAAGCAGAAAATCCTAAAATCAGATCTTCTAGAAAGAAGGGGAGATCCTGAGCAGTGCCATCACATGAGATTGTGTTGCCCAGAAACTCAAATTTGAGTTCAGGGAGCCAACTTTTTAGAGAAGGAGACCTAGAAGAAGAATCTAACTACTCTGTATCTGGGAATTGCAGCATGGGACTAAGTCATTATGTAGGAAAAGAAATGACGTTGAATTTGCCTTCTGCTATTAAATAGCTTAGTTGTACAATGCATATCCAAAGAAGTTTTCTCTTGCAATGCAATTCCAAATGCATTTTTTTGGAATTTGAGAGAAATGAGAAATCCAAACCCTCAAGCTCATGCCATAGTTAGGAGAAAAGTAAGATCCCCAGAATGTTAGGGGAGTTACCTTTTTTGTAAAGCTAAGTATTTGTCCTTGGGAGAGCCCAAGCCTTAAAGTTTTACTTTAAGTCTATATGGGTCTTTGAAATGAAAGTAGCATCCATAGGAATGTGAGATTTCTTGAATGGGAATATGCTATAAGTCTAGGGGTCTATATTGAATTATAGAGGAGGTATCCTTCATTGCTGAATGAAAAGAATTGTATTGATCATTGTTTATGAAATGCTCTGAGTCCTTTATAAGGTTTTCCCCGCCATGTATTTTCTGTGGAGTGAAATAGAAGCTGTCCTATACTAGAAATATGCATTATTACCTTAAATACTTGAATAGATATTATGGAGAGTTAGACATAAACTATAGGTGAACTCTATTCTGAGATTTCCCAGAGGCAATTCTGGTTGGAGGCAACATGAACCTAAAATTGTGATTTGGAAGAGAAAGCCATTGGATTCAGTCTGTAACAACTGGAGTTACTAACTAGGTTACAAAAAGGAGCACCAAGTGAAGAGTTTAGAAACTTTGAAGGTGGGAGGGGATGGGGATCTTTAAGTATAAAGGAAACTCCTAATGGCATCAGGAGTCTCAGGGACAGCCATGCTAACCTGAGAAGCTGACTTCTTGGGACTGAAGCCTTCATGCTTGGGGGAACAGGCCGGGGAAGCAGTGCTCCCAGAAGAAGCAGAACCTTTACTGCTATCTGTGAACCAGGAGAAGGGCAGAAATGGGGAGCCACCTGTTCGACCAGAGCCTTCAACCGACTCCCTGTAGAAAAACAATGCCAATCAGAGGGCACCAGCAGAGAGTTCTAGATTGATGTAAAAGGCATGAATTTTGTGGTACCAGGCCACTGGTAGGTAGTGATCCCAACTGGGTATTAGGTTACCTGCTGCCCATAGACAGTCGGTTGCTTCCTTTCTCCTTCCTGTTCTTGCCTGTTGATGCCCTGCGCAGGGTAACCCTGTGAGAAGAACCAAAGGAAATGTAGATGATGTGCTTTTGGCCAAAGTGATACCTGGGAGCCTTGGGACTGGGAACGAGAAAGACACACATGTCTGCATTGAACCCTTAGAAGTTGCATCCCCGATTTCTCTTCATATATCTACCTGGGAAACTCTCTTACTCACCCCAGATCCAAAAATTTTCTACGAGTCTTCTTGTCTAGGCCAGTAGTGGGACTAGCAGGTTCAGAGGGGCTGGCATCACGGCTATCATCTTTGGAGATTAGAGAAAAAGAATTCAGGAGAATTTGCACACCTCTTAAATTTAAGTCCTATTCCACCCTCTCATTCATTGCAAGATTCACTGGGAGCAGAACTACTTTTTATCTGAGTTTTATGTATTTTTATTTTCTACTTTACCATAGGAAGGGTTCCTAGAGACCATTTATTTCATTTGTTTTATAAATTTAAAAATTGAGACTCAGAGAGTGATTTCCTAAAGACACATAACTAGTAACAGAACAAAATTCTTCTAGCCCCAAATCCAATGTGCTTTCATCAGTATCTAGAACAGTTCTCTGTATGTAGTTGGTTCTTAATCAATGTTTAAATGAAAGACAAATGGATGGATGAACTTTCTTTACTGTCCGTTCCCACTACTTGAGAGGGTGCTAGAATCAATTGAACAGGTTCTGGAGAGTCCATCGCTAAATTCATTGTAAGCATTTAAGACTCTGAAATCAGTAAATGTTACAAATCATTATTTGATTTATTGCTTTGATTACATAGACTTAAGAAAGTTTGGGAGAAAATGTTTTTAATGCAGATTAAATTTGTGTCCTACAGCCATCTGTTAAACACTGGCCAGCACACCTCTGCCACGATATATCCTCTATATTCCATTTCAGTCTTGATCTTAGCTAGGAATTGCCTACGGGCAGAAAGGAAGTTCCTTATGCTGTAGTCCCAGCCATAGCCGAAGGAACTGATGAGGACAGGGAGGCGAACAAGGAAAGGAAGCTGAGAAGAGGAATTATCCTTTGGCTTGCAGTACCGAGATGTGGCCAGTAGGGCCCGCTGTGGGACAAGTAGAAGTGTTCCCACCCAGCCCTGCGACTCATCCATATTCCAATTTTTCACCTGACGCTAGTTAAGTTCTCACCTTCGCTGTGCGGCTCAGCCCGGTGGTGTCGTCGCACAAAGCTGGGGGAGCTGTCAGAGCTGGGCGCTGAGCGTGGGGGGGACGAGGAGGCGGCAGCGAGAGCCTCGTGGGAGGCCGCATTGTGTAAGGGCCGGTAGCGGGTACGGGGTGAGGGCGGCGGTTCGTCTTCGTCCAAGCTCCGCCGCAACCCTGGGGGCTCCAAGGTGAAGGGCCCCCCGGGAGGAGACCCCGGGCCGGAGTGAAGCGGCGAGCGCAGTCGGTGGAGGGGACTCCCACAGCCATCCGTCACCTGCCAGTCCCGGAGTGATTAGCTGGGAGCCTAGGGCTCCTGGGTCCTTGGGTGGGATGGTGGCGGGAAGCAGAAAAAAGGGCTGGGAACCCTATAGTCTGGGTCCATTTACAACCCATAGGCTAGAAACCAAGGGATTGGGATAATTAATCCCTCCCTTTGCTCCCTGGAAGTGGAGAAGGACCTATAGGGGACCTTCACTCCCGGGCTCAAAGCTATGGGGTTCGATCCCCAAAGTACCCCCTGTGCAGGGTTAGGAGGCATTAGTTAATAGGTTGAGAGGATTGACACTGGGGTCCCGGGGCTATATATGAATTGTTACAACCTATGGAGAAAAGGTCGACCTCCTCTGTTCATAAGATCCTCCACAATTATTCATGAGCTGGCCATGTTCTCCTCCAGGTACTACATCTTTCCTCCAGCTTCTTCCCCTGAACGTGTTCCCTGAATTCAACCTCCAAAACCCTTCTTCATATTGTCATTTCCTGGCAAGCCCTTTTCTTTCTCTTTAGCGAATTTTGGTTGGTTTTTGTTTTGTTTTGTTTTGTTCTTGGGCTGGATCTATGATTTCATCAGCATGGGAAAATCCCTGCGGATCCCCAATTCATTACTAACTTGTAGTTTTAGAAAGGCTCTTAGGAAGGGGTTAAAGTCCCTTGCACAGAGTCCCCTGGATAATACTATGCCAGAGCTAGGATTTGAATCCAGGACTCATAACCTATCCTACGGTGGAAACAATACTAGCTCTGAAGTCAGAGGATAAGAATTCAAACCTCTCTGCTGTTTATTACTTGTTTGATCTTAGCAATTCCCATAATCACTGTGGGCCTCAGTTGCTTCGTCTGCAAAATGAGGTCCTTTCCAGTTCTACTGCTATTATCCGTGTGATCCTTTGCAGTATTCTTTGCTGTTTGCTCTACCCATTCTTTAGAGTTGAAGGTTGAATTCTTACCTGTCTTTCTTTTCCTACATATCGCTTTTAAAATATGTATGTGTTTTATTTTTTCCAATTTTGTGTAAAAATAATTTTTACTTTTAAAAAAAATTTTAAGTTCCAAATTCTCTCTTTTCCTCCCCCTCCATCCCCTCAAGTAGGCAAACAATTTAATATAAGTTAACCTACTTGTCTCTTAAAGTCCAAAGGCCACCTCCTCCAAGAAGGCTTCCCTGATCATCTTGGACAAGGCTTACTCACTCTGATTTCACTTTGGTTTGTAACTTGAGTACACTTACATGTAATATAGTTCTCTGTGTGGACGGCTTCTACTGTAAGCTCATTGAAGGCAAGGACTGTGTCTTATCTAAATTTTGTATCCTCTCCAATTCCCTGTATGGTCTGCATGCAGGTATTTTAAAAGCACCTACCATGTGCCAAACATTTGGCTAGGCACTAGTGATACACAGACCAAAATGAAACAGTTCCTATAGCTTGTATCCTAATCAAGGAATGCATATGTATTAATACATATTTGTTGTATTTTAATATATTTGTGTGTGGAGGGGAGAAAGCAGCTCTGACCTTGACCCCTGGCCCTTCTGGACCATCGCCCTCTTCAGCTGAGCTGGCACTGTCCCGTAGCCGAGAACGAGATGGCCGGTGACGCTTGCCCTTGGCCAGCAACTGGGCCCGGGCCTTATGGAGGCTGCTGTCCAGTCTGACTGTCTCTGGGATCACTGAGTCCAGGTCTGTGTCATAGACAGAGTAAGACAGACATTGGAGTATCAAGGCCAGAGACATGAATATAACAGACATGAAGTGACAAAAAAGTCATTGAGAGATGAAGACCAAGACAATCAGAGCAGAATTATTATCAGTAAGGATGGTACTACTTAAATGAACAGTAAGAAATAAATGGAGGCAGTCACTCCTATACCTAGAAGCTCTGTTACCTGCATTCTGTTGACTATAGATTGAGCCCCACCTGCCTTGACTGCTACTTTTATACCATTCCCTCAGATATTGTGGAAAGGGATTTTTCCTTCCCCAAAAAAAATTTTTTGGGGAAACTTTTGCCCTTTATAGATGAACTTGTATAAAGTCTTTTGCTTATAGCCCCATTTAACATCTATGGACTTGGCAAATAATCTGGCATTTCTTTTCCTGTCTCCTACATCTTCCCCTCAGTCTGTAGTAGAGTATGTATACCATTTCTGTTGACTCCATTCATTCACAGAGTCCTTTCCCCAGAGAACTAGCACTTGCTCATCTATACACTAGAGGAGTAAGCACCCTATCGGACATGTGAGCACACTGAGTTGTACACACCTTTCTATCTATGCCTATGTGAACACAGGTAGTGTACATATTCAGATTATTTTCAGGACTCTAAAGATTTTCATCTCAGGGGAGCTTAGTGGATAGCATCCAAGGCTTGGAGTCAGGAAGAACTGAGTTTGAAGCTCCCTAATGGATTCCATGACCTAAGATGTCCTTTCCAGTACCAAATCTCTGATTCTTTGAACAACTCCCTTCCCCCCAGCCCTAAGTCTGTCATCTTAAAGCTACTAGCTCCTTTCTCTTTGACTCTTTCTGAATCCCCAGTGCCTCTTGTAGCTAGCAGGGAGTTGTGTAGCCTAGCAAAACTGCTCCTGTTTGTTATTATTATTACTATTATTACTTTTGTTATTGTATTTTTATTGTTATTTTTAATAGGATATTATAGTGATAGTAATAAGTAATATCTTCTCATAAAAAGGTGAGAAAAATTAAATAGCTACTAAATTACTTACTAAATAGGTAATAACAATACCAGCTATAGGGCATTATGCTTTACAAAACCATAATCAACTAGGAGAAGTAGTTATCATTATCCTCATTTTTACAGATGAGGATTCTAATGCTGAAAAGTGAAATGAGCTGTGCAGAGTAACACAACTAGAAAGAATAGGGCTTTAGCTGCAAGGGACCTGAGAAATCACCTAATCCAATCCCATCAAAGGGAAATTCATATGCAGAATAATGAAATGTGCAAGGGAGATTCAGGTCTAGTTTATCTTGGCTCCTGATCCAGAGTTCTAACCCTAACTCCAAGAAAGGAAAGTTCCAATTAGCATTGGACTAAGAGCAGTGAGTCTTCAAGCACTGCTGTGACTGCTTTTATCCCCATTTCCAGTCCTTATTGTTTGTTGTTTGTTATGGAAGATGACCATGGCTTTACGGAGGTGATGTCATGACATGCAAGTGAGTTGGATTTAAGTGAGGGAGGGGTTGTGTAAAGTCACCAGCTTCACTTTGTTCTCTGGAGCCATCTGGGTTCAGTGGCAAGTTATAGATCAGATCGATTGGAAATGGCCCTGGATGCAGTAGGAGACCTTGGCCTTTTTGAATTAAGGCTGTTAACTGAGGCAATACCCAGTAGATTAAGCTAGGTAAGAAATAAGGCAGAGAATGACTTCTTTTACCTTGATACATCCAGAAGGGGAAAGAGACATTATAGAGAGCCCCTAACCCAATTAGTGAGTACAGTTCCTCTGCTGTGTAGTTGTTCTCTTTCTGAAAAGTAGTTAAAGCAACAGCTTTTTAGAGAAAGGCAGCCCCAAGCAGTGTAAACTCATAAATATTTAATGAGGGAGGGGGGGAGTAGAGAAAAGGGTTGTACACAGCTACCTTATTAAGTCAAAGAATAATGGTAATGAAGCTGTGGAAGCAGAGAAATTGGGGATTGGAAAAGAGGGACTCAACAGGGCCTGACAGAGACAGACACCAAAGCAGTGAAAACCTGAGAATTAAAACAATAGAGACTGAGAGATAGGAAGAAGACAAAGATGGAGGAAAATAGAGATATGACTACTATATACTTCCATTCCACCAGAAATCATAGGCAGCCAAGGACTTTCCTGGACTTTTCTCTGGGTACAGGAGCAGCAGTTCCAGCTATTTGGTTTTTCAGGGAAAAAAATGAATGAGAAAAGAGGGAAGGAAGGAATGAAAGAAGAGAGGAGAAAAGGAACAAGGAAGGAAGGAGGGAAGGAAGAAGGGGAAGAAAGAAAGGAGGAAGAAAGGATCAGGAGAGGATTTCCTAGATATGTGGAGATGGGGAGACATTGGGAAGGAGTAAGAGAAATTAGAGACTGTTATTGAGAATAGAAAGGACCTTGGAAATCATCTAGTCCAAGTCCCTCAGTTTACAGAGGAGGAATCAGAAGCTCAGAGAGCAGAAATGAGTTATCCAAAGTCACAAAAATACTAAGTACCAGAGCTGAGAAAAAAGAAGCAAGAGAGAAAGAAATCCCATAGGTGAAGAGAGGGGACTATTGAGAAATCTGTGGAAGGGATTCTGGTGGATAAACTCAAACATAACTGTGTATCTGGGAACAAGCAAAAATGTGTGCATAAAACAAATCCTAGGCACATATATGTGTGCCTATGTAAAAGCATGTCTCTGTTTTCAGCCCTCCAGATCTTTTTCAATGTCCAGGCAACAGACTTATTCCTCAAGTACCAGGTGGATATGATGATCTTGGAAGTACCTTCCAGCTCTGAGATTCTGATTTAAATTCATCCATGATTCATGCAGGAGAAACCCAAGTCCCAAGAGCCTGCTCTCAGCAATCTCTGCCTCTCTCCTCTCCTCTCTCCCATCTTTGCCTTTTTTCCTTTGAGCTTCTGAGTCCAGTGTGGGAACATCAGTTGCTGCCCTAGTGCATGCTGGGAGTGCTGCCCTGTGGGGATTTCCCCATCATTTGTCCTTATCTCTAGACAATAAATATAGTGGGAAGTGGGGGAGTGAGTGCTCATGTATGGGTAGACATCATCTGATGATATACCTCTATTTGCACCAAGGAGGCTGTATGTCCTATGTGGGTGAAACTATAATAGGGAAGCTCTATGTATAAGGAAGGAGGCGTGTATCTGATAAGGTGTGGGGGAAAAAAAATGATAGCCATAGGGTTCAGAACCCTTCAGTATGCTGTCTACAAATTAACCCTGTGATCCTCTAAAATGGCAAGGAAAAGTGGGATTAGCCAGAGGCCAGCCCTGAGATTATGGGAGTATGGAGAGATGAGTACCAGAGCACTTACCAAAAACCTCCTCGGTGTCTTGGAGCTTTGAGGAAGCCATGATGCAGGAGAGCTGGAGGGGAGGTGTTGGAGAGAGAGAAGCCAAGGTTGAGATGTTCCATGTCCACCCATCCTAGGCCTATTGGTCCTTCTGACTTCCCCTTACCACCCACCTGGAGCTCTGCCTCCCCCCAGCCCTTTTGAAATGAGGAAGTCTAGATACATGTCCCAGCTCAGAGCAGAAGGGAACCAGCTTCAGAAAAGGAGTAAGAACCTCAGACTTAAAACTCAGGAAATCAGGTTCAGATGTTCCCTGTGACTTCGCATATGTCATTTAGTTTGAATGGGTCCTGACGAGTTTGGTGGGGCTTTTTCCCACTGTACAAAACCTCATGGATTTCTAACTAGGTTGGTTCTTTTTGGAGAATTTATGATCACACTTGAAAGAGAATGGTACTGTGTGAGAAGAGAGAGAGAGAGTGGTATCTGCAATGAGGGGAAGGAGTGTCAATACCCAATAATCCCATTAAATATCCTTGACTTCTTCTTTCTACCCATCATAATAGCTAACATGTCTACAGCACTTTAAGGTTTGCAAAGCATTATCTGATATTTTCTCATTTGATATAATCACCTTATTAAGTGAATATCATTATCACCCTCAATCTACATAGAGGGAAACTGAGGCTGACAGGTTAAGTGACTTGTCAAGAAGTACATGGCTAATGAATATCTAAGGTTGGATTTGAACCCTAGTCTTCTACCTATTGTGTTATCAAGCTGTTTCTAAATCTTTTATCAAAGAATACAGAATGTCAGAGAAGAAAGGATCTTCTAGACTGTATAATCCAACCCTTGTATTTTACTGATCAGGACCTTAAAGCTCTGAGAGAAGAAATTATTTGCTCAAAGACACCCAGTAAATCAGTGGCCAAGCTGAGATTAGAATTCTGGTTTGCTTGCATATTCTTTCCTTCCTGTCTTTCTTCCCTCTTTTCTTTCTCCTTCTTTTCCTTTCCTCCTCCCCTCT
Source organism: Sarcophilus harrisii (assembly GCF_902635505.1). Lineage (NCBI taxonomy): Eukaryota > Metazoa > Chordata > Mammalia > Dasyuromorphia > Dasyuridae > Sarcophilus > Sarcophilus harrisii. Next base: position 329,824,456 of record NC_045429.1, on the reverse strand, counting down.
TTCCTTCCCTCCTCCCTTCTTTCCTTCCTTCTCTTCTTTCTTTTTCTTCTTTTCTCCTCTTTCCTTTCCTTCCTCCTTCCTTCTGTCCTCCCTCCTTCCTTCTTTCCTTTCCTTCCTACCTCTCTCCCTCTGTACTTCCTTTTCTTTTCCTTCTTCATTCCTCCCTTCCTCCTTTCTTTCTTCCTCCCCCTCTCTTCTTTTCTTTCCTTCCTTCCTTCTTTCTTCTCTCTCTCTCTCTCTCTCTTTCCCCCTCCCTCCCTCCTTCTCTCTTTCTATCTGTTGCTAAGATCCTAGCACAGTGCTGTGCACATAGTAGACAAACAATAGGCACTAAATAAATGTTTATGGAATTGGGTTTCTTCTGTCCTTTGATTCTTTCTTTGCAATCCGTCTTCCTTCCTCTCTACATTCTTTTCCCCACTATATAGAACCATCTCTTTCTATGTGGTACAGCAAAAAAAAAAAAAAAAAATCACATAAACTCAGTGTGTCTGACCAAGAATATTTTCAGACAGACACATACTTATAGATAGAATCAGAGAGGCCAAAGAACATAATAACAAGAACATGGCACCAAGACTAAGAATGGGCACACAATACATTTGTCAGGGAGAGATCAATTTTTCACTGGATTTGGAGGTAAAAGATCTAGTTTCAATTCTTGACTCTTCCCCCTGCTACCTATGTGGCCTTGGTTTCCTCATTTGTAAAATGGGAGAATTTTAATCTCTAACTGCTTTAAGCACTAATCTATGAAATATCCTCTTCTCTAGGAATCTAGGAAGGATTCCTGGAAAAGAGATTTCAGTAATAGTGGGAAAAATGACTAAGAGATGGGAAAGTTGGCAATATCCCTGGTGATAGTGAAGGATGTACAGTGGGGCCAGAGGCAAAAAAATAAGTCAGGCAAATCAGGGCAATGCAGTGAGGGAAGAAATGAGGAACCTTGGGAAAACCCTAGACATAACTTAGTTGCTATGACTAAGAAGTTAGCTCAAAGAACTGCGAGTAATAATAGCTCCCATTTGTACATAAGACTCAACCAAACACTTTGCTCACAACATTCAACATTTGTTTTACAATCGACAAAACATTTTCCTTACAACATTTAACATGTGTCCACAAAGCAGGGATTGGACTTGAGTATTTCCCTTCAAGCTAAACATGTACTCTCCAGGTTCTGAAGTAGAAATCAAGGATTATTATAGCCATCATACAAATGATAAAACTGAGCTTCAGACAGATAGAGTAATACTCAGGAGAAAGGAAAGAAAGTCTCAGTGACTGGGTGAAACTAGTGAGTTTTCAACTGACTGAGTTGATGGGTAAAAACATTCTCCTTTTCCCACTAGAAACAGATTCTAACATGTTGCTCTTTCTGGTTCTAATATCTCCATCTCTCTCTCTCTCTCTCTCTCTCTCTCTCTCTCTCTCTCTCTCTCTCTCTCTCTCTCTCTCTCTCTCTCTCTCATCATCTAGAATCCTCCCACATTCTCCTGGAGAGGGGGCTCCTGGCTTTAAGGAGAGAGTAGGATACTTCTAGGGCCAGTAGGCCAGGACAGAAGGAAGGATACTTAATTATAATGGTTAAGAATGGGAGAGGCAGCAGAACTCTCCACCAATTCTCTCTTCCTGACTCCTTACTCCAATCATTCAGTTTATTGATCTGCTTCTTCTAGCTACCCCAGAAGTGAAATTATTATTGTCCTTCATCCTGGTGAGAGGGAGAGAGAATGAGTCAATTACTTTAAGCATCCACCATACAGATCTGGAGGGAGGGCAGTCTCTCAAAGGAGCCACCCATTCTCTCCACAGACTTTATTGGTCTAATAGTATTTTGATATCATTGAATGCAGAGCCCATATTATTACTTTCTTATTCTCTCAGGAAGTGGAATTCTTGTCACACAGTATGGTGTCCCAGGTGCCTCACACTGTCTATGAAATAGAGAGGAAGAGGCTACTGTCTCCCTGAGGATTTTTTTTTTTTCTATGTTGGGTACTATGTCTCCACAAAGCTGATTTCCTATGCTCCATATCTCTTCCTTCTGGCTTGAACTTCTGCCAGAATATGAAACCAACTCCTCTAACACATTCAGAACTAGCCTCTCCTTCACTGAAAGCTTCCCAGAAAGTTTTCCAAATGACCCCTCCTCCCTCCCTCTCTTTTCACCAACATCCTAACATCCTCTCAGACTAATTCTTTCCCACATACATTGGGAACTGGGTCTATTTTCCTTGATCATACATTTGTAATTCTAACCCTCACCACTCCCAACTCCACCTCTATTCCAGGTCAAATTTTGAAATCCAGGAGGATAGGGACTATGTCAACTTTTGACTATCTTCCAAGCCTTAAGTATGAGGTGGTGCCCCTCTGCCATCTCTTAAAATAGCCGTCCCTAAGGAAGAAAATCTGCAGTGACAGCTTTCTTGAAGACAGAAGGTTAGGAGAAGACCCTAGAAGCCTGACTGAGGCACAAGCCCTCCAGCCTGAATGCATTGTATAACTTCTTACTCTCCTCACCGCCAATAACTCCCACTATTCTTCTACTACTCCCAAAGGGATTCTTCTTCTCAGTCCCAGACCACTCCATTAATTTCCCTGTGGAAGAATGATGATGCAGCATAGTCCATGTTTCTTTAGCGCTGAGGAATTATAGATCTTCTATAATGAAAGAATGCAAGTATCATTATTCTAATTTTACAGATGAAGAAACAGGCTCAGAGAAGTTCAGTAATTTGCCCATGATCACACAGTTGCCAAGAGTCAAAAGCAGGATTTGAACCCTAATATTCTGAGCAAATTCAATGCTTTGCTTGCTAAACCATTCTAAAATGGAAAGGACCAAAGAAATGTTCTCAAGGTCACACATTGAGGAAGTTTCAAAGCAAAATGAGTTCAGATATTTTAACTTTAAGCTTCAGGTCCTTACCACACAATACTGCCTCTCTTGAGAAGGCCCTTTAAGAACTCTCCCTCAACATTATCCCACTTATGGCTCCTTGAGGCAGCTCCTCAAATTATCTTCCTCAACTGAGTCCTACAGAATTAAAGATCCCAGCTCCCCTTATTTTCTCCCTTTTCAAACCCAAAATCAAACTTCCCTGAGTGGAAAAGGACTGAGTCCCTCTAGAACCCTTTCCATGTGATTTGATTCACTGGCCTATGGGAAGATATGAGAAGCTCAAATGGGCCCCACCCCATTCCAATCAGAACGCAGAATTTATCTCTCTTTAGTCAAGGAGTAAGTCAAGAACTTGAGATTCCAGTTCCCTAAAAGCAGGAGGAAAAAGAAACAGAAAGGTGGGAAGAAAATAGGAAAAGTAAAGAAAGGTGAAAAAGAAGATAGGCTGGGGGAGAAATAAAAGGAAATTGGAAGCAAAAAAAAAAGAATAGGAGCCAGAGAAAGAATAAGGGAATGGAGGGAGAGCCACCTTAATCCATATAAAGTGAGGACAGGCAGTTTAAGGAACGAGGGGAGTGTCGTGAGCGAGAGATAGGAGGGAAAGACGGAAGGAGAGATTAAGATGCGGAGTGAATGAGATGAGAGGAAATAAGAAGTGGGGCTTGACACAGAAGAGAGAGAAAAGGGGAGACTGCATCCGTTAAAGAATGAGGGAAGAACTGGGAGGAGCAGGGGGTGGAGCCCGGAGCAGGGGAGGGGAGAGGTATAAGGCATACGACCTTTGCCTTGGAGGTTCCAAGCAGGAAGAGCCAGTTTGGGGGCGAAGGCTGCTGATTGATGAAGAACTGGCAGGAGGAAGAACCAACTCCAGCGTTTGCTTTATCTAGTATTGGACTCTTCGCTATCCATTGACTCAGGGATAGTGAACGGACTACCTTTCATTGAATAAACAGGCTTGGGGAGGTGAAGAGAACGTAAATTTTTCTCTCCAAATCGGTCCAGGAGTGTTTTGGGTGGAGGAAGGATCATACAGGACCCCTCTCCATAGATCGCTCTATTCAAGTCAATCCAACCTGGATGAATGAAGTTTCTCCCCATCTCATAAATCGAAATGTATTCAGGACATGAAGGAGTTAATGCCTCTGTCTTTCCTCCTGCTACCCTCCCTTTCCAGCTTTTTATTAATTTCTCTGGGGCTGGAAGGGATGGGATTAGCGACACAAATCCTTCTCTCCCCACCCCCTCCTGTTAGCATCACCCAAGCTTCCCCCAAGCCCCCTCAGAGCTCCTCTCCAATGGGGAAAATAAAGGCCCTTCCAATCCACCTCCCCACTCTTGTTCTGCTCCGCCCGCCCAGTCACACTCTGAATTCTATATATGAAAAACAAGCGGATCCCGCAGCTGATATCCCCTCTGTGGGTTGTCTGATAGAAAAAGCCTAGGAGGTTTCCCCCTAAAAGAGGGAGGGGGAGAGGGCATGGACCAGCCCCTGTTCCCTCGAGCCCCCGCCCCGCCCCCGCGCCCGCCCTCCTCACCTCCAGCATCTGTCATCTTCAGCTTTCTAAAACCGAGGGGGCTTCTGGATCCATGGTCCGCGGGGCGGGGACGGGAGATGGGGGTGTGGAGAAAGGGGGAGGGGGTTACCCGCTGTGGCCTCTCTGGCCCCGTCACCCCGGGAGCAGGCAGCTCCGAGCCGACTCACCCGGCTCCATCTAAGAAGGCCGGACTGGGATGGTCCCAGAGCAGGGATGAGTGATGGGGGATCGGGGCAAGGGGAGATGGGAACGTGGGGGATGGGAAAAAAAGAAGAGGAGGGATGAAGCTGAAGAGGGAGGGAAGGGGGGGGGGGGGGAGAGAGAGAGAAAGAGAGAGAGAGAGAGAGAGAGAGAGAGAGAGAGAGAGGAGAGAGAGAGGTTTGGAGGGAACAGGCGGAGCCCCGAGACCTGACAGGAGGATGCTCTGTGCATGTATGTGTGTGTGAGTGTGTGTGTGTGTGTGTGTGTGTGTGTCCCGCCCCCTCCCCCAGCTCAGCTGCCCCAGTCTCCCCTGCCCCGCAATAGATCGCGGAATCGTCGCGTCAGCGTAGCCCTCCGGGGTCCCCCAAGGGGAGGTGGCGATGCAGGGAGGGGAGGGGGGGCAAGGAGGGCGGGCGCGGGAGAGACAAAGAGCGGGAGGGAGGGAGGGAGTCAGAGGAGGAGTCGACTGGGGCAGCCAAGGAGGAGGGGGAGGAGGAAGAGAAGGAGGAAGAAGAAGAGGAGGAGGAGGAGGTATACGGGACTTGGGCTTTGGTGATCCCTGGCTCAAGGCTCTGGACAGCGCAGATGCAGCTATTTCTGGGATGGGTTGGGGGCTGTCAAGAAACGTTTGAACGGAGATACGCTCCCGAGATAGGACAGAGGCCAGTGCTGGTATTTTCCTTTGGGATCAAAGACTATTTTAGTCTTTGCTAAAAATCTATAGAGACCTATGAGATCTAAAGCTACGAGAGTATAAAAGGGTCTATGGAATTAGTAAGAGGGTGGGCGATTTATGGAACTCTGCCTGGAAGGGTCTGAGTCGGGAAAAAGGGGTTCGTTCGCCCCCAGCAAAGTTTAAAAATAGCGCCCCCTGGGCGTTCATTGGTACGCAGGTGACTTCGGGGATCACCAAATAAATACCTGACGACCAGGCAGAATTTTCTGCCATTAAAAAACAAGTGTGTTTATAAAAACCCATCTCCAAAAAGACTCCTCGTGCTTCTCTTCCCACCCCCATCCCCTCTGTGACTATCACCTCGCCTATTCCTAATCCCAATTCTGTTTATAAAGGGATGAGGGTGGGGTGGGGTTATGGGGTTTCTAGGATTATAAAGGAATTGAAGGACCACCTAACTCAGCCTTTCATTTTATGGAGGAGCAAACCAAGACCTCAGGAGAATGTGTCAGTTCCTTTTCCTTAAGAGGGCCTGAATCCAATATTTTTCCCCACTCTACCATGATCCCCATAGAGGAGGGGTTTATTTGTCATAGTGAATAGAAGACTGGGTTCAAATTACATACCTAGCTCATATCAGTTGTGTAAACCGGGACGAGTCACTTAATTTCTCATCCTTGTAGGTAACTCTTTAAGATTATAAACTGCAAAGAAACTGCCAACCTGCGTTGGGAGGATGAGTTCCCTCACTCTGGAGTTCCCTATGCCAAGAAAATCACAGTCCAGTTCCTATCCCAATGAAGATAAGCATATAAATTAGAATCTAAGGGGAGGAGCACATGAAGGTTTACATATGGCTCTCTCAAGAATCATGGAGACATTGGAAAGTTCAATAGGACAGGAATGGGTCTCATTTGTACAGCAAGTTTGTAGAATTCTTGACAATAGTGCAAGGGTGATTCCCATTTTACAGATGAAGAAAATGGGTGACAGGTGGATTGATTTGTTCAAGGTCTAGGGCTTGCTAAATAACAGAGACAAAACTTGAAATCATCTTTTTACTTCAAACTTGGGTTTTTTCCCATTAAAATAGGATATTTGTAAGTGTGAAAGATCCTCCAGAAGAAAGATGCTACAAAAATATATATTGAAAAGGGTCTACAGGAGATTGTGAAAATCTTAAGTATGCCCATGGGGATCTAATGTAAATTCTTTGAGAGAAGACATTATTTTTGTTTTTTCTGTTATGAGCACTTTGATTCTTGCTTAACATGGGTTCTTGTTGTTGTCATGTTTCAGTATGTGAGACTCTCTGTGACACCATTTGGCCTTTTCTTGGCAGATACTGAAGTGGTTTGCCATTTCCTTCTCCAACTCATTTTATAGATGAAGACACTGAGAAAATCGGGGATAGGTGACTTGTCTAGGGTCACATAACTAATAAGTGCCTGAGGCCAGATTTGAATTTATGAACAGGAATCAGGAATCTTCCTGAGTTCAAGTCCAGATGCTCTATACTTTCATTCTATACTTATAGAATGAAACCAGTGAATGAATGAATCTATGGACAGTCCATTAAGTCTATAGAGGTTTAACTCTCAGAATTCAACATCCCATCATTGTTTGTTTTCTCTCTTGTGCTCTTCCTCCCTCACCCCCAAATGTGCTGTATAGCATCTGTTTGCTTACTCGAAGTGAACCAGATTACATTTGTCTCGAGAGTGTGGCACACACAGGCCTATCCCTGAATCCCAAAACCATCATGAATGAAGGATCCCCAAACCAGATCTGAGCCCAAAATAGGGCTAAGGTTGCAAAGTTATAGCCAGAGGTGGGGACAATAGGGTATAAAAAGAAATGAAGGCAGGGGTGGGCTGTTACTAAATCCTATTTCCTCTGTGAGTCTATTAAATTTTTAGTGTAGGCATTTACACTTTTATTTATCAATTTATTATCTATTATATTATATATTATTATCTATTTATTTATCAATTAGCAGATGCTATAAATCAGAGTTTGGCTTATTTTGTTGATTGTCTAGACTTAAGAAAGTGATGGAGAAAATGTTAATAATGCAAATTAAATGCAGATTGTGTCCTGCCCTTTTATTTTTGTGAGTCATTTGTTAAACATATACCAGCATATCCCTGGACTAAAAGTTCTAAATATGCCAACCTCAAGAGTCATAGGCATCTTCAGCATCTTCCTGGGATTCTGTGCTAATGATCCCCTGCCTCAGTTTCTCCTTTTTGCCAAAATATTGAGCCAAGAGCACAGAACAGAAGTAGATAGATATCATGGGTATGATGGGGAAAGTAGAGAAGAGTCTTCTCTGCCAATCAGAAGAGCAGATCACCAATGGGCTGTCTCTACTCTCTGGCAAAGATACTCTTACCCAGGTGGCATTTTTTCCTCCTCACTTCAGATCCTGGCTCCTTTTCTCTTTCTTTCCTTTTAAAGGAGTAGTACATCCCTTCTCTGGATGGGAAAAGAAGAGGAAACCTTCACACACAGAAAATTTACAATGAGTGCTTTGCATTAATAACACAGCCCAGCAGGGGAAGCAGGATATAACAGAAAGAACATTAGACTAGGAGAAGCAGGAGACCTAGATTTTATTGCTAATTCTGTCATTAATTCGTTGTGTGACTTTGAAGATCATTTCTCCTCTTTGTCTCTTAATTTCCCCATCTATAAAATCAGGGGTTTAGACGCAGCTGGTTTTTTTAAGACTTCTCCCAGCTTTAATAATTAATATACTAAGAGCAGCTATGTGGCACAGGGGATAGAGCACTGAACCCAAAGTTAGAAAGACCTGAGTTCAAATTCAGCCTCAGGAATGTACTAGCCATGTGACCCTGGGTAAGTCATTTGCCTCCCCAAATAAATAGATAATGATACCGTATATGAGAGGTAGCTCAGGCGTTTGTATGCTGGACTTGGAGTTAGGAAAGTGTGGGTTCAAATCTTGTATCAGACATTATTAGTTAGCCGGTGACACAGAGTACGTCATTTAAACTATGTCTATCTCTGCTTCACCATCTGTAAAATGGAAATAACAATAATCTCACAGAGTTGTTGTTGTAAGGACCAAATGGAACAACACATAGAAAGTGTTTTCTAAGCTTGAAAACACCATGGAACAAACACACAGAGAACTCAATCATAAAACAATACATACACTCATCCAATAGGGCCTAGCACAACAATTCAGTATCTTCATCTTCCACAACACATCACGAAAAGTCCCTTCACACATGTAGGGATGACAAAATAGGCAATCGGCTGCAAACAACAATGTACCACTTCCCTTCCTGACAGACTAGTAGTATATAAATGGCACACAGGAAGGCTGGAGAACCTATTAACTCAACAAGATGGGATTTTCCCAACTGTCTCCTTCCCCATTACTTGCTCTCATGCCAGGAAGAGATAGTAAGACATACTTCTTCAGACTTTATGGAGTGAGAAACCTGTTGATCTCTGATCTTAGGGATTGGTGATTTTCATTATGGGGACTGTCATTGTATGGATCAGAATATTTGTTGTTCAGTTGTGTCTGATTCTTCATGAGCCTGTGGAATAGTTTTGTTTTGTTTTGTTTTTGCGGTGGTTTGCCATTTCCTTGTTCAGATCATTTGGCAGATGGGGAAACTGAGGCAAACTGGGGGAAGTGACTTGCCTGGGGTCACACAGCTAGTTATCTGAAACTGAATTTAAACTCAGGAAGAAGAATCTTCGTGACTCCAAGTCTGGCACTCTATCCATGGAGTCACCTCTTATCAGAGAAAGTAGCCTTTCCCTTATTCCTGAACCTTTCCAAGAACCATTGCAGCATTTGGGTAGTGAGAAACCATTGCAGCATTTGGGTAGTGAGACAGATGATTTTCATGGTATAATAAGAACTCCCATTTTGAAAACTACATGGTAATGCAGTGGGTAGAGTTGTTCTCAGTTCTCTAGACTAGTGATGTCAAACAAATAGCAATGGGACTATTAAATCTTACATGAGATCCCTATGGTCAACATATTGAGTTGGAAAACTACATACTAATACTATCCATATTCTATTGTATTTTTTTTTATTATCCTTGTTAGATGTTTCCTAATTACATTTTAATGGGCAATTGGTAGTGGATAGAGCCTCAGGCTTGACATCAGGAAGATGAGTCTTCCTGAGTTCAAAACTGGCCTCAAGAACTTACTAACTGTGTGACCCTGAGGAAATCACTTAACCCTGTTTACCTCAGTTTCCTCATCTGTCAAATGAGAAGAAAATAGGAAACCATTCCAGTATCTTTGCCAAGGAAATCCAAAATGAGGTCAGAAAAAGTAGAATATGACTGAACAATTTCTTCCTTTCTAGTCTTCTTTTTTGAAGTCAATGGGATTAAATGACTTGCCCGGGTCACAAAAAAGTTTCTGAGATTGAATATGAACTCAAGTCCTCCTGGGACAGCGTTCTCTATCTACTCCCCCTCCTAATTGCCCCAATAATTACATTTTAATCTGATTTGCCTGTACTCACCTGGGCGTACCTGTGGGCTTCAATGTGACTGGGGGCTCTATGTCTGCCCTAATAACTTTTTAAAGCTCTTAAGTGTTGACCACCATAGAGGAAAGGGAGTTTCCTATGTCATGGAGACCACAGGTGCCATACTTTCCCCTATTCTTACATCACTTTTCACATTCATTACCTTACTTGGACCTCACAGTGACCCTTGCTCATTGTTAACCCCATTTTTACAGATGAAGAAATTGAGGTTTAGGGAGAATAAATGACTTGCCTATGATCACAAAACTAAATTAAGTCTTTAAGGCAGGATTTGAATCTAGGTCTTCTTGCTACCACCTGTAACATCTTATCCATCATCATGATAATAGCATGGAAAACACTGTGTTTAGTCCAATGGCCTGGATTTAACTTTATTCTGGCTGTACTTGCACACTTTTTGTATTTATAACCATAAATAAGTTACTCTCCCTCTCTGAAATTAATTTTCCCTACCTAATAAAATGAAGTGATTGGGATTAGACTATCTTTATAGTCCCTTCTATTATTCTTTAAGTCACTAGACTCATCTTTGTCTAGGTTTTTACTCTGCTAAACTCATAATGAAGAGATAGACATGGCCCATTAACTATGAAATCCCAGTGCCACCCATGAGTTTTCTGTCCTTAGCCCTGTCCTCTCCTCCCTCTCAGCATAGCCTGGAGCCACTCCACCAGAGCCTCATCGTGCCCTATTCCCATCCAGGGTCTCTGGCATCCTAGCTTTCAGTTCCATTAAAGAAGCCAATGGTATGAATCAGCAGTCCAAAGCCTGACAGACTGAAACTCCCTATGATTCTGGTTAAAGAAGGAACACACTCTCTTAAAGACTGGAAGCTCGCTGAAGGCAGGGCTTGTTTCTTCTTCCTTAGACTGGGAGCTGTTCAGAAGCAAGATCTGTCTTCCCTTCCAATAGGGACTTCCTTAAGACTCAAGAGGGGATTGCTCTCTCCCAACTTCTGGATTCCCGATGTCACCCATTACCTACCCCAATGCAAAGTACTTAAGAGACAATCCAGAATCAGAAGGGATACACAAAAACACTGGGCAGTGAGGAGTTGGGGGAAGCGTTGGATTTTGAGTTGGAACATCTGGGTTCAAACCATAGATCTGCTATTTACTAACCTGTCTAGGACTCAGTTTCCTCATCTGTAAAATGAGGAACTAGGAATAACTGGTCTCCATGGTGTCTTTCCAGCTCTAAATCTATGCTCCTATAACTGAAAATTAAGTGCCTCAGTCACCTATGTACTAGCTGTGTGTACTAGCTGAATGTTTCCTCACGGAGATAACACCTGCACAAAAAAATTGGTAAATCCTAAAGTGCCACGGAAATGCAAACAAACAAACATTATTACTTCCCTCATGGGGTAGTTGGGAAGAGAAAATGGGATAAATTTCAAATTGCTGTACCAATGAAAGACACTAGGTGGCACCATGAAAGAGCAGCAGATTGGGAGTCAGGAAGACTGTTAAATTTAAATCCAACCTCAGATACTTATTAGCTTTGTGACCCTGGACAAGTTACTTAAACCTGTTTGCCTCAATTTACTCATCTGTCAAATGAGTCGGGGAAGGAAATGGCAAACTCTTCCAGTATCTTTGCCAAAAGACTTGGCCAAATAGGGTCACAAAGACTCAAGACTGAACAACAACAAATACCAATGGAAGGATTATTACTATTAATAGTAATGATAAATACTAGTTCTAATAATGGTAGCGATGATTTGTAATGAAAACTTCTTGATCAGGATTATTTGGTATCTTCAGAGACCAACAAGGTGCATTGTATAAAGGAGATGCTTAATAGTGAGGTATCTTGTTCCAAGAGGTAAGAGTACTGAGGCAGAGGACTTACATTCACATCTTGCTTCTGACTTATTATATTATTTTGAGCAAATCACTTAATTGTCTCTGATATGAACAAAATTAGGGACTGGACTAGATGATCCATGAAGTTCTTTCCTGCTTCGTAGGTATAAGCCAATGAAATGCTTGTTGGCTGGCTGAATGGCTAACTGGATAAATAAAGGTCTGGTATTGTTCATACAGGCCCTGGTGAAATGATTAAAAGAAAGGGCTTAAATCCAGGCCTAGGCTTGATTCAGGAAGTGAAGGAGAAATAAACTGAAATTACAACGGAAAAAGATTAAGAGGACCCTGTCTGGCCCCTATGTTTTTAGAGTTTATTAAGTTTAATAATAATATTGAGTTGTTATTCAGTCATGTCTGACACTTCATGACCCTGTGTGAAGTTTTCTTGGCCAAGATCCTGAAGTAGTCTGTCATTTCCTTCCCCAGTTCATTGACAGATGAAAAAATCAAGGCAAATAGGGTTAAGTGACTTGCCCAGGATCACACAACTAGTATCTGAGGCTGTATTTAAACCTGAGTCTTCCTAACTCTAGGTCCAGTGCTCGATCCACTGCATCAACTAGTTGTCTAATAATAACTGACATATATATAGCCCTTCAAGTCTTACAAAGTACTTTACATATATTATCTCTTTGAGCTTCACAACTACTTGTGAAATAGGTACTACAGGTATTATTCCCTTTATACAGATGAAGAAAAAAGAAGTTTCATAAATGTTAAATGATTTGTCTTTTGTCATGAAGCTAGTAAGTATTAAAGGGAGTGTTTGAGCATGTCTTTCTACCTGAGTTCAGATTGCTACCTTATGATGGGGTCTAGGTCTCCCTATCTCAAACCCAGGTAGATTGACCTTGGTGCTGAGCAGGGAGAGAGTGATTTCATTCTGCATGGGACCAGTGACTTAATCAGAGGTGAATTGGTAGCCTCTGCTCCAAAACTCCAAATCCCTCACTCATCACTTGTTCACTTGGAGAAGGAGACTGCATGAGAAGTCAAACTCCAGTTTCACTCCCCCACTACCTTCCCACCACACGTATACAACCCTCTCTCTCCCTCCTCCCCTTCAAAGGAATAAGTCAGGCATAGGCAGATAGGGGATGGGGTGGGGGCTGTTTTTATGGGGACAACCTGACAGAGGGCATGGTCCATACAAAACCGGGGACAATACATACATATATATATATATTATATACAGAGACATGGCCCCTCAGCAGGGGAGAGGGGCAGGCAAGAGAAACCTGGAGATGCTCCCTGGCCAACTCTCCCCCTGCTGCCCCACCCCATCCTAAGTATCTCCCTTCCCTCCCCTACATCCACTTTGCCCCAGAAGTCCCTCCATCTGCCAGGGATGAAGTAGGGGCAGGGCACAGGATTGGGGACACTGAGACATCCAGCTTTTTGTGGGGGAAGGCAAAGGAGAAGGGAACAGAGTAGGAACAAGGGGTCAAGAATACTGATCGTAGGCCTATTTACAGGGGGAAGCAGAAATTATAGGTGTCTCTAAAAATAAAAAAATCGGGGAACTGCTAGGTGGGGAGGAGATAGTGTTGGGGTAACCTCTAACCCTGGCCCAAGCAAGGTCCACCCCCTTCCTCCCACCCCCACCCACCCACCCATCCCTGCCTGGGACTGCAGGGGTTGATAGTGGAAAAAAAAGTGGGGGAAAAAAGATAGAAAACGAAAACAAAATAAAACAAAAACTAAGTGGGAGATAGATTCTGAAGGTGGTAAGGGTGGGGAGGGAATATTGGGATCTCTCCTCCCTTGGTCCAAGCCCCAGTCTTGGGGAAAAAAAGATATGTCTGTGAATATTGGGAAAGGGAAATGTAGGAAGAGGTGGTCTTATTTAGAAAGTAGACCTGTGGGCAGTCTACCATCCATCTCCAAGGAGAAGAGGGGACTAGGGGACTGGGGAGAGAGAGATATGTGGGTTGGGATGTAGAAACTGAGAAGGTGGCACTGAACCAAAAAAGGGGGAGAGCCAGGAAGGCTTAAGCCACTGAGAGGTTGAGTTTTTACCCTCAACAGGCACTGGGGGAAAAGGGGTGCCCTGAAGAGAGTCTATTCAAAGGAGCCCTGACCCAGGACTAGGAGTTAAAGAGTTAACATTCAGAGTCTAAACAACCAGAAAGAGTGAGTTTTCCACCTGCCCCCTTTCTCCATCTGTCTCTACCAGAGGCCCAGGAACTAAAAGGGATGAAAGAATTCTATCACTATTTGGCACCTGCAGGGTGAGGGTGGTTAAGGAAGGGGCACAAAACTCAGCAAGGAGAAATGGGATCAGGGAGAAGACCTAATGAAGTTTGCCCCAGGGAAGTAAGGAGTAGGAGGTTGGGAACCCAAGTGTCCTGGGCCCTCCCTTTGCTCCCTCCCAATTCCCCTCCGTGGATACCAGGGAAGGGAAATAAACCAACCAGAAGTCCGTGCAGGGCTTGACCCAACTTCTGAGCATCCCTTTGTTCTATCCACCCTGCCCTAGGCCCTGGGCCTAGAATCCAGGGTAGGCTGGGTTGGGGGAGGGGTACTGAGTTACAGGACGGGGGAGCTCCCCTCACCCCAGAAGCAGGAGAAGCAGGATGAAACTGAGACAGCAAATTGATCCCCGACGTGAAGTAGAGTGGGGAAGAGGATGAGTCAGGAAGGAAGTCTACAGCCAAGAGGTCCTAGGGGCCCTGGTGAGGACACAGGGCAGCCCCTTCAGTTTTTGAGATCTTTGGGGAAGGGGCAGTGGAAAGGGGAAAGAGCTGGCCAACAAGTGCACTGGCTGCTCCCCAGAAGTCTCCACTACTTCCCTTCCCATTCCAGTTTGGAGGCAGTGGCTTGGAATTGGACAGTTTGGGTGGTGGGTGGTGGGTCCATTTGTCCGTCCAGAACCCACCCTGTGGACATGCCCAGAGACAGCAAGAGGGATCACCCCATAGCACCCCTCAAAGTCATCAGGAGTCTCCCTCCACCCTGGGCAGCATCCTCAGTCTTGGGGAGGCGGTGACAAAACTGTCTTTCAAGATGGACACAGACCAAAGGAGGGAAGTCTCCCTCCCTGGCCATTTCTGCTTAGGCTCTGACTTGACAAATGAAAGACTAACCCAGTTGAGCCCTAAGTCCAGAGGCCTTCCCAGCTGTTCCTCTGGTCCCTGAAGCAAGAAGGGATATGGGGTTGGGAAGGCAAGGAGAGAATTGGGGCACCTGTCCCCAGGTGGGGAGTGGAAAAGAAAAGGCAAGGATTGGGATGAAGGGGAGGGAGGGAGGAAAGAATGGGAAGAAGAGGAAGGGAAAATCCAAGGGTGGGTGGTTAGATATTGACTGGGAATTGGGTATGTGTTAAGTGGAATTGGAATTCCTCATTGTCTGTAGGTTCCCCTCTAGTTCCGAAATCTGAAAAAACAAAACAAAACAAAACAGAAAACAAAAACAAGTGATCAGGGCAGGCTAGGGATAATGAGCAAGGTGAAATAGCTGATTGGCAACAGGCCTGACCCCTTCCCCCAAAAGCTACACAAATCCATAGCAAAAAGGGCAGGGTGACAGTGTCCTTGTTCCCATGTGCAGCAGATACATGTGAGTATCTGAGACCATTGAAGTAAGAATCGGGATGAGGATCACAGTAAGGATGGAGAAGTTAATCTCTGGATCTCTCCTCTTGGTCTCTGTATTTCTTCCTTTTGGACCGTCTCTCATGCTCTGAGTCTCTTCCCAACATTCCATTTTTTCTTTCTGTGTCTCTGTCTCCTTGATCTGGAGTATCTGTTTGTCTTTGTCTCTCTATCCCTTTGTCTCTGTCCTCCTTATGCATTCCCCATCTCAAGCCTCTGTATTTTTATAGGGGGAAATGAGAGGCGGGCAGTTCTTGAAACCCATGGCACTTGCCTCTTGGATTCCCTCTATAGCAGGTTGGCTGACATGATAACCTCTGCCATGGACTGAGTATTGTGTCAGCCAACCTGTGTCATGGATTGGGTAACACCTAAGCTTGGTTCCACTGGAATGAAAACAATTGGGTAGGAAGGGTAGAACTTCATCCCTTACTTCCACTTCTATTCTTATACTCTTTGAAAACTCCCTACATTTGGGTCTTTCTAGGTTTCCAGTGTCAACCTCCTCCAAGTCCCTGAAAGTGCCATCTCATCACCTCATACCAGTCATACTGAGACGCAGAGAATAGGCTCATTAGCTCAATATAAATTTTGTGATAGTGCTGAGGGTCAGATGGAGGCAGAGAACAGGAAGAAAGGAGAGCAGATTTGGCTACCTTACCTTGTCCCGGAGTTTGTCTATCTCCTCCTTTCGAGCAAGCTCCGATTCTTCCAGCACCCGACGCTGTGCAGTTTCCTTTTTCAGGAATTCGATCTCCCTTTGGGAAAAGAAGGGAGGGGGATAGGTCAGGGCTGGGCACTGGGCTCAAGCACTGGCAAGTACTCTCATGCCCAAGGAAGAAATGAGACCCAGGAGTTCAATTTCTCATATCTCTCCAAAGAGGGACTCAAGCATCCAAATTCCTGTCTTTATTGCCCAAAGTCTGCTACCTCCCCAGGACAGGGGTTTCTATGAAGAACTCCTACCATTAAATGATCAGACAGCTAGTAAGTATTGGAGGCTGAATTCGATCTCAGGTCTCTTCTAAGAAATGTCAGCAGGAGTTTGATACTCCTTGGAGACTGATCTTTAGCAAATACTCTCATCTCCCCAGGACTCTTTCTCCAAAATATTACATTCTCTTCCTTTCTTAACCTGAGAGGCTTTGCCCCCAAAGCCTTTTCTACTCTGGATTTTCACCACCTGAGGACTTCTGCTCCCCAGTTTTTCTGACCAGTCCCTGCCCCCTACATGTACATCCTGGGCACTTATCTGTCTGGCCTTATCTTATGAACATCTACCCTTTTCCTTAGACTTCTGCTAGGAGTTCCCCCCTCCCCCCCAAAAAAGAAGAAAAATGGAAGATGTTTCCTCTCTTGAAGGCCCCCTGCCTAAACTGTTCGGTTCTCTTGAATCTTTAACCTCTCAAATGCCTTTCATTAGTACTAGAAATCCCTCAAAAGTGTGCCAGCTTCCCTTTACTGCCCCCTCCCATCCATACTTCCCAATCCTCTTCCCTCTGGTCAGCTTATATCATAACCAGAAGGAATCTGGAAGGCCATTTAGCCCAACCTCCTCATTTTAAAAAAGGAGGAAACTGAAGTTCATGGAGGATTGGTGATTTAATCAAGA
The DNA here is from genome assembly GCF_902635505.1 of Sarcophilus harrisii. Classification (NCBI taxonomy): domain Eukaryota; kingdom Metazoa; phylum Chordata; class Mammalia; order Dasyuromorphia; family Dasyuridae; genus Sarcophilus; species Sarcophilus harrisii. The sequence goes on along the minus strand of NC_045429.1, from coordinate 329,807,505 downwards.
TTACAGTTAGTAAATTTAAGAGATAGGATGCGAATTCAGGCTACCTCCAAAGCTTTCACTTGTTCACCTGTCCCTTGTTATCTCCCCTCTTGAATCCATGATTCCCCAAATTTCCCCCTTTCGCTTTTATCTCTCTCTCCTGACCCTTAAGCCTCCTCCCTCTCCCAAGTCCATACTTTTGCTGGTAGTCTTTAATGAGCCGCTTGGCTTTGCTGTACTTTCGCTCGAGGGCCTGGTACTGGGCCTGAGTCTCCCTGAGGTGCTCATCCACAGCCTGGCACAGGCTCTGTGCTTCCCCCCAGTAGCCCTCCAGCTTCTCCATTCGCTCCTTGTTCTCCTCCACACTTTGTTCCAGCTGGGCCTTCTCAGCTCGCCATCGACCCTTCTCCTGCTCCAGGCCCTGAAGCTGAGATACCATCAGAGAAAAAGGATCAGAGAGAGAGAAAAGGAAATATTCCCACTCGACAGCAAAAAATGTATGGGCTGTGTATTTATGGATATCTCAAACCCTAAGACCATGGTCAGAGGATGAGAGCTTCAGAAGTGGAAAGGATTTTAGAAGCCATCTCTAATTTTATAGATGAGGCTGAGGCTGAGGCAAAATGATAGTAAATGGCAGAATTAGTCTATGTCATCATTTGGAGTCTGCCAGCTCCACATCCAGTGCTCTCTCTGTTGGGTGCCATCCTCCTTTCCCCTTTCCCCCATGATTTTGCTTCTCAGGTATTCTGCCTTCTTTGCTGACTCCTCTTGCTCTTCCAGTTCTACAATTGTCAGCTTCCCCAGAAGTTCAGTCCATGGTGCTTGCTCTGTTATTCTGTCTCCACACTCTCTCCCTTGAAGAAATGATCTTATCTCCTGGCTTCAACTATCACTTATTTGGACGGCTCCCAAATCTCTATTTCGACACCAGACTGAGCTCTTGAGCTTCAGATACACTCTTCCAGCTACCTCCTAAGAACCACTCTACTCACCCCTTAAATATTGTAAAAGAGGTACATTGGGACATGCTGCAGTCATTACTGAATGAATTAATTACTCAGGGAAAGCTATTCCCTCTCTCTAGCCTATCCAAATTGTGTGCTTTTCAAAGTACAGGTAAGTCCATCTCCTCTATGAAGTTTTCCCTGATTACTGTGTGTAATTATGACTCAGCAGGTGTGTTTGTATGTGTGTGTGTGTGTGTGTGTGTGTGTGTGTGTGTGTGTGTGAAGGGAACCTTACAATCTCTGAAAGGATCAATCAATCTATCCATCCACAAGTATTTATTAAAGACTTATGATGTGTCAAGCATTGTGTTAAATGTAAAGGATGGAAATACAAAGAAGATAACAACCTCTAGACCCAAAAAACTTATAATAGTGTCAATCGACCTCCCACCAAATAGACCCCACAAGGCCCAGGGTACCCCAAGACAGATCCTCACCTTTCTTTTCAGCTGCTGGATCTCAGCCTCAGTGACAGCATGCTTGATCTGGAGCTGTCAGGACAAGTAGAGAAACTGATTCAGTTCAGAGTCCACCCACAATGACACCCCAGCAGCTGGGCACCCCCATCCCCTTCCCTCTTTAACCCCTGGGAGCCCACCCCCACCCCCACCTCCTTAAACTTGTGCACCAGCTTCTCAGGCTCCATCTCTACTGGGGACAGGGCGTCCTCATTCTCCGCTAGTTCAAACACCTCTATGGCCATTTCACTGCCTGGGAATGTAGGGCTCATCTCCTCATCCTCATCTGTGGCGTACTCTCCTGTCTGAAAGGAGGAAAGCAAGGCAGTCATAAAAATCACAAACCAGTCCTTTCCTGAATCCCTCTCTTCCTCACCTGGATTCCACCTACCACCCACCCATCCCTAGAATTTAGCGCTATAGTTCTATCCTTCTAGAAGCTCCGCCTTGGGCATATTTCCTAAGATCCCTATAAGACTAAGAAAAAAAAAAAAAAAAACTACTGCCCTCAGTACAGGGTCCAGGTCACTTACTTTAAAAATACTTCAATGGTTATTAGGGATTATATATCTGGAATAGTCCTTAAGGGTAAAGGGAGACAGAAAAGACAAGTAAGAACTACACAGCAAGGAATAAATATATAAAACTCTAACCTTAAGAGGTACAGGCAGGAAATATAAGTGGATTCAAGAAAGGATTGGACAAATCGATGATCAACAGAACCATAAATGGCTATTAAGAGATGCTGAGACATACTTAACCTTGAGGAGGAACAGTAGGAAGGAAATCAGGACTTCCATAGTATGCAAAGGAAAGGAATTGTAGAAATCATCTAATCCGATCCCTTCCCCCCAAAAGAGAAGGAAATTAAGGCCCCAAAAGGAAAAATGTACCCCAAATCACAGCAGCCTTTGAGCTAATAATGACTATACAAAATGGATGGCCAGGCTGACTCTAATAGGGATATAAAAGTCACTCTGGAAATCAGAGCAATGCAGTCCTTCTTCTGAGCTACTGTTTAACAAATATTGTTGCTGAGCTACTGTTTAACAAATACTGTTGCTATTATGATAACAATAATAACACATTTTGTACTTTGCATATACTATAGATAGCCTAGTCATTTTGAGCCTGTAGGTCTTGTCTCTCTACTACACTATAATCCTCCAGTGGACAGGGAGGATGTCTAATACATTTTTTAATTCAACATACATTTATTAAGTTAATATTATTATTGTTGTTATAAGAGGGTGTGATACTCCACATGACCACCAGGCGGCACCCACACTGGAATTTAAGGCCAAATGAAATCGTGTGAAGGGGTTCTGCCCCTTCTGGCACTGGACAGGTGGAATCCAGATTACCTCTTCATCTTCTTCTGCATATTGGGCGTATCTCTGCTCCATCATTTCTCGTTGCCACCGCTCCTGCTCCAGGGTCTGCTGGATCAATTGGGCCACCTCGCTTTGTTCCCCTGGACGTTCTCGCCCAATCAGAAATCTGCAATGTGTGGAGGGTGGGAAGAAGGAGAAAGATATCATTCTTTCAGTGGTGAGCTAATAAATGCACACAAGACACTTTTAAATTTAGCTCTCATTCTCCATCACTTTCTTAAGCCTAGATGATCAACAGAAATAAATCAAAACCTGATTTGTAGAATTTGCTGATTTCCAAAATGTAAATGCTCACACTGAAAATTTAATGATTTCTCAGGTGTAAATAATCATACTGAAATTTAACAACCAGCTCTCTGGAGCCTGTAAGTGCTGGCTCCAGCATCTCCTGAACAGACTCCTCTGAAAGTTTCTCTGTTGAGAGATGAGCTTTTAAAGCTAAGTAAAGAGGATGGAGGGGGCAGATATTAAAGATATCCTATGTGTAAATTGGTCCACAGCAGTTGATACGATTCTGGAGAAACCATTTGTCCCCTCTCTGTTTCCCTTTTTATAATCCCTATCTATCCCTTTTTGTTGTTGTTTAGTGATGTCCAACTCTTTGTGACCCCTTTTCAGGTTTTCTTGGCAAAGATACTGGAGTGGTTTACTACTTTCTTCTTTAACTCATTCTTTTTTTATAGATGAGGAAACTGAGGCAAACAGGATTAGCTAACTTGCCCAGGGACACACAGCTAATAAGTGTCTGAAGTCAAATTTAAACTCAGGTCACCTCGACTGCAGGCTAGCTGTGTTACCAGACTGTCCCTATCTAGCTATCCTTTTGCCTACTTGCATTCCATAGGAAGAAAAAAGATTAAGTTAAGCTGTGATGGATTTGACTCTTTTCAATAATAAGGTGATCCAAGGCAATTCCAAAAGATTTGTGATGAAAAGTGCCATCCGAATCCACAGAGAGAACTATGGAAATTGAACATGGATCAAAGCATAATATTTTCAACTTTTTGCTGTTTTTTGTTTGTTTTTCTTTCTTGTATTTCCTTTTTTGATCTGATTGTTCTTCTGCAGCATGACAAATATGAAAATATGTTTAAAAGAATTGCACATGTTTAATCTATCCTGGATTGCTTGCTGTCAGGAAGGGAGGAGGAGAGGAGAGGGAGACAAATTTGGAACACAAGGTTTTGCAAAGGTGAATGTTGAAAACTATCTTTGCGTATTTGGAAAAATAAAATGCTATTCAAACAGAAAAAAAGAATAACAGTATACAAAATAAATTCACAAAAACCAATAGCATATCTATATAGCAATAATAAAATTCAAGAGAAAATTTTTTTAAAAAGGATTAAAATTGGGTTAAAGAGACTGCACCAACATTTATTATAAATGGTTAATCCCAGGATCACCTGGGATGTCAAATTGGCATCGATCCTGGAAACCACCCATATCAACTTATCTATTTTAAAATTATTTTTAAAAGGGAAATAAAATTTACAAAGAAAAAATTTTAAAGAGCCAAGAGTTAAATCCAAGCTTCTTGTTTCCAAGGCCAGATTCTTTTCAATTCTGATCAGACATTAGGATCTTTGGTTTGTAGCTGGAAGGGATGTCATCTAGTCCAATTCCTTCACTTTTTCAAATGGGGAAACTGAGGCTCATAGGCATTAAGTGGCTGGCCCCAAATCACACAGCCAGTCTTGGAATCTGGGTCCTCTGGCTCTAAATTTGCCACTCACTCATCCAGAATGTCAGCTACTTGAGAGTATGAGTGTTTGTCTTTGATTCTCTAGTGCCCAATACTGTGTTGAGCACAGAGAAGGTGCCTATTATATGTTTGGAGGAATGAATGATCTCTCCACCAAGCTCCAGCTGCCACAACTAAGGTTCTCCACTTGAGAATATGCTTGTTAAAAACCAACTATTCTTTCCAAGATTGAGATTAGGGAGGTAGGAAAATTAGGAAACTATAGTACCTCTAAAACCAAAAGAGAATGAAACAATGAGTTCAACGAGGACTCTAAGGGGAAGCAATGCTGCTCTTTGGCCATTTGCACATCGTATGCAAAGATTCCACTGTTGTTCCCTCTAACCTTCTTCACAGACTAACTTATAAGGTCAGGTTATCTATCTAGGAAAATCTAATTGGGCTTCCCTTTGAGTGGCCTTAAGACAGGGCCACAATGGAAAACACAATCCCCTCAAGCCAGGTAACCTGAGTTCACATCTTGTCCTAGACACTCACTAGCTGTATGATCCTGGACAAATCACTTAATCTCTGTTTGCCTCAATTTCTTCAACTGTACCTTGCAGGTTGCTGTGAGGATCCAATGAGATATTTGTAAAAAGCACATAGCACAATGGCTGGCATATTTTTGTTGTTGTTAAGGAATTTTTAGTCATGTCCAACTCTTTGTGACTATTTGGAGTTTTCTTGGCAAAGATACTGGAGTGATATTGCCTCCTTGTCTTTATCCTGGGATCAGGAGTGTGCTAATAAATGTTGAACAACCAGCTTTTGCCTCATCTCCCAAATGTATGCATGACACACTTTAAAGTTTATTTTTCAGTATACACATTTCCATCACATCATCATTTTCTCAAGTCTAGACAATCAAGAAAACAATAAATGAAAATTTTTGCTTATTTCCAAGGTATAAGGGCTCACACTGAAAATTTTTAAATTGGCTGACTTGAGCTTTAGAGCTGGCTCCAGCACACCCCTGTCTGGCGACATTATATTCAAAATCTTTTTTTTTTTTCTTTCTCTTCGATCAATCAAGAAATCAACATTTATTAAGTGCATGCCTAGGATGTGGCAGGCACTGTACTAAGTGCCAAGGTGACAAAAAAAAGGCAAAACAAACTTTGCCTCTGAGGAGCTTACAACTTAATGTGGGACACAACAAACCAACATATTCAAAGAAGTGATATATATATATATATATATATATATATATATATATATATATATGAAATATATAATGATAGGAAATAATTAACAGGGGGAAGGACTAGAATAAAGAAGGGTTAGGAAAAGTTCTCTGTAGAAGATAGGCTTTTAGTTGGGACTTAAAGGAAATCATGGGGGCAGCTAGGTGAAGTCAGGAGGACCTGAGTTCAAATTTGACCTTAGACCACTTAATACTTCCTAGCTGTGTGACCCTGTGCAAGTCACTTTACCCCAATTGCCTCAGCACAAAAAAAAAAAAGAAAAGAAATTAAATGTTAATTTTGGAGGAGTTTTGCAGAAGTCACAGATAACAGAAAAGCATAAATATATGTATAATATTTTTACTGAACACTGACCCACGTTTAGCTTATGACCAAATACTTAACCGAAATTTCACAGTAAAGTACTATAAACACCCCATAAAAGAAAAAGGGAAAAAAAATCAGATTTCCTATCTGGCACAAAAGGAGAGCCCCAAAATTTTACTTGGATATCCAGATCCAAGTGCTACACCCTTAACCATTTAAAAAAAAATCTCTTCCAAGTTCCATCTCCAAATTTCCAACTGCTTACTAGACATCTTAATCAACCTGTTCAATATAGAAATGATCATCTTTCTCTTGGTTTCTCTATTTCTGTTAATAGTATCACCTTTCATTCAATTATCCAGGATGAAAATTGTTATCTTTGACTTTCCCTCTTTCTTGGGCCCATCATCATCCCTCAACAACCAATCAGTCATCAAGCCCTGTTAATTCAACCTCTGCTCCATATGTGTCCATCTGCCATCTAGTTCCATAGACAACACTTAAAGAAAGACTCTCTCACTTCCCTGAATGCCTTCCTCCCCTTCCTGGATAATCTCCTTGCTTCCTCCTTCCCATCTCTACTTCACAATAATGCCCAATTTGTCTTACCTATGCATAGAAGGGATTGAATTATTCCCTTCCTCAGGATTCTTTCATAAACTCCTCCATCTCCCCAGATATCCCTCACCTCACTTACAGATATGGCTTTTTTGCTTTTCTTTGTATCCAAAGCACTTAACTAAGTATTTGCAATATAGTAGGCCCTTAGATAATTACTGACTAAATAAAATTCAGCATCTTTAACTTGGCATTTCTGGCATTCCACAAGCTGGTATTATTCTTTTAATACCTCTTGTTGTAAATTCTATTCCCTCTTCTACATTATAAACAACATAAAGGCAGGAAATATGTCTTAATGACCTTTTAAAAAAAAACAACTTTCCCAGCGTCTAACAGAAATGTTTTCAATGTATTAGATGTTTTAATAAATGGTTGCTGAAGGAAATAAATGAAAATATTGGTAGGAATGGCAACAAATCCTTTAGTGGGAAGCAAGGTGTTAGAAGGGAAGAGAGGGTCATACTAACAGGAGTTAAGAGACATGAAAAAAGTTTCTTGGGTATCCCCCTGCCCACTGTACTTCAGGAAGGGGAAGAGAGATGAAGAAGGGAGATTAGGATGAAAAGGAAATGGCAGAAGGCCTAGGCCCTCTTGAATCATGTCTCCTCCCCACATCACACACACACACACACACACACACACACACACACATACACACACATTTCCTGTTTCTCTATTGCTCATGTCCTGACCACCATCCCTTTCCAGGAGATTTGTTCCCTTTTCCCCAGGGTCAGGATGAGGAGAAGTAATGGCAGCAATGGAGATGAGAGAAAGAAATGGATAGACAAGAAAGGAGATTGGAGATAGGGGGAAGGTGGGCAGATGTTGTTATGAGCCAGTCTGTAGTCCCTGGCACCCAGTTGATTCATTCCTCCTTCATTTTCTATCAATGTCCCACTGAGTCAGTAGGAAGGTACAAGGAATGGTATAATCTAAAAAGACTATTTAGAGGAGGAGGTACAGAATGACGAGAATCAGAAGACTGTTAGAGATGGCATTTGGGAGACAAATGAGGGAAAAGCTACTTTTTAAAAAGGCAGAAGAGACCTAGAAGGGAATTATAAAAGTACTTAGGGAGCAAAGGTTCTCAGCCTTTTTTGTGTCATGGACTCTTTCTCAAAATAATGTTTTTAACTGCCTAAAAGAAAAATTACAAAACCAATTATATTGAAGTATAGCTATCAAAATATTTTAAAAACAGGTTTGTAAATCCCAGGGTAAGAATACCCATTTAGAGTATTTTGCCCCCAATAATTCTAATGCTATCAATTTTCCACCTTAGTCCCCAGAGATGGACGAAGAGGCTATGAGCGAGGTAGAGTGAGGAAGATTCTGTGGTGCAGCGGATGAAGTGTTGGGCTTGTAGTCTGGGAGACCTAAGTTTATACAATACAGCTTCAGACTATATGACCCTAGGCAAGTCATTTAACCCTGTTTGCTTGTTTCCTCATCTGTAAAATGATCTGGAGAAGGAAATGGCCAACTACTCCAGTATCTCTGCTAAGAAAACTCTTAATGGCATCATAAAAACACACACAACTCAAAAAAAAAAAAAAAAAACAACTCAACAATAATTGTACGTTCTATGACTTAATACCTAAGGCAAAACCCTAATCTTTTCTGGGTGGGACCATCTCTCTTGTAGGTAAACATAGTTTGGTTGTCTGATTGCTAAGAAGTTTAGGGTTCCAACACTCATCCTTCTCCCAGAACCCAGAGTTTCTTACCGCACTCGGCCCTTGGTGTTCCTAAGCACAGAAGCTGCAAAGCTCTGAGTCACACCCACCAAGCTGGTCCCATCCACTTCCACCAAGAGGTCGTTCACTTGGATCCTAGGAAGAGAAGAAGATTGAGAGAGTTAGGGTATCACGCTCCATGTACCTTAGTTAAGAGGACTGGGTCCATCACTACCCAAACCAAAGTCCACTAGTCCAGTGATCATTTTTATACCCTAGGAGAGAAGAAAGAAACCTTGCAGCTGTCCAGAAGCTCCCTCTCCATCAGTAGTCCTCCCTTGTATTAAGCATTCTGAACATCTGCAAAATCATGCAAGAGTCTCTAGTCTTACCAGCTGTTTTAACTCTCTCTGTTTCTGTCTCTGTCTCTCTGGCTGTCTCTTTGTCTCTGTCTCTCTCATACACACACACACACACACACACACACACACTTTCCCAAGGCAGACAAACACACAAATACACAAAGATGTGTTTTCCTAGCCAGACATATATAGATATACTTTCCAAGACAAAGATACATAGATGTACAAAGATATATTATTTCTAGACAGAAACACACACATACACACAAACTGATGCACATCCAAACATTGATTTATACAGAAATACTCAAGATGACAATACAGAGCAACATGGATGTAATAGTAAACATGTGGGCAGCCCAATGGGTAGAGCCACTGCATGTCCCTTCTTCCGAGTAGTCCTTTTGAATTATACCATTCCCAGCACCTCTCTACCCACTCAGTAGGACTTGGGGTGAGGGAGGAATGAATCAGACCTGGAGGAGAAGGGAAACTTCGAGTGAGAGAGATTTGAGATAAGATCCTGCCTTAGACATTGCATGATTTTCAACAAATTACTTGATGTTTATCTGTCTCAGTTTTTTCATCTGTCAAATGGGGATAACAGTAGCACCAACTTCCCAGGGGTATTGTGAGGATCAAATAAGATATTATTTGTAGTGTGTTTTACAAACTTTAAAAGGACTTATAAATACTAACAGTTGTGCTGGAATCCCACGCCTCTTCTTTAACAGATATACAATAGAAAAAAAAACACAAGAGTTTGTCTGTATCCATGTGTAAGAGGAAGGGTATATTTCAAATGTTACAGTGCAAGGAGTACAGGATTTAGTGCTCCTGAGAATCTGAGTTTGAATCCTACCTCTGGGACCTGTGTGACACAGGGTAAGCTTGTCTGTCAAATAGTTGTTTACTAATGGATCGAATGATTGATCTCCCTGGGCTTTGGTATCCTAATCTGTAAAAAGAGGGTGGTGGCTCATAGGGTCCCTTCTAGTTCTAAAAGAATATGACATATACATACATACACACATATATCATGCAAAGACATGAAAATACATGCCTGTATCTTCTTACCAAAATATAGGCTTATAAACAAGCACAAAACATCCTTGTACAAACATATGATGATTCACAAACAGCACTTAGCACAGTGCTTACTCACAGTAGGCACTTAATAAATGCTTGTTTCCTTCCTCTGGTTCCAGGGTTTTTTTTCCTCCCCTATTGTCCCCACAAAAGACAGAGACTGTGAATGACCCAGACTCAATCCACTGAAGGGGAAGGGGGAGTGGAAAGAGGAGTGGAAAATGGAAAGAATCCTCCCTCACACGCCCCCATCTTCCCTGGAACTGCAGTGATGTTCCCACAGGACCCCATACGGGAAACAGAGGAAACCAGTCCATTGTAAACAGGTTCTTCCCACCCTCGCGCATGCGTCCAAGATGCTCAGAGATGTGCCTGGGCAGACAGAGAGAACCAGAGAACCAGAAATTGGCATCTTTACACACACCCACTTAGCCAGCTACAGCTAGGACTGGCCTGAAAGTGCTTGGAAAAGTCTCAGAAGCTGAATGGAAAGGTAAGGGATGTGTATGGCTGTGGCCATTATTATCTCTACTCTGCGGGCTCAGACTAGGAGATGAAACTCATAACTTGACAGTTCAGAAGCTGCCCCAAACCAAGCTGGACACAGAAACACAATTCTTATGATAGTCCATTTACAATCCTAATAGTGAGTGTGAACACTACATTAGTCCACTAGTCTTGTAGGGAATGTAGGAAGGTTTCTGTCCCCCACTATGGCAAGAATAGGTTGTTGTTGGTGGTGGTGGTGGTCCTTCTTTCCTGACATCAGGAAGGTGATGTCTTGACTTGCAAGTGAATTGGGTTTAGGTGAGATCAGCCTTACTCACATCTGCAGAGACATAGGTCAAGATGACTGGAGATGACCCGGATGTAGTGGAAGACCTTGCTCTTTTTAAGCGAAGTCAATTGGTCTGAGGCAATGCCCATTCAATTATTTGAAGTCTATGTCAGAAATGAGGCAAAAGTTGACTGAGTTTGCCTTCATAAAACAATCAATCTGGGAGGGGAAGACTCTTAGAGTTTCTGGCCAGAACAGAAACAATTGCTATTTACACTCACTCACAGCAAGTATAGACTGCACACTCAATAGCAGTTCAACACATTCCAGCACCAGGTGCGTATCTGCTCAGCTCCTCTGAAAGGCTGCTACAACAATTATGGAGACACGTTTCATACCAGAAAATGTCAGACAAGATGCTGCTTTCATACACTTATACATACAACTCTAGTAGTACCCACCTCAAACCCATATAACCCATTACAGTCAACAATTCATGGACCTTTATTGCTCAGAGAAATCACAACCCCCAAATCCAGTCTGTAGGTTCTCACACCTCTCCCTAAAAACTGCTACCCACAATCCATCAACCTCAAGAATAGGTACACAACCACCCAATACACTAATCCTCCTTCCTGCCCTGCTTCTCTCCCCATCACTGTTCTAGTGTTCGTAATAGCTAATAAGGTGTAAACCTCTTAATCAAGAGTATGGGTTTGAGCTCCTTATTAAGCCTTTTTTTTCCCCCATAAACCATCATGGTATACTAGAAAGATTATTAATTCTAAAGTTAGAGGACCTCAGGCTATCTCTGCCTCTTATCTACCAGTATGACCATTCCCTCCCTTGGTCTTCAATTCCTCATTTATAAAACGAGGGAGTTGGATTAAATGACCTTTAAAGCCTCTTCCAACTGGACATCTATGATTTTATTAACCTATATAGATTATACAATGGGGAAAATCTACAACCTGGAGAATAACTCAAAATCTTCTCCCCCCAAACAAGATTTTTATCCTACCTATAAAACATATCAGGGGAAGTACCACATCATCCCTCAAGACCCTTTCAGGAGGAAGACAGGATTTTTGCTGATTCCATAAGAGTCCCCATGGGCAGTGCCCAAATGGGATGAAATGGGACAGTTACCTGCCATCACGATGTGCAGCTCCTCCCTCAGTCACTGTCTTGACAAAGATGCCCAGCTTCTCCAGGCCCATGTCGGCCCCAGCACCCATGCCGATGATACTAATGCCCAGTCCTTCTGAGTCTGAAAAGGGGCAGATGGGAAGGGAGAGATCAATGCCATTCTGTAGGATGCTGGATTGGGGAGTGGAGAAGAGGGTCACAAATGCCAGGTGAACACTTGGGAGGGTGACATACATTCAAGTTGTTCTAGGAAGGAGCTGAAAATATATCCAGCAAAAAATGGTGAACTAGGGGAAGAGGTCAAAGAGATAGATAGCAATTTGATGAGATGGCACTGGATTGGGAGCAAAGTATAAGGAAGGCTGGCACATAGGACTGTGCTGGAAGCAGGTATATATGAACAACTAGCTGGTCAAGGTAGGAAGCTAGCTTGGGATGTGTGGAAAGAACGAGCTCCAATCGAATCATCCCTCCAGTAAGTGCTAATCAACACCCTCCAATTTCCTGGGGCTCAGCCTTATGTCCAGGAGCATCCATTTTCAACTTAATCCTAATCCTCCAAAACAATCTTTGCAGAGTGAGAAGCTTTTGTCCTCATGAAATGCCTTTGATGCTAAGGGATGCCACTGATGCTCCTGGCTGCTTCCTGTCCTCCCCAATCTTCTCAAGGTTTGCAAAGCACTATACACATGCTATCTCTTTTGAGCTTCCTAGCAGCTCAGTAAAGTAAATGCTATCATTATATCCCTTTTACAGATGAGGAAACTGAGCAAGATGGAGGAGAAGTGACTTTCCCAGGACCACATAGCTAATAAGTGTCTGATCTTGGGTCTTCCTGACATCAAGTCTGGTTGATCACAAAGGGCTTTTAGAAAGCATTGGCAAACAGAGGGATAATGAGGTGTGTTTAGCTTTGATGAGGCTTCAAAATTAAGGCTCCTTCCTTCCTTTCTTCTCTCCTTTTTGCCTTTCTTTTCTTTTTTCCTTTTATTTCCTTCTTTCTTTCCTTCCTTCCTTCTTTCCTTGATTTTTTAGTTGTAAGATTCTGGGGGAGTTCTGAAGGAGGTTCTGAAAAAATTCTGGTGACAATATTTTGGACTAGGGGATGGCATATGCCATGATGATGACTGTTTAGGATCTGATGAAGGTGATGATTTTGGGTGGGTGATGCTCTGATGAAGACAAGGTTATGAATATGGAAGTGCTGATGACTGTATTCATCTGTGAATAGTTGTGATAGATATTGGTATCAGTCCCACGGCTAAATGATGGGTGAATTGGCTTTTATTCAACTGAACAATCTAACAAACATTTATTTAGCACCTGCTGTGTGCAAGGCATTGTGTTAACACTGAAGATACAAAAACTAAATCTTCTTGGCCTTTCAGGAGTTTAGATTCTATTGGAATGTAGGTAGGGCAATGCTAAGGTCCAGGCCACTGTGTGATATTGTGCCAGAGGATGGTTTCAGTCTGTGATTGTTACAGGAGTTAGGACACAAGCAAAGCTATGTGTGAGGAAGCTGAGGTAATGCTTAGAGACTTGAGAAGGCCTTCCCACCCAAACATGCATAGAGAGAAGCCTCTTTGTGCCAAAACCTGAAATCCCCCAGTATATCCTTTTGGGCTCAAAGATTCTATCAGATTAAAATGTAAAAATACATTTGGGAGAGTGCATAGGGTAAGTCATAACAATGGTAAGCTTCCATCACTCATTAACACTTTGATCATTTATTTCTCTCGTCTTTCCTTCCTTCCTTCCTTCCTTCCTTCCTTCTTTCCTTCCTTCCTTCCTTCCTTCCCTCTTTCTTTCTTTTTTCCCTTTCCTTTCTTCCTTTCTTCCTTCCCTTCTCCCTATCTCCCTTTCTTTCTTCCTTTTTACTGATGCTCTGCAACGGAAAGGTACTTTGATTAGGAGAGAACTGAAGAATTATTTTATCACATCCTTTCTAATTGAGTGTTATCAAAGAATAAATTTTGATGGGGAGGAGGGGAAAGGGGGGACAAGAAGAGGAATAGGTCTAGGGAACAACAGAAAAACATATCTCAGAGTACTGTAATGAAGAGAGAAGAGATACGCTACTCCACCACAGGGGATGAGAAGGATGATGCTTCTTGCAATGGTGTTCCTTGTTGGCCCTGTGTCATGTAACATATGGGATAAGATTAGTGGAGGAGCACAGGAATGAAAAAGGAGGATCATGGGTGACCAAGGGTGGAGGACCTGTGAGCAAGCAGATCAGTAAACCAGAGCTGGGGAATAGAAAGTCTCAAAGTCTGGGTAGAAGAAGAGCACCCCCAAGCTCCCACCTCACCCTTGTCCAGCTCCACAGGGAATAATTCCAGCCTCTCCACCCGCTTCTCCAGCTCATATTCAGCTGAAGCTGCCATGGGATCCACATCCTCATTGCGACGGTCGTAGTCTTCATTGGAGTATGTGCTGAACACCTGGACATAGGAAAGAGGAAGATTAGACAGTGAAGGAAAGATGGGGCTAGAGGAGGAGAAAACCTTGGCCTGGGGCAAGACCAAGACTGAGGCAAAAAGCCGCTCACTCCTCCTCTTGCTCTCTCTGGGCACACTTAGCTCCGGTCTATAATGTTCCTGAGCCAGGCAGACTTAGGCAAATCACAAGGGCTCTTCAGGCCTCATTTCTTGTCAAGTGATGAATGTTAACTATATGGTCTCTAACTCTAATGAACAATGAAATGATAAGCCAGAGATTGAAAACCTGGCCAGAATGCTAGTAACAAGGAGAAAGACAAAGACAAAGTAAGAGAAACACAGAAGAGAAAATCATACAAAATGGAAAATGAAGAATAAAAGGGAAAAGGAAAAAAGGGGGGGGGAGAGAAAAGGGATGGGAAAACACAAGAGGAAAATAGAGTGAGTATGGAGGGAACCAGATGGGGAGAAAGAGGAGGGGATTGGGTGTGAGACGGGGGGGAGGGGAGAGAGAGAGAAAAAGAGCAGAAAGAAATGGATAAAGAAAAGGAGACAAGCCAAGGAGGACACAGAAGAATCCTGTGTCTGCCTGTAACCTGACTTTTGGGGGGTAATGGTGAGTGAGGAGAAAACATTGGAGGCAGAGAAGGCAAAGGGGAAAAATTCTAGGCTTCCCCCTTTTAGAGAAAAGGGATTTTCTTAATGTGATCCTAACAGCCCACGCTTTCTCTAGTTGTACCCTCCAGTGCTCATATATCAGATCATTGAATTGAAGCCGTCCTCATTTGAGACTGAAAAAAGAAAAACAAAACATCCCTCTCCCCCCCCCCCCGAAAAAACCCTAACAGAACACATATTTTTCTTTTGGCACCTCCCACAGGGATCTCTTCCACTAAAAGAGAAAAAGGACATTTAATATCCTCCCATATAAGTAGACATTGCTTCACCAGGATTGCCCGCGGGCGAGTGAAGCCCGAATTTCTTCAGTCTCACTAGGGCACCATAAAATGTTCCAATCTGCCTAAGGGGCCACGCCACCTGAGGCTCTGTAAAGAAAGCCTGATAGAAGGCGCTGGACCAATGTGCTGACCGGACTTAAAGGTGGCTTTGAGCTGCCTTCCGCTCCAAGCAGGGCCAGCCTCTCTGCTCCCAGAAGATAAAACAGATGCAGAACAGGGGCAGCATCCTCAAGGCCCCAGCTCTCAGCACTAGAAATGCCAGTCCCATGCAGTGCCCATTCTGTGCAAAGGTGCCTGTCTTTGGGCCTGAGGTGTGGGGTGTGTGGGTGTCCATAGTGGCAGATTAATGAGGATCATTTTGGGCATGGTGGCATTTTCATGCTTCAGTGCTTCCAACGACAGGTTGGCACATTCAGCGCCAAGCGGGGGCGAGGGGTGGGGGGGATTGAGGCCATATGACAGCCTGGGCTAGTGGGAGGGGAACACTAGCTTCTCTAGTTTCCCCCCATGGCCCACAGAAAGCATCCCACCTTCACTCTAATGCCAGGACCAGGGCATGCAGTCTCACTTCTCAGCTCAAGGGAAACAGTATGGAGACCCCTGAGTCTCCTGCCCTGCTTTGGCTCTGTTCTATCCCACTGTGAGTTGGGGAATGGGGCCAGAGTCACAGAATGTTAGAGCCGGCAGGGACCTGTAGAACAACGAATCTTCGACCTGACTCATCTAATTTTCCAGAGCAGGAAACTGAGGCCCAGGAAGGAGAACGGACTTGAGTAACTAGTGACAAAGCTGGAACTAAAACCCAGATTATTTTGGCAGATTAACCTCCAAGGGATCAGCTCTGGATGGGGAAGCTTTAGACAGACCCAGGTGATCTCTTTCAATTCTTATCTTCTCACTTTTCTCTTTCTCTCTCTCTTTTTTTAACTGAGGCAACTGGGGTTAAGTGATTTGCCCAGGGTCACACAGAGAGGAAGTATTAAATATTTGAGGTCAGATTTGAACTCAGGCCCTCCTGACTTCAGGGCTGGTGCTCTATCCACTGGGCCACCTAGCTGTCTCTCATCTTCTCACTTCTCAATACTCCCCTAGAAACTGTTCCCCATCACCAACTAGGTTTATTCACTGTCTCCTTCCTCTTCTCCCAAATAATAAGGATAATTAACATTTATATAATGCCATCAAGTTTTAAAAATGCTTTTTATCCCATTTGGTCAACACAGCCACCTTGTAAGGTAGGTACTACTATTAAACCCATTTTATAGATGGGGGAATGAAAGTTTGAGGTAGATTTGCCCAGGGTCACACAAACTAGTGAGAACAAAAGCAGGATTGGACTCAGATGTGACTGATAGCAAGTCTGACTTATATGAGTTAGTCACCTCATTAAACCCTGCAGACTCTCAAATTTAGCTCCCTGCCTTTGCTCCTATCCAAACCACTCAGGTCAGATCCTTTTTTCTTCTCTCTTTCCTATCAAAATCCTAACCAAACTTTGAAGGCCCTGCTGGAAATTCAGTATTTCCCCAAAGTCTTCTCAGCTCACCTAGGCCCATTGGGACCTCTCCTTGCTCTGAATCCTACACCACTCATTGTCTGCACCTCACACTCTGGCAGGCACTTATCATCCAGCTGCCTTGTCAAGTTAGCTATCTTCCCATGGGGTGTGTGTGTGTGTATGTGTGTGTCTTATCTCCCCAATGAGATGAGCTGGAGTTTTAAGTTTCTCTCTAGGCCCCAGAGAGGTCTGGTACAACATACACAGTCATCCAAGTCAGATAGATGCTTGCTGACTGATCCCATCCCCACGCTTCAGAGGGATCAGTTTATGGGTGTCATAGCTTTGGAGTTCCTGGTGTCAAAGGTTATCAAAGTCCCTGGAGAATGGGTTGACAGATGCTTATTACCATCATAGTTTCAGGTGGGAAAGCAAGAGATCCCCAAAAGGTCATAAGTCACAGAATTAGTATTTACAACTCACACTTATACAGGTCTTTAACCTGAGGCCTCAGTTATAGAGCCATGTTTTCTAAAGATCAAGATTAAAAGTCTATTAACCTCTCAGAGTCACAGATTTCAAGGGACTCTTGCCAGACATTTTCTGGGGGTGGAAATATCCTGGAGAAGGACCTAGAGAAATAAAGTCAAACAATTCCTGATTGTCTCATCTGCCCCAAGTTACTCTTTCTCCGTTGGGTCAGAAGATTCCTCATCTCTTAACCTGTTCCTTTTCCCTCTCCCTACCAAAGTTTTATCTGGTCCTTATACCCTGAGAAAAGGACACAGTAACATGGAAGGACACCCAAAAGACCTGGGTTCTGGGATCATCTCTGCCATTAATTGTCTGCTTAAGCAAGTCATTTTCCTTCCATCAATCCGTTTCCTCCTCTATGAAAGTAATAAATTGGGCTCCAGTGATCCATTTCTAAGGTCCCTTCCCAGTTTTGACAATCAGTGACTTTAGATCTTCATTTGATTAAAGAAGATTGGCTGGTGAAAGGGCTTTCAGAGTTTTTGCTCCCATTCCCCAGGGGTATAACACAGGTTCAGATTGTATGTGAGGGGTGTGACCACCCATTTTAGTTTTTCCCATTTGCATCTTGCTGGAAAGGGACAGTTCAGGGACTGGGGAAGGGAAATTTTGCCTCTCCCAATCCCTAGGGAAGGAAGGGCTGGTCATTGGCCATGAGGTTGTTATGGAAATGATAAACAAACAGGTTGGAGAATGGAATGCCATCCTTTTCATGCCAGTCTAGGTGAGGAAGAGATAGGTAAGGGAAGGTCAGGCCCCAGAATTGGGTCTTAGCTTTACAACTAGATGGGATGAGGGAGTTCAAAGCCAGGACACATGTATGGAG
Source organism: Sarcophilus harrisii (assembly GCF_902635505.1). Classification (NCBI taxonomy): domain Eukaryota; kingdom Metazoa; phylum Chordata; class Mammalia; order Dasyuromorphia; family Dasyuridae; genus Sarcophilus; species Sarcophilus harrisii. The sequence continues at coordinate 329,789,467 of NC_045429.1, read as the reverse complement.
GAAAGGAAGCTACGGAAATGCTGGGGTTGCAAAGATCTGTGCTGGGATCAGACCTGGGACTCAGTTCTTGCCATATTATCCAGCACTTCTCTTCTTCTATCTATATACACACAAACACACACACCTCTAAAGAGAGACAGTCTTAATACATTTTTCATTCTCATCTAAAGAACCAAAAGCATTATTAAGCAACTTAGTGAGTATGGGTGAGGTGGGGGTGAGAGATGGGGTGGGGGAAACCAAGGCTTAGAAAGAGGAATCTTAATGGAGAAGCAGTACAAGGCATCCAAACTCCTTCCTCGGACCTCCTGTTATAGGAGTGTAAGAAAGAGCCAGTTGGTCTCAGTTTTATTCTACGTAAAATAAAAGAGTGGAACTAAATCTCTAAAATCCTTTTTTCTAGTCCTAACATTCTATTCTGGTATGGGGGAAGAGGGTCATTATGATTTCACAAATGGAATCTATTGTCAGGGTAAGTTCTTCTCCAGGACCAGCTCTTTAAAAGATTATTGAGAAGGAGGGAGCAGAAACAGACCCCTTCCCTTTCTGGATGGTCTCATTTCTCCACTTTTTTTTTTTTTTAATATCCTCAGAGAGCTTCAGAGACCCAAAAAAGGGCTTCCTTTCCAGCCCCTCCAGCACCCTTCCTGAGACAGTCCTCAAGCTCCTCACCCTGGAGATTTCAATCCATCTTTACACACACCATCATGGAAAACCCTGGTCCTTCAAGAGCTCCAGTGAGGTGGTGGGTTGGGGGATGGGAAATCCCAAGAGGAAGAAAGTCCCTAAATCTTATCACCTCCCTACCACCCTAGGAGTCATGTGATCCTACTCCAGAGTTCTCCGTTTGCTACTTCCCCCTTTCACTTCTGCAAAGTTGAAATGTGCCCCCCATGTTAATTTAGATTGAACAGGGGAAAGCGCTGCTTCCTTCTGCTTCCCCCTTTTTGGGGAGGGAGAAGAGGGCAACGATCTCCAGGTTTGTTCCATCTACCTCTGTTTTGTGACCCCTCTTCTTTAAGTTTGGAGTCTTCCCCAAAGGAGCTCATTCCCATCCCTCAAGTATCCCACCGTCTGTTCCAGGCTCTCTGAAAGAAAGGAGTTCTGGGAAGGGGAAAAGTAATCTGGCTTTATCAAGGGCAGGGCATAGAATGCTTGCCCCAGGCAGTTGTGTGGGTGAGCAGGAAAAGGAGTCACCTCTTCCTCCCTCTCCACCTTCTCCTTCCGACACATAGTTGGAGGTGGGGGAGGAAGGGGAGAGTAGGCCAGCACGCCAAAGGGGACTGTAGATACCCTGACAGCTACCCTCGCTGGAGGGGAAAGCAATAGATGTAGGGCATGGGGAGGGGGACTGGTGCAATGCTAGTTTATTGCTTGCCTTTACTCCGGCACAGGGCACAGCTTCGAGAGGGAGACTCTGATGAGATTTCTTTTATCCCATATAAATAGTTCTAACTAAGCAATACCCTCTCCCAAATATAATCACTTCTGGGTCAGGGCTGCAGGGAATAGCTGGGAGGGGGCAGGGTTCCCACCAATGAGGGAGCTGACTCAACGTGCCAACCTCAGCTGGCAGGGTGGAGGCGGGCAGAGCGCACATGGCAGGGGGTTGGGGGGAGTGGGTGCCGAGGGACCTCACTTACTTGGATGGGTGCAGTGCTGAAATGGATCTTCCGGCTGGGTACCGGCTCCTCCTCCTCAGAGAGCCCTGGGATCTCTATACACCCCGATTCTGGCTCATAGGGGGGCTCCCCATCTTCCTCCTCCTCGTCGTCTTCTTCTTCCTCCTCCTCCAGCCCACTACCCCCCGAGTCCTCCCCAAGCCCACTATAGGCGCTCACGTCCACTAAGTCCGCTTCGGAGAAGTCTTCCCTCTTGGACTCATCCCCTTCCTCGGGGGCCACGTCAGGCGCCCGGCTTACTCCCGAGACCCCTACTCCCCTCTCTCCGTCACCTTCATCCTCCGGGGCTGCTTGAGCTCTTTGCTCCTCTGGGGGTCCGGCTGGGACTGCTGCAGCCACGGCGCCGTTCTCTAGGGCAGCGTGGACAGTCACTTCAGCCTGTATCACCTCTCCAGCTGCTGCCTCGGCCTCTGATTCCCCACTCTCTTCCACTTCCACCGGCTTAATTTTACGCACCTCCCGGGGCTTGGGGGGCGGGCGGACCGGTGCGGAGCGAGGCAGTGGCTGTTGGGGCTGCCCCTGAGGCTGAGGCTGCCCTCCCGGGCTCCGCTCCTTCTCTGAGGGCCCATCACCGGACGGGGCGGGAGGCGTAGGCAGGAAAGCGCGAGACCTCTTGCTGACCAGCTTGGAGTTGAGCGGCGGCGCCCCGGGTCCCCGGTGGAGGCCAGACCTTAAGTCCGCCTTCTCGAAGACTGCGCTCAGCTGGCTGACGGTCGGGGACACGGCGTCGGTGTCCAGCTTGTCCAGCGCCTCGGTGCTGCCGTTGAAGCGCACCACCACGTCCAGCTTCCGGTCCTGCAGGCTGGCCCGCTCCTGTCTCAGGAGTCGCCGAGTGGCGGCCTCCTTGTCGCTGCCGGGCCCGGCCGCCGCCCCGGCGGGGCTGCGCTCGAACAACTTCCTTGTCTCCTGCAGCCTGGACAGCGGCTGGGGCGGCAGCGCCGGCTGGGGTGGCTGTGCTGGCTTGGAGTCGAAGCGGCTCACCCGCTCCGACACGCTGGTGCCCAGCTTCAGCAGCGCGCTGTGGTCCACGTTCTCGTTGAGGCTGCTGGCCCGGGGCAGGGAGAGGCGCACCGAGCGCTCAGGCACCCGGGGAGGGGGCTCCGGGGGCCCGGCTCCCCCCGCACCGCTACTCCCTTCTCCCCAGCCGCCGGGAGGCCCAGCAGTCCCCATCTGGAGGAACATGCTCTTGATCCGGTGGACGTTGGAGCCATATTTCTTGTGATGGGGAACCTTCGGGGCCTCGTCTGCCCCCGGGTTGTCGGACGGGGCTTTCAGGGCCTGGATACCAGCCTCATAGGCGCTGCGGTGAGGGGAAGCGCTCCGAAGGGGGCCCCCGGGGCCGCGCGGCTCTGTCTTCATCATGATGGGGGGAACCGGGTTCGCATCCCCCCCTTTCTCTGCCCCCTCCTCCGAACAAGGGACCGGCTACCGTCCGGATCCCCTCCCCCCAAAAAAACCCTCTAGGAGGCTCGCTCGAGTCTGACCCCCCCAAACAAGAGGCCGACCACAGTCGGAGCCCCCCACCCTCCCCTCCCCCCGAACAAGCGGCGGGTGGAATCCGGTTCACATTGTAGGCGGCGGTGTCAGCGAGAGACAGGCAAGCAGGCAGTCAGTCCATCCCCCACCCGGGATGGCAGATTCGGATCTCTGGGGGCCGGGGGACCCCGGGAGCCATGGTCCTGCCTCGGAGCTCTTCGAGATTCTTATGTTGCTGTCACTGTTCTCTCGCACAGCCTCGGCTCGGGCCAGGCTCCGCTTTCCTTCTGTTCCGGCCTGCCTGTCTGCTTGTCTGCCTGCCTGCTTCCCTCCCCCCCAACTCCCCTTTTCCTCTGTCTTTCTCTCCCTCTGCCACAGCCGCTGCTGCCTGAGAACTGAGCCGGTGCCCTTCTCTTAGCGGCCGCTGGGGGACGGGCCCTTCTGGGTCCTAAAGCGACAGGGGTTTCCGGGGACCTGGGCCCCAGCCTCCCCCTCGCAGTGGAAGCCTCTCTCTAGGCTTGGAGGGCCAGTCATTAGTGGACCCGCCCCTTAACCCCCCACCGCCAACACACCAATCAACTGCAAGCCTATCCATTTCCACCTCTTGCTTCAATCCAGAGACCTGAATAAAGCTGCTTCACCCCTTCGAGAAAGGGGGACACACTCTTCAACTGCTTCTTTGCAACTCCCCAAACTCAGAACTCTGGATAGAAGTTGAGTAGGTCAGAAGGACTCGCTTTTAGAGAATACCCCTATATGCCCAGCTCTCAGCAGAAAGCTAAGAAAATGAGATCCAATCCGTCTGGATCTGAGTGGAACGAAAACTCCACAGACTGCCATTCTGATCTTTCAGAAGGCTGCAAAATGGCATTAAAAGAGATCCCGGTCCATTTTCTTGATCCTTGGAGCTTCTGGGTTGGGCGTTTCTGCCAACAGAAATAACAGGTTTTTGGAGGTGAGGCTAAAAGAGCCCTGGAGGTCGGACTTTTTTTTTTTAAACTCTAGTGGCGTCGTTTGCTTTTGCCTTTATTTAAAATAGTTGCTCCTAGGGGCTGGGCAAGGCTCTAACCCTCTTCCCCATCCCATCCTTGTCTCTTCATCTCTACACCATGTCCCCCAAAGCAGAGAGAATTGAGGTCCTGCCTTAAGAACAGCTTGGGGAACCCAAATCCCGTGAGTACTAAAAAGCTGCCTCAGTGATGCCCCACCCCTAGATCCCCTGATCAGTGGAGTGAGTTTCTCCACCTCGTCCCCAGAAAAACTTGTGCCCTCTGCCTCATTTTTCCCAGCTTTAAAATGGGGTACACGGAGGACCCTAGGACCCAGAAGACAGCTCAGGCACAAAGCCTCCCCCCACTCGAGACTGCTTCCTGCATCTCTAGTCTTCCTGCCGCCCTCCCTCCCCTCCCTCCTCCGCCCCGCTTTCCCCTCTTCCCATCCTCCTCCTCCCCCTCCGCACTTCCCACACTCAGGCAGCTGGCCCTGTCCGCCTGAAGAGAAGGGGGGTAGTGGAGTCATCCCTGCGATGGAAGGCCCTTCAAGCCCTAAGGAGAAGCTGATTGGGGGCGCAGGGAGTTGGAGATGTTTAAGACCCTGGGATCTAGATAACCTAATCTTTGGGGATGAAGATGGGGTAAGGAACTGGAAGCCCCAGCACAGAAGCAGTTGATAGGGCCGAAGCTAAAGGGTATTTGGGGAAAAGCCAGTAGGAACTGAACTCAAGACGAGAAGGAGACCCTGGGAGCTTGCCTCTTGTTTACACTCTAACCCAGCTAACCCTGGGAGCCACTACTCTCCCTCTCTGCAAGAGGTCCTCGGTGACTCTAGAACGACTGCTGGAGAGACCTCTCTTCTGCCGTGTGGGACGATTCATAGAATGTCAGAGGTGAAAAGTACCTCCCAGCTTTTAGGTGCACGTTTCTCTTTGCTAGCTATATAGCCCTGGCCGAATCACTTGACCACTGTGGCTATTTTCTCATCTCTATAAAGATAATATTTTCGCTGCTTTCCTCTTGGGGCTGTTCCTACTACACTGGGTTGCCGTAGGAAAATACTTTGCGGACCTTTAGGCTCTCTTTAAATATGTAACAAGAACAACAATGATAACAATAGTAATGATAATAATAATGTTGATGATAATGATAGGTTTGGAGCTGGGAGACATCTTTAAGGTGATCTAATCCAATATCCCTCCTTTTTCATTTTTTTAAACAGATAAGGAAACTAGGGCCTCAAAGAAGTGGATTGATTTGTCCAAGGGGACATTGCTAGCAAGGGAATCTATTCATAGGGTCTCTATAGCTCCATCCTTGGGCAGAAAATAGGTCACCTAGTGGCCAAGTTAGGACTTAAGTCCCGACCCTCTGATTTCAAAGGCGATGTTCTTTCTATTATTATTGAGTCTGACTCCTCAAGACTCCATGGCAGGGAGGGAGTTCTTGGCAGAGATACTGGAGTCGTTTTCCATTTCTTTTTCCAGCTCATTTCTTTTTCCCTTGCAGATGAGGAAACCGAAGCAAACTACGTTAAGTGACTTGCACAGGATCATACTGCTAGTAAATGCCTGAGACTGGGTTTGAACTCAGGAAGATATCTTCTTGATTTCAAGCATAGTACTTTATCCACTACACCACCTAGTCCTTTATATCGCTTGGGGAAAGGAGAGGGCTTTGGACCCTGGCTCTTCCCTCAGCCTAGTCCTTGCTAAATCCTAATATAAAAATTAGGAGCGAAACTGGAGAAACTTAATAAAGAGCCGATTTGAGACCCAAAGCCTGAGCCCCGTTTTGCTGTGTGGGATTGAACAAATCCTCCTATAGTCTTGCATAGACGGGAGTCCTCTGCTCAACATCTCTGTTAATCAGAAGGGCCAATCATTCCAAATGCCTAAGGAGCTTTTCATTGCTTCTGGCTATTTGGGGAAACTGAAGTTCTGAGCTTTCAGAGGGAGAGACAATAGCAAAACTAAATTGCTATTGCCAAGCCAATATCTCTTCTTTCCTCCCCATTCTCTCTTAATTGGAGCTCAAAGATGGTACTGAGTTATTCAGTTTCCTAGCTTTAACCTGCCTCTGATATTTTAGGGGCAAAGCCAATGTAAGTGCTTTGGGGTCAGATCAGGTAGAGATGTACCCCCATAATATGTTGGTCAAATGGAATCCCAAGTGGACCTAAACAGAATTAATGAGAATTATTATTTAATGGGCGCCTGTTGTTGGGCTGCTTCCCTCCCTTTTCCTGTCCATTGCACTCACAATTCCAGAAGGAGCTTTTAGGGAGAGCTAAGTGTTTTGCAATCACTTCTTCCCTGGGGCTGAGAAGGAAACTGGGTGGGGCAGCAACTCCTGAGGGTGGTGATGAGAAAGTTGGAGGTCACCATATGCCATCCCCAGCCTCAGATCCTAGTCTTCCCCCCCACACACACACACACCAAGATTCTCCCCATCTCCTTTGGGAGAGACATTTATTGCCAAGAGTTTCTTGGTCCAGTTAGGAAATTATTAATGTCCAAACTATTGCTTTTGCTGCAGTAGCAGCCCATTTCTGTTTGTTCAGTTTGCAGAGAAAAAGGAAAACAATGAACTATTATTTCTTGCCAGGGCTTCTTATTGTCACCTTATCTGTCCTTAAGAAGGCAGTTAGATGGTTCAATGGTGTGCTAGGCTTAGAATCAGGAAGACCTGAGTTCAGATTTACCTTAGCCACTTATTAACTGTGTGACCCTGAACAAGGAAATGATAAACTACCCTAGTTTCTTTGCCAGTAGATACAATGAAGAATTGGACATGACTGAAGAACAGAAGTTGATCCCTAACAAGCAGTTGTTGAATTAGTGGATTAATTGATAAATTCGACTTTTATCTTCCCTGGGAAACCTGGTGCTAGAGAATACTTTTCTTCTATTTGCTTTAGTAAAGAAGTTTTGAAACTAAGACAGAGTAATTAAGGTGAAAGCAGAGTCCTCCCTATGAACAACTCACTCACAGCACCATGAAGATATATGCCCATCACCCAAAAGCAGGCTGGGAAGATGGGAGTGGGGGGAGTGGAAGTAGCTTCCCCAATTGGTTAAGTCTTGAAAATTTATGCTCATACACAATCTCCCTTTAAAGCCTCCAATTCTCTATTCCTACCTAAGGCATAAAAGCCCTCTGCTTTTGGATACCCCCCTCAGGCTATATGTTTGAATTTTCTTCTTTTCTTCTGCAAGACTGCCTTGATATAGCCTAGTTTCACCTGTGGTAATTGGCAGAGGGAAGGAGAACACAGCAGTGTCCACTACCTGAGCCTTCAACTTCCAAAGTATTTTTGTTCAGTTGTTTTATAGTCATTGTGTCTTGGTCATCGTGGCCTCATTTGGGGTTTTCTTAGCAAAGATACTGAGTGGTTTGCCATTTCCTTTTCCAGCTCAATATAGAGATGAGGAAAATGAGGCAAATGGGGTTAAGTGGCTTGTTCCAGGATCATTCATCAGTGTCTGAGATGGGATTTGAACTCAGGTGCTCCTGATTCCAGGACCAGTACTGTATCCATTGCACCACTTACCTGCCCTCTTCCTGCATATGACACTGAATAAAAAGCTCAACTCATTTCAAGGATGCTTTCTTCTCCACTCATAAATACACATACACACACACACACACACACACACACACACACACACACACACATTCCCCTATCCTTTGACTTTCCCTGTTTCCATTCCACTAATCCTTAGCCTTGGATAACCCTGACCATCAGCCTTCTGTTACCCTGCTCTTAAGTCACCTAACTTTTACTGTCTGATTCCTAGGAGGATTTTTCTTGCTTTTCTTAACCACTAAGGACATTTCTGTCTCTATTCTCCCTCTTTTTTTTTTCTTTTTGAGTAAAACCTTTTGTCCATCTCCTCCATTTTCCTGACTTCAGCCATCATTTTTATAAAAAGGATGCACAAATCTCTCTCCAAAGTCCTGATCTCTTTCAGTGGATTTTGAAGTCAACTCATAAGAGTTCCCTAGAACCAACTATTCAGTTTTCAGTTGTAAGCATTCACACTCTGGAAATCAGCAAAGGATAGAAATCAGGGTTTGATTTATTGTTTTATTATTTTGATTTGACGATGAAAATATTAATTCAGATCAAACATTTATACTTGCCTTTTTTTTTTAATGAGAAAATCATTTATTAACATTTACCAGCAATCTCTTCATCAGTCCCATATTTCCAGCTGCTTGTTGGATATCTCATCATGGATTCAACATGTCTAAAATAAAACTTTCCTCCTCCAAACCCGATCTTTCTCCTAATTTCCCTATTTCTCTTGTTTAGTATATTAGTCATACCTGACTCTTCATGACTCCATTTGAGGTTTTCTTGACAAAAATACTAGAGTTGTTTGACATTTCCTTTTCCAGCTTCTTTAACAGATGAGAAAACTGAGGCAAACAGGATTAAGTGACTTTCCCATGTATACACATAATACATACACACCTACATACATATATACTTGCTGGAGACACATACATATTATATAAACACATAACACAAACATCTAGTACATTTTATACACATGCATATGTATACACATATACATCTGCACACATACATGTTCACTATATAATCATGCACATCAATATGCATATATACACATAAAGTTTATACATGTGTATATATATATATATATATTCAGTACATATTTAGATACATGTATGCAGGTACACATCTGCACATATATAATCTCCAAGCTCAAACCCAGAAATCATCTTTTTACACTCTTCTCCCCACATCTAATCAATTGCCAAGTCTGGTAGCTGCTGCTTACAGGATATTTCTCAAAACCATCTCTCCCTATCTATTTCTACTCAAACTGTATCATTTTCACTATTCAGGTCCTTCTTATTCTCACCTGGAATATTGTAATAGTCTCCTAACTGCTCTCCTTGTGTCTTTCACACAGCTCCTGCCATAATCTTCCTAAAACACAAGTCTGACCATGTCAGTCTCCAGTTTAGAGATTTCCGGTGTTTCACAATTGCTTCCCAAATAAAATGCAAACTCCCTAACCTGCCATTCAAGCCTCTGGTTCCCTTTTATCTGTACAGTTTATTTCCCACTACTTCCTGGTACAAGTGGACTCCGTCCCTCTTCTTTATTTTCAATCCCTCCTTCCCCGCCTTGGTGCATTTGCATATACTGCCTCCTACTATGCTTTGGAATGGCCCTTTCCCCCACCCTTCATCTCAGCTAGTTGGAATCTTTTATCAAGACCCAGTTTAGGGCCACCTCCCACCTGAAACCTTCATTGATTTTCTGAGCTGGATGGAACCTCTCCTTTCTCAATCTTTTTCTTCTTTTCTTAATTAAGTTTAATGCATTTTCAATTAACAAGCATTTTTTTCTCCCTCCCACCTTCCCTCCTCACACTGGAAAAACAAAAAGACAGACCACAAAATTCTTTTAACAAAAATGCAGAGTCAAACAGAATGAATTCCCACATTGCCTATGTCTGAAAATTTATCTCCTGCAAGTTTCATCCCTCACCTCTGTGTCAGGAGGTGGAGAGCATTAGTCATCATTGATCCTCTGAATCTTCTTCAGATATTCCATCCTCCTTTGTGAAACCTCTCCAAATTCACCAACGCAATTTAATGTATATTATAGTGATCTGTGTATATTTTTCATTCTTTCCTCAATACTACAGAGATTATAAAGATATAAATATAGTATATGTTTAGTATAAAAATACACATTATAAAGAAACCAAGCATTTATTAAGTGCCTACTATGTGCTAGGCACTGTACTAAGTACTTTTTACAAATATTTCATTTGACCCTCAGAACAGCCCTAGAAAGTATCTGTTATTATTTTCATTTTATAGTTGAGGAAATTGAGGCAGACAGAAGTGAAGTGACTTGGCCACAGTCATATAATTGTTAAGTGCCTGAAGTCATTTTTGAACTCAAGTTCTTGGGAGGAACGGGGTTCAATCCACGGTATCATCTAAATACCTCTAAAGGGATTGTCTTTTTTCCACCCCATAATGTCCAGCACCATGAAATTCATTCATTCATTCATGTGGGGGACAGGGCTCAGACTAGGCATATTTCATTGGTGTGGGAGAAATCCCCGTATGGAAATTCCTGCTCTTAATATAGATCAGGTTTTTAGCTCATAAGATTCTTGCCCATGTATCCGAGGAAAGGCCTCAAAGTCAGTTCACTATTCACTATATCACATTCCCTCTCATTTTACTCATAGTAGACTCTTTACAAGTGAAACTGAATTCATTTGATTGGTCATTGAGGGCATTAGGATTTGGACTGGAACTTAGGTTTCTCATCCTTCCTTTACTCCCTCTATCCCCTTCTCAATTCTGCTCTCTCCTACTACTGACAGAGGAAGAGATGCAGACTGTCAGCTACTTCTTTCAATGGAAGATCTATTTTGTGGATTCTGGGTGGGCTTCCCTCACCTCATCCCCTCCCCTAATGGGGTCTGGCCTTGCTGAAGATGTGACCCCTCTGGCTCTGTTCCTTCTTCCCTATGGGCCATGGTTTCCTCATTTGTAAAGAGAGGAGGGGGCGAGCTTGGACTAGGTCACCTCCAAGGGTCCTTCCAGCTCTGAAATTATATGCTGCTTACTTGGTTAGTCAGTCATAGAATCACAGAACCGTGGCCTGGAAGAACTGGAAGAGACCTTAGTGATTAAAAAGTCCAAGCCTCTTATTTTATATGTGGAGATGCCTGTCTATGTCTTTAACTGAGTACACATCTTGGTGCTTATGTTTATGTCTGAGTGTTTCTCTTAACATTTTGTCTGAGGTGAAGGATGACTGTGAGCATGGCCATCCACCTGGGTAAACGGGTGTGTCCTGAGGGAGTTTAAGTCTGAGTTTGACTATCTGAGGGGGGATAGCAATTAAAATTGCCCTGAGACTTTTGGGACACCGGATATTTAATTTGGGGCGATCAGATCTTACTGTATTACTTGTGAAATGCCTTTATTTGATGGCAGCAGTTGCATGGCACAGCTGAATTTGGTGCTGAATTTGACCTTCGGAATAACCTGAGCTTACCTCCCAGTTGGGTCCCTTACAAACTGTGTGACCCAGTGCAAATCACCTAACTTTGGATGAGCCCAGTTTTTTCATCTATAAAAGAATGACAATAATATCTGTTTTACCTACCTCCACAGGCTTGTTGTAAAGCTCCTGTGAGATAATGGATCAATTTGTGAATCTGAAAGTGCTATGTAAATGTCAGCTATTATTATCTTCCTTTGAGTAGTATGTCTTAAAGGAGATTGGTCAGCTCCTCCCAGTGCTCTTGCCATTCCATCCCATTAGGACCCGGAATTCTTTTAAATCTTCGAGGCTTCCTGAAGGGGGACAGAACCCAAGGATCCGATCTCCAGAGAGCTTCACTCTTCAGTCAGTCTTTCTTAACTTTAGAACACAGAATCCTCCACTTCCTCAATACCTAAATTTTGTGCTTCCAATTAGCTCGGAGGCAGAGATATTTCTATAATGACCCTAGCCCCAAATCTCTTCCCCCTCTGTAATCCCTGTTGTCTCTCCTATTCCCATTTCTGGCATTACAACCATCTCCTCCTCGTTCCATTGCCCCCATCTCAAGATCTGACATTTATAGTACATACATATCAATAGAAGTATACTCACATATGTGACACACACACATCATATATCTGTCCGAGGAAGGAAGGGAAAGAATATGTTTATTAATGGTACTTCTTTGTGAGGGGGGGAGGTCAGTGAAGAGATGAGAAAAGATTTCTCCAAATCTTCCCTTGCTTATTGCTTAAAAAGAAAGTCTATATTTAGCTGGGTTTGGAGGGACTGTAAAGATGTATTTTGCAAAGCGCAGGCAGCGATCGTCAGGCGTGGGAGCCCCAGAGATACGGAGGGAGGTTGTGGAAAAAAATAAAATGTAGCAATCCTTCCTTGAGTCGGCATTTTCTAAGAACTCACACTTTTTTCATCCCCTCCCAAACTGTTAATACATATTTTCATATATCACTTGTGATATAGTGTAAAGATCTCAGACTTGGGAGTCAGAAGACCTGACTTCTAGTCCTGTCTTGGACATCTACTAGTTGCATGAATGACTAAAACATATAATCTGTCTCAGTTTTCTCCTCTATAAAATGGGGATTTGAATATTTGTACTAGCTACCTCACAAGGTTGTTATGATCTAAGTGTTCATTCCTAAGCACTATAATTTCCAAGAGAACAGAAATTCTATCTTCAGCCCCACCTCAAAGTCCAATCCAAAACTGATCTTTTCCAAGAAAGCCTTTAGTGATGACTTGCACTTACCTAGTTTATAGAATTCTGTGGAACTGTTGGAAATATGGAAGTATAGACTACAAAGTACTTTCCTGGCTGCAACCCTCAAAGATAGACAGGTTAAATATTATTGTGACATATGAGCTAGCCCCCTAAGGTCTGGACTTATGGTCCAAGATGTGTCCAATCTTGGGCATCTCTGTGACTTAGTCACTCTGACTCATTTCAGAATTGCCTCTGGGAAATATCAGAATATTGTTTTTGTCTAGGTTTCTATGAAATATAAGGATAAAAGGATAGCTAACTGGTGCAGTAGAGAGAGCACCAGTTCTGAAGTCAGGAGGACCTGAATTCAAATCTAACTTCAGACACTTAACACTCCCTGGCTGTGTGACTCTGGGCAAGTCATTTAACCCCAAACACCTCAGCAAAAAAGAAAAGAAAGAAAAAAAGATAAAAGGTTTTTTGAACCCTGCATCCATTATACCCATTTTACCCTGAATCAAGAGTCAGTCATAGGAGCTATATTCAATCTATATTTTGAGATTTCCAGCAACAACTATGGGCAAGGGCAAAATTCACCAAAGTGAATGTGGGGGGGGGGGCTATAAGGGAGGGTAGGGATGACATGTCCATAGATTATGTTTCGTTCGTTCTTCTATGAAAGGAAGAAGAAGTGGGTAGTAGTTGAAACACCAGATCTTGGAGTGCTAAACCACAGGTTATAATATTAATCTCCATTTTATGAATGAAAAGAGTGAGTTTCAGAGAAGTAAAATGTCTTTTCCAAGGCCATGGGGTTATTAAATGTTGAAAGTAACAACTCTGATTCAGTCTATATTCAGATGTAGACAGTCTACATGATCTCTAAAAAGAGGATCTTTTAATTCCCACAAAAGAATGGTTCATATCCTCAAATGGAGTTCAGACCCTACAATCAGTAATTTGAGAAGCCAGTGCCTAAGTTATGAAACTACCAGGGCAGTCATTATTAATACTTTTCTATGTCACTCACATGCATATTGAGAGAGGATGATTTGGGCAATTTGTTTACTTTTCCACAGAAGGAGAGGCAGCATGCTATAGTGGAAATTTTACTGCATCGGGTGTTGGGAAAGATCCAGGTCCAATTCCTGCCCAATTGTTTGGGCACCAAGTGTTTGACCAAGGGCAGAATGCGTTAACATTTCTCCACCTCAGTTTCCGGATAATCATGCTGATAACACCTATCCTCCCTCTCTCCTATCCCATGGTTGTGGTGAAGTTCAAACGAATACAAAATTCTTCTCAAGCTTTGAAATGCCTGATAAGTATCAGTTATTATTAGTAGAGTGATAGGGACTAGACCTGTGTTTACTGATCTAAGCAGTTCCCTCTATCAAAGGAAATGGGCACCACCTCTGCTATAAATTAGCTTAGAAAAACAAAAGAGCAAGTTAGTCCATTACCCAGCTAGTCAGGATGTACCAGAGCACCAAAACCAGCTCTCCATCCTTTAGACAACACTACCTATCCTTATGATTATCTTTTTGTGTGTGTTACATGCCTTGCCTCAGGATCAGAGCAAAAGTTCTCTGAGAATAGCAACCATGTCTCACATCGTTTTTTGTTCCACGTTATGCACACAGTAGGTGCTTAATACATGCACAATTTAATTAAATCTCTGGTCTAGGATCTGAAATCATACATTCAGGGACCATCAGCTAAGCTGGGTGTCTGGAAACACTCAGTTTTCCTTAAGGAAGCTCACAGCAAGCGCTCTGCCTGACCCTGGTTTTCCAAAATACTTTTTCCTTTGGGGGTATCCCTAAAAAAATTAAGAGGCCAGATGGGAGCAGGAAGGTAAGGAGACATTGACTCTAGCTGAAAGGCCTCGAGAGATCATTACATCCATTCCCCTGCCTCTATGTTCAGGCTCACATATAACATTTTCTAAACCCTGGCAGCCCGACCTGTTCTAGCGCAAGCGTACATCCCGAGAACAGGTACGAGTGCCCTCTGGTGGCAGATAGGTACCATCACCAACTCAGCCAATCCATTTAAATGTGCAAGGGGAAGGGAGGCTGGGAGATAGATATAAAGGAATACAAAGATGGAGACATCCAGTTGAGAAGATAATTATAAAGAGACAGACTTGGGGAGTACAATACGGAGCAGACCCAGAAATGGAGACATGTCAGAGGGCAATTGGAATTGAAGAGATAGATATAGAAAGACAATGTTGGGAGATTGATACAAAGAGACACAATGAGGCAGAAAGATAAGGAGATAGATATAGAGAAGCAGGTTGTGATGCAGGTACAGAATCTCACCACGATGGGACAGAGACCTAGATAAAGGGGACAAAAGAAGAGAGAAGGGGCAGAGATAAGGACATACAGGGACAGAATAGGGGGAGAAAGGTCGTTGAGATAACATGGAGATAGCTCCTAAGAAGCCCAAACTTATTCTTCTTCTCTACCCTCCCAGCTTCCCCTCCACCTTTCTCAGCTTCCCTGCAACAAGGTCCATGCTCTATCTTCATAAGGTAAAACTGAGACCCAGACAAGTCAAGAAGTTCCCAAATCATTAAAAGCAATATTCTCCTTTATTACTCATGTGGCATTGGAGCATTAATGGTAATTGCCACCTGACTTGATACAGTGGACAGGGAAGGAAGAAGAAATCTTGCAGAGGTTCACATGTTGCCCTCTGGAGTAGAGGATGAGGGCTATAATGGGTGTTAGGCTTGGACATGAACTTCCAGGAAGGTGTGGGAGCCTCCTCACTCTATCTTAGAATATGCTCTTTCTCTCTGATATAATAGAAGGGAAGGATGGGGAAGTAGCAGCAACAGGTCAGCCAGTAAAGCTGATATGGCTCTGTGGGACTCGAGTGGCGTTGAAGTGCTGGCATTGCCACTTTAAGAGCACTAAGCATGTGAAGGAGTTACTCTAAAAATAACAATGGAGGCAGCAGGAGAAGGATGGAGAAAATCACATGGAATCCAGCGTGAGGGACAGAGCCTAACAGTTTTCTTGAGGGCATCTGTCCCCTCTGGTCTGGCCCTAACTTGTCCTCCTTGCAGGAGCCCACTAGTATCTTTTTCTTTCCCAAGAACCCGTTTTTCCTTTATTCCTGGAAGAGACCACTTCTTTCACCCTTACTCCTGACACCTCCTCTGAGATAGATGCCCTAGGAAGAAAAGTACCTTGATCATCACTTTCATAGAACCTAACCTGATACCAGCTTGAGATGAAAGTTGAATCTTGAAAGTCTCTTTTTCCTTCTCCATCCCTCCTTCTTTTTCCTTCCTTTCTTCCTCCCTTCCTCCTTTCCTTCCTTCCTTTTTTCTTTTCTTTCTCTTTTTCTCCTTTCCTTCTTCCTCCCTCCTTTCTCTTCCTTCCTTCCTTTGTTTCTTTCTTTTTTCTTTTCCTTCTTTCTTGTTTTCTTTTTCTTTCCCTCCCTCTTTCTCTTTCTTCCTGTCTTTTTTTTCTTTTGCTTCCTTCCTTCCCTCCCTCCTAAGTTCCTTCCTTCCTTCCTTCTTTATCTCCTTCCTTCCTTCCTTGCTTTTTTTCTTAAACCTATAAGAAACAAATCTTCACAGTTTCTTACATAGTACTTACATAGTACATCAATTTAAATATCTTTTCCTAACGAGACTTTAAATCATTATATTTTTTAAAAACTTTGGAATCTTGAACAATGATGGTTTAACTGCCACTTCTTGAGATGATTTTTAACTTTGATCTATGAAGAAGCAAAGAGTGTTAACTGCTATTTGTAAAGAGATTAAATTTTAACTGGTGTTGGTAGAGATTGAGTTTTAACTGTCATCTCTAAAGAGACTGAGTTTAACTGTCATTTCGGAGAGACTATTGATGCTGAACGTCTGAAAGAAACTGAGAAAAATGAAAGAAAGAAAATGAAAAAAACTCCTTTGTTGGCAGAACTGTTCTGTATCTTATTTTGTGAAGAAACAAGATGATTTGAGAGACAGCTGCAATTATGAGAATTGAGTGGTGGGACTATATTCTAGATGTGAGGAGAGTTCAGAAGTAATAGTAAGAAAAAAAAATGAGTCTGGCCATGATCTTTCTTATGGCTTAAACATTGTAAATAATTATTTAAATATTTATACCTTTGTGCTATTGTTACATTACTAATAAATTATCTAGCCACTAATTTTGATATTTAAGCCAAAAAGATTGAATAGGAGTTTTGATAAAAAGAGGTAAGCTACTACTCATAGGGGAAAAGTTTTCTTCATTTTATCAGATGAATAATCATTTAAAAACATGATCTAAGATCTCAGAACTAAGTATTTAATTAATGAGAAAGATGTTAAAATTTAAAAAATGAATCAGAACATGTCTAAACATATTAAATATAAGGTTTGCCTTAGATCTCAAGAGTGGTGAGGATGACTATGATAGTCAAATAGTAGGCTAAGGACAGACCATTCTATGTAAGTACATGACTTGATCCTGTCTTTCCTCTTTGTATTTTGAAATGCTTGTTTTTGTTGATGATAAGTTTACAATAGATAAGAGACATGCACACAGAGAGAGACAGAGAGATAATCACGGAGACTGAAAAAGAGAGCAAGAGAGAGACAGAAAATGAGAGAAGAGAAGGAAGGGGGATAATGGAAATGTCCCATATATGTAAAAATCTTTATCTTAACACGTTTTAGTAACAAAACTAAAAGGAAGAGTTCCCATCAATACAGAAATGATTGGACAAATTATGGTATATAGATATAATATGATTATACTTTAAACCTATGAATATGAAAAATAGGGAATAACTTGAAGAGTTTTGTATGAACTTATACAGTATGAAGTAAGCAGACCTAGAAGAACAATGACTACAATGATCATAATACGATAAGGGAAAACAATTATGAAAGACTTCAGAACTCTGGTCACTACAGAGAACAATCATGATTTCAGAAGACTGAACTGTGAAGCACCCCTACTGTTTCTTTTCAGAGGGTGTGGCCTGTAGGTGTGGAATGAGGTATACGTTGTGAGATATGGGCAATGTGTTGACTTGTATTGTTGAAAAGTGCTTTGTTACAAGGAAAGGTTTTCTTGGGGTGGGGGGAAATCATTGTAAAGCATTAATAAAGGTTCTTAAATAAAAGGAAAGAAACCCACAAATTAAAGAATAAAATAAAGAACTCAACTGGTGTCCTGTCTCAGGGGAGAGTTAGCCAATAGACACAGGAAATAAGAAGTGACCTCATCCATTCCTCTGCCTCCAGGCAGGCTGCCATTAGGCAGGCTGCCACTTACCCCATCCTGGCCAGAGAAGACATGCTTCTCCCAGAACCCAGCCCAGGCATTTGCCCATGGGTGCTTGGTTTGGGCAGATACATGAAGAGAAACGAACAAATCTATATCTCCACATCCACTAAGGGGCATATTACATCCTTAATCCATACCATGTCTTTTTCTCTTCTCCCCCACAAATCATTCACTGTCTTAGGGTGGGGGTGGAATACAGTCAACAGGAGAATATTTGGGACTGCAGCTAGGACCCAGTTCCTCTGTCTGAATACCCTCTCCTCTGCCCTCCCCCATCCAGCACCCGCCTGTCTGCGTCAGTCAGAGGGGCCCCAGCTGAGCTTGGGGCAGACATGGCGGCAGCTCTGGTGCTGGTCTGGACTTATCTTCTCATAGGCAAGTGGGGATCAGCCTGTCCCAGGAGACCTGGGGCTAGGGAAGTGGATGGGTTATAGAATCAGGTGGAGAGTCGGTTGGGAGTTGGTCAGGTGTGAGCAGGTTGGGGTTGGGGCTTAGAAAGGTGGGCTGAGGAAATTAGGACAGAAGGTTGTATATGATTGTCAGGGTTGAAACTTTTGCAAACTGGTCTGTGAGCTGTGAGGTCAGGATGAGAGGACTGAACTTACTGAGTAGCTGTGGGGGTGTGAGGGGATGTGCTGTTGAATTGAGGGAACCTAGGGAAAAGTGCATATTAGTTCCCAGTTTTGCCTAAAACTCCTGTCCCATTCCCTTTAATGGGCTGAACTTGTGGATGGTGTACATAGCTGCCTAGTCTGCTCCAGAGCCTGTAGCCCAACCCTGGCTAAATTTGGCAGAGAGGGGGAGGGGACCTATCAAGAGACGAGTGTCTCTTGAAGGCTGTTTTTTACTCCACCCCTAGGAATCCTTATCTTTAGAAGATCCTAGCATCCAACCCCCTAATATAACTCCTGTCTGCTGCTTCCGAGGGGCTGTGGGTGAAGATCATATTTCTTCTTTGGACAATCCTTACCTCACTACTCCCAATCCTGCTCTCCTCTATCTATTCTCCAATCCAGCAGAGTACAATGCCACTTTTCTCTGTGACCAGTTCTGTACCCATATCTTGCCCATTTCACTGGAATTCCTGTTAACAATTCATCCTTCCCTAACTATACCCCCAATGCACATTCTTATCAAAAGTTTTCTCTAAAATGAAATCATAACAAATAATAATATTATTGCTAATCACGTCATGCTTCCCCTCTCCCCCGCCCCCTAGTGTCAATTGGGGTTAAGTGACTTGTCCAGAATCACATAGCTAGTAAGTGTTAAGTGTCTGAGACTGGATTTGAACTTGGGTCCTCCTGATTCCAGAGCCAGTGCTCGATTCACTGTGCCATCTAGCTGCCCCTAATCGTGACATGTTTGACCATTATTAATACTATTTATATTCCTTGTCTTTCTCCCTCAAAACTGGAGATTAAGGAAAAGAGTTGTTCTTGCGCCCGACTGCCCTCAGTATAGTCTATTCGGGACATTGCCTTGTTAGAAGCAAGTGCCACTCTATGGTTTCAAAATGTCAGTGTCACCCAATTGTGCTGCAACATAGGAGGAACCTGTCTTAGGGCATCTTGGATACAGGGTTGATTAGGAGGCGTTTCAGGGATCAGGGAAGGAGGAAGACTGTCTGGTTAACTTGCCCTTCCTGACTTCAAACTGACCTCCAGGGATGATTCTACTCTTAGAGGCTGGTAAAACTATGTTAAAGGGAGGTTGAGCCTTTGGGATTTAGACCTCCTTGTATTGTCCCCACAGGACTCCTGTCTGAATTTGGAGGTATTGGCGCTCAGCAGATGCTGCACCCTCTCATCGGCAGAGTCTTCATTCATACGTTGGAGCCCTCCAGTTTTCTGGATTTGCCTGACACAGGTGAGGAGGGCTATTCACCTAACACCCCCTCTCCTCTGCAATATATCTCAAGAGGCCCATGGGACCTCTAGGATTCCGCAGGGGAGAAGGGCTGAGGAAAGGGGTGTTCACATCTCCTGATAGTTGACTACATAGTTGTTGCCATGGGGTGGGGCCGTTAGATGCCTTTTCCTCAGGAAGGTGAGAGAGCTAGGTGTTGAAATGCCTGCTTCCCTTCTTCCCAGATCCCAGACCTAATACGCTGGTTACCTTTCATGCCCACCTACTGGGGCATCCAGACTTGCCTCGATGGCTCCGCTATACCCAGAGAAGTCCCAGTCATCCTGGTTTTCTCTATGGGACCCCTACACTTGAAGACAGAGGCCAACAAATCATTGAGGTACCTGAAAGAGTCCCATGATGACCCCAGGCTTCTGAACCCTTATGTCTGCCTGCCCCCATTACCCCTCCACCTCTGAAAAATGAAAGGGTTGGGCTTGGATCATCAGAAGATCCAGTTCTGACAATGGCTCCCCAAAGGTGGAAGGCATCTTGGATCTTTATTTGCATGTTATTTACATATAATTTGCATGGCAATTAGTCCATACCCAGCTGCACAGATGTTACCCACCCCTACCCCCTCCTCTCCTCCTTTCATTACTCTCCTCCCCTTGGCAAGGCCTCTGGTTCTACTCCTCCCTCCCCTTAGACTTGGCACCCTGGATTCACTCACTTCACTTCTATCTCCTCCCACAGGTCATAGCCTATAACAGAGAGAGCTTTGAGACAACCCGACAGAGATTGGTACTGCTGATAGGGGAGCCTGAAGGTACCATTGATCCCCCTTCCTACTCCAGATCTTGTGGCTTTCCCCTAGGAAAGAAAGAGGAGTTAGTGTTTATGTATGTGAGTGGGAGTGGGGGTGGGGGTGAGATTGAGGTGTTCTATTAAGGACCAGAAATGGGGAATTTGAGAAAATGTGAGATTTATTATTATTATATAAGAGAGGCAGGGAATGAATTCAGAGATTGGAAAGCTGAGAGCTGGTACTAGGAAAAAGATTGAAGAGGAACACAAAGCATTGAAGTTAATGGGAATTTGGGATGCTATATGGGGGGGATTCTGTGATGGGGGGACTTTAAAGGGATTTTAGGATGTCGCTAGACTATGGGATTGGGATTTGAAGTTTGAAGAGGGAAAGATGGAAAAAGAGAGGGAAGAATTGGGTATTGGAGCCTAGGAAGTTGGAGTTAGGAGTGACAAAGGATAGGTGGTTTGGGGGCTTATGTGGATCCCACCCAAGGCACTTCCCCTGTTCTTCCACAGGCCCCTCACTTCCATATGAGGCTGAGTTTCTGGTACAAAGTCACGATGTTGAAGAGGTGTTGCCCTCACCCATTGGTCAACGCTTTTTGACTGCCCTCGGTGGACTCTGGGTGCCTGGAGAACTACAGTTACTCAACATCACTTCTGCACTGGATCGAGGGGGTCGTGTCCCTCTTCCCATTGAAGGCCGGAAAGAGGGGTAGGCTTGGTGGGGGATCCTCGTGTCACTTCCCAGTTACTTGGCCTTTTCAGTATTTAAAAATGTCAAGGATATAAGCTTTCAGTGCAGCCATTTCTTTTACTAAGTCCAAACACAGCAAAATGTCAGAAGCAAGAACAGAAATTAGGTCTTCCTGAATCCAGATCCAGCATTACACCATGTTGCCTTTTGCATTTCCAAACTGTCCATCCATCAAATCCAAGGAAACTTCCTTTAATAGTCTCCTTATCCTCAGGCCCATTTCTTTGAATGAAAGGGAAAGAGGAATAAATTCCTAATTCTACTAATTCACTGAGTTGTGTCTCCTCTCCAGCCCTTTCCACATACATCCCTCACGGGTTGCCAACAGTCCTTTCTTTTCCCATTAGAGCATTTTATTTGTTTGTATGTTTTACACTCTTAGAAGAAAAAAGTCATTCAATGAATACGCATTTGTTTTCTCTTCCACCTCCTTACTCCCTCCCCTAAGGAAAAAAATAAAAGACAAAAAAGTCCTTGTAACAAACATTAGTCAAGGAAAACAAATTCCCACATTGACTGTGACCAAAAATGTGTGTCTTATTCTGCAATCTCATCTTTCCCCCATTTCCCCATGCTAATAAATCTCCCTGCCCTCCTCAAGTTTATAGCACCTTCTAGGGGTCAAAGCAATTCTTGCTACTCAGGTGTGATCTCTTCTGACCTAGGGTTTACATCCAAGTGGGTTCTTCTAGACCCTTCTCCACCTGCTTGAAGGTGGTAGGGTCCCCTGCCAGTCATGATCGCTGCACCCAGGGCCAGCCACCACTTCTGTCCTGCTATGACAGCTTCGTACCCCACTTCAGAGTCGACTGGTGCAATGTGTCCCTGGTGAGGAATGTGACTTCCCCTGAATGGGTATTCTAGCCCCTGCCCCACCAGACTGAATGAAAAGCCCGAAGTTCTGCTACTTCAAGACAAAAGGGAATGACAGTCATTTAACATCTTTGAGTCTCATTTTCCTTATCTATAAAATGGGGACAATCAACCCTGCCCTGCCTGACTCACAAGCTTGGGAGAAGGATCCAGTGTTGTATGTAAAAACACTTTGTTAACTATAACATACTAAACAGAAGGGGAAAATGATTGCTCAATTGATTATCATCATTTTGGTCTGGATTTTTATAAACCATTTCCCCTGCCAATGCACATCAGCTACTTATCTGTAATTTATAGCCTTAGAGTACCCTTAATATGTGTATTAAGGTGTTATAAAGAAAACAGATCCTGTGGTTCTCCCTTCCTACACCAGGGGGCCTCAGCTACCCAGTGGACTGATTTGCTGGGAATCCCGATCAATCATCAGACATATAAACCTTAGAGGTTGTCTATCCACCCTCTTCATTTATAGAAGAGGAAACAGAGTCAGAAATGTGAGGGTCATGCAGATAGAAAATAGCCAATCCAGCTTTTGAACCCTAGGTCTCCACTGCACCGCAGGCAAGGGGAAGGAGGGAATGTGGGTGCTGGGAGGCCAGTTCCCAGACATGACTCCAACTATGGTTAAAGACCATTCCCCATTGCCCGCAGGGGGCCCAGGGATCAGGCCACAGAAGTCTTCAACTGTATTTCCTTTCACTCTGCTGGTCCCTGTTTTTCCCCTAAACTATTCCCTGGTCTCTCTCACTTCAGATTAAGTTATTTTGTTGATTCTTTTGAAACCAGGTGGATAAATCAGTTCCTGTACTACCTGGGCCAGTGCCCACCTGGGGCGATGGCATTTTGGAGCATGATCCCTACTTCTGCCCCCCAACAGAGGCACCTGATCGATACTTCCTGACGGACGCCCTGATAACCCTCCTGGTACCCTTGCTGGTGGCCCTACTTCTTACCCTGATTCTGGCTTACATCATGTGCTGCCGAAGGGAGGGCGTGTAAGTTGGGGGAGAGGGGCAGATCATGGCAGGCTCTCTATCTCTTTCCATTTCCTCATTTGATGCGGAATTAGGGAATGCTGGTTCTATTTCTTGCATTTGGATTATCATGGCAGTCATTTCTCTCTTGGGCCCTAAATTGTTGCTTTGTTAAATAAGGGTAGGACTAGATAAGTTCTAAGGTGTCTATGATTCCAACTAAAGCCAGTCTGTGCTGTGTTAGGAGCCAGAGGTAGCAGCAGGTTTTTAGATGAGTTAGGAAGATAAGGGATAGAACTAGCCGTGTAGCTAATCCTAAATCTGTGGGGAGGACCTGGTTTTTGTTGACCATTTGATCCTTTACTGACATCTTCCTCCAGGGCCTTTTAGGTTTCATAGATAACTGAGTTCTAAACAGGACTTGTAAATAAGGTCCCCACCACACTATGTCCCATATTAATTCTCAGTATTGTCTCTTTTTTAAAAACCTAGCTTTGCTCTAACATTGTCTTTGAGGATTCAGTGGCTATAATGCCTGGGCTAGCTCTCTGGAGGGCCTCAGGATCAGTCAGAGTCCTTGGTCTTTAAGAGGAGAAGTAAAGGAGGCAGGCAAGTTGCTATGTGGCTCCTTAGAAGTGAATCCTGGACTCTGGAGTCTGCAGCCTGAGTTTCTCTCCTTCTCCTCCTGCGGCAGAGCGACTCTGACCTCTCTCCCTCAGCCCTCCAATCCTTGCCTACGATTGCCTCGCCACCACACATTCAGCAAGCACCAGTGGTGAGGAGAGCCATCACATCACCATCACATCTAAATATATGTACATAGAACCATTATCTCAGAGGAGTAGGTAATTAGCCTTAAGTGCTCTTCTGTCTGATTCAAGTAGACCTTTTCAGAGTTTCAGCCCTCTGCAAATGGCAGTTATGCAAATGAGCATCCCAAATTCCTCTTGCCCCCTTTGAGAAAAGTCAGGCTTAGTGTGTGTGCTGCTAATCTCAATTGGCTCTAACTGGAAGCAGAGGTCGGGAATGGG
This sequence comes from Sarcophilus harrisii, assembly GCF_902635505.1. Taxonomy (NCBI): domain Eukaryota; kingdom Metazoa; phylum Chordata; class Mammalia; order Dasyuromorphia; family Dasyuridae; genus Sarcophilus; species Sarcophilus harrisii. The sequence continues at coordinate 329,765,433 of NC_045429.1, read as the reverse complement.
GATGGTCAGCATTCATCAGCTGATACTATCTCTAACTCTCCTTTCTACAGGTTGAAGAGAAACCTTGCTACCTCTGAGTGAGTATGACACAGAGAAGAGGGGTTTAGGTGAGAGGATTCCTACTCTTGGGAGAATAGAAACCATTTGAAGGGTCGTTCATGCTGAGGGTCTGAAAACATTTTGTTCAAGCTCTGAATGACAGAGATTAAGTTCTCTTCACTGTCGAGGATGGTCTTTTAGGTGGGGTGGGGTGGGGGGAACCTAGTGATGGAAACCTGGCCTGTTGGGTCTATAATTGTGTGCATATATCTCCTGGTCAGGACTTAAAGTGAAGATAGTTCCCCCACCAATCAGTTTCCCTTCTCCCCTGCCAGTCCTGGCATCCCAACAGAGCCTTGGTTTAGCTTAGGAGTCCTTTTGTCATTTCCCACTGCCTTGCCTATGTTTCCTTTGCCATCTTCCCAACCTGAGGCACCCGCCATGCCCAGCAGACCATCGACACCCCTCCCCTAATAAGATCAATAGACTTCCAAAGAACCCTATAGAGGCTCGTGTGAAATAACAGTTCCCTTTATTCACACCGTGCCTGCGGCTGGCCTGAGTATTCTCATCCCACTGGCCTGGCCTCCTTCACTATTTCCGAGAGCGGCGGGCTGTCTTGCGGGATCCCTTTTTTTGGCGCCCCTTGGCCTTCTGCTGCTCCTCTTGGGGTGGCTGCTTCCTCTGGCGCTTCTGCCTCTGGCGCCGCCCTGGCTTCTTGCACTTCAGCTTCTTCTTGCCCATTCGGAAGGAGCCTGAAACCCCAGTGCCCGTCACTTGCTTCAGCACTCCCTTGGCCACCAGTCCCTTTAGCACCCGCTTGAAGCGCTGAGCATTGCGGACCATGTTGAAGCCTGTGTTGCTAACAGCCTTCTTCAGAGTGGCCAAGGAGACTCCCCGGCGTGTCTTGGAACCTGCCACTGCCCATAGGATCACCTCTGACAGGCTTGGTCTCCGGCGATTGCTTGGGCATTCAGCTTTGTTCTCCCCTGATGCCCCTGTGCCATCAGGCACCTGCCCCCCTGGGGAATCAGCAGAGATTGGGGCTACAGGTGGAGAGGGGGGCTGAGGTGTAGGGTTCCCCTCTACTTCTTCCTCCCCGGCTGGTGCCGGGTGAGGAGAATTAGGTGTTACGACTTCCAGGTTGGTGGGAGGGAAAGACTCTCAGAAGGGCCAATCCTGGGTAGTCGGGGGCTGTCGATAGGCTGACTGGGTGAGGCTTGTCTCTTGACTCCCGGAGCCCCTTCCCTTTCAGCTCTGACTAGTGGCTTCCCCTGATGGGAGGACGGACTGAGGTTGTGTGCCCCTCACTTGGCCCTGCAAACTGGTGGGATCAGGGAGAGGGGCTCAAGGCAGTCTCTATGGTGACCCAAGGGCGGCATTATGACCACATCAGAACCCTGTCGAGGGGGTCATAGTTGGGCCATTGTTCTCTACCATGGGGGCACAGAGAGCAGAAGGGGTCTAGGTGAAGAAGGGGGCAAGGCTCGAACATTGGGAAAACCAAGTGTTCCTGCCCTAAGGGGCATGTATATAATTGCATGATAGTGGGAGTGTAGGTAATGGCATGTTGGCAGATATGCTTCCGTGGGTGCTTTGGAGGACGTGGTTGATGAGTCCCCACGGCAGAGCAGGAGTTGATATATTGTAGCAAGTACATGTTGATGTATGCAGGCAAATGTATATCAAATAGATTACACTTACGCTTCTGCATTTTAGCATCTCATGCTTTGGAGATGATAAGGCTTAAATACATTTTGGAAACCAGCTATCCATGTGTGCATTACAGAAAACACACACATCATAGCATTTATGTGACATATTCACAGGGAGTGTTGAAGAACCCGGGAAATAAAAACAGGGATTTTGGTTCAAGCCATAGAAAACAAGCTCTTGGATAGTTTCCACTTAACTGTGTCATTGGATAATAATAACAGTAGCTAGCACTGATACATAATACTTTTAGGGTTTGCCAAAGGCTTTACAAAGACGATCTCATTTGATTCTCACAACCATCCTGTCATTAGGTAGCAATATTAGCCCCATATCATAGATGAAAAAACCAAGAGTCAAAGAGTTGCCTGGGGTCTCACAGCCAGAAAATATCTGGGAGGAAAGAAAGGATTTGAACTCAGGTGTTCTTAACTCCAGGGAGCACTAAGCTTGCTGCTTCATGATCCTCTCTTTCCTCTTTAGTTTCTTATTTGGAGGAGAGGAATATTCCTTGTCTTATCTTTCTCCATTCTATCTGATTCCCCTCTCAAATTTTTATACAGTTTTATCTTCTCCCTTCTCACTCCTATTTTTTTTTTTCTAGAAATGTAAATTTTGCCAGATAAATTCCAGACTCTAGAGGTCATTCTATCCCTTCCCCTGCTTCAGACAGAACCTGCTTTTCCAAAGTTTATTCACATTCCGAAAACCCGTTTGCTAAGCCCCATGGGAAAGGAAATTCCACGCTGATCAGAGCTAAGGCTTTGTATAGTTTAATATTATTCCACTGGATTATAGCTAATTGGATTCAATAAACATTGCCTACCTGTATACCAAGCCTTCTGCTAAATATTGGTGGGGGAGGGGAGGAAGGGGATGGAAGAGAAATACCATGATGAAAAAACAACTGCTCCTGCCTCAAAGAACCTAAAATCTAATAGACTAATTTTTCACCATGTATAATACTCTTCCCGTATGTGACTTGGAGTTTTAAATGAAATGAATTTACTTGTGTTGGAGGCCTAGTTTACCCATATATGGAATATTAAAGCCTCCCTTCAGAGCTATAACTAGGGCAAGGTGACTGGTGCTTTATCTCAGGGCACCTAAATTTAGAGGGGACTGACAGCACTCTTTACTGGGTAGAAATAACCAAATTTAAGACCTAGTTAGGAAGTGTAGTTAAAATTGGAAGGTGATAGATCTTACTTTGTACTGAAACTTCTCTTGGACAGAGACTTATGCTGGATACTAGGAGCAAAACCCAGAGGAAAATGATAGTTTCTGTCCTCAAGAAGCTTCCAGTTAAGTGGGATTAATAGGACACAGAGCCAAGAAAGTCTTCTTCAATAAACATTTATTACTCCTTATTAGTTAGGTATCACGTTAAACACTAAAAATGAAAAGAAAAGCAAAAACATGCATAATACTTGCCCACCACAAGGGGCTCACATTCTAATGAGGAAGACAATATACAAATAAGTATGTACTTACAAAATCTCAGTGGGAAGAAATTAGCAGCTCTGGAGAACAGGAAATGCATGTAGAAGTTTAGATTTAGGCTGAGTTTTTTAAACTCAGAAAGCAGAAGGTAAGAAGTCAGAGTATTCCAACATGAGAAAGAGTCAGTCCCAGGCATGGAGTTGAGATGTGGAGTATTGTATGTGAGGAGTAGGATGCAAGCCAGAGTTGCTGGATCACAGAATACATGAAATGTAAGCATCAGGCTTGGAATCTGGAAGACTCATTTTTCTGAGTTCAAATCTGGCCTCAGATATTTCCTAGCTGTGTGACCCTGAGCAAGTCACTTAACCTTGTTTTCATTCCATTCCTCATCTGTAAAATGAACTGGAGAAAGGAAATAGCAAATCACTCCAGAATTTTTTTCCAAGAAAATCTCAAATAGGGTCATGAAAAGTCAGATATGATTGAAGCAATTGAGCAATAAAAGTAGAGAAAATTGGTCCAGTTGTGAAGGGCTTTTAATGAAATGTTACACAGAAAATATTGTTTTTGATCCTGGGAATAATAGGGGTTTACAAGAGTTTATGAACCCCAGGGGTTACATGGTCAGAAATGTATTTTAAGTAAATCACTTAACAGCTGAATAGAGGATGGATTGATGCAGGAAGGCCAATTGGGAGGAAATACTGTAACAGTCTAAGAGAGAAGTGATGAGGGTCTTTAATATGGTATAGAATGGGATGGTTGATATACAAGTGGAGATAAGATGTGTATGTCAGATATTGTGAATATAGAAATGACAAGATTGAAACATGGAATGAATGGAAAGAATGGACAGTGACACTAAGTTATGACCATGGGTGACTAGGAGAAATGGTGGTGTCCTTGGCCATAATAGGAAAGTTGGGATGAGGGGAAAGCGACTGAGCCTGAACTGTCAATAGTAGGACTGGAGGAATGGAAGGGACAGATTTGGGTAGGAAGAATCAGGGAAGTTCTTGAATATGGAACAGGAAGGGGTGAGATGGGAGGACTTAAAGGAGAGAGAGGTGTGAGCACAGGTTTAGGTGGTTATAGAGGCCAAGTCAGAGGCAGGGAATTCTGGGATATGTAATAGGAGGTGGGCTGAGAAAAGGGGAATCATGGATAAGGAGATCAAGCTATGGAATAAAGACTGAGCTTATGGTTACTGTGGACATACTAATTGTCATGGTATATTCAAGACATACTATGGACATACCAATTGTCACAGAATATTAAGACACCATGATGAAGTGGGCACTGAGTATACCATCAGTGACAGAGGCACCATCTCCATGCTGTTTGATGTATCTAGTTCACTGCTCTTTCCATATTAAAGTAACTGTGACTGAACAGTGATTGAACTAAGTTTGGGGTTTGGGAAAAGAGCAGAGGGTTTGAGTGGCATCTAGGGACAGAAAAGGAATTGTCAGAATGGAGCTTAGTGAAAGAACACTGTGGAATCTCAGGACTTGGACTTGAATCCCAACTCTACCTATTTGACCAAGTCATTTCCCTGCACTTTTGTTTCTTCTATAAATGGGAATGTGGTTTGGAATAGATGATCTGGAAGGACCCTTCCCATACTGTGACTATTTATCTAAAGAAGAAAATGAAAGAGTCCAAGATCATATAAACACCCAGAGGCACTAAAAGTCTGATGAAACCCTGCTGCTCTCCATCTCTGAGAATAGAATAGGATGAGAGAAAAAGGCTGAACTTGTAGCCAGGAAGCTTGAGATTTAACTTCAAAGAATTGATCATGAGAGTTCTGAAACCCTGGGGTTGGTGTCCCAATTGTAGAGGGTGGCTTTTCTATCATGAAGAGGCATCTTTAAACCCACGAGAGAGTTTAAAAAGTAGGAATCAGTTAACTAGGTAGAGACAGGGTCATGGACAAAATAGCATTGGCAATGCTTGTTCTCCAGCGATCACACAAGCTGGCACCATGCCCAGATTTGTTCTTTCCCAATTCCCCTTTGTCACCTGGCACCTGAACTCCTAGGGCAGAAATTATAGAAGAGGGCTGAAGTGTGAGGTTCCCAAGATATGATACATTTTGGGTCTGTGTGTAAATGTGATTTGACATTATACCCCCTCTCCCAACTATTCTACCATATTCTCCACATAGTTCACTGTAGGTGTCTGCCTTGCTTCCTTTGAGGTTTTGTTGAGCATATACCTTTTTTAAATAATAGTTTTTTTTATTTTTCAAAATACATGCAAAGATAGTTTTCAGTATTTGCCCTTGCAAAACCCTGTGTTCCACATTTTTTCTCCCTCGCTCCCCCATGCTCCTTCCCTAGACAGCAAGCAATCCAATACAGGTCAAATACGTGCAATTCTCCTGGACATATTTCCACATTTATCATGGGAACATATAGCTTTTTGTCTGCCACCAAATATGAGCTTTGTGGTATGGGATAGAGACAAGCCACCTCCACCATATAACTTGTAAGTTCCCCCATGTCAGACCCTTGTGTGTTCTGACTCCCTCGTTTCTTCCCGATCCCTCAACAGCATACAGATGGTTCATCACAGCACCATTCATGGCAACACAGAAGAACTGCGGCAGATGGCAGCAAACCGTTCAGTGCCTCGGCCTCTGTCCACCTTGCCCATGTTCAATGTGCGCACAGGTGAGCGGCTGCCTCCCTGTGCTGACATTGCTCAGGTGCCCCTCATTCTGGACCAGCACTGAGAGAGGACTTCTGCTCTGTCCAGGTGAGTAAAACTAGTTGGAAAATGGGCAAACCAGGAACCAGCCTCTTCTCCAATTGGTCTTAATACAGAGGCTGAGGTAGGGGACCTTTACCCAATGGGATAAATATGGATTTCCCAAATTGCCAGCATGGAAATCCAGGTTACTTGCCATCTATATATAACTGTTTTTATATGATTCTACACTCAGAAAGAGTTGGATTTGTAGATGGGATGAGAGTTCAAATCCTGATCCTTTCCATAAAGAAAAAACAGCCACATCTTCCACAGTTAGAGGATCACCCACTCCTTGGTTTCAGAACCCTCATGAGACAGTTCTTTTAAGTGGAACTTCAATCACTCTGACTGTAAATCCAATCCCTTTCTTTTGCCCTTTTGTTGCTCCCTAGGTGACTTTCAATGTGTCATTGAATCACTGAGCTTCAGTTTCCCTACCCACAAATATGAGTGTATTGGACTAAGATGATCAATAAGGGTTCTTATTACTATAAATACTATGATCCATGTTGTTTCCTTCACTCCTCCCACTATCACCACCTTGGAAAAAAGAGATACAGGACAAAATCCATCCCATTTACTCTTCTAAGTTTCCTGGACATTCTAATTAGGGGCGGGGGAAGGAGTCAATGAGCAGGATTACCTGTTTTAGTCCCCAAAGGGAATCTCACTCTCCAAATCTTAAGCTTTCATGACAACAAGATGAGTCTAAATGACTACTCTGGTTCCAATGAAGGAATAGATAACCTCTGATTTCCTTTCCAATTCTAAGTCATTGTGATTTTGTGACTTGATGACTCCATGATTCTATGATATAGTGTGAGGGAAAAGTGTCTCTGCTCTTCCCCATTCCCTTCTCCCAACATCATTATTTCCTTTTCTTTCCCTCCAGGGAATGGCCACATCCCATCTGAGGAATCCAGCTGCTCTTGAGATGAATCACTTACAAAGGGCCATGCAGGGATATGGGCTGCAGCCAGGGTGTGGGAAGTGGAAGGGGCCAAGAGGGAATCAAAGAAATAGAGAAAATAAATTCACCCATCTGCAGGTGACTATGGGCTCCATCTTTTTTAGAAATCTAATTCCTCATGTCTACCTCATCTGATTTCTTAGTTCCCTTTCTGGCACCTGGGAATGGTTGGAGATCCCAATGTTTGTGCTATGGAGAAATAATGGAATTTCCAAGGAATAGGTTTTCTCATATCTGCAATTTCTGTATTCTTTAAGCTTGACTCCAAGATCTATTTATTCTCCATAGAGAGTTGCTATTCTCCAAAATTCTCTACTCCAAAGATTTTTCACCTTTTTTTTAGTGTCATGGATTCTTGGCAAGCTATGAACTCTTCAAAATAGTGTAGATCTTTAAAAATCCATAACTGAAGGAAATTTAATTTTGGTTAGAGGTTAGTAAGAAAGAAAAATAATCTCATTTTCTCCCCCATCCAAGTTCACAGACTCTGTAAGTCCATAGAGTTGTCAATCTCAAAGTAAGAACCTCTCTCTGGAGGAAATTAGGGAAGGAGAGGAAGGGAACACTGGAGAGAGAGCCACGGTATGGTTTGGGGTATGGAATCAGCCTAGAAAATTAATTGATTATCAGTCTATACATCTTTTTAACTTTTGTAGACACAGCCTTGTTTTAGGAACCAAAGATGCATTTACAATGAGGTGGAGACAGAATCCTGGAACTTGTAAACTTGAAGTGGGAGGTTGTCCAAGGTCTCCCAAATAAGCCTGAATTCTAAAGATATAATTTGGGGATCCATTCTAGAGCTCTGAATTTGATGTTCAGAAATGTGATAATCAAAGGGGGGAGGAGAGGGAAAGATATGGTACTATGTGACTTTAGGTAGGCACTATGTCTTAAACTAAATCTGTTCTGCTCTGTGTCACTGGAGAAAATGTTCTCTGTGAAGGATTCAGCTCTGGGCCTTAGGTTCCTCTCCTTACAGACAATTTCCTGGGGCCCTAGGTCCTCTGTTAGAGCCAGTCTAGATAATCTGCCTTTGGTTTCTGAGCTATAATTCTTCTACTTCTCTCTTTGTCTTCTTGGCCACTGAATTCCAACTCAAGTCACTTTCCCAGATTCCTCTGGCTCCTAAGTGTTTGGTTCCCTCAGTACTGGGACTTACCTCACAGAAATCCTAATTCCCTCTGAGCTCTCTTCTGCTAAGGTGTTCAACCATGGCCATGTAGCCCCTCTTTGCCTTTTCCCATCCAGTCTAAATCACAAAAAAGCATTCCCTGAGGCTTACATAAAAGGTAAAAAAAAAAAAAATCAGAAATAATACCTTTCTGCAAACCATTTTCTCTAGATTTGCTGTTGTTGAATTGGTTCTGTTGCATATGACTCTTTGTGACCCCATTTGGGTTTTTTTTTGACAAAGATACTGGAGTGGTTTGCCATTTCCTTTTCTAGCTAATTTTACAGATGAGGAAACTGAGGCAAACAGGGTTAAATGATTTGCCCAGGATCACACAGCTAATAAGTGTCTCAGGCCAGATTTCAACTCGGGAAGATGATTCTGACTGACTTCAGGCCTGACACTCTATCCATCACACCATCTAACTGCCCAGATTAGATAACCCTAAAATTTTTAAGGTGAAGAAAAAAAAGAAGGAGGAGGAGGGAGGAAGAAGAAAAAGAGAGGAAGGAGAAGAAAAAGAGAAGGAAGAAAAAGATATGATGATAATTCTCTCTCTATATATATATATAATCATTATGGTCTTCAAAATGTTTTATACATTATCTCATTTGATTCTCCCAGTGCTGTGAGATATTAATTTCATTCTATAAGATAACAAAACTGAAATGGGCTAAGTGGTTTGCCCAGGGTTCACATAATTAGCTAAGAAGCAGGATTCAAACTCAGTTCTATCCTTTACCCCAAGTTACCTCTCAATCGAGTTGCCTAATGATGGTGCTTTAGCTAAGTTGTTTCAACTCGTCCTTATTCTTTCTGAGCCAGGTATATCCAGCTCTCTCAAGAGGAAAATGGCAACTTCCCTGGATTTCCTGGATTAGATCCATTATATCCATTCTTTCAATTCCAAACTTGCTGTTAACCAGACAGGAAGCAGGAAGTTGGCCAGCATGCCATAGCCATATTCCATCACCAGGCTTCAGGTTTCCTCTCATGGTAAGGAGATGAGGATGACCCCACAAAGTTTTCAGCAGCGTTTTCTGCCACTGTCTTCTGTTCTGTGTGTCTTATTGGTTTCCTAAGCTGGATCTCTCCTGTCTTCTGAAAGTGGGGTCAGGGTTCTCCCTGGATCCCCCAAGATGCTCATAATGTTCCTCTGTTTTCCCCGCTAGTCTCCTGAACATTTGCCAAAAGTCATGGTCATGTAATTTCAACATTGAATTTAAGGCTTTGAAACAGCCTTCCCCTCAGCCTCTTATCCTCTCTTCCAGTCCATACAGTCCTACTCTGTGGCTTGTGTCCACTTTAGCCAAGAAGACTTAGTCTTTCCTGCCAAAGTCCATTTATAGAATCACAGAAGGTCAGCACCAGAAGAGACCTTAGAAACAATCTGGTTCAAATTGTCCATTTTACGGATGAGAAAATTGAGGCCCAGGGAATTCAAGTAACCACAGGAAGTATTGGAGGCAAGATTTAAACTGAGGTCCAATCCAGAAAATCTGAATCCTGAGTCATTGCTTTTTCCATTATATTAAACTGCGACATGCTTCTCTCCATGCAGTTGAACATCCAGCTGCTCCCTTTTCTCCTCTTAACCAGAAGGTCCTAACAGCCCCTCCCTCTCCTCCCCTTTCCTGGCTCTGGTCTGAGAAATACACAGGAGCCCTTGTCTCCTCCAGGGCAGAAGGGGTGGGACATGAAGGAAAGGGAGCTGGATTGATGACAAACCAAAGTTAGGATCCGAAACTCCTTCTCCCCTTCCACCTCCAAATACTCCAAACACATATTGGTTCTTCATGACAACGTACTCACACACACAAATACACACACTGATTCCACATACACACACAGCCAAATGCACTCTCTCACAAAGCAATCCACAGACTGCACAGATTCACACATCGTGGGAAAAGTAACAGACAAATAAATGGTTGCAAAAAAACCCACTCTCCCTCCTGCATCTCGACAGTACTTAAAACTTTTGACACAGGATCACACCCTCTGTCTTACCCAATGAACATCGGCTGGATCAGAGACTTGGGCTGCCAACACTCTCTCTTGCCCTCTCCATCTCCCATTCATAATCTGACCCTCAGTCAACATCTATTTATGATCTGTATACACACAGAGACACACACACACAATTGCCGTGCACATGAACACACACATGCACACAATCTGTTCTAAAGTAGACACAGTCTTCTAAGTACATATTTCTTGGTTATTTCCCACCCCAAACACTTCTGAGCCTTCATCAAGAGCCACCAGTGAATTGGTGAATAATTAAATGTGCCCATGTCATCCGAAATCTGTAAACCTCAGACCCTTTCATAAACACAGACTATGACATTTTTACATATCTCACCCACAGTTATATACAACACCTCCCACGTAATCACCATAAAAGGTTCACTAACACTTCTGGGTCCACATACTCTAATCTCAGTCATATCCTGACAGTGACACAGAATCCCCTCATCCTGCCAACCTTGTCAACCCAATACATTCTGACACAAGTCACTCACAAGTTTGCTTTCATGCATATACTCTCTGACACGCATCTGCCTAATTGCACACACTTTCAGTCTACAGTCACACATACGGTGACACTTCCATATACACTCACCATCCTACATACTCTTGACGCTTTTCAGTCACTCACAATCGCACTCTCACCTATGGTTGCAATTCACAGTTGTACATGTGTTCATTCTGTCTGACACATGGGCTGTGGTTCATTTCTCCAAACATATGAAATTCAAAAGTCGACCACATAAAATAATCACAAATATCTCAACATACTTAGTTTGAAATACTATATACATGCCCACACACACACACACACACACACACACACAAAAAAAAAAACCTTTCCATATACTCCCACACATCACCGTACCCCCTATATGAATTGTTTTCCCCAGAAGCTCTCTGAAGACAGACTGTTCTTTTTGAAAATAATTTGTTCCCCCAGTACTAACCCGGCACAAAGTAAGCACTTAACAAATACTATTTCATTCATTCTTTCATGGTGAAAGGATCTTATTCAGGTCATCCATGCACAGCCCCTCCATCTTTCCTATATCTACCTTTGGTTTTAACCTGTTTTCTTCCAGCACTGAATTCATATAATCAGAGATTTAGAGGTAGAAAGGATCTTAGAGATCTAATCCAACCCCTTTATTTTTCAGATTAAATAACTGAGACATCACAATTTGTCATCATGCATGCACACAGTCTCAATGAGACATACACCCCCTCCATCATACCCACAGCAGCATACCTGTCTATCACACACACTCCCACATTCATAGGGCACATCATAGGTGTCTGATAAATATTTATTCTTCTCTGTTTCTTTTCTCTCTGTTTCCCTCTGTCTCTGTCTCTATCTCTGTCTCTCGATCTCTGTCTTTGTCTGTCTTTCCCTTCCTCCTTATCTCCCTGTCTCTTTCTTTGTGTCTCTCTTCTCTGTCTGTCTCTCTCCTGCCTTTCCTTCATATCTCTTTGTCTATTTATCTATCTCACACACATAAATTCTCTCCCCATTCAACCATTTTATATAGTCACAAACTCCTTCTCACATACTCTGACATATAAGCATAGTTACTATATGTGTTATATAGTAACCACAGAACAGACCAAATTACACACATTTTCTTGTAGCCAGTCACACATACAATTTGATACAATCACACAGACTCAGATGCCTATTTGAGCATATATGTCCCTAAACAGTACGTATCATAGTTATAAACACATTCAGATATTTTCACACACACAGCCTCACACATACACAGTGATACACACACAAATATACACATCAATTCTTCCCTCTCTCACAATTTAACAGATGGAGTCACATACATAATGTTTAAACTCCACCCTTCCATTCCCCCATCCCTCCAAACACCAGAACTTGATGATCCCAATCCCTCTCTCTGGGCTCAAAGAAACCATTTTGTCTCACCAAATCCAGGGGTCTGAGTACCCCTTGGAGAGGATCTAGAGCCATGGAAAAGCAGGATGGAGACAAAAAAAAACTAATCCAATCCCTGCCTTTGGAAATTCCAGCAGGAGACAGTCTAAATTCATCACCGGTAGGGCAGGAGGGAGATAGAAGCTTGGAGGGCTGGGAGGTCAGACCCAGAAAGAGCCTAGAGCTTCAAGACCGAGGGAAGAAACTTGGGAATGCATCCAGCATGTCCTCTTCTTTTTGGAAAGCTGTTGGATTCAGACTTGATTCCTTCACCCCAATCCGGGGGGGAAAACCCCCCAAATATCCTATATCCAAAGACGGCAAAGACATTCCCTTCACAACAGAGAAGGGACTGAGAAACCAAAAACAAGGTGCCCAAAGGCAGAGAGGTCAGATGCATCGGCAGGGTCTAGGGGAACAGGGCCCCTTTCAGCTGCATTTAGAGCAGCTGTGATGTCAGCAGGAAGAAGGGAGGGAGGGCTGGATCCAGGGATGCAGTTACAATGCTCCTTTTGTCCCCCACCTCAGCCATCCACAGCTACACAACTGTAGGAATATCACAAAAACACAAACTCACACCTTCACAGATAGACTTCCCGGAGAATATGTACTCACACATGTTTGAATACACACACACATAAATACTTTTTAATATTTTCTTGTCTCTTACACATACTATTTTTGTTTTCCTTTGCCTTTCCCCCACTCAATGAAAAAAATTTACCCTAAACACACATTCATACAAATAATCTTATGTAATTACATATTCTCACTTATGTTCTCTTCCTCCTATTCCATTCAATGATCACCTTTAAAGCACTTTCTTTGTGTTAGCCACTGTTAGGCTTAGGGAGAACTAGTGAAGATAAAAATGTCCCTGCCCTCAGGGAGCTTACAATCTAATCGGAGAGTTCATTTTAGCAATGATCATGGAGGGAAGGCTTTGATTTGTGAGAGTAATAAATTGAGAGCTACAATCAGTAGCTCTTATGGGGATTCCAGCCTTCTCAATCCTAATACTATCTATAGAAAGTAGATAAAAAGAGGCAGAAGAGAACCTTTAGGCTCATGTTTCAAAGTTGCTTTTTATACTGTGATTTCAGATGTGGTTGTAAGGAAGGAAGGAGAACAAGATGGCTATGTGGCAAAGCCTTGGGACAAAGCAGGGATAGGATTAGTTTTTTTTTTCTCTCTCTATCCTGCTTTTGCATGGCTCTAGATCCTCTCCAAGGGGTGCCCAGACCTTTGGATTTGGTGAGACAAAATGGTTTCTTTGAGTCCAGAGAGAGGGATCGGGATTATTAAGTTCTGTTGTTTGGGGGGATGGGGGAATGGAAGGGTGGAGTTAAACATTATGTGTGTGACGCCATCTGTTAAATTGTATGAGAGGGAACATCTGATTACCTGAGACACTTTTCTTTGTGTCCTTAAGGTGTTCATGTGCCCCTAGGAAAGCCTGATGTATCAGGCTATGCTATAAGCTTCCTGAGGTCTTTGATGATACAAAGAACACCAAAGAACACAGGGGCTTCTAGGTAGTGCCATAGTGCACAGAACGCCAGATTTGGAGTCATGAAGACTCATCTCCCTGAGTTCAAATCTGGCTTCAGATATTTAACCAGCTGTGTGGCCCTGCTGAAGTCACTTAACCCTATTTGCCTCAGTTTCCTCATCTGTCAAATGAGCTGAAGAAGGAAATGGCAAATCTCTCCAGTATCTCTACCAAGAAAAGCCCAAATGGGATTACAAAGAGTCAGAAAAAACTGAAAGATGACTAAACAATAACAAATATCAAAGGGCAGGGCAAAGATAATTCTTTGTTACAAGGATGGGATTAGCAAAAGCTGGAGGATCCTTGCTTGACTTTTCTTCATCCTCTGGTAGATTCAAGCTGAGAACTTCTTAATCTCATGTACTAAATATTTATCAAAGGTGGATTCTGAGTGCATGTTCCTACAGACCAGAAGTGGTCATTTCATCATAGGTTGCTCCACTTCTCAGGGAGCCCATGTGCACATGGACATATACAAGGATTCCTTAGAGTAGAGCATGACTTTCCTGTCCTGTATTCTCTCCTGAGGATATTCTCATTGATCCTTTCCGAGTAATCTCTAACATAAATTCATGTGGTTCCCAGGGATGTTATTGAAATAACTGTGTTCCACAGTGACCTCTGATCTAAATCTTTGTGGTTCCCAGGGAGGGGGAGATAACTGTGTTCATTCAAGCACCCTTGAAGCTCAGGAGAGTTGAGGTTTTATCTCCATAGTTCTGGAAGGCTCCAGGGTCCCAGAAGTTCCTATGTTTTTCATTCATTTACATATATTTGAATCTTATATTATGTTTAATCCTAAGGGGCAGCTAAACACCTATCTGCCTCAGTTTTCCCATTTGAAAAATAGGAATTTTTCCTTCCAGGGATGATGTAAGGATCAAATGAGATATTGTAAAGTGCACTGGCCTGGCATCTAGTAGGGGGTTCATAAATGCTCATGCCTTCCCATTCCTATCTATATAATAGAAATTCTTTTTCTGTTGTTCTTTCCTTATATCTTTCTTTGACTAGGAAACAAACTGGAAAGAAGGTCCAGAAGCTTATTCAAAGTACAGATATTAGTTATATCAATAATAAAACTATCAATAATTAATGGTTGTTGATATGTACAGTAGAAAGAGCACTGAGTTCAAATCTTGACTCTGAGCCATATCATCTGTGTGGACTTAGAGAAATCACTTAGCCTCATGGGGAATAAAGCTTCCTCATATATAAAAGGAGATGATTGTACCTGTGGTCTCTGAGCTCCTCGAAAGTTCTAAGTCTATGGCTCTGGGAGAAAAACAAAAAGTTGGGTGACTTTCCCCCCCTTCAAAATGTGGAGGTCCTCAGGTCCTCAGGAGACAGAATTAAAGAAGGGACTGCCAATGGTGACACTAGAACAGCTGGAATTTGGGGGCTTACTTGGAAGATATCTGGTTCCAAGATGATTGGGTTGAGACTGGTTTGGTCCTTGCCCCTGCCCCTGCCCTGTTCCTCTCTTTTCCCTTCCCTCCCACCCCCACTTTAGTACCTAGCATCACCATCTTCCCTCATTCTCTTGAGGCTGGCTCCTCTCCCTGAAACTGCTCCTCAGGCTCAGCTTACCAGTGGAAGCTAGCATTTGCTTTCTAGAAGCATGATCTCCTTCTACAAAGTGTTGGTCTGGTTGACTCTTGAGGTCTTTTCTATCACAACTACAGGATTCTAAGATCCTATAGATGCCCAAGGTCATTTATCAGAGGAAGCAAGTTTTGCGGATCCAAGGTTCTCCCCGGAGTAATCACTCCTAAGAGATCTTAAATTGGTCACTTCCTTTCTCTGGGCCTCTGTTCCCTCCACTGTAAATGAGGGGTTGCACCAACTGTCCAACTGATATTTTGAACTTTGGATTCTAGGGGAGGAACCTAGACCTAGTCAGGAAATTCTCCTTTAGGTTTTCTGGATCTCTGAATCCTAGGGAATCAGGGAAACATCTGATACAGGGAGGAAGGGGTGAATTCTAGGAGCTTTGCTATTGCCCTGGGATCTGGGTTAATAGCTGGAAGGGGAAAAAAAAGATCATTGGGACAACTTTGAGATGGAGAGAGACACAGAAAAAGATACAGAAAGATAGATGAAGAGAGGGGGATGGAAAGAGAGAGAGATAGAGACAGAGACACAGAAACAGAGGCAGAGAGAAAGAGAGGAGAGAGAGAGAGACAGAGAGAGACAGAGAGAGACAGTCATAGCAGGAGGGAGAGACAGAGACACAGAGATATACACACAGAGCAAGAGAGCGAGAGTGAGAAGGTTAGAGGAAGGAAAAAAAGTCAGTAAAAAGGAGAGAGAAGGAAGGAAAAAGAAGAGTGGAGAAGAAAACAAACAGATGGGAATATAGCAAGATGACCCCTAAGGGTCTCTCTTCAACAGTAAGTCTGGAATTCTAGGCTATAAAAGAACACATGTACTTGGACATTGCTAATAACACAAGTGTTCTTAATCTCACTCTTTAGTTTTGTAAGTAATCTCAAGATCTTGGAAATGAATGACCCTGTCCTCTCCTAGAACTTTGTTTTTTCTGAGGGAAGGGACTATTTCTCCTTAATTAGAGTGCCATTAGATTAGTGAGACTGCCCCTAAGATAGAGCCTGAGTTTTCCCCTCATTTTCCTGGGAGCTTTCTCAGGGCAAGGGTCTCTCTCTAGTCAGACTGGGAATCTCTCATAACAGGGATCGGGGCTCTCCTCACCACACAAAGACTGAATCATTTATTTCCTTTGTTTCTTCTCAAATCAACTAAAAAAAATGCTTAATGCATATTATTGACTGACCTCAGAAGCAGAGAGAAACTGAGAGAGAATTAGAGAAAAAGAAAAGGGAGTAGACAGGCTGAAAGATTTTTGGCTGGGATTCTTGCTGTTCCTTTCCCTGGAAGAAAATTTCTGCTTCTCATATTCCTCCCCAACTCCAACATTGATCCTTAGCCTCCTGAATATGAGAAAGTCCCCTGTTCTTTCCAATCCTTCTTCCCTTCCACTTCCCACCCCAGGCTCCAAAAGAGCTTCTCCCTATTCCTGACCTACTTCACCTAACCCAAGTTTTCCCCTCCCTTACCCCAATTAGGGAATCCCCCTTGTTCTTCATTAAATCTCAGCTCTAAATTTTCCTTTCTCTTTCCATCTCCAAAGTCTCCTGTTCTTAGAACAACTGGAAAGGAGATGAAGAGAGCTTTTGTTAGCTCAGGAAAGAGAAAAAGGAGACTTGGGAGGCTAGGAGTTGGGAGAGAAGGAAGCTCAGAAGAGGAAGAGGAGGAGGAGGAGGAGGAAAGGAGAAAGGAGGAAGAAGAGGAGGAGGAAGAAGAGGAGGAGGAGGAGGCTTGAAAGCAGAGAAAGTGAAAGTTGAAAGGAAATACTGAGCAAGAAAAGAAAGTTTGGGCAGAGGAAAGATAAGGTTTTCTGGAAGAAGATAAGTGGGAAGGGAAGAAGAAAAGGAAGAAAAAAGAGAAAAGTCCCCCAATCCCTCCAGACCATACTGTAAACCTCCCCCTATCCCAGAGAGAAAACATCAGACCACTACAGATGTGTTCGGGTCATTTTCACATGCTTTATTCCAGCAGTCAAAATAATTAAAAACATCTCAAATTATTATACATACACAAAATAGGTACAGAATCCTTTGGTTCCTCACACTCCCTAGGGGGGAAAACTGCCTCTTGGCTAGAAAAATTGTGCTTTGAAACCCAAAGAGAGGAGATGGCAAGACTGGCACGGGAGGGGCAGAAGTAAAGGGATTGGAAAGGCTGGAGGGGAAAGAGAGGGTTTCAGAGCAAGAGGGGAGAGCATTAGGGTAAGAAGAGGGAGGTGAGTGGGAAGCGTGAAAAGCGGGCAGAAGAGCAAGATGGAGAAAGCATGAGGGGAAAAATGTTAAAAGGAAAGTTGAATCCACCTGCTGGTGAAGACAAGATGAAAAGTCAGCTTTGGTGCAGATCTCAAGCCTGCTGTTTTTATTCCCTTTTTAAATAGCACCTTTAGAAAATTCACGAGTCCCCATAAGCCAAGAACAAACAAATAAAAAAAAAAAAGCTTTGAAAAAAAAAAGATCGTAAAACAGAAAGGGAACACTCTTTGGCATGTGGGGGGGAGGTCTCAATTTCTATAGCACCAGTGATCCCCAAATCCCTACCCCCACCCCCATTTTGGAAAACCAGTTGGCTGTCTATTTTTGCCTGGTTTTCCTATCCCCAGCACGTCTAGGAGGAAAGGAAACGCAAACTTAGCACCTTTGATTAAAGTAAGGGGAGCCCCAGAAGGAGGAGGAGCATCCCCTCTCCACCCTTGGTCCCCCATTCCAAGCCCCCACATTGTTGCCCTGGCTGGCATGAAAAAAGACAAGTACGAGGTAGTCTTTCAACAACAGAAATATACATGGAATGAACAATTTCTCAGACCCAGCCCCATTGCCTGTGTGTGAGAGGCAGATTTGGAAGGTGCCTGGAAGGGTTGGGGTGGGGACTCCCAAATCAGCTGCTTCCACTTTACTGTCCCTCCACCCTTACCTCTTTCCAATTCTCCTCTAAACTCGGCAGGGGGGAGAAATCTCATAGGACAATTCCAGGCCCAATAAGGTCCCCTCAAGTGGGGTTCCTCGCACACACTCCCCCTCTCCAAAAGAGAGGTGCAGTACAGAGGCTTGCATTCAGATAGTACGTCTTCTTTTGCAGTGGTATTGAGAAAGGAGACCAGCAGAGAAGCTGAGTCTGGGAACCCCATCTCCCCATCCCCTCCTTGAAGGGGAGGGTTAGGAGAGTAGGAGGCTGGAATGCAGAGAGGGCGGGGTAAGACCGAAGACACCTGGATGTTGGCGAATCTGTTCTTTTGTTGCCAGGAAGACCACGGCTTGCCCCAGCATTTCCTGGGACGTGGGGGAGACTTGCATTGAAGGGAGGCTGTGGGGGAGAAGTCCCCAAAGGGATGTGGTGGAGAAGGGAACAGAATGGCAAAAGCTGGGGCATCTGTAAGCCCAGTGGGCTAAAAAAAAACTGACCCCCACATCGGTCTTCAAGCAAGTGGACCAAGTTTCCTTTTTTTTTTTAAAAAGTTATTTATTTATTCTTTTTTTGTAAATTTAATGCTTTTGATTTAGTTTTGGTTTTTTGGGGTCAGATTTGGTTTGTCAGAGGTGAAAACTAAGTTTTGAGAGATGAACGGAAAGGAAAAAAAAAATTTCCAAAGTCCATGTGAAATTTTCTCCTTTTTTTGACTTTTTTTTTGTTCTGTTGGGTTGTTTTTGTTTTCTTCTGGGATCAGAGGGAAGGAAGACGGGTGGGAGGGAGCCGGTTGGGAATGGGGACAGTTTACAGGAAGCAGACGGGGCTAATGTCGAAGCCAAATTCCTGGTTGGGAGCGCCAACGTCCATGGGGGCCACATCGATGATGGGCAGGCGGGAGGTTTTGGTGGTCTTGTATTCGATGACTGTCTTGCCCCAGTTTCCAGTGTGACTCTTTAGGAAAGGAAGAGGGGCAAAAGGAATTAGCTGTTGTCCTGTGGGAGTGACCCAGTGTGGGAGTAGTAGGATGAGTAAGGGTGGGGAGCATCAGTAAATCTCTTCAAAATCCCAGATCTCAGGGTCCTGCACAAAAAGCCCACTTCTGACCTATTTCTGTGACCTATAAGCTCTGGGCAATTAGAGGCATGGACTATTCATTGTGGGGGAGGAAGGAAGCCAGGATTTACTAGATAGGATTAGCTGGTTTCAAAGCCCAGAAGACCCAGGTTTGGATCCTGCTGCTGATACAGACTACCTGGGCAAGTTACAGCCTCACCATATTCTAGGAGACTCTCTAGGCTGCAGAGACTATGTTGAAAACTGTATTGGTGGAGGGAGACCATTAAATATACCAAGATCATTGAAATTCACAGGTCCAGTCCCCCCACCAATTCGTGTAGTAAAAATTAAGCCCAGACAGATGAAAGCACACAGCCAAGAATACAACTTCTCTTAGTTTGTGATGGCAGTGGAGAGGGAAGGGAGAGGCTCACCGTGCAGCCATCCTCAATGACTCCGTAGGTGAATCGGCTGTTGCCTTCAGCCCGGATCTCGATTTCATTGGAGCCCTGGAGAAGCAGGGCCTTCTTGAGGTTGCCAGTCTGCTGGTCCATATAAGCCACGCTGTTCTTGCAGTGGTAGGTGATGTTCTGGGAGGCCTCAGTGGACATCAGGCGAAGGAAGGTCATCTGGATAGCCACATCAGCAGGGTCGGAGCCCTCTCCACCATACTCGAACTGCAATGGAAGGGAGAAGATGAAGTCCGGCCTCTTTCCCCTGCTCTCTCAGTTCTCCACAGCCTCCCTGCCTCCCCTTATTCAACCCCCTGAATGTGGGATCCCAGAATCCCACACAGAGGTTCTGTGTGAGACCTGTTAGACTATCTAGTGTCTGATTCCTTCACTTAACAGAGGAGGAAATAGGCTCAAAGAGGGGCCCACAGTCCACTGATGATGGCACTTCAACTAGAGCCCAGGCTTCCCTAAGGAGCACTGGTATAGGCCAGTTCTAACCTTTTCTTCCTTTCCCATCTAGTCCATCTTTAACTTGCTGTTTCCTCATCTCCCCCACCTCAGGATTGTCCACTTTCCTTAAGGCCTCATCCCTGTCCTAGGAAGTGTTCCCCTCTGCCCCTAGGCCCTTCCTTCTTGGTCTGGATCAGTCTTCCTTCCTGACCCCTTCCCTCACCTGGAACCCATCGGTCATGCTCTCGCCGAACCAGACGTGCTTCTTCTCCTTGGGGTTCTTGTTAATGTACCAGTTCTTCTGGGCCACACTGGGTTGAGTGGGGTACACACAGGTCTCTCCAGTTTCCATGTTGCAGAAGACCTTGATGGCATCCAGGTTGCAGCCTTGGTTGGGATCAATCCAGTATTCTCCTGAAATAGGACAGAGAAGAACTTGAGAGAGTGAAGGAGGCAGGGCCTGGTCCTGAGTACCCGTGAAAGAGGCAGGGCCCGGTCCCGGGGACCAGTGAAGGAGACAGGGGCCTGGTCCCGGGGACCAGTGAAGGAGCCAGGGCTTGGTCCCAGGGATCAGGCTGAGAATGATTCTGAGGTGGAGAGGAAGGAGAGAAAAGTGCTTGAGCCCTAGTCCCAGCAAAGAGGTGGGAGTGGACAGCAAGGGAAAGGAGTCCTTAGGAAGGTAGACCCAGGAGGAGCTGGAGACCCCCAGAGTGGGCCAGGGGAGATTCTCACCGCTCTTCCAGTCTGAATGGCACATCCTGAGGTCTCTGCAGGTGCGGGCAGGGTTCTTGCGGGTACCCTCGGGACTGCGGATGTTCTCAATCTGCTGAGTCAGGCTCTTGAGGGTGGTGTCTACCTCAAGGTCACGGTCACGTACATTGGCGTCATCAGCTCGGTAATAGCGGCCAGAGTCGTGGGCCTTCTCCTGGGGTGGCTGGGGCAGGAAGCTGAAGTCGAAGCCACCGCTGGGGGGGCCTGGAGGACCAGGGGGGCCAGGAGGTCCAGGGGGACCCTAGGCGGAGAGGAAGAGAAAAGCCCAGGTTGGTGAAGGCCTGACTTCTTGGGCTTGGGGCACCAGATAAGCCCAGAGAAGGGAAGAGAGATAAGCCAAGGAGACAGAGCTACATACAGCAGGACCAGCATCACCAGTACGACCACGGGGACCAGGGGGGCCAATGGGGCCAGGGAGACCATTGAGTCCATCTTTTCCAGCAGCACCAGCAGAGCCAGGGGGACCCTGAAAGAGGACGTGAGAAATAGTGGGTCAGATTGACATTATCCAAGGCTTGGCAACCCAGCTCCTAGCCAGACTTAACCTAACCACAGAACCTCAGGAAAAATAACAAACTCTCTACCAAGATAACATAATCCAAGTCAAATAATCCAACTCTAAGACCAACAACAAACTCAGTTGTGACAACACAATCCCTACTGAGAAATACCAGACAACTGGGTCTGATTTTTTTCTCTCTCCCTCCCTTTCCTCCCTCTCTTTCTCTCTCTCAGTTTTCTCTCTCCACTAGCACACATGCCAAGATGACTCACTGTTCTGTCCTAGCAGGGCCAAGAAGTGGGAAAGAAGGCTGGGGGTGGGGGGCTGAATCCCAAGATCAACTGGTCTGGGAATGAACATGGGCATTTGCTCTGTCCCTTCACACACCCTACTGCTCTCCCATTAGCTCAGAGATCCAAGTCTTCTATAGGAGGAGAACTCCTCCTTCTATATACTCTAAGACCTCAGGGGAAACCCTGAGTGAGACAGGGGCAAGCAGAAAAAAAAGTTACTTACTCGGGGACCAGCAGGACCAGAAGCTCCAGAAGGACCTTGTTCACCAGGAGAACCCTGGAAGGAGACAGAAATGACTCAGAACGCAGTCTGGATTAAGTAGAGATGGGTGAGGGTGGGAGAGGGGGAGTTGGAAACCAAGAGTGACTCAACCCCATTCTCAGATTTAGGAAACTGGAAATCTGGACCAAAGGTCTCTCTAGTCTGAGACTCTCTGAGTGCCCTAATCCTTCTTCATCCATGTTATCTTCCCCCAGCAGAACTCCCTGACTGTCTTGAGTCTTTTTGTATCCCCAGAGCTTAGCACAGTACCTGGCACATAGTAGGTGCTTAATAAATATTTACATATTGATTGAATAACTTCCCCTTCCCTATATTTTTCTAATCTAAAGACAATGCAGCTAATCTCTGTCCACAATACAAACCCAGAAAGGTTAATTATTTGTTCCAGACTGAAACTGAGAAATGTTTCCTTTGATAGAACATATCAAGGGGAGATGGTGGGAGAGGACCACAAAAAGGGAAGGGGACAGAAAAGGAGATACTTACAGGAGGACCAGGGGGACCCTGGAGACCAGAGAAACCTCTGTGACCTTTCATGCCTCTGTCACCCTGTTCGCCAGTCTCACCCTTGTCACCTCGGGGGCCTTGAGGTCCCTAAAAGAGTGGAGAAGTGATATTCAAATAGGTGCAGGACTCTCCAGCACCCAAATGGGCACGAGTCACTGTTTACAATGGCATTAAAGGAGATAAGAATGGAAGACTCACAGCAGGACCACGGGCACCAGTGGGACCAGCGGGACCAGCAGGACCAGAGGGACCCTAAAGGGATGGAGAGAGAAAGAAAGTCATTGAGATGCTTGAATCAGCCTGAGTCAGGTCTTCTAAGTTTGGGGAATTTATTCTCCTCAGGAGCAATGAAGTCCCTTTATATGAGTCACCTATTCTATTCTATTTCCAAAGTTCTAATATGAGCCCTTCTCCTACCTCGATCCCATTTCATCTCCCTCTCTGTTCAGCTCCAGACACTCTCCAACTGACATTTCTCTCAAGTTCCTGATCACTCTCCTTGTCACCCTGTCCACCTCTTCCCAGACATCCCTGGTCATGAGAAAATCTCTTCCCCATAACTCCTGGGCTCTACTAGCAGGGGAAAAGATTTTTAGGGACAAGGCTCAGCTCTGAGCAGAAGGGGAAATGTCCTTCCTCTCCCTCCCTTTGAGTTTCTATTTTATGGGAAATGCAGGGAGCATAAGGCTATGGAGCTTATTATAGGGAGACGACTGTCCCCCAAATCCATCTTCTTTCCCAGAATATCTCCCCCTTGAACTCTCTACCCCACTCCAGTTCAGCTGAGGACAGTCAACTGATGCCCCAATTAGCCCCCAAGAGCTTGCCCTAACTTCAGCAAGTGCTGCTGAAGAGTCACTTACAGTCTCACCACGATCTCCAGCCTTTCCAGCAGGACCCACAGGGCCAGGAGCGCCAGGGGCACCAGGAGCACCAGGGGGGCCGGCAGGACCAGTTTCACCACGATCACCCTAAAGGGGAAGGACAGGAAGGGAGAGAAGAGTCAAGGGCAGGGTCAGAGTTGAGCACTGTACAAGAGAACAGATTTACCGGATGATCTGCTCACCTTAGGGCCTGGAGCTCCATCACGACCTGGGGAACCTTCAGCACCAGGAGAGCCCTGGAAAGGGGGAGAAAAATACCTTCAGCCCAGACCAGAGAGGCAGACAAGCAGGGCTAATGCAGGCCAGCAGCCAGCACTGGGGTGGCTCTAAAGAGCTCTGCTCCTCACCTCACGTCCAGATTCACCAGGTGGTCCAGCTAATCCAGGGGGTCCAGCAGGGCCAGGGGGGCCACGTTCTCCACTTACTCCAGAAGGACCTTGTTTTCCAGGTTCGCCCTAAATACATGAAAGAGCCAGGTTAGAGAAGGGATGAGTAGAAGAGCTCTTCTCCCAGAGATTCTCTCTGTCCTCAGCGTCCCAACCACTTACATTCTTTAAATGTCTCACTGGTCCTCTTCCTGAATCTCTCCTATTCCCACCACTACCTTCCCCCTCCCAGGTCTCTCATGTTATTGAAATTTCCTAGAGAGAAAAGCCAGGGATACTCACAGAGGGACCAGGAAGACCAGGGAAACCTCTTTCTCCTCTCTGTCCAGGCAGACCAACCACACCACGCTGTCCAGCAATACCTTGAGGTCCAGGAGTACCAGGAGCACCCTGAAGGAGATAAAGGAAGGAGTGAAAAGAGGCAGGTGGAGGAAGGAGCAGTAGAGGGAGAGAACTTGATTTAGATTCATTTATAGCCCAGATCTCCTGAATCTTGTTGGGTGGGAATGGGAGTAACGGCAACTTCTGCCCCAGGTCATTGTCCAGCAGAGGAGCATGAGGAGACCTGACCTCTCCAAGCTTACTGACAATAATGTTCTTCTTTGGGATGATAGGTGAGACTGAGGGAAGGCTGAAAAAGGTCCTTGATATTTGGGAGAGGATGGGATAGGGAAAATAATAATAATAACACTAAGCTGATGTTTATATAGTGCAATAATAATGTTAATGAAACACTTTTCAAACATCAACTTGTTTGATTAAAAAGTCATGGATCAAACATCTGCTTAAGAGGGGGAGGAAAGCACTGTATACAGTTCTCTGTGATCGTTTCTCATGAGGATTTAGAAGCAGATACCAACAGGGATCATCAGAAGCCCTTAGTTGACAAGCCCAAGAATAAGGGATGTTGAATCAGAAGAGGTCACTCTATTCCTGGGAGATTTTTAAGAGTTACCAGAAGAATCCAGAGCTTAGAACTTACAGCAGGACCATCAGCACCAGGAGATCCCTTCTCTCCACTTGGGCCAGGGGGACCAGGAGGTCCGACTTCACCAGGACGTCCAATAGGGCCAGTCTCACCACGGGGGCCTTTGCCGCCTTCTTTGCCAGCAGGGCCAGGAGGTCCAGGGGGTCCAGCATTACCCTAAGTGGCAGGAAAATTGTTTAGGAAGAAAAAGGCTGGGGCCATCTTAAACTCCTAGATTGTCTGCTGAGATCTGGCCCACACCTTTACATGACTGACAGTGACTGGGCCACCAAGGGCTAGTGCAAGGAGAACAAAGCTGCATGGCCAAGGCTAGCTGTCCCAGGCTCCTCCCCACTCTCTTGTTCCCATCCTGATTACTGAAATCCACCACTGAATCTTGGCCTTTCCAAATAGTATTGACCAGGACACCCCCTTCACTTCTTCCCATCCCAACCTGGAGAATATGAATTCTTCGAGTGGATACTTACAGAGGGGCCAGGGGGACCAACTCTTCCAGCAGCACCAGGGAAACCAGTAGCACCCTACAAGGTGAAATTAAAAAGAGGCATCAAAGATATTAAGAATAGTCCAGCTAGATGGGGAGGGGAGGGGAAAGAAAGGCAGGGATGGAGGACAGGCACAAGGCAGGCAGCCTCTGTGGATATGTCCCATACTTACTCTCTGCTCTAGGATGGGGGAACCCAAGATATTTAATAATAACACAAACTCTTATTTTAATATCTTTAAAATCTATAAAATATATCCTTCACAAAAATATTGGAATGGAGGTAGAAGAAAAATTCTCCCCATTTTATAGATGAGGTCTCTGAGACTCAGGAAGGTCAAATATAACAACTTCAACTATAATCCAGGTCTCTTCCCCCCAAGTTCAGTGTTCTTTCTTCTATAATATCCTTGGAGGAAAGGTGGGCAATTTTTTTTTGCTGAGGCAATTGGGGTTAAGTGACTTGCCCAGGGTCAGAAGGGGGGCATTTTGCTTAAGACTGAAGGAAGGTCACTTTGCCAACTGTCCTTATTTGTCCCAATTTTCAGAGTTTCTAGGCTTTAGACTAGCTCCAGAGTAAGATTTTTGTGACTGAGAGTGTTCCTGGCAGGGATTGGAGGTGGATCTGAGTGGTGGGCAATACTTACAGGGGGGCCAGCACTGCCACGGGCACCTTTGGGTCCGGGAGCACCAACATTACCCTGGAAAAGAGGGAAAGGAAGATGCCATAAGTTGCAGAAATAAATGCAGAGAACTCCTGGGAAGGGTAACCAGGTCTCAGGAGATACTCACAGCAGGGCCAGGAGCACCAGTAGGTCCAGCAGGGCCAGGGGGACCAGCATCACCTTTAGCACCAGCATCACCAGGTTCACCTTTAGCACCAGGTTGGCCATCAGCACCCTGGGAGAGGAGGAACAGAGAGAGGTGAATGGGAGAGCAGAGCTCTGGAAACAAGGGGATACAGGAGATGATGGGACTTGAAAGAATAGCAAATCTCTCCTCCAATCAGATTAACATTCAATTATGAGATCCTTAAGACCAGCAACACTCACTCCTACCAACAAGAAACAGAATTCTCTTCATTTCTGATCCCTTTTCATTTTGGGAGGGGGTTCCTATCCTTTGTCCCAGGCTTAAATCCTAAAATATATAGCTTCCACTGGGATAAAAGGGAAGTGAGAAAGGAGCTTGGTACTTACAGGAGGACCAGCAAAGCCAGCAGGACCAGGGGGGCCAGGCTCACCACGTTCTCCCTGAAATAGAAGAATGAAGAGAGAAATAGTCAGAAAGGAAGCCCTGCATGGAGAGGGCCCGAGATAATGGAAGAGGAAGATGAGCAAGATATGTTTCTAAATGGGAATTCAGAGATGCAGAGGGGACAGTGTAGTGAGAAGTGAGAAACTCTTAGAGACGAATCCCTGGAGACACATGAGTAGTGAGGAGGGAGGGAGAGAAAATATAAGGTCCGAGGGATCAGGAATTAGGAATCAATGAGATGTAGAGAATGGAAGGAAGGGAAAGGAATCTCCCAGGTAATAGGGGAAAAGTACTTACAGGGGCACCACGAGCTCCGGTGGGACCAGCAGGGCCACTGGGACCAGATTCACCCTGGAAAGGAAAAGGGAGGTAAGGAACAGGCAGGAACAGGAGAGCAAGGAGGTACTCTCCTTGGATTTATTCTATTAACCATGTGTTGGTATAATCCTATACCCATATGTCCTTCAACAGGACTCCATAAAATGGAAAGCCTATGTCTGGGATCACAGTGGCTTCTGTATTTTCCTGGGCACATGTCTAGTTCTCTCTGCCCACCTACTGGTCAGATCTGACTTCTCTTCTCTCCTGCCCTCTGGCTTTTATAGGATCCTCACTCCCCAGTCTTCCTTCCTCCTGACCAATAACAGCTTAGCTCAGCTTCTTTCCCCCACCTCCACGTCAAAAAATCCCAGTCCCGATTATTAACCATTGCTTTCCCATCTGGTGCCTCATGAACAAAATGCCTTCCCCATCCAGGCTAGCCAGTGTGTTAAAAGCTCTGGAGTCAGGATCAGAAGATGGTCCTTGAGTAGCCTTAGAATAGATGAATTCACCTCTCGAATTTTGCTTTCTTCCTCAGGTAAATGTGGGCCTGAGATGGGATGGGATGGACCATCTTTTACAATTCAAAAATCCAATGATTTCTGCACTCCCTGAGCCCCCACACAAGAGGCAAATTCATCTTTATATCATACTATGAGGCACCATTATACAGTGAAAAGAGAACTGACATTGGATCCAGGAGATAGGGTTTTAAGATCCATTTCTAAAACTTACTGGCCATGGGGCCAAATCACTTAAGTACTCAGTGCTCCAGTTAACCTAGCCCTGACCTGCACTGGGAAAGGGAGTTTACTCATTCAGGACTTCCCTGGATCACTGAAATTTCAGATCCCATCCCTATGTTTTCCTATTATGAGGGAGGAGAGCATGATGTGGGGCACAGGAATGCCCCATCAACCAGCCTATTTCAGGGAGAGGCCGGAAAGACCATGGTCATTTTTACCTTGTCACCAGAAGGACCAGCAGGGCCAGGGGGACCAATAGGACCAGTCAGACCACGGACACCATCTTTGCCAGGAGCACCATCAGCACCTTTGGGACCAGCATCACCCTAGAGAAAGAAAACATAAGAGCCTTGTTTCCACCAAATAGGGTAATGGCTCCAAAGTGGTGCCTGGGAACTTTCCCATAGAGGGCATATTCATAGATACTGAAAAGAGAGCTTTTATGATGGACACAAACTAAGCCAGGAGACAAGATACCAGAGACAGACTTCCCATCCACTTTGCCAATCCCCATAAAACAGGAAAAAACAACAGATCATTTTAGGGAAAGGATTTGAGGAAGATTGCCCAAGTAGACTGATTTAATTAAGGAGCCTTCAGGCTCTTCAGTACAGATTAGAGAAAGTATTTTCTTTTTTTCAGCTTCCAACTTTATGAAGTTGAAATTATCATTCTGTTCCAGGGAAAACTCTGGATCTAATTGTTAAAATTTCCAGATAAGGGGGTGCCCCATTATAGGCCACATTTCAGAAGATTTCTCAGCTTCTTATTTGCAGAATAACCTAGGGAGAAGATTTAAGACTCTCCCAACAGTGGGAAAGCAGGAAGACTTGGGGTTCAAGTTCACATAGACTAGCTTTTTAACCCTGGGCAAGATACATCTCCTTAGTGATCCAGGGAGGGAATTCAAGGACTCTGGATAGGGAGAGCAGAATAGAGGTAGGGGATTCAATGGGAAAAAAAATAAGGGAAGGAGTAAGGTTCAGTAAGCCCAGCAAAGTAAGCAGAAGGAAAAGATCAGGCTGGAATCACAATTAATATCCCAAGTCAATAACCCAATGATATATGTCCAGAAGCATATGGAAGGGTCTGATAGGAGAGTAGGGGTGGAGTTGGGCAGAGGATGAACTTACTCTGTCACCCTTGGCACCGGGAAGACCAGCTGCACCACGTTCACCGGGCATTCCCTGCAGACCAGGAGGCCCTTGGCCACCGGGAGCACCAGGAGCACCAGCATCACCCTATGTGCCAACCAAGATGAAAAAGTTAGTTAGACATTGGAGAAATAAAGATACTGCTTATAGCCCCTCCACTGGCCCATGTGACATCAAAGGCAAGACACTGGTTATGATGAACTGAAGGGCAGGAACCCAAGCTTAATGTAGATGCTCTGCTACCACATTCCATCTATTAGACTTGGCTAAAAGGAAGACCCTCCCTAGAGAGCTTCCTACTCATTCACTGATTCCCTCCTTCCCCTCCTGCTGCTCACCTTAGCACCATCATTTCCAGGAGCACCATTGGCACCACGGGGACCCTGAGGGCCAGGAGGACCTTGGACACCGCGTTCTCCGGGGAAACCTCTCTCACCCTAGAAAGGAAAGAACAGGGTAAGTGACAGTGCCTTGGGAAGGGCCACTGAAAAGGATGAAGAACCAGAGAGGGAGGGGTGAGAGAAAGGGTCTACTTACTCTTGCACCAGAGGGGCCGGGGGCACCAGCATCTCCAGGAACACCCTGTGATGGAGGGGGGAGAAAAAAAAAGTCAGAATCAGGGCAAAGGGGTCGGAGGAGGTGAGGCATTTGGTACCCATGGTCAAGTATGAATTCATTCATTCATTTATTTGCTCAATTCTTTCAACAAAAAATTTTAGCTATTCCCTTCATGTCAGCAGACACTGGACTAGACATGGGAGACAGATACAATCTGTCTCTCCCCTTTACTTCAAATTATAAACCTACATTCTGGTTTGCAGCTCATGCCCTATTCCTGGGTTCTGTCTGAATGCTGGATTGGTAATTACTCTTTAATCTCAGTCAACCCAGCAATAGCACATGGCTTCCTTCCCCTGCAGCTCTGTCCCCAGCCCCTTACATCCTGCTTCCTGGATATTCTAGGAGGTGTGACTAGGACCTCCGTCAGACTCAATAATGGAGTAAGGAGTGAAGGCCTGGGGAGGAGGGAGAAGGAGGAGACAAAAAGCTCAAACTCCCAATGTTAGCATGAAAGTCATTGAGTAAGGGAAATGAGAATTCTTATACATCAGCTAAGCCAGCCCCTGTCCCCTCCCAAACTATTCCAGTCAGAAGTCCACTAGCCTTGTGCTGCCATGAGCTCTTAGGGGAGGGGGGGGCTAGACATTCTTAAATCATTCCCCTCCTTTCCTCAGGAAAGCTGCCAGATATTCACTCACCTGTTCACCAGGTTTGCCAGCTTCACCAGGAGGACCAGCGGGGCCAGGGAGACCCTATGGGGAAAGGGCAAGAGAGGAAGAGTTCAGAATTCAGAAAGAACAACATGGAATTTCTCCCACATTCCTCCCCTAATTCCAAAGATCCTTTGCTTCCTCACCTGGAATCCAGGAGAGCCAGCAGGACCCTGTTCACCTCTCTCACCAGCGGGACCCTGTATTCAGAAAAAAAAAAAAAGAGAAAATCAGGGATCAGATGGCAACTTCACCTCACCCACCGTGCAGCCAAGGCAGCCCTCCTCAGGAGGGGATACTCACAGCAGGCCCAGGGGCACCCTGAGCACCAGCTTCTCCATCTTTTCCAGCGGGGCCCTGGAGAGAGAGAGAACAAATTGGGGGATTAGAAGGTCAGTGGTGGAAGTTTAGGATTGGAGACTTTGGGGAGTAAAGGAAAGGGACTGATCTGAAGGAAGCTAGGTTCAACCAAATCTTAGCTCTTCCCCAAACCATAACCAGCAGTTATAGCTGAAGGCTCATAGCCCAGCCCCTGTTGCCATGGCTATTGATGCTAAAGGTTTGTTCTTTCCTAATTGGGGGGAGGGGGAGAAAAGTAGCACTTAAATGAGGGTCACTAAGAAGGGGATTGGGCACTGATGGAGAAAAGGAAATGGAAAAAATACTTACCACAGCACCAGGGGGTCCAGGAACACCTCTCTCTCCAGCCTTGCCAGGTTCTCCCTAGGGAAAGAAAAGCTTGGATTAAGGTCAGGGTAACAGAGGCTCCCCAAGGGGCCCAGAGGAAGGTGACCTCTTCAGGTCACCCTAGATCTGTGACATTTTCCAGACCATCGATGCTGCCTCCCTTTAGCCTTAGGAGATTTTTTTAAATGGCAGTTGATAGCATAGGCAATGACTGAAAATATGACTGAATTGCAATTAAATTATTCCATTTAGTTTCCCATAGAACTCATATGCTTTCCAACAGCTTCTAGCTCTTGTCAGGGAATAATTTAAATGCCTTTGCTCCCCCCTTTTTTAATATTAAGAGTTCTGGGAACAAGCCCCAAGGAAGTGCTTAAAATTGGATGCATCAGCTTTACTATGAAACTCCCTATACCTCCCACTCCACTCTTCCTAAAGGGGCTAATTTCACCATTAACATAACCCTCCCAAACATTCTTCTTAGCCTAAGATTGGAAGAAAACTCAGAAGTTATAGTGCAATGGAAGTCAGAAAATGGGTCTGAATCTCCATTCTCCCATTTACTATCAGGCAAATTTCTTGGCCTCTCTGGGCCTCAGGTTCCTTGTTTGTAAAGGGAAAGGGGATAAACTAGATGACCTTTAAGGTCCATTCCGGCTCTAAATGTATATTCCTATAATCTCTGTCCCTCCTTAAACCCCAGTGTTACAGAGGCAGCTAGGTGATTGAATGAATAAAGTTGGGGGTCCCTGGAGTCAGGAAAACCTGAGTTCAAATGCAGCCTCAGACATTTCCTAGCTGTGAACTGCTTAGCTCAGTGCCTGGCATATAGGAGGTGCTTAATAAATTCCTGCTTGCTTCCTTCCTTCCTTCCCATAGAAGAGTGAGCTGAAGGCCAGAGAATACCACCATCAATTAGTTTTAAGATGACTTATTAAATCTCAGATCTCTCAGAAAGCTTGCCAAAAAGGGGGAGGGGGGCAGAGAGAATTTTCTCCATGTTGTAAACATGAGAAAGGAAACTTAAGGGGCAAAAAGAGGAAGTGACTTTTTTTTAAAAGTGAGTCAAGTACAAGGTGGGAGAGCAAGGCCCAGGTCCCCTTATTCTCATTAAATTCTGGGATCTTGTCATTGTCTCTTTCCCTTTACTTCTTCCCTCTCCTTTTTTTCCTTCTCCACTTTTCTCTCCTTCTCTTCCCATTCTCTCCCTCTTCACCCTTTATTTCTCCTTCTTCCTTTCTCATAAGCACAACTTTCTCCATATTTAGATTCCAGTTCCTTCAACCATGAAACATCCCTTTCTACCCAAATCCTCTAGAATGCAAGTTCCCTGAGGACAGGAACGGGGGGAGAACTTTAGTACATTGCAGAGGGCTTGCTATTCATTCATTCATTCGTCCATTTATCTACCTACCTACCTATTACTTTCTTTCTTTATTATGGCTATGGAGAAATCATTAAAGTCTTATAAAATGTAAGAGCTGAATTGGATCTTAGAGATCAATTAACAGATAAGGAAGCTAAGGACAGAAAGAGAAAGTGACTTGTCCCAATTGGCACTGTTAGTTATTGGCAGAGCTGAGCTAGATTGCAATCTCCCATTTTCAAATACAGGACCTTTTCCCTCAGAGCATGGGTCCTCTCTGTGCCCTGGCCGGACGGTGGGCAGAGAAGGAAGGGTCAGAAGGGGGTATACTTACAGCAGCACCCTTGGGTCCAGGGAATCCCATTACACCAGCTTGACCACGGGCACCAGGGGGGCCTGGAGGTCCGGGACGACCATCTTGGCCAGCAGGGCCCTGAGGATGGACAGCAAAGAAACAGCTGAGGTCAAAGGGCCAGAGGCAAGAATGGGAGAGCTGGTAGGATCAAGGCAGATGAGGGCAATACTTACGGGAGGACCAGTTTTGCCATCAGGACCAGGGCTTCCAGGGCTTCCAGTCAGACCCTAGGGAGAAAAGCAGACAACAGTGAGACAAGAAAGAAAGGATCCCAATTTTCTGCAGATTTCCATTCCATGTTAATCGTATGTGTCTCTTCTGCGGGAGGAAGGTTGACATGAGATGCATGGACAGAAGGAAGGTGACAGGTAAGGAAAAGAAGCAATCACAAGGAAGATTGGCTGTGAGACTGAATGTTAACTTGGGTTCATCCCAAGATGTTCAGCAGAAAGGCACTCCCCAGGATCATGTTTGCCATGCTGTGCAATATTCTCCAGAAAATCCCTCTCCTCGTCACTTTATGACAGTCCATCACACAGAGGGGCTGTCCTGAGTCCTTCACTGACATCTCACCTTGGCACCAGGTAGACCAGCCTCCCCAGGACGACCAGATTCACCAGGAGATCCTTTGGGACCAGCAGGGCCAGGAGCACCACGTTCACCAGGAGCACCCTAGCATGGAAGAGAAAAGAAGTTCTAGAATCAGTGGCTCTTTCATATCTGGGCAGGTGGGGAGTCAGGGCTTCTATCCAACAAGAGAAAGGCTGATTATCTGCAAGGACAAGGGAACATAGTGATTTTTCATGGAAATAAAGAAAGCTGCTGCAAGGAGCCTGAGAGACCTAGGATTCCTTTTATGGTGAGCTGTGTCCCAGGCCTATCCTTCATAGGGAGCCAGTGGGACACATCCTATCCTAAGAAAGGATGCCTTAAGCACTTGATTCAATGTCTTGCATGTAATAAAAGCCACGTATGTGTTGGTCGATTTGATTAAATTTTGATTGGATACAGAAGGGCAAAGAGCCAGAAAACTAATGGCATTCCCTGCCCCCCCCCCCCAACCTGGATATTCTGTGATTGTGTCTGCCAAGAAGAAACAGTTAAAAGGAAATTACCTTAGGACCAGCAACACCATCAGCACCAGGGAAACCACGGCTTCCGGGACCGCCCTATGGGGGAGAGAACATGATGAGCTGGGAGGTGGAAGACAGGGCCACAGAAGGGACAGGTGCCATCCCCATGGTTAAAACGGGGAAGAAAGCAAAAAAAGAAGAATGGAAGCGGCCACTTACTCGTTCGCCAGCTGGGCCAGGCAGACCAGCAGGTCCAGGTTCACCACGGGATCCTCTCTTGCCTTCCTCACCTGCAGGGCCTGGGGGTCCTTGAACACCAACGGGGCCCTAGAGGATGAATGGGAAAGAGGGAAGTTACTTGTGAACATTTAGTTCCAAGCACCAAGTCTGGAGATAGCTACGAAAAAAAATATGTTCTTTTGTTTGACTCCAAGTGCATGTTCTAGGTGTTTTTCATCTTTCCTATCAGAGTGCGAGTTAGAACAAAAATGATATCTGTCTCTGTCTCTCTCTCTGTGTCTCTGTCTCTGTCTCTGCCTCTCTGTTTCTGTCTCTGTCTCTCTCTCTGGCTCTGGCTCTCTGTCTCTGTCTCTGTGTCTGTCTCTGGCTCTGTCTTTGTCTGACTTTCTCTCCTTTTCTTTCCTAGAAGCTACTTGAGGATAGACACTGAGTCACCCCTATTAGGGGGAGGTTTCCTGAGCATTAAGGCCATATCTCTTTATCTTCCTCAAAGTCTAACACATCTCGTTGGACATCTATTGCACCTCTTAGTTCTGAGTGAGAATGTACTCATAGGTACATTGGTATATCTAATAATAACTGATGCTTATAAACTGCTACTGCTTTAAAGTCTGCAGAATGCTCCATTATCCATGATCTCATTCGATCTTCGCTCCAACCTTGGGAGGGAAGTGCTGTAAGTATCATCACCCCCATTTTACAGATGGGAAAACTGAAGCTTAGAGAAATAAAGTGATTTGCTAGAGTTGTATAGTAAGTGAGTGTCAGAGGTGAGAACTGAATTTAGGTCTTCTTGACGTCAGGTCCACGTGTGAGTGTGTGTATATGTGTATGCACTGAAGTATAAGAGAGAAAAATACTTACGGGTTCTCCTTTGGCACCGGGGTCACCTTTGTTACCAGGGGTACCAGGTTCACCCTAAAAGGAAAGAGGAAAAAGAGAAAAGGTTGAACTGAGGATAGAAGGAATTAGGAAGGGAAAGGACAACTAATCTCAAGGTCAAAGCCAAAGTTGATCCCCATCCTTTGGAGATCTGGACCCAGGTACAGCTGGGTTATCAGAAAATAGACTGGTAATCACTTCTAGTGTCAGTTATTAGGAGAAAAGTGGCAGAGGAAAAGTACTGTTACTTACACTGTTACCCTTGGGACCGGGAGCACCACTGGGACCCTGAGGTCCAGAAGGACCACGGGCACCGGGAAAGCCAGGAGCACCAGCAATTCCAGGAGCACCCTATAGAAGATAAAAGACAAAACTCAGTTTCCTGGTATAGAAGGTCACATCCCATCAAAGGACATTGCAGGGCACTACAAGCAGAACAAATGGATTTCAATATACTTACATTGGCACCTTTGGCACCAGGTTGTCCATCAGCACCAGGGTTACCCTAAAGCAAAAAGAGAAGAGAAAGAATGAATGATGGATACAAATTCTGAAGTTGGTCAGAGGTCAAGTTACATAAAAGTAGGAAGCTACTTACAGAGGGGCCGGGGGAACCAGCAGGGCCAGGGGGACCGGGCTCTCCACGGACACCTTGGGGACCTTCAGAGCCACGGGATCCTTGAGGACCAGCTTCACCCTGGACCAGGAAAAGAGCCATGAGTCAAATGTTCAGGGTCAGCCCCCTGCATCTTCATCTTACTTCCCATCACTTCACCCCCTGCTCACTCTTATGGGGAGGAAAGACAAGGGAGGGAAGGGAAAGAACTAGATTTTTAGATGGGAGGAGAGGAGAAAGAATTCTTCTTGCTTCATAGGATTGAGGTTCTGGATCAGAAATCAGAAATCTATGTTCAGGTAAATCCAGGATCAAGGGTCAGTATATAAATGCTTTAGAAACTAATGTCCTAATTTGATTGGGCATCCAACAGAAATCTGAAATTACAGGACAACTCTCCAGGGTTTGTTTAGGCTGGTGATTCCTGAAGGATGGATTTTTTTTTTCTTGTGGTTTTGGCTAACTTCAGAGAGTGGTGAAGTGGGAGGGTCAGAGTGGGGAAGGCTCATTCTCTGTTGGCCCACAAGAAACAGGGCTCTTGGCCAACCTAAGCTCCAAATTACTTGGAGTTTTCAATTTTCAACAGCTCAGCCAGGTTTGGGATGGGAGGGGTCTATCTGTTTAAGGAGCACTGTGAGGAGGAGGAGGTCGAAGAAAGTGGACAGGATGGATGGATTCTCACCTTAGCACCAACAGCACCAGGGAAACCAGGGGGACCAGCAGGACCAGTAGGACCCTGTAAAAGAAGGAGAAACCTTAGTGGAAAGAAAGAAACCCTCAGATCCTCTCAGCCAGAATGAGAAGTTGTCTAAAAAGGCCCAGAGACAAGGAGTCTCAGTGTCTCCCAGATCCTGTCCCAAGTGATCTTCATTTGCCCACGAGAACAGAAGCTGACCCAGGAAATCCCTCTTCTCCCAATCTCTCTGGACCCTCAGTGAATGTTGTTCATACTTACTGGGGGTCCAGCAGCACCTGTTGCACCATCGTTACCACGAGCACCCTGCAAAAAAGGGAAAAGGGAAAACATCAGTTATGCTTACATTTAATGCAAACCAGAAGTCATGGGGGTCCTGAAATGCCCGAGTCATGTGATACTTACAGCTGGGCCAGGGGGTCCAGGGCGGCCTCTCTCACCAGGCAGACCACGAGGGCCCTGAGGAAAACGAAAGCAGAGTGAGATAGAGTGAAGGAGGTACAGTTTTCTTTAATCCCATCACCTCTTCAGACACCTTTAATCATGTATTTTATAAGCACTCAGAATGCTAAAGGTGTCTCTAAGAAGTCTAACAGATTTAGGCTTCTTTTCCCCCCAAGAGACCCCCTCCTGCAGCTCTGCCACCATCATCTTGGGGGCCCTCTGTCTCCCCTGCTATTCCAGTTGCTGGTTGCACCTACCATTTGTCCAGGAGCTCCATTTTCACCAGGGCTGCCAGGCTCACCCTAGGAAGCAGAGATAAGAATGAGGCTTTTTGTCAGAGGAAGAGGAGAGATGAAAGGAAACTGGTGTTTACTACTAAAAGATGATCTCTTACCTTAGGACCAGCAGGACCACTGTCTCCCTTGGCACCATCCAAACCACTGAAACCCTAAAACAACAGAAAAAGAGAGATGCCAAAGTGAGGTGCGAAGGGGAAAAAGGTGGATTCCCACAGCTTCCATTCAGGATAGCCCCCATTTTCTGGGTCCTGGAATGAGAATACTGAGTGAGAATGGAACCTGTTTATGAAATAGTCACTGCACATACCTCTGTCTCTAGACTGAACTGATTGCCAATCATCCCATCCATAAGAGTACCTGATTCTTCCCTTCTCTCATCTATGCTTTTACTGATAGTTCTACTTCATTTAGCAGTGCCTTTCGAGCTTTAAACTACTCAAAGGAAGATATTTTTAATTGCCTAATCAAAATCTCTCTCATCTTCTGAGAACCTTTTAATAAATTCTTCAAACTTTTGGTTCTTTGGTGTCTTTAAAAAGTGTAACTGTGTTATTTTGAAGAGATTGTTTTAGATTGAAATGGGTAAGAGAAGACTTACCCGGTGTCCCTTCATGCCAGGGAGACCAGCAGTTCCGGGCAGACCTCGAGCACCCTGGAGAGAAAGAACAGAAGGATGGTGAGAAATAAAGACAGAAAACAAAAAAAGTTACCTCACTAGGTAAAAAGTGTAGGATCCCTCATGGAGGAGATCTCTTTCTTTTTTACTTTTATTTATTTATTTATTCATTCATTTATTTGCAAATCTCTTTAATAGAGACAGAATTGGCAAAGGTGATTATTATTTTCATACCTTATCCTATTCTAAGATCCAACATCACTTTCTTGAGGTATCAGTTACTAAAATCTAAAAGCTGTGGCAAGTGCATGTAGGACTGATGATGATCAGTACAGGGAGCCTCTAGGATTATATCGACTCAGCTAAGTAACTAATACTAGAAGGCCCTAAAGCCTGAATTCTAGGTTCTTCTATCTCAAGTTCCCTCTCACCTGAGGACCAGGAGGACCACGTTCACCGGGGCGACCAGGTTTGCCAGCTTCACCCTAAAAGGAAGAGAGAAAGTTGTCAAAAAGAGCCTCTGTTAAGGGTCACTGCAGCCAGTCTGCTGCTGTCATGTCCAACTACAGTTCACCAATTAGGAAATGGATGGGGCTAGTCAATTAGGGGAAGTTTGGGATGATCCCAAATTCTCTTGGAGTCATTAAAACCTGAGAGAAGGCTTCAGGAAATTTGATTTCATTTCTAGAGCTCTGATTTAAGAGCAGGAAAAAAAAAAATCCTTAAATGCTTCATTTACTAGAAACATTTGCATCAGTCATTAAACAGTTAATCTCCCAGTTCTCATAGGCTTTGGTACAAATTTGAATTGCTCTGAGGTGGTAAGCCTAGTCAAGTTGTTTTCTCTGGCTTAGTTACAAGCCTCTTGGTATGGTTTAGGGACCTTGTGCAAGGAAGAGAAAGCAGGCTATGCTTGAAATACTGAAGGTGAAAATTCTCCCTTTGGATTAAAGAGAAGTTTCCAAGTAACCCCAAAGGAATTAGACATCAGGAAAAGGTCCATCTTCCATCTTGAATGCCTTTTCCTTTGATGGAGCCCCAATGGAAGATGTAGCATTGGAGTTAAAAGGAATGCAGGCTTCTGTGTGGTGGGCAAGAGAAGGGAGCAAAGGTCGAATGCATCTCAGGAGTTACTTACATCATCTCCATTCTTGCCAGGGGGACCTGCAGGACCTCGGGGACCCATGGGACCCTAGAAGATACACAAAGAAGGTTAAATCCATCCTAGTAAGACTGCAAGCAACATGGAAAAATGGAATAAGACAAAGAAAGGGCTAAGTAGTTTACTTATAAGTAAACATTCCCTTAAGAGGGTAGCTGGGGGCAGCTAGCTCACACAATGGATAGAGTATCAGTCCTAGAATCAGGAGGACCTGAGTTCATATCTGGCATAGACACTAGCTGTGTGGCCCTGGGCAAGTCACTTAACCCCAATTGCCTCAGGGGGGAAAAATGTATCTGAAGGAAAGAGGAAAAAGTTTGCAAGAAGAGACAGTAGGTGGCACAGTAGAGAATCTCTTGGATGTGGAGTGTGGAAGGACTGAGGTTAAACCCTGCCTCAGGCACTTAGTACTGGTAAGATTCTGGAAGGTCTCTTAACTTCTCTCAGCCTCAGTTTCCTCACCCATAACATGGGGATCATTATAGCGTCTACCTCATAGAGCTATTGTGAAGATCAAATGAGATAAAATATGTAAGTGCTTTGCCAACCATAAAGCAGTATATAAATATTAATTATTATTAAGATGAATATATCTTTCATTTTTAAAAAGATGGGATTTTTTTTGGGGGGGGGAAGAGAGATGTTATATGAATGAAACACTCGTTGCATGGTGGATGAATGGCAAGAAGGAGAAGGGCAGGGGAAATGGAGCTGGTAGGACCACTTACTGAAGCTCCAGGCTCGCCGGGTTCACCAGGGGGGCCTTGGAAACCTTGGGGACCCTGGAAGAGGAATGGATTGGGGAAGCATGAGAATGACATGTCATACCCATATAGCCCTCATCTCTGCCCCTCATCTCAGCCCTGTCATCATTACCCTCCCTCATTCACCACCATCATTTAAACTATCCGGTGCTAATTCACATAATTGGTATGATCTTCACTGGGCTAATTAGCACCACCCACTATCCTCCTACTTCCGGCTCCTCCCCTGCCACAAGCAGGCAGCCGAAGGCCCCTTCCCATGTCGGAATATCCCAGAAAGAGAATCCTGAACATCTCTCCCCTATCTTTTCCCAGCTGCATCCCAAAAGAGATTTAAGACTTCGAATTCAGGGCATGGGTGAGAGAATCACAGATACTTACAGGTGAGCCGGGGGGACCTGGGAGACCCCGAGGACCAGAGGGACCCTAAGGAGAGAAAAGTGAAACAATGAAGACAATTCAAAAGGAAAATGCAAGGCGCAGAATGCCTTTTATCTTTCATTTCCCATGGGTTCCCTGTTGCTCTTAACTATCCTTGAAACCCCCAATTTACCTCCTAATAGTAGCAAGCAAGTCTGGAGATGAGTGTCCTGCTGGCCCCTCCTCCCTCCCAAGGTCTCTTATTTGCCTCTTTTTGAATCCCCAGGGCACACAGTAGGTGCTTAATAAATATGTATTGATCCCTTGCTTCCCTGGCCTCCCTTTGCCCTAGGGAACTCACCATGGGTCCAGGCACAGACATGCCGCCACCTGATTTCTCATCATAGCCATAAGACATTTGGGGAGCAAAGTTCTAAGGGGAAAAAAGAAAGAGAAGGGGGAAAGGTCAGGTCACTTGGTAGGAGAGAAAAAAAAAATCCTTCCAAGAGTGACCTGATTGTATACTTACTCCTCCAAGGCCAGGGGGACCAGGGGGGCCGGGGGGGCCGGGGAGACCAGGCTGTCCTGGGATGCCATCTCTTCCAGGTGGGCCTGGGAGTCCCTGCCAGGGAAAGAAAGCAAATGCCAATGTGTGAGCCACAAAGCAGGCCCCATAACCATTCCCATCGTCAAACCTCCAAAGAAGAATTTTAAAAATTTACCCTTTCACCTCGGGGCCCAGTATCTCCTTTGGGACCCTGTGAGGTTGGAAGAAAGAGAAGAAAAAAACAAGAATTAAACAGGTGGATGGGCAAATGAGGAGAATATACACTTGTGAGGCAAAAAGTAAGAAAAATAAAAAAAAAACCAAGAGCTACTCTTTACCTCGACTCCTGTTTCTCCGGGAGAGGATGGTGAAACTATTGGGAGAAAAAGAGAAAAAGTCAGAGGATGACTCCGACAGCAGAGGGGTAGGGGGGAGCAGAACCCTTACCCAAGGCTCTCCCTCAAAAAACGGCCCCAAGTCCTCTAGCGGTCAGACAAGAACAAGGGTGGGCAGTGGGGGAGGAAGTGGGAGGGAGGGAGAGGGAAGAGAGGCAGTCTATTCCATGACACGGGGAGTCGGGAAAGAAACGAGGGGGGAAAGTGGACATCGATGGGTGGGACGGAGTGCCAGGCCTGCCATACCAGCATCGGCACCAAGGCAGGTGGGGCAGCACTCATCGTCCTTGTACTCCACGTTGGGGCAGTTGGAAACGTCTTCACAGATTATTTCATCACACAGGATGCTCCCATTGTCGCAGACGCAGATTTGACAGGTCTCGGGTTTCCACACTGCTCCGTTATGGTACTTTAAGCCATTCTGTACACAGGTGCCTTCTGGAACTGGGACACAGCGTTGGAAGGGGAAGGTCAATGGTGGCGGGGGAAGGGGCAGAAGAAGAAGGGAGTCCCGGCACCTTTCTACCCAGAACTCCCGGGAAGTCCTACAGTCAGCCAGTTTCCCTCCGGCTTCCCCGGAGTCAGGGAAACGGTGGATGTCACTTCCTCCATCCCCAGCAGCTGTTCATCCCCCGCTCCCCCACCCCTAAGATTCATCTGCTTCTCATCAGGGGCTCAGTGACAGCAAAGGCTCAGGGCCAGAGACATTCTAACTTTCCAGTTTAGGAATTTAAACAAAGCTTTAGGCCAATTGTTCCAACCAGCTCCGACCCTAGTTCATTGGGGCGCGGCCAAGTCAAATAAAAGTTGGGGGTGGGAGGGGAGGTGGGGGGGGCGGAGAGAGTGGAACAGAAAAGACCACAAGTGTGGAAGGGGGAGATTGGGGTGTCGGTGGGAAGGAGGAGGAAGAGGGCCAAGGGGAGAGATTCTCCAGGGGGCAGGTGGAGAGGGAAGGAGCGGAGAGAAGATAGCGGGCGGGGAGGAAGAGGAGTGGTCCGGAGGAGGACAAAGAAAGTAGGGAGCAAGGGAGGGTATCACCCCCCCAAACCCATTGTGCTCCTTCCAACCAAAAGACACGCCCTAACATCTATTTTGTTATTCCTCACCTCCTCGATCTTTTCCTCTTATCACCCACAGACACCCCCAAAGCAAGACCCAAGAACCGCGCCCTGCGCTCACTTCCCGCAGTCAGCGCTTTCTGGGACTTTAACTGACTTTGAACCAAACAATAACAAAACCAAAAACTCCGCAAAAAGCCCATTGGAGTCCCTGCCCTCATCCCCCGCGCGTGCAACTCCGTGGTTCACCACGAGGTGGTGCTCAGCGCTAGGGAATGGACACAGGCGGAGAAAAGGGAAGGACGAGGTCCCCGGACCCCCAGCGAGCCTGCCCAAACTCCGCCTTTCCCACCCCACCCCAGCCCGCCTCCGGAAAAGCGGGCGATGCGCTGTGAAGTCCCGCTCGCCTTAGCGCAAGGGGAGGCCCCACTCCCTCAGGGGGCCAGCAGAGGGCGCTGAAATTTCACCCTAGCCCCTCCCCGCTCAAGTTTCTCCTCCTATCCCCCACCTCCCCACCCCTCCTCTTGCAGCAGCCCCCACCCCCTAGCATCCCAAGATCTAAGGGGGAGCTGCGTCTAGCTGCAGAGCCTGCAAAAACGTTTTTCTTATGAATCATCCTTAATTCCTTCCTGATGGCTTTTGCATTTTGGGCTCCAAAATCCTAGTCCACCACCCAGATCCCCAGTCCTTCCACAAGCCCCAACAATACTTCGTCCACCGAGTCTTCTCTCAGCACTCTCACCCAAACTAACTCACTGTTCCTCTTCAACCTGCTCCTCCCTGATGGGGTGTCACCCCTCCCTCAGAAAACCCACACATCCTACTGTTTCAAGCGCTAGTTCCTCTGAGATCTCCCATTTAAATTCCATCTCCTGGAAGTCTATATCCTGGGCAATCCAGGCTCAGCTAGGGGATTCCCAGGAGGAGTGTTAACGGGGCCCTGATAAATGAACTCCTCCACTCATGCATTCCCCCCCCCCCCGAAGTTTGCAACTTACTGTCTTCTTCGTCTTGGCCATGGGTGAGGACGGCAGTAACTGCTAAGAGGAGCAGAAGCCGGGGATCCACAAAGCTGAACATGTCTAGATCCTAGACATGTAGACTCTTTGGGGCTTGGGGTTGGGGGGTTACCGTCCACTCATGCGCGGCCTGAGAATCTTGGGTACCTCCTGCTCAGACCCCAAGGAGAAACTCCCGTCTGCTACAATGCCTGAGTTGGGCCCCTTTTTATACTGTCCTGGGATCCCAGGGAAGGAGGGATCCAGCCCCCACTGAGAGGGGGAACGGGCCACCCGCTGCCCAGCCAATCAGGGCCTCACAGTCCGGCCCCCAATTTGGGAGTTGGAAGGGAGGGGAGGGAGAGGGGGGAGAAGTAGGAGGAGGGAAGAGAAGGGAATCTGTCCTTTTCTTTCCCTGCCCCCCAATCTTTCTGTCGTCTCCGTCTCCCTCATGTTCCCAACTTTGAGATACTGCTTGCTAAAATATGAACTGGTCCCCCATGTAAACTTGGGAGGCAATACAGGGGGAAAAAGTTATTCTTTTGCGGGAAAAAGGGGACCTCTGACAAAGGCAGAATGGATTGGGAGGGGTGAAGAAACGGGAGACCTTGGAGAAGAACTAAGTGGGGATTTAGAAGACTTGAATCAGACGGTCCCTCTCCTATCAAAACAGGTGGAATGCCCCTCTTTAGGGAGTTTCATCTGCAGGAGATTTGGTGACATTTGGGAGAACAGGGAAGGGAGATGTCATCCTAGATGATAAAAACTAAATGTCTGTGATGAATTTGACAAGAGGGTCAAACCCTCTTGTTTGGGAGGAGAAACCTCCCGTTACCATGTTTGGGGCTTGAGAAGGAAATTTGGATAGTTTTTGGCATCTCCATCATCTTAAAGCAGGAAGCACCAGAAAGGATTTGGGGGTACTGAGAGACTGGGGTCGGGTAATTCGACAACTTAGTCTTCCCATTGCCAGGGCCTCTAACTACCTGGAGCGAGGAGGAGGTGGGGAACAGGGACTGGAGAGGAATCATCTTCATTGAATGTGAAGGTGAGGGTGTCTGTGCTTTGGTGGAGGGAACGACTTATTGGGCAACTGGCTACTTATCAGAAAGGAAATTGCTCCCTTTGAGGGAAAGTTTTAACTGCTCAGAAGATAATTTCTGAGTCCTGAATGGGGAGCTCTCCCAAGACAAGGGGGTAACTGATGGCTGCACATTTAGTAAGAAGGGTCTCTCTTTGGGATGTTTCTTGTCCCCATCCTAGGTATTTTATTCTAGGAACTGAGGAATTGTGTGTAAGGTGCAGTGTTGGGAGGATTGACCTGGGTATCTAAGGAAAAGCTTTGGCTAAAATACATAATTTTAAAAGTCTTGTATTATATGCAGGATTTGAGATTGAATTGTTGGGGGGGACTGGCTGACTGATTCTTGTTTAGAGGAAGGGGAGTTCACCATCATTTTCTCTTCCACCCCAAGCACTGGAATTAGGAAGAAATTCTTTGCTTCTCCGGAGCTGTGTAAAGACCCTCAGAGGGAGTGACAAGAGCTGAAAAGTGGGGAGGTGGTTGCTTTGGTATACATTTTGGGGACATTCCTCCAGGGACCATTATGATGCTTTGACCTCTAGAGTTCCCTCAATCCTAGAATTCTTAGAATCTGTAGTGCCCTTGTGTCTCCAGACTTTATTACCCAATTCTTTCAAACCCCAACACCTGTACACACAATACCCCAGTACAACCTATTTCACAGCACCCCAGTCCCCCTCTTTTTGTTTCCGCTTAGTAATCACAGTAGACCCCCCCACACCTGTTTCCCTTAACCCCAATAGCAATGCTCATGATCTCCCCCACTCAAAGTCACTCCCAGGCTGCTAACGTGGAAGGGGGAGCCCCGCCCCCCAAACCCTTCCAAGATTCCAGAGTTCCCCACACCCCCAAGCCCCAGCTGGTTTTGTGCAGCATAAAAAGCCAGAGAAGAGAAAAAAAATACATGGACCAGAACAAGGCAAGTGGAGCCACGTAGGACATGGGCAACGGAACCATAAGGGGAGGAGGGGGGAGCCTTTAGGGGCTATAATTAAAGGAGAAAATATAGAGTTTCCAGCGAGGCAGGCTTGGAGACAGATGGGGGGAGCCTGCTCCAATTACTGCTCCGATGTGGCATCCTCTTGGAGTCATTGTGGCCCTGTGCCCCACCCCACCTCCCAGATGCTTGGAGCTGGCCCTAGAGCATCTGGAGAGCTCTTTGGTCCGGGAAGGGTGGCTCAGGACGAGAGTCTTCTGCCCCTACTCAAAAGGAGATCTCCCTGCACTTCCACTGTATCCCACCCCAAT
Organism: Sarcophilus harrisii; assembly: GCF_902635505.1. NCBI lineage: Eukaryota > Metazoa > Chordata > Mammalia > Dasyuromorphia > Dasyuridae > Sarcophilus > Sarcophilus harrisii. Next base: position 329,720,595 of record NC_045429.1, on the reverse strand, counting down.
GAGTTCTTTGCACTCCAAGGCATGCTATCCCACCCACCAAAAAACACATGAATTCATTACCCTTCTTTAAACTGATTGTCTGAAATAGGTAATGGGTTAGAGTGCCTTGGCGATGCTTGATTCAGGAGTGAGTGTGTGTGTTTGTGTGAGCTCGAGTTCACTTGTACATGAAATTGAAAGACCCTACCCTTCCTTTCTTATCCTCCTTCTTGCCTATAAGGGGGAACTGTGACCCCTGTGAGTCATTATTGAAATCACCCCTTGACTCCACCTCCTGGTCATCTTTGCCCCAACCCATCCCTTTCTCCCCCCATCCCTGAAGACTGTCGTTACACATATACACTGACTGTCATACCGTGGGGCTAGGGTCCATGAGGAGTGTGCCAAAGTCCTCCTAGAGAAAGGATGGAGTGTGTGTGTGTGTGTGTGTGTGTGTGTGTGTGTGTGTGATGACAATCATTCTCATCTTGGTCCAAGCTTCTTCTTTCCATCATCTATGCATCTCAAACAAAATTCCACACACACGTGGCATGAAAAAAGGCAAAGGCCTAGCCTGGGGCCTCCTGCTCTTCCTCCTCTTCTTCTTCCTCCTCCTTTTTGACTTGAAACACTTGGCCAGCAGCCAGCCTGAAGATGTGTCTTTAATTTCTGCAGCATGACAGCAAAGGGAAGAATGCCGTGCAGAGGTCGGCAGAGAACTCCCTCCTTTCCCAACCCCCTTCTCCTCCCCCCCCCCTTAGACCAGCCCCGTTGGCCTGGAGTGAAGGGGGATCGGTGGGGGGAGACGCCACCTCATCTTTAGGAAACTCTGAAGCTCAGGCTTCTTCAGGAATGTAATGCTTTCTCCATGATTGGCATGTGTGTGTTGGGGAGATGGGGGTGGAGAACAGACTGAAATCTCCACCCATTATCCCCCCCCCTTCAAGAAATGGTAAAATCATCATCGTTTTAGAGGAGGGGAAAAAAAAGCACCTCAAGAAGCAAGAAAAACAGAAGGGAAAAGTGCTGAGCTCTGAATTCTCTCTCTTTCCAAGTTTTCCAAAAGATCGCGCCTGCCCGGCTCCCCTCCACACACCCCAGAAGAAAAAGACCTGAAGAGATAGTGCTCTCCCTTTAATCTTTTTCACATCACCCCCTCCCCAGATCTACCCTCTCCCCTCTCCTCTCCCCTTCTTTGGGCTCCCTGATACGAGAAAAGGATTGAGCACATCTGGATAGCAATACCTGAGGCATTGACACAGCTGGTGCGAAGGGGTTGGTAACGCCCTTTCCCCCATACATCTGGAACTCCTCTTTCCTTCCAGCTGCGCATCCTCCCCTCCCCCCATCACTCTTATTTTTGATAGGATTTAGAAGGACCACTTAGAAGCATAGGTGTAGAGTTGAAAGGTAAAATCTTGAAAGCCATTGAAATTCAAGCCTCTCATTTTACAGATGAGAAAACTGAGGTACACAGAAGAGCGATTTGCCCATAGTGACAGAGGCAGCAAGTAACAAAACTGAAATAGGAACTAAGGTCTTTTGACTTTAAATCTGGGACATTTTTCTAGTTCAGCCCCCTCGATTTTTCCGTTTTATTTTATTGTTCAATTAGCAAGCATTATTTTCTTTCCTGTTCTCTTCAATCCAATTTAAAAGAAGAAAAAAAAAACCCTCCAAAAGTGTGTAACAAACATGCCTCGTCAAAGAAAACAAATTCTTACACTGCCCTTAACCAAAAATCTCACTTATTCTGCACTCTGACTCCTTCTCCATGTAAGGTGGGTAGCTTGCATCATCATGGGTGTTCTGGAATCATGAATGCTCACTGTGCTGATTGGAGTTCATAAGTCTCTCAAGGTTGTTTATCTTTATAATATTATTATGGTATAAAATGTTCTGGTTCTGCTCACTTCATCCTGTGTCAATTCCTACAAATCTTCTGTTCTCTGAACTTGTCCCTCTGGCCATTTCCCCTTTATTAACACACTTTAATTTGGCTCAGAGAGCTCAAGTGACTTGTGGAGGATCCAAGGTAATAAATGATTGAACTAGCATTGGAACAGAGATTTTTTGGTTCCAGATTCCTTCCTTTTTTCCTTCCTTCTTCTATTTCTTTCTTTATCCTTTTTTTTTTCTTTGTTGTACCTTTTCTCCATTCTGTTTCTTATTTTTTCTTCTCTTTGCTTTCCTTTTCCTTTCCTTTTTTCTTTCTTCCTTTCCTTCCTTTTCTTCTTCTCTTTCTTCTTTCTTCATCTCTTCCCTCCTTTTATTCCTTATGTTTTCCCTTCCTTTCTTCCTCTATTTCTCCTTTATTTCTCTTCCTTCTTTCCTTTCTACTTTCCTTTCCTTCTTTCTTTTCCCCTTCCTCTTCCCCTCCATTTCTTTCTTCCATTACTTTCCTTTCTCTCTTCCCTTCTTTTTACTTCCCTTTTCTCTTTCTTGCTCTTTTTTCTGCCTCTGAACCTCCATTTCTTTCTTCCTTTATCTTTCTTTTTGCCTTTCTTTCCTTCTTCTCTCCCTTTCCTCCATTTTTCTTTCTTCCTTTCTTCTTTCCTCCCTCCATCTCTTCTTGTCTTCCCTTTTCCTTCTTTTTTTTTCCATTTGGAAAGTGTTCCAAACTGGAAGTGCAGCATCCATTCACAGGCTCAATTCCACTACTTTTAATATGTGGTTTTCTAAGTCAATATTCAATTCTCTGGGATCCTTATGTAAAGTTTAGTAGCCCAGGTCTCTATTCAAATTTGTCCCACTGTTCTAAGGGAAACTGCAAGGCAACCCTCTTTAGTAGAGAGAATTTTCTCTTCTGGAAGTTCTTAATACTAAATTAAAAAAAAATCCAGTCCTTATCCCAGTCCCTCTTTCAAATACAGAGAATCTGCTCATATAGATCATTCTATCCCCTCCCTCAGTGCTGTAATACAGAATGTGCCTCATCATACCTGGAAGGCATTCCCTCCTCACCCCTGCCTCTTAAAATTCCTAGCTTCCTTCAAAACACACTTACAAGAGGTCTTCCTGATTCCCCCAAATGTTGTGCCTCCAATTGAAATGGTTTTGTATCTGTTGTTAGATGCATTTCAAAGATTCTCTAGCTCTGTCTACCACCTCAGATAGAATGTAAGCATTCTTGAGGGCAGAGATGGTTTTGATTTTGTCTTAGTATCCTCAGAGCGTCTCAGTCCCTGGTACGTAGTAGATCGTTTATAAAAGCTTATTAATTAACTCAGTCAGTCAATAAACATTTCTTAAGTTTTTACTATGTACCAGGCAGTGTGCTAAGCTCTGAGGATACAAATATGAAAAAAGACTGTTCCTGATTCACAGAACTTATAAACTAATGGAGGAAGACAACAAATAAAAGAAAGCTGAAAAATGAAGGAAAATTGTGGTACCAGGGAAGGTTTCTGGCTCAGGGACATGGTAGGAGTCAGAGAGGTCCCAAAGTTGTCCAGCCAGGTGAGAAATAGGTGAGAAAGTTCTGAGTTGAGCTCTGTCCTTAAATGAAGGCTTTAAGGTTCATGGCTCCATCTTCCAATGAGAGGGACAGAGGGTGGTTATTGTCCCCATCAAGGCAGTAGATTTCAAGGCTTGATTGTGTGTGTGTGTGTGTGTGTGTGTGTGTGTGTGCACCCCATCTGTCAATCTTAGGAAAGGAAAGTAGGATACAGTGTTGTAAAGGAGATAGTAAAATAGCCCTTGTTTGTGAGTATAGCAAGCCTCCCAGAGACCTTAAGTAGATCACAGGACTATTGAAAGAGAAGAAACATGAGAATAGAGATTAGAGGGGATGTTTCCTTTTCATGGAAGTGTCCAGAACTAAAGGAAGAGGTGTAAACAGAAAATAGAATCATAAGGATCCCAGAGAGTCACATATTGGCAGCTAAATGATGCAGTAGATAGAACACCAGACCTGGAGTCAGAAATATCAGAAAGATCTGAGTTCAAAATTGGCTTCAGATACTAGTTATGTGACTTAACACAGTTAAGTCACTTAACTGTTTGCCTCGGTTTCTTCATCTGTAAAACAAACTAAAGAAGGAAATGATAAACTACTCAATTATCTTTGCTGGGAAAACCACAAATAGGGTCATGAAAAGTCAGGCATGACTGAAAAATGATCAAGCATCAACATCTGAAATTAAAAGGGACCTCATATCCTATCTAATCCAGTCTTCTCATTTGATAGCTGAGAACCAGGTAAATTGATTTACTTGCCAAAGGTCATACAGCTAAGAAGTGGCAAGATCAGGATTTGAACCCAGGTTACCCGATTCCAAATCTAGCAAATAGTCTTTCCATTGCAGCACACTGTCTCTTTCAAAAGAGAAAGTTCCTTGAGATGGAGAGGTTCTCCCTTCTTCATGTTAAGTAACTTGTGTGAAATGAATGAAACAGGGCTGACTCAGAGGAAGGCTAAGGTGGCAGGACACATTTTAGAAAGGAGGTGTTGGGGGAAGCCAGTGTTTCACTTTGACCTTTCTCTTGAACTCATTCAGTCACAGAATTTGTCAGGTACCTACTATGTGCCAGGATATGCTAAACTCTGGCTGGGTATACAAAGAAAGGCAAAAATAGTCTGTTATACTCTAATGGGGAAAGAAAGGGACTGGACCTGTATCTGTACTGGTTTAGGGAATTCCTGGGTAAGAGAGAACTCTATATACTTCTGCAATTTATAGTCTTTGACCATAGAAAACTATTTAATACATTATGAAGTCAAGTGACAACGACATTATGTATCAGAAGCGGGATTTGAACTCTGGTTTTCCTCATTTCTACATGAGCTCTCTATCCAGCATACCACACTGGCTCTCCAAATAAGGGAGCCAACTTATAAGTACCTAGAAATGCCAAAAGCAGGAAGGAAGGGTATTCCAAATATGGGGCAAAAGCAGTGAAAGGGAAGAGTTGGGAGCTGGAAATCAATAAGGCCAGCATATTTCTGCATTATAGAATGGATGGAGGGCATGGATAAAGTGTAAGAAGACTGGAAAGGTAGGAAAAGTCCAGATTGCAAAAAGCTTTAAATGTTTAAAAAAAGAACTTTATTAACCTGGAGATAATAGGAATCTATTGAGTAGAGGGTAATATCAGCATATTTATCCTTTAAGAAAATCAATTCAGCTACTGAATAGAGAATACATTGAAGTGAGAAGAGACTGGAAGTGGAGAGATCAATTAGAACACTACTGCCATTAATTCAAGTGAGAGATGATGAGGGGCTGAACTAGGGTAGTAGCTGTCTGAGTAAAGTGAAGAGTTTATTTGCAAAAACAATAGCATCAAAGCAGAAATGAGAAGATTGACAAGAGAATGAACACATGGAGTGAATTGGAAGGATTATAGGAGTCAAGATTGACTTTGAGGTTGTGTGCCTTGGTGATGGAATAAGGATTGATCCCTTAAACAAGAATAGAGAAGTTCAGAGAAGGGGAAAGAGAAGATAATGACTTCTATATTGGACATATTGAGTTTGAGATTCCAAGTGGACAAGATATCCACAAGGCGTTTGGTGAAAAAAAGAATATTCAAAGGACATGAGAGCTGTGTTTAAGTATTTGAAGGGCTATCATGTGCAGAAGGGAGTGAATTCATTCTGTAGGGCCCCAGAGAACAGGACCAGGAATAATGAGTGGAAGCTACAGAAAGGGAAATTTATGCTCCTTTTCTGAAAAACTTTCCAACAATTAGAGCTACTGCAAAGTGGAATGAATGGTCTGGAGAGGTTTTTCCTCTTTGGAGGTCTTCAAGCAGAAACTAGATTACCACTTGTATATCTTTATTATATTAATTCCATATCCTATTCTATCATGTTATATTGTATCACATTGTGTTGTGTCATACCACATCATATCATATTATTACATAATATATTATAGTGGGGGTTTCTTCCCCAAATGGGGCAACTAGGTGGTAAGTAGATGAAAAATGATTGAGCAACAACATCTGAAAGTAAAAGGGACTAAGGTCTAATTCCTCTGTTTTTGCATTCCAAGAAAATGAAACATAACTTACCAGGATTCCTCTGTGTCCTGGATCTGTATTTTCTCTTCCTGACTTTTCTTCCTGAATTCAAATTTGTCCTCAAGACTTACTAGCTGTGAGACACTGGACAAATCACTTAACCTGTTTTGCCTCAGTTTTTTCATCTGTCAAATGAGCTGGAGAAGGAAATGACAAATCACTCTAATATCTTTTCCAAGAAAACCCCAAATAGGGTCACAAAGAGTTGGATGTGACATAAATAAGTATGTATACACATACATACATACGTATATGTATATACATACCTACATAGGTATGTATGTGTGTATGTGTGTGAGTCCTTCTCATATGGGTTTGCCTAGATAGCTGTCAAGGTTCCCTCCAAATCTTTTTTCTATGCTTCTGGGTTGTGAGATGGAGCTCACAAGAGAGACCAGGGCTTTATAGATCTCAGGATCATTGACACAGAGATGATAATTAGACTCATGGAAGTGCTAGTAAAATAGCATGGAGCAAGGCTTCTCCTTGCTCCAAGCAGTCCAAGCATATTATGTTTATGTAATATTTGTTTCTATTTATTTTAATATTTAGTGTAATTTATATTTAATAGTGTCTATTTAAATTAATATTTAATATAAATTATATTTATTTAACATGTATTGATAACTATACATCAACATAATTTGTAATCTTGTATATTTTGTTTTACTCTTTTAAAAGAATTCTTATTATTATTATTTAGAAAAGAGGTCTATAGGCTTTATCAGACTGAGAAAGAACTCTATGAAACCCACAACATTATGAACTCTTGGCTTAGAGGGAAAAGAGACGTGGGTCTAGGATAGAACCTTGGGAAGGGACCAGGCTTCTGGGCCATGAGCAATAGTTAGTATGAGGGACAAATAAAGGAAGCTGAGAAGTAGCAGTCAGACAAATAGGAGAGTTCTCCTCTTTGTGTTTTTCTTTCCTCAGCTATAAAATGAGATGATCTCTGATTTCCTCTCTGGGCTATTGTGGATTAAATAAGAGAATGGCTGGTAAAGTTCTTTGTAAATAGTAGAACACTACCCACAGGTAAAAGATTATTATTTCTTCCTCTTTTTTCCTCTTTCTCTCTCTCTCTCCTGGCCTCTCCTTCTGGTTTTTATCCTCTTTCTGATTTGTTTTTCTCATGGGTTTCTGCCTTGCCCATTTCTTAATCTTTTTGTCTCTCTTTCCCTTGCCCTCTGCCTCAGTCATCTCCCCATCTCTTTCCTCTTTTCTCTCTTCTCCTCTTTGCTCCATGTACTTTCTTCTCGGGTTTTCTCAGACTTTTTGTACCTACATTTTTTTCTTTCTTGAATTTTGTCTCCCTACATCTCCTTCCTGTCTCATTTTCCTTCCACTTTATCAACCTCCCTCTCTTTCCACCCTTTTCCAAGAGGCCCCTTCTCCAGAAACCTAACCCAGCCCTCTTTTCTCCAGCAAGAGAGGCTGTGGTAGCCACCTCATCACTTTGGATCGGGAGGAGAGAGGGATATTTGAGTGGCAGCCAAAAGCATCTAGTTAAAATAAAAGCATCAATGAATTCTTTGGGCCTTGGCTAACTAAGACATAGGAGAAGTCTCTAAGGAAAGAGATCAAGGGAACCCCAAGTTGAGATCATCCCATCACTCCAAGTAGAATATGTCTCCATGTCTTGTTCATGCCTTCTGGCACTACCCTATACCCAGATTTTGCCTGACCAGCTTGCCAGCATTGGTTCTTTGGATTCCTGAGTTATATCTCTCAGCCTACTCACTTGTCTGTTATCACATTTCCTCTAATTCCTGAGCTGAGTACTTCCTATGCCTCTGAGCCCTGAATTGGGCAATAAGAGGAGACCCAGAGAAAGAAGGATTCACAAAACCTATCATCCAGGAGCTCCCATTTTTTAAATGTTAATAACAAATTTTTAATTTTTCTTTTAAAAATAATAACAGCTTGTTATTTTTCAAAATACATTCAAAGATAGTTTTCAACATTCACCCTTGAAAAACCCTATATTCCAAATTTTTCTCCCTCCTTCTCCATCATCCCCCTCCCCTAGACAGCAAACAATACAATATAATTTAAACATGTACAATTCTTCTAAACATATTTCAACATTTATCATGCTGCACAAGAAAAATCAGATTGAAAGGGAAAAATGAGAAAGAAAAAAGCAAACAAGCAAATAACAACAATAACAAAGTGAAAATACCATATTGTGATCCACATTCAGGCCCCATAGTCTTCCCTATGCAGATGGCTCTCTCCATCACAAGTCTATTGGAACTGGAATCACCTCACTGTTGAAAAGAGCTAAGTCCATCACAGTTGAAAATCACATAAGTTTGTTGTTGTGTACAATGTTCTCTTGGTTCAATTCATTTCATTTAGCATCAGTTCATGTAAAGTCTCTCCAGGCCTTTCCAAAATCATCCCGCTGATCATTTCTTATAGAACAATAATATTCTATTACATTCATATACCATAACTTATTCAACCATTTTCCAATTGATGAGCACCCACTCGGAGCTCCCTATTTGTTGGGAAAGATGCAAACCCTACTTTCAAGGAGCTCTTAATCTGATAGGACAGACCTAGTCCCCGCTGTCAGAGTTCCAGGTATGATGAAGGAGACACAGGTCCTACCTTTAAGAAGCCTGTGATCTAAAAAGGGAGGAAAATATAGATCGAGGATACAGAGGAATCCTGGTAAGTTATGTTTCATTTTCTTGGAATGCAAAAACAGAGGAATTAGATCTTAGCAGCAGCTGAAGGAGCTAAGGTTAACAACTAGTTCTCTGTGAGAGAAGTTTATGGACTAGTGGAATCACATAGAGAGGGAATATAATCAAGAAAAAACTACTCTAAAGAAGGGCAACTATAGGACACAGTAGATAGCTCTCTCTGGGGTTGAAGTCAAGAGACCTGAATTCAAAGTGAGCTTCAGACACTTATTAGCTGTATGACCATGGGCAAGTCACTTAATCTTTATAAAACAGGGATAAATAATAGCAACTCCTTACCAGGGTGGTGTGAGGATTAAGTCAGATCATTGTAAAGTGCTTTGCACATCTGGCATAAATTGAATGCTTATTATTATTATCATCTGAAAGCTAAGCTACCTGGAGTCAGGATGAAGGACAATAGGACTTTAGGATCAATTGACTTTCTTTTTCATTTTATAGTCTAATGTTTGAAGGATCATTAAATCATAGAATGTTAAAGCAGAAAATAAGTTGGTCAACTGACTAGTCATTTGTTAAGCACTTCCTAGGTACATGACCTTGTACTCTGGTGAAGTGAATGGGGAAGGAGAAACAACTATGAAAGAAAGTACAATTCCTGCCCTCAAAGAGCTTATGATCATAGGGAGGTATAATTACAAATTAGTATGTAATTAAATGATTTTTTTTATAACTAGACTTGTGATTTTGTTGATACAAGGAACTCCAAGAAAATTCCCTATACCAAAGCAGATCAGAAACTTCTCTGCAGCTGAATCTTAGATTGAGGGGTTAACCCATGGACCATGTATGTAGATAGTTTCAGAAGACCTGTAAACATGGATGGGAAAAATTATATATTTATTTTTACTGCGCTATAACTGAAATTTGCAGGCAGCTACATGGAGCAGTAGATAGAACACTTTCTTGGAATCAGGACGACTAGTCCTCCTGAGTTCAAATCTGAACTCAAAGATTTACTCTGTGTAACCCTGAGCAAGTCACTTAATCCCATTTGCTTCAATTTTCTAATGTGTTTTTTTTTGTTTTTTATCAACTTAATTTGATGTTTAGGTTATTCATGTATATTTACATGAATTTTTTTTACATATTTTTTACATATTTCCATGAGTCATGTTGGGAAAGAAAAATCAGAACAAAAGGGAAAAGCCCCAAGGGGAAAAAAAAAACAGAAAAAAAGTTTAAATAATAGGCTTCAATCTGTATTCAGTCTCCATGGTTCTTTTTCTGGATATGGAGTGCATGTAGCATAAAATTCAAAGTCATATACCATAACTTATTCAGCCATTCCCCAACTGATAGGCATCCACTATTTTCCAATTCTTTGCCACCACAAAAAGAGCTGCTACAAATATTTTTGCACAGGTTGGTCTTTTCCCCTTTTTTATGATTTTTTTGAGATACAAACCCAGTAGTGTCAGTTGCCTCATTTGTAAAATGAACTGGAAAATGAAATGGCAAACTTCCAAAAGATACTTGGTTATCTTAACCAAGAAAAGAGTCAGACACCACTACAATTTTTAAACAATGACAATTAAAATTTAGTATTTCCTTCAATTATTTAAAAATGTCATTCTGAGACGGAATCCATGGATTTCATCAGATTATCAAAGGAGTCCACAACACAAAAAAAAGGTTAAAAACTTCTGTTTTAGGAGAGTGATCTGGTTGTCTAGAATGACAGGGAAAGATAATGCGGAATGTTGGAGGGGATAGGAAAATTGGGATACTGATACATTGTTGGTGGAATTGTGAATATATCCAGCCATTCTGGAGAGTGATTTGGAATCATGCTCAAAAAGTTACCAGACTGTGCATACCCTTTGATCCAGCAAAGAGATCTTAAAGAAGGGAAAGGGACCTGTATGTGCAAGAATGTTCGTGGCAGCCCTCTTTGTAGTGGCCAGAAACTGGAAACTGAATGGATGCCCATCAATTGGAAAATGACTGAATAAATTGTGGTATATAAATATTATGGCATATTATTGTTCTGTAAGAAATGACCAGCAGGATGATGTCAGAGAGGCCTGGTGAGACTTACATGAACTGATGCTGAGTGAAATGAGCAGGACCAGGAGATCATTATACATTTCAACAACAATACTATGTGATGATCAATTCTGATGGATGTGGCTCTCTTCAACAATAAAGTGAATCAAATAGCTCCAATAGTGCAGTAATGAATTGAACCAGCTACACCCAGCGAAAGAACTCTGGGAGATGACTATGAACCACTACATAGAATTCCCAATCCCTATATTTTTGTCCGCCTGCAATTTTTATTTCCTTCACAGGCTAATTGTACACTATTTCAAAGTCCGATTCTTCTTGTGCAGCAAAATAACTGCATGGATATATATACATATATTGTATTTAACATATATTTTAATATGTTTAACATGTATTGTTTTACCAGCTATCTGAGGGAGGGGATGGGGGAAGGAGGGGAAAAATTGGAACAAAAGCTTTTGCAATTGTCAATACTGAAAAATTACCCATGCATATATCTTGTAAATAAAAAAAGCTATAATTAAAAAAAAAGAAAAATAAAGAAGAGTGATCTGGGCCAATGAGAAATTAAGTGACTTGTTCAGGGTCCCACAGCCAATATGTATTGGAAATAGAATTTGAACCAAGATCTTCATGATTCTAAATTTCTCTTTTTCCACTACTCAATAGTCTCTCTATTAGGAAAAAATCAGATAGAGGAACTGGGGAAATTAAAGAAGATAGAGATTGAAGAAAAGCTTCATGTAGCTTGAACCAGAAAGGAAAATATTTTAATATTTTATTAAATATTATTAAATCTTCAGCTCAATAAATATTAAACAAAAATTAAATATTATTTTAAATTAAATATTTTAATAATCAAGAAACTAATAATAGGTGATCTTTACAGAACACTTTCTTTATGTGCCTAATCTTATCACCTTTCCCCTTGAAGAAATACTGCAGGTGTTATTATTCCCATTTTACAGATATAGAAACTGAGATTAATTGCAATCAAGCAGCCTGGCCATGATTATACAATATGTATATAAGCACCAAAGACAGAATTTGAACCCAGGGCTTCCTGATGCCAAGTTCAAAAACTCTCAAGTGCAGGAACATATCATGTACAAAAGGAAATGGGAAGTGAAGAATAATAAGGAATACAGTCTGAGTGTAGGAAAGGAAATCCTGTAAAATAAGGGCAAGGTAGGTAAGCCACCATGGGCTTCTCAAGGGCCTTAAATGTTAAGATAAGGAATTTGCTTTATATATCTCTAAGGCAAAGGGGGACATAAGTCTTGTAAGTAAGAAACTTAGAATCCAGTCAATGTATCTGGAAAGTTATTTTGCAAGTGGGCAGAGAAAGTAAAAGCTCCCTCAAGGCAAGGACTTTTCATTTGGGTCTCTCTGTTCTTGGGTCTCTGTTCTGGTGTTGAGTATAGTGCTTTGCAGTAAATAAATAGGTGCTTGGGGCAGGTAGGTAGCACAGTGGATAGAACACAGCTCAAAGTCGGGAAAATCTGAGTTCAAATGTGGCTTCAGACACTATCACCTTAGGAAAATCACCTAAACCTGTTTGCCTCAGTTTCCTCGTCTATTAAATGAGCTAGAGAAGGAAATTGAAAACTCCTCCAGTGTCTTTGCCAAGTAAACCCCAAACAGGGTCATGAAGAGTGGGACATGACTGAAACTACTGAACAACCACAAAATTAGGTGCTTAATAAATGCTTCTTGGGTTTAAATGAATTGAAACTCTTACCATTATGGTCATGTAGGTGAGTTGTAGTAAGGGTCTGAACCAGGATCTGGGCAATGAGAGATGGGAAGGGACAGATCTGAGAGAATGTGCATTAGTACTTCTCTTCCCCACTTTCTCATCCAACCTTAGTGTCACCGTGTACTCCTCATTCCCTATCACTCTACACTTCACTTACGTTGTGAAATCTTGTTTCTAATCTTCACAACATCTCTCCTAAAAGTCTCCTTCTCACCTCTGACCTAGCCCCCCAAGACAGGCTTTCATCAGCTCACTTTTATAAGCTTTTTTATATAAAGTCTGAGGATGGGTTTCCTTGAGGGGCAGCTGGGGGTGGGAGGCAGAAGGCAGTGGATTGAGAGCACTGAACTTGGAATCAGGAAAACTTCTTGTAGGCAAGTCACTTAATCCTATTGCCTCAGTTTCTTCATCTGTAAAATGATCAGGAGAAGGAAATGTCAAACCATTTCTGTATCTCTACCAAAAAAAAAAAAAAAGAAAATCCCAGCTCCGAATGGGATCACAAAGAGTCATACATGATGTTATCCTGCCTCAAGTCCCTTTTCTACTCCACTCATCTTCAGCTCAGCAGCCAGAACAGTTTTCCTACAACAAAAGTCTGACCACGTCTCTGGCTTCCTTGCTATTTCCCATGTGGGACATATCATCTCTGGAACCCTTTTTTGCACTAGCTGGCCTCTATGACTAGGATGAGTTCTCTTTTTACCTTCCTATTCCTGTCTTCCTTTGAGCCTCAGCTCTAATTTCGTTTTCTGTAAGAGAACTTTCTCGATCCCATTCCATGATTCCCCACCCCACTCCCTTCTAGTGCCTTCCCTCTTTCATTTTCTGTATGTCTTGAATGGGTGTTCAGGGAGACCTCTGCTATGAGGATTTGTCAAACCCTTTACAGGGCTGCTCATCCACCTTTGGTGTCTAGCTGAAGCTAAGCTTTCATTTGGGATTCCAAGAAGTGTGGAATGCAAGGCAGCCACATTTCCAGTAAAACCGATTTGGCAGATGGGCTAAGTTCCAGGGGTCCTCAAACTTTTAAAATAGGGGGCCAGTTCACTGTCCCTCAGACTGTTGGAAGGCCAGACTATAGTAAAAACAAAAAACTTTGTTTTGTGGGCCTTTAAATAAAGAAACTTCATAGCCCTGGGTGAGGGAGATAAATGTCTTCAGTTGCTGCATCTGGCCCGTGGGCCATAGTTTGAGGACCCCTGGTTGGCGGGGAGTGGGGGTTGGGGGGTGGTAACTGAGAGGGGTCTCAAACCCATTAGTGAGTTAGTGGGATGTCTACCCCAAACATGAAGATTGCCCCCTGGATGTATGGGCCGATGAGAGCACTTTGTTCCAACAGCCATGAAGGTGACTGAAGCACTTAGAGCTTGGCTAGACATCCAAGACTCCAACCACATTCATTCACTGCATGGTGGGCCATTCTGGGCCATCTGCCGGCATCCTGACTTTTGTCTTGATTTTAATGACTCAGGAAGGGAGAATGAGGCTGACAACTTCAAGCAGCACTGCTTCACATAAATCCAATTAACATAGAAGTCAAAAGTCAAAAAAATTATTTGTCTCCCTTTAGATTGTGAGTTTTTTGGAAGCAGACTGTCTTTTACCTTTCTTTGTATCCTTGACACTTAATACAATGCCTGGCACATAGTAAGTGCATAATAAAGCCTGGCAGCTAGAGGTTAAATTGAATAAACTTGGAATCAGGAAGTACCTCTGTCTACCTCACTTTCTTTATCTGTAAAACAGGTATAATAATAGCACCAACTTCCTAGGATCATTGTGTTGATCAAATGAGATTAAATTCATAAAGTTCTTTGAAAACTTCAAAGTGTTAAATGCTAACTAGTATTATTATTAATAAGAACTTGACTGACCTATATATTTATTCTGATATTTATCAGTAAATAAATATCAATGATATTATTGGTGAAGACAGTCCCTCTATTGATAAGAATCAGAACTCTTCTGCTTGCTTAGTAAATAATCTTTTTCTTTGGGTTTCTTTGGGCAAAAGTTTCACCATATTTTGAAATATCTGATGTTGAACCTCACTGAAGTTAGCTGACTTGGTCTTCAGTTGACTGGTACAATCTCATAACAGGTCTGTACTTGAAGTCTTCCAGCTTAGAAGGTTTTGCCTGAGCTTGTACTTTCCTGACATGACTACTGAGAACTCAGGGTCACTTCCATGCTATAATGAAGCCTCAGAGAAGGACTTGTGTGTTGGAGATTACGGGAGTTAGAATTGTAACTAGAAGGACGGTTGGGATGGAGAGGGGAGGCAGGGTTAGAGTCTAAAAGGACTCCAAGATTTTGGATGGGATGATGGTGTCAAGAGAGAAACTGGGATGAGGGGCATGTTGAGGGAAGAATGCAACAAATTCATGTTGAATTTGAGATGTTGGTGGGACAAGTGGGTCCAGATGTCCAAAAACAGTCCAAAATTTAGGACTGATGCTGGCTATATGAGATAGAACTGAATCATCTACAAAAAGGTGACACCAGTTTTTGATATTAATCTTTGTGCCTCCAGTGCCTGGAACAGTGTGGTTCACATGTGGTTACTGTTTGTTGTTTTTTGTCCTTCTTTCTAGGGAAAAAAACCATGACATCAGGGAGGTGATGGCATGAAACACACACAAGTGAACTAAATTTGAGAGAGGTAGTCACCAATCTTTCTCTTTGTTTCTTCCTTCCTTCCTTTTCTTCCTTCCCTCCTTCCTTCTTCCTTTTCTTCCTTCCCTCCTTCCTTCCTTCTCTCTTTCCCTCCTTTCTTTCTTCTCTCCCTCCTTATCTCCTTTCCTCCTTCCCTCTTTCCCTCCTTCTCTCCCTCCCTCCCTCCCTTATTCTCTTCCTTCCTTCTTCCTTCCTTCCTTCCTTCCTTCCTTTCTTTCTTTCTTTCTTTCTTTCTCTCTCTCTTTCCTTCCTTCCTTTTTTCTTTTTCTATTTCTTCCTTCCTTTTTCTTTTTGTATTTCTTTCTTCTTTTTTCTTTTTATATTTCTCTCTTTCTTTTCTTTTCTTCTCTTTTTCTTACTTTCTAGAGCCATCTGGATCCAATGGATCTAATGGCCAAAGGATGGCTGGAGATGGTCCTGGATGAAGTAGAAGACCCTGGCCTTTTAAAGCTAAGGTCTTTCCTAGATCTCGGTTTGACACAATAGATGTTTAATAAATGTTAGTTGAATTGATTTAATACTGTGAATGTTTGGAGAGAGTTTAGAAGTAAAAGAGGCCCCTGAATAGAGCCTTAAGGGACTCTCACGTTAAGATATGGAAATAAAACGAAAAGCAAAGAGTGAAGAAGACCAGGAAGGTATCATGAGAGAGGTAAGTGAACTGAAAGATCACAACGCAATAGAGTTCCACAAGCATTTTTTAAAATGTTTACTATGTGCCAAATGCTGCTATGCTGCTTGGTGGTAGGAATACAAATACTAATCAAAACAGATGCTACTCTCTTTTATTTATTTATTTATTTATTTTTATTTAATAGCCTTTTATTTACAGGTTATATGTATGGGTAACTTTACAGCATTAACAACTGCCAAACCTCTTGTTCCAATTTTTCACCTTTTACCCATTTAATAGCCTTTTATTTACAGGTTATATGTATGGGTAACTTTACAGCATTAACAACTGCCAAACCTCTTGTTCCAATTTTTCACCTTTTACCCCCCCCACCCCCTCCCCCAGATGGCAGGATGACCAGTAGATAAAACAGATGCTACTCTCAACGAACTTGTATTTTCTTCCTCCCTCCCTCCCCCCTTCTTGTTTCCCTCCCTCCTTTCCTTCCTTCCTTCCTTCCTTCCTTCCTTCGTTCCTTCCTTCCTTCGTTCCTTCCTTCCTTCGTTCCTTCCTTCGTTCCTTCCTTCCTTCCTTCCTTCCTTCTTTCCGTCCTTCCTTCCTTCCTTCCTTCCTTCCTTCCTTCTTTCCTTTCCTTCCTGCTTTCCTTTCTATTTTTATATTTATTTATTTATTTTTAAATCACATTGCTTTATGAGTCATGTTGGGAGAGAAAAATCAGAACAAAAAGGAAAACCACTATCCCATGCTAAAGAAAGATGGCACCACTGAAACCCAAAATACCTGGGACCTGTGCTGAGGTTCAGCAGGAAATGTTGGATTATTTCTTTGAATCTCAGTGTCCTCATTGATTCTGGGAGTTGGTCTAGTCCCAGATAACAACAACAACAACAACAGTAAACAACCACGATAGATTCATCAGATAGCAGGAAAAGTCCTGGACCAGGCTCTGTCAATGATTGGTCTCCAGAAAATGGACAAGTTACAATTTCCTTCTCCTCTGGATAAGGAGGAAGGTGATCCTTGACCCTGACAACACCCCAGCCACTAAGTCATCCCAAAAAGGCCTCACATGTCAGAGTTGAAAGGGCCCCAGTTTGTCTCCTAATTCAAGCTCTTCACTTTACAAATGTGGACACTGAGGCTTACTTAAGGTCACCCTGCCCAGTTACTAACAGATAGGGGCCCAGAAACCCCACTCAGGTCAGTTTCTAGCATGTAATCCTTGCTTCCTTTCATCTCTGATCTCTAGTTCTTAGGACCTTGTAAATCTGGGAGATGGGGAACCAGGTCACAGAAGCCATGACTGAGTTAATCTCTTAATAGCCTAAGGAAAGAGAAAAGGGCACGGGAAAAAGCTATGGGGGACAAAGTCTGTCCCAGGCAGACTCTGAGCTGGGTTCTCAGTCTCGGAGAAGGGAACCTGATTGACTTCAGATGTGGCTGGGAGCTGAGATGAGTGTAATAGGAGCACACGGGGTGTGAGGAGCCCCACCTTTAAACTCCAACCAGGCACTGAAATCCCCCCTTTTCCCCTCTGCAGCCCACCCCAAAAGGCAGGGAGGGGGGATGAAGGATGGGTAGAAATAACCACATAGTAAAGAGGTTTGGCAGGGACTGGGGACCTTGATTCAAACCATCTGCACAAGGGGGCTGGGGCAAGAGCTCCAAGCTAGCGAGAGAAGGCTGGGAAGACAGGCAAGCAGGCTGGGGGAGCAGGGACAGCCCATGATGCAGACTCCTTCCTTCCAGACATCCAAGCCCAGATGACTTAGCCCGCAAGCCCAGCCCAGCCCGCTGACCTCATTCCCAGCCACCACCACCCCCTCACTCTATTCCACTCCCAGGCCCCCCTTCTGGCTGCCACGTCGGCTGGACGGCTAAGAGTTAGCTGTGGTAAAGAAGGAGAGGGGGTGGCACTTTGCTCCCAAACACAGAGAAGATGTGCAAGAGACACCCGAGGACGTGAGCGTGTGAGCGGCCGTCCCTTTTGACCCCTCCACTCTGCCCAAGCTAAGGCAGTGCTTAGAGATCCTTCTTGTGTCCTCAGCACACTGGCTTCCGTCGGTCTTCTCCCCTGATACCAGGGTCAGAGAGGGTGGGGACTGGAATAAGGGGGACAGTAAGGGCTGAAATGTGCATCCAGGTGTTTTAGGACTTTTTGAGGTCTCATGTCAATGGCTCTCCCCCCTTGTGCCGGGACAGTCCTTCTGGACAGCTAGCCTGGGTCCTCCTTCTGTATTAGGAGTCATTTTGAGAATGGAATGGAAGGAGGAGGAGGCAAGATGAACATTTCCCTCAAGAAGACAGCCTTTATCAGCTACTTCTCCTCCCCCTCCCGCCCCATTCCACATATCTTACCCCTTGGCTTCTCATCTCCTATGTCCTCTGCCTTTTTAATCCTCCTGTCTCCTACACCCCAACCTACCCACCCACCTTAGGGTCTCTGCCCAGCCTGGGGCTGCCCTGGTGGCCCCTGGAGCTGTGCATTCCTGGGCTGTGAGTCATCCCGGGGAATGTCTGGTCTCTGGCCACAACTTTCCCTCCATGCGCTGACCTCCCCCACTAGCTGAGAGTGGCTGATCCAGGGAGGGGGCAGGGTCCTGGAAGAGGAGATGCCCACCTCCCAAAAAGCTGAGGGTGGTCCCCCCTCCCCCCAAGACTGCAATCTTGGGACATGGGGTTCCAAACGAGGTCCCTGGCATCCCTCCCCTCCTAAGCCATCCTCCAACAACCCCAGTCAGATTTTTCAATTTCCCTGGGCTACCCCAGAGGAAAATCGAGGTGCCGATCAGAATTATGGGACTTTCAGGGTGGACCCAATCACTTCGAACTCCCAGATTCTTTCCTGGCTCCTGCCTCGCTGGGAAGCTGCCTGGGCCCCACTCCTCTCCCTCCTCACCCCCCCAAGGCAGATCTAAGCTGTTTCTGTCTTCAAAAGACTGAGAGCACTAATTCTGAGTATGACACGTCCCTGGGTGGGGGATGGGGGAATCCACGTTTGCAGGGAGGGAAGAGTACTGCACTTTCTCCCCCTGGGGCCCCCTCTTTTTCCCTCATCTCCACAGCCTGCCCTGCCTCTTCTCCCTCACCTCTCTATCTCTTAGATTTAGAGCTGGAATAAACCTTAAGCGCAATATAGTCCAACCCATTCATCACAGAGGAACCTGAGGTCCAGGTGACCTGGTCAAGGTCATTTAGCTAGTCTATGTCAAAGGAGGGATTTGAACCAGGTTTTCTCAACTCCAAGTCCAGAGCTCTAGAGTCTCTTGGCTCTCACCATCTTTCTCTCCCACATTACCTCCTCCCACGTTATGTGCTGGAAACACAATTGTTAAATTCTAGTTTTCTTTTACCTTCTTTCTAGGAATGCCGGCCTTTCTTTCGGTTATACACAATATATGTGTGTTTATTTTTGAATGTGAATGTTTATATGTTTAGTGTATTTGAGCATGTTGTGTGTTTGTGTATTTTTGTGTATGTGTGTTTCTTAACAGATTATGTGTTGTTTCTATTTGTATTTGTGTACATTGTGTGTTTCTGTGTGTTTTGTATGTATGTGTTTGCGGGTTTGCATGTATTATGTTTGTGTGTACTGTTTGCCTGTTTTGTGTATATGTTGCATGTATTTGGTATGTAGCTGTGTTGTATATATTGTGGTTGTGTGTGTATTTTCTAGGTATTTGTGTATATGTGTGTGTTGGTTGTGTATGTTTTATGGGTATATGAATGTGCTTATGCATTCATATGTGCGTTTGTGTTTTGTGTGTTTGTGCATGTGTGCAGGTTTGTATGTGCTTTGTGTTTGTGTTAGTGTGTACGTTGTGCGTCTGTGTGTGTATGCGGATACCACGTGTTTGTGCGTGTTTCTGTGTGTTGTGTGTGTGCATGTGTATGTGCACTCACAGGCCCCCGAACACGGTCCGCTGATGTACCCGCGATCCCTCCCCGTTCCCTCCTCTGAGCTGAGGGAGATGGCTCTCATTCCTATCGAGCTGTGACATGTGGACTTTGGCTCGGGTTAGCACTTGACACCTAGTAAAGGAAAACAAGCTGTGGACGCTGGAGGAGGCGGCCAGACCCGGGAGAGCAGGGCGAAGCCCGAGAGACAGAACGGAAGTGGGAGATCGGGGCGGGGGGCCTAGGGGGACATCGCAGAAAGCTCCGGAGGAGGAGACATGGAGTGCAAGGATTGGGGGGGGGCGGAAGGAGGGGAGGGGAAGGGCAGCGGGGGAGGGGCGTCTGGCTGCTGTGCCAGTAGGGCTGTGGGGAAGGGGAAAATCTGACCCCATCTCATCATCCTGCTTTGAGGTGGACATCTCTTGATCTCATTCTCCCGTCTTTGTTTCTAGATTAATCTCGCCATCGTTTTATCGGTCCCTGACCCGTCCATCTGACTCCACTTTTCTCCTTCCTTCGTCTCCTGGACCTGGCACTTTCTACATAACAAGGATTGCATCCTTCAAGGAGCTAAATTTAAATCCAGGGCTAATCTGAATGGGTGTCCTCTGCTTCGGACTTGCCTACATGGGTTCTGGATATCTGCCGGGGAGACAATTTTTCCTTTGACCTTGACCACATTTCGTAAATACATAAAATTTTAAGCTAGAAGGGACTTTGAAGATCAACTGGTCCAGCACCCTTATATTTATTTGTTTGTTTGTTTTGCTGAGGGAATGGGGGTTAAGTGACTTGCTCAGGGTCACACAGCCAGGAAGTGCTAAGTCTCTGAGATCAGATTTGAACTCCGGTCCACCTGACTTCACATCTGGTGCTCTCTACACTTGGACACCTAACTGCCCCAGCCTTATTTTTTTTTTTAAGGAGGAAACTGAGGCCCAGAGTTGTTAAGTGATTTGCCTAAAGTCACACAGGCAGTAAGCTATAGGTGGGAATGTGAATCCAGCTCTCCTGGTGCCAAATCCAGTCACCTTTCCAGTAGATCATGCTGCCTCTTTCTCTCTCATTTCTGGAACTTTATATAAACCTCTTCTTTGTCCAGGAATTTGAGTGGTAGCCCTACCACTTACTAAATATCTGTGCCTCAGTTTTCTCTCCTAAAATATGTGGTGATTGGACCCAATTCTATGAAACTTCCCTTTCAGCTTTAATAATCTGTTCTTCTTCTCTAACATTTGCCTTTCTTCTCTTTCTTTTCATTTTTTTCTAGCTCTGAACTGCATGTACCCTCTTCCATGGAACCTACTCTGATTCCTACTCTACCCCACCCCAGTTCTCCATTTCCTCATTCCTTCATCTGGCTAAAGAGTGTTGTCCTTGTCCCTTTGTTACTGGTTCTGGTTAAAGAACCTGAATTCAGATCCCACCTTTAGCACTAAATCACCTATGTGACCCTGGACAATCTTCTTAAGTCTTAGTTTCTTTATTTATAAAATGAGGGGGGATGAACTGGAAGGTCTCTGAAATATTTTCCAGGTCTACATCTATGATTTCCTGATCTTCATTCATGTCCTCCATCTCACTTACCTTCTTCAGACCAGGAATTCCCTAAAGTCAAGGACCATTTTTCCTCATAAAAATAAGGACTCCCTTAAGGTATGAGGTAATTCTTTCTCTATCCTTTGAATGACCTTTAAGTACCTGGGATGGACTGTCCATGAAAGATTCAAGAATAAATGGGTCCAAATCTATTCCACAATCCCAATAGAGTAGGTCCCAATGCCTACTTTGTTTCTTCACCTCTAGAATTTCCTGGAGAAGAACTTGTCTCTTTCTCTCTTCTTCCTGCCTTCTTTGGAAGCTCTCCCAAAGTCTCCCAGCACATTCCCTATAAATTGGCTCATCCTCATAGGGACTAATGAAATAAAAAAGGCCCGGAAGGAGAATTAGGGTACACAACACAGAGATAAAACTGGGAAAAGAAATATGAATATAAATGAAAAGAATAAAATTTCATAAAATGAAAGAATATTCATATTCTATAAACATCAATCTAAACCATCCTTCAAATCTCAGTTCAAATCTCTTCTTCACTATAAAGTTTTCACCTAAACCTATATTAATTTTTTCCCCCTGGAGTCCTTGTGATAAATTATCATAGAGTCATGGGATTGGTAGAGCCCTAGATAGAGCATGAGTTGATCTATTAGACCAACCTCCTAATTGCATGAGGGAATCTCTCCTATAATATCTCTAAGAAATGTCAAGAATCAGTAGATCTGAGCTTGTCACTAATCTTACTCAAGAATCTTAAAGGCTTTCTATTGCCTGAAGGATAAGATATAACTCCTTCAGTTTGACATTCAAAGACCTTCACAACAAGACTCCAGGATATCTTAGATCTATGTCCCAGTACTTACCTTCTTAAAATGAAGCCAGCCAACCTTGCTTAATCACTTCTCCAGACTAAATAGTCCAGCTCCTTCCTTTTGCATAGGCATGAAAGGCACTTTCTTTCCTCACTTTAGCTTCTTAGAAACTAGCTTCTTTCAAGGTTCAGCTCATATACTGATCATTTTGCATAGCAAGCCCTTATTCCTTCAGGTGTTGGTATTCTCTCCTTCCTCAAAGTGTCTTGTACATTTATATATATTCATGTGTTTAGATTTTCCAGTAGTATGTAAGCTCTCTGAGAGCAGGGACTGTTTCATATCTGTTTCTGTTATTTCCAACATATAACACAATGCTTTGTATATACAAGTCAACTGATAAATTCTTATAGAAATGGAATAAATTTAAATGCACTATCTCTTTGAATATGTCCAATAACCAAGGATCTCACTACCTTGTTATGTAACTCATTTTATTCAGTTTTAGATAACTCTAATTCTTATAACATTCTTCTTTGTAATAAACAGAAATCTGCCTTATAACTTCCTCCCATTAATTTTAGTCTTGTCCTTTAGAACTACATAGAATATATCTACTTGGCAGCTCTTCAGGGAAAAGAAGACAGTTATCATCTCCTCTCCCTCCCCTCACCCCAAACATTCTCTTTTCCAGGCTAACTATCCATAGTCCCTTGAGTTGATTCAATTCTATTCTATTTTATAAATACTTATTTGTCATTCACTATGTATCAGACACTGTTTTAGGTACTAGAGAAGAAAGGAAAGAAGGAAGGGAGGAAGGAAGGGAAGAAGGAAGGAAGGAAGGAAGGAGAGAAAGAAGGAAGGAAAGAAGAAGAGAAGGAAGGAAGGAGAGAAGAAGGGAGGGAGATAGGATCTATCAAGCACCTATTAGGTACCAATGCAACATAAATATCCCATTTTATCCCTCATCACAACACCGGGAGGAAAGTACTATTATTAATCTCCATTTTAAAGCTGAGGAAACTGAGTCAAGACGATGTTAAGCATTTTGCTCAGAATCAATCAATAAATTTTTATTATGTTCCTACTATGTGTCAAGAATTGTATCAAGTGCTAGGTCACAGAGCTGGTAAGTGTTTGAGGTCAAATTTGAATCTGGATATTTTCATCCACTGAGCCTTCTATTTAAACAAAAATCTTTACCCACAAGAAGCTTACAATTCACTATGAGAGCATAAGAGAAAATCATTGCTGTTCTTGCTGTTGTTGAGCCATTTTTCAGTCATGTCAAGATGCTTGATAACCTCATTTGGGTTTTTTGTTTTAAATAAATATATTTTTTTAATCTTTAAATTTTTTTATCTTTTTTAATTTATTAAATATCTTTAAAATATTGGAATGGTTTCTTATTTCCTGCTCCAGCTCATTTTACAGATAAGGAAATAGGGTTAAGGTACTTGCCCAGGGTTACACAACTAGTAAGTGTCTGAGGATGGATTTGAACTTATAAAAATGAGTCATACTAACTCCAGGCCTGGCCTTCTAGCCACTATGCGAACTAGCTGCCTGACAAAGGAAAACAGTTAAGCAAAATAAACAAACACATTGAGAAAATCTGGCAAGCACATAGAGAAGTACATACTCATAATCCCCCATCTATCTAACAATAGGAGGAAGGTGTATTTTTTCATCCTTCTTTTGGTGCCAAGATTAGTCATTCAAATTACAAGACATTTGGTTTTTTGTTATTCTTCTTTTCCACTTAAATAACAATCATCATTGTGTATATTGTTTTTCTGGTTTTACTGACTTTACTTTCTATCAGTTCATATAAGTTTTCTAAGGTTTCTCTGAATTCTCATTATTCATTGTTTTTCTTATACAATATTCCATTACACAAATATATCACATTTTGTTCAGTCATTCTTCAATAAATTGGCATTTCCTCCCCAATCTATGCCAGCTACAGGGCATAGTAAGTAGAATGCTGGCCCTGCAGACTGGAAGACCTTAATGCAACTCTTGCCTCAGACATTTACTACTTGTATGATCTTGGGCGAGTAATTTCATATCTGTTGGCTTCAGGTTCTTCGGTTGTGAAATAATAACTCCTATTTCCAGTTTGATTTTTTTTTTTTTTGGAGGCAATTAGGGTTAAAGGACTCAGTTAGTGTCATGCAACAAGTAAGTATGTGAGGCTGAATTTGAATTAAATTCAGTGTTCCAGGTGAACTGTGCCACCTAGCTGTCCCAACCCGGGATCAAATGAGATAATATTTGTAAAGCATTTAGCACACTGTAGGCACCTAACAATTAAATTACATTTAATAAATACTTGTTCCCTTCCCTATCCAAAAAGTGCTGTTGTGACTATTTAATGTATATAAGACTTTTTTTAAAAATGTGTGTTCTACCTTTTTGGAGTTAGATCTGGAGTGGGATCTATGGATCAAAAAGGGGTTTAGTCATATGATTAGTCATTTTTCTTGCATAATTGCAATTATGCAAATCAGATACTGTTCTAGGTACTAGAGAAGAAATGAAAGAAGGAAGGGAGGAAGAAAGGAAGGAAGGAAGGAAGGAAGGAAGGAAGGAAGGAAGGAAGGAAGGAAGGAAGGAAGGAAGGAAGGAAGGGAGGGAGGGAGGGAGGAAGGAGAGAAAGAAGGAAGAAAGGATATGCATAATTGCATAATTCCAAATTGTTTTCCAGAATGGTTCAACCAATTTACAGCTCCACCAAGCATGTATTAGTGTGCTTGTGTTTCTGCAGCCCCTCCAATATTGCCTACACATATCTTTAGTATCTTTGTCGATTTGACACCTTTGGAGGTTTTTCAGTAAGAGGGTAACATGATCAGATTTGTGTTATTGGAATATCAAATAGGCAACCATGGAAAGGAAGGACTGGGGATGGGAAGAGATTACAAGAAGACCGATTAAAAGGTTTCTATATATTCAGCAAGAGAATTGGGGATATGAGCTGGGATAGAGGTTTCATAGGTAGAGAAAAGGAAATGGAAAAAAAGAGAATTTGAATAGAATCACCGAAGTTTGGCAACTAATTGGATGTAGATAATTGAGAGGGAGGGAAAAGTTAAGGATCACTTCAAGGATGATAACAAGGCTGCTATCTAAAGCGCATCCATGTGGGGCAATCTAGTGGGCAGTTGGTGGCACGAGACTGGTGGTCAAGAGAAAGAATAGGGCTGTATCTGAGTATCTTTTACATAAAGATAATGACTGAGAGCTCATGAAACCATCATGTGACAAAGTATGAAGAGAAAAGGAAAATCAGAGTGGAGTCTTGAGGAATGCCCACATTTATTAAATCAGAAAAGGATGACAGTCCAGCAAAAATAAAATAATATATGTGTGTACATATACATTTATGAGACAGCTAGGTAGCACATTGCATAGAATGATGGTTCTGAAATGAGAAGGTAGTTCTTGAGTCTTGAAGGAGACTAAAGAATCTAATCAGCCAACCAATAAACCAATCTATAAGCATTTATTACATGCTTCCTATGTGCCTACACTGTACTAAGTACTGGAGTCTGTCACCAAGGAGCTTGCATTCTAAGAGGCTGAGTTGAAGACTTCCGAGCACAGGAGCCAGCGGATGCAAAGCCACAGACGTGCATTAGAAATGAAATGTTGCATGGGAGAAATAATTAAAACAGCCTTTTGCTAAGGTGGTAGGGATGCAGCTAAGGTGCCATAGTGCACTAGGCTTGGGATCAGTAAGCCTTGTATTCATGAGTTCAAACCGCGTCTCAGATACTTACTAACTGGGTGCCACCCTGGGAAAGTCACTTCATCCTGTTTGCCTCAGTTTCCTCATTTGCAAGTGAGCTCGAGAAGGAAATGGCAAGTCATTTCAGTGTCTTTGCCAAGAAAACCCCAAATGGGTTTGCAAAGAGTTGTACACAACTAAAATGACTGAATAACAACAACACAGTGGAGAGAATGCTGGATTTGGAGTCAGGGGAGGTGATTTTAACTCCCAATTCTGGTCCTTTTATGACTTTGGCTAAATGACAGCCTTAGTTTTTGCATCTATAAAATGAGGTTGGACTAGATGACATCAGAGATTTCTCCCAGTTCCGAATTTATGATACCATGAAATAGCATATCTTTCTCTCTTCTCCTCAACCGTCCCATGTTCAAAGCAGACTGACCTTACCCCAGAGAGATCAAAGCCTTTCCCCAGGAAACCAAAGCAGGAAACAGACCATAAGGCATCCTCTGGTCAGGGTTTATGTTCAGTTCACAAGTAGCCAATATGCTTCTGTAGAAGGACAATGAAGTTATCGGGACTTGATGGGGACTGGCATATTCAGTAGGAACTCTCTAAGGATTATATCTATAAGTGGCAAAGAGATAGAGTGAGCTATCCCAACAACCTACTGAGAATGTACCTTATTTATCTTCCTATCAGAAAGTTCCAACTAGAGGAGGTTAAAAATGCAAGGCTAATGCCGGAACTTGAAGATAAAGTAGAAGTGATGCTTGTGAATATAAAGACATATTTTTATAAACTTTTTTGGGGATATCATGTTGAATTCTGTGGTCCTTAGTGTAATCAGAGCATGTTGCCCTTAATGGAAGCCCTACAGTACAACTTCAGACTCACATCATGAGACAAGGAAGCTTCCATTTATTGGAGAAAGTCCAGGACTTCTGAATGCTGGAGATTTGCACTGAGATTAGATCTTGTTCTTATGTCAGATGGTGTAAACAGGGCAAAGGGAAGGAAAACACAAAGCCAGATCTGAAAGGCAAGCAGAGGCAAGGAAGCAAATGCATGGCTCCTGGAAGGCTCCTGATGTCCCCAGAGTTGAAGGAAAAAATTTTACGTGGTTCAAGTCTGCTCTAAGGCTGATAGATTTCCAGCCTGCCCAGAAAGAATCCTTTAAAAACAAAACAAAACCAAAAAAATCCCCCCAAAAATCAACTTTCCAGATAGCAGATAGCACTGAATCATAAATTAAAGAAAACCTGAGTTCATATAATAAGCATTTGATAAATAGATGCTTGTTGACTTTTATAGCAACGGTGACACTATCCTGCTATGATAGGTTGTTTAATTAAAGTGCTGGTGGACAATGGCAGGGATGAGACAAGGGAGAGTGGGGGGGGGGAGCAAAGTAAATTACACTATTATTGCTTTAGATGAGGAATTCTCAACCTTTTGGATCCCTTTGGCAGTCAGATGGTGTCTATAGACCTCTTCTCTAAAATTGTTTTAGATCTTATATATTTTATTTTATTTAATAATCTAAATAATTTTATTTTAATGAAATATATAGGATTACAAAGCAAACCAATTATATTGAAATCTATTTATCAAAATATTTTTCAAGTTCATGGACTCCAGCTTAGAAATCCTTGCTCTAGAGTCCATGATTCTATATTCATATAGTTAAGAATAACTTGCTATTCCATTCTCTTCTTTGTTTTTTTATATTGCTTTTATATATTCTTTTATATAAATACTTTTGCTATTGGATTTTACTATTGACTGATATTGTACTGCATGAGGCTTATATCACAAGTGGCAAAATTTATTATATTAAATAACTGTGTAAATAAAAATCTATAATAAAAAAATAAAATAACTGTATAAAAACTGGGAGAAGTAATAAGGTATATTTTAGGGTTAGATCAAATATCTGAAGGACTAATATATCAAAAAGGCACTAATGTCCTATTTGGCCATAAAGGGCAGAGCCAGGTGGAAAATGAAAAAAAGACAATTTAGATTTGAGAGCTGTCTCAAAAAAGGATGATGTGCCTCAAGAATGGTAGGTTCTCCCTCACTAGAAGTTTCCAAGCAGAGATCAGATGATCACCTGTTTATTCCTTTTGTAGTTTATTTACACATCATTCTCTGCATGTTGTCCTTGAGTTCTGTTGAGTTCCTTGACAGCAGTATCTCTTTGTTATCTTAGAGAGCTAGGTAGTCTATGGATAGAGTACTGGAAATGGAGTCAGAAATATGACTTCAGTAATTTATTAACATATGACAAGTCACTTGGCCTCTTAATTTCCTCAATAGTTTGATTAACTAAAACAAAACATTGGGATAAGAATAGCACTCATCAGATAGTTATTGTGAAGCGCAAATGAGTAATATTTAGAAAGTACTTAGTACAATGTTTGGTACCAAGTGAGAGAAATTAGTATTAAGTAGCCAATTATTGGGGAGATGGAGGATTTTTTCCCTTCCCAGATCTTCATTCTCTACTAAGCTAAGTCAACATCTCAAGGATGTTGTTGATAGTTGAGATTGCCCAAATCCCAGGGACATGCCTTTTGATCCTGAGTGGGAAATACCACCCAACTAGGCAATCTTACAAAGAATTTAATCAAAGATGAATTCTGGCTCATGTGTTCCACTCAGCCAGGTCTAAGTAGAGGTAGATCCTTTATCTAGATTACTGAGGCTGGAAGTCTGGTATAGAGTGATCAAATAGCATCATGTCCCCCCCAATAGGCCCACCTCTCATTATAATATTCATTCATCTCATTAATTTAACCAGAGTTGATTACCACCTTCAGGAATACCCACTCTTCCAAAGATTTATAAACTTTGAGAGAGCTCCATGAAGAGTTTTTGGCATTTAAGAGAGCCACTGACTCTTTTTAAAAATTAATTATCTGCTACCATGATTAAGAAAATGATTAGTTGCTCAAAAACATATCTCTTGAACTTTTTACAGGAAAAGATAATGATAAATGTTGGAGGGGATGTGGGAAAATTGGAACATTAATGCATTGTTGGTAGAGTTCTGAGTTGATCCAACCATTCTGGAGAACAATTTGAAATTATGCCCAAATAGCTACCAAACTATAGAAACCCTTTGATCCAGCAATGTCTCTATTGGGTCTGTATCCCAAAGAGATCATTTAAAAAAAAAAAAAAAAAAAAGAAAGGGGCCCATGTGCAAAAATATTTGTAGCAGCCCTCATTGTAGTGGCAAGGAATTAGAAATTGAGTAGACGCCTTTTAGTTGGAGAATGGTTGAATAAGTTATGGTATATGAATGTAATGGAATATTATTGTTCTATAAGAAATGACCAGCAGGATGATTTCAGAAAGGCCTAGAAACTCTTGATGCTAAGTGAAGTGAATAGAACAATGAGAACACTGCACACAGTAACAGCAAGATTGTGTGATGATAAGCTGTGATGAACTTGACTCTTTTCAGCAATGAGGTGATTCAAGACAATTCCAATAGTCTTGGGATAGAAAGAGCCATCTGTCTCCAGAGAGAAACTGAACATGGATCAAAGCATAGTATTTTCACTTATTTTTGTTGTTGTTATTTGTTTGCTTGTATTTTTTCTTTTTCCTCTTTCACCTTTTGATTTTTCTTGTGCAGCATGACAGATATGGAAATATATTTAGAAGAATTACATGTGTTTAACCCATATTGGATTGCTTGCTGTCTATAGAAGGGGGTGAAGGGAATAGAGGAAGAAAAATTTGGAACATAAAGTTTCACAAAATTGGAACACAAGGTTTTCAAAGATGAATATAGAAAACTATCTTTGCATGTATTTGGAAAAGTAAAAAGCTACTAAAGTAAAATAAATATATTTATGATTTATCATCAGTAAAGGTTTGATTTGTATACCTATCTTATATACATATGTGACCCAGGGTCACATAAAAATTTCTTAGGCAAAAAGAGGAAAAAATTTAAGAAACTGTTATAGAGCAAGGGCTCACAATCTTTTTGTGTGTCATAGACATGTTGAATCTATTTCAGATTTTTTTTCAGAATCATGTTTTTAAAGACAAAAACCAAAATATTTAGAGTTACAAAGGAAACTAGTTACGTTGAAATATATATTTTTTAAAGTTCTTGAATTCCAGGTTAAGAATTCCTGTTTTAGAAGAAAATCATGGTCATGTATACATTAAACTTGATTATTTCTGAGATGCCTTCCAACTCTGAGATTTTCCAGTACTTTCAAAATCCTGAGACTAAAGGCAGAAGCTCATGGTATGGGTGTGACAACACCGGGTGGAAACAGAAAGACTTGGATTTGAATCCCACCTTAAAGACTTACTAGCTGTGTGCTTTTGGGCAAATCAATTTACAAATCCAGCCTCAGATACTTAAGTACTTTTTCAGATCTCAGTTTTCCTGTGTATAAAATGAGGACATTGTACTTTAATGTAAAATGGAGATAATAGAATTTCTTTCCCAGGGTTTTTTTTTGGGGGGGGGGTGGGAATGAGATAATTTTTATAAAGCACTTAGCACAATATTTGACACATAGTAGGTACAATATACATGTTAGATATTATTTTTTTCAAATAAAATCAATCAACAAGCATTCATTAGATGCCTTCTATGTGTCAAGCATTGGAAAGACAATGAAGACGTAGAGATATATAGATACAAAGAGATTTTAGATATTTATATATATAGATAGATATCATTTATATATCTGTAGCACTTTAAGGTTTGCAAATCACTTTATAAATATTTCATTTGATCCTCACAATATTCCTGGGAGGTAGGTATTATTATTATTCCCATTTTATTGATGAAGAAACTGAGGCAGAAGTAGTTAAGTGATTTGCCCAGAATCATAAAGCTAGGAGATATCTAATGCAAGATTTGAACTCAAGCCTTCCAGATTTCAATTCCTTCACTCTATCCACTATGCCATTCATATAAAACTTGGCAAGAGATCCCTTCTGACTGTCCACATTCAAGAGTCAATGCTTACAGAAAACCTGCTAGAAGAACAGAAGACAGGAACCTTGTAATGAGAGAAATCAAGGTACGAGGGGCTCAAAGTTACAACCTTTAGATACTACCAATAGAGGGCAGAGCTAACTTTTGCTTCAACTGTGACCTTGATGGACACTGGAGTGATACGTACACTCAACAGAGGGATGAAGGACTGATATGGGAGTGGATGAATTCATGAGATCCAGCATTGGAAAATATAGATAGATCCAGGGGTGGTTAACCCAAGCCCTGAAGACACTAAACTTGACACATTGATTGTGTTTGGGTTTCTTCCATTGGACTCATAACATCCAGTATTGCAATAATGGTAAAGATTGGCAGTGTGAAATGCACTCCTCTACTGGATAGTGAGTGGGCCTTAGAGACCACTGTATTCCAATTTTTAAATGAGAGACCCTTGTGAAATTGGTACTCAATGAACTAGACAAAGACCATACTTGAGCTTCATTGAAATGAGTCTAAAATTTGTTAAGGAAATTGTTGGTGTCAACAGAAAAGTGGAAACTTTATCATTGGTATATCTAGACCCAGAGAATATCTCTGTGGTCAGTACTAATTAAGAACAAATGGTTCTTCTAATATTTTCCATCCAATCCAAATTGAATGCTGCCTGCCAGAGATGGGTACCAGCACCAGCTGCCTATGAGTTCAACCACAAACTATTCTCCAGGAAAGATTAATATGGATGTAGATACCTTCTTCCATAAGTCTCAGAACACCAAAATTATGGTGACAATCATAGAAGGTGTGAAGACTATCTGATATCCAGGGAATAAGTCAGGAATTAAATGGAAGTATCTCTAAGAGCTTGGACTTCCATGCAAAAGCATACCACTAAAGTATGTGAATTTTGCTGCACCAAGTCAGTCTTTGCCTCAATAGAACGTGGATGACCAGTGGTGAAAACAGATACTTGGTGAAGGATTATGAGAGTTACTGTAAACAATAAAGTGAGGTCAATTTTCATTCCCTTGAGACGACATTGCTATTAACATTGTGGAGAAAGTTGGAGCTCTTCAATGGAGTACTGTACTAGACTCTAACTGATTGCATGCATAATGCAAGGAAGAAGTTGGTTCCTTCTCATGCATTTTGTGTTATGACTATGAAGACATTGCATGATGACTTTGGACATCTTGGTCAAGAGAGAACCCTTGAAAGAGATAGACTTTAACTGCTCCAAATGATAGTAGATGTGTCTATAAAGTGTGCAGCTTGTTCCAGGTGTGTCCAAAGAAAAGTTCTACCAACTTATGCTGCTCACTTGGAGTGTATAAACCCAGACAAAACTTTTGTGCATTTGCTTTTTATCTCTGAAAAGAAAAAAACAAAAAGAAAATGAGCAATATTCTAGTAGTGACTGATCATTTTACTGACAAGTCATACTTATCTAGCAACTAGAAAGCTACTACAGTTGTTAAGCTGTCAGAGGAAAAATATCTCTCAGTATATGGCTTCTCAACTAGAATTCACCCTGACCAAGGCAGAGATTTTGAAAGCACACCTCTTAAGGAAACGTTAGCCTTGGCAGGAATTAAGAATTCTAGGACCACACCTTACCACCTTTAGGAAGACTAATTGTCTGAGTGTTTCAAGAGCACACTGTTCAATATGCTCAGGAGTTTGAAATATGAGCAAAATGTTAGTCTCAGTAAAGTTGGTACATGACATTTTTTAGTACATGAAAACAATGCCCCTCGGAATGATGCATTCCCCCATTGTTTGGTAAGAGGACATGTTTATTTGTTTACTGGGGGGGAAAGGGAGAGCAGCTTGAACAAAATAGAGAAGATGGAGATACTCATTACGTAACTCAGTTAAGGGATTGACTAAAGGAAGCATATTGGTTAACCATGTACTCAGCTCAGAAAATCTCTGACAGAAATAAGTGAAATAAGTGACTGTAGATGCCAGAGTCTATTGTCAAGCTCTCAATTTAAGTGACAAGAGTTTTGTTAAGAAATATTGTGGTAGGGGCAGCTAAGATGACGCAGTGGATAGAGCACCAGCCCTGGATTCAGGAGGACCTGAGTTCAAATCTGGTCTCAGACACTTTGACACTTCCTAGCTGTGTGACCCTGGGCAAGTCACTTAACCCTAATTGCCTCAGCAAAAAAAGAAAAAAAGAAATATTGTTGTACAATTTTCAGATGATGAAAATGAAACTATTTCTATTCATGTGAAAAGCTGTTCCAAATCACTATTGATCAGGGAAATGCAAATTAAGACAACTCTAAGATACCACTACACACCTCTCAGATTGGCTAAGATAACAGGAAAAGATAATGACGAATATTGGAGGGGATGCGGGGAAACTGGGGCATTGATATATTGTTGGTGGAGTTGTAAAATGATCCAACCATTCTGGAGAGCAATCTGGAACTATATTCAAAAGCTGTCAAACTGTGCATACCCTGTGATCCAACAGTGTTTCTACTGGACTTATATCCCAAAGAGATACTAAAGAAGGGAAAGGGACCTGTATGAGCAAAAATGTTTATGGCAGCCCTCTTTGTAGTGGCCAGAAACTGGAAATTGAGTGGATGCCCATCAGTTGGAGAATGGCTGAATAAATTGTGATATATGAATGTTGTGGAATATTATTGTTCTGTAAGAAATGACCAGCAGGATGAATACAGAGAGGCTTGGAGAAACTTACATGAACTGATGTTGAGTGAAATGAGCAGAACCAGGAGATCGTTATACACTTCAATAACAATACTATATGAGGATCAATTCTGATGGGTGTGGCCCTCTTCAACAATGAGAGGATTCAAATAAGTTCCAATTGATTAGTAATGAACAGAACCAGCTACACCCAGCGAAAATACACTGGGAAATGAGTGTGAACCACAACATAGCATTTATACTCTTTCTGTTATTGTTTGTTTGCATTTTTGTTTTTCTTCCCAGGTGATTTTTACCTTCTTTCTAAATCCAATTTTTCTTATGTAGCAAGACAACTGTATAAATATGTATACATATATTATATTTAACATATATTTTAACATATTTAATGTGTATAGAAATACCTATCATCTAGGGGAGGGGGTGGACGGAAGGAGGGGAAAAGTTGGAACAGAAGTTTTTGCAAGGATCAATGTTGAAAAATTGCCCATGCATGTTTTGTCAATAACAAGCTATAATAAAATAAATAAATAAAAACAAAAATGCTATTCACCTCCAAAAAATGAAATATTGTTCTACATGACAAATATGGGAATATATTTAAAAGAATTAAACATGTGTTTAATCTATATCATATTGCCTGCTGTTTTGGGGAAAGGGAAGGAAGGGAAGGAGGGAGAAAAAATTGGGGCACAAAATCTTGTAAAGATGAATGTTGGAAATTATATGTGTATTTGGAGAAATGAAATAATATTGAAAATAAATAAATAAATAAAATGCTTACTGATAGATTACTTGTTTGGAGAAAAAAAGAAACTTTATTGTATGAGAAATACACAAGGTATCAAACTGATGGAAAGCTGTTCTCTACTAAGTTGTGGAAAGACCTAACCCTTTATAAAGTAACCCCAGAGGATGCTCAGGGCTCTATAAGGCAATGCTCTGCAATCATCTATTGGCTATTAGGGAATTAATTAGATAGCCTAATTAACTAGTGGACATAATAATAGACATCTATATAAGATGATTCTGAAATACCCATCTGCCTCTTACAGAGACACTGACAGAGCAAGGAAGTAGTCAGGCTAGAAATGATTCTGATAAGGAAGAGATTAATCATTAAGCACTCACCTATCAAAGAATTAACCAAATGGGTTCCACTAACAATAATAGGGTTTGACCACTCCCAGAGGTAATTTAAATTCAATTTGATGCTCCACATTTAGAAGATCATAGGGAACAGGATGCTCCTATAGGAGACTGTAAAATTATACCTCTAATATCTATAAGCTCAAAAATGAAACTGCTAGAGGATGACAGACTTCCAAAACTTCAGAAACTCTTGCTAGAATCTCAAGGACTATTGGGCCAATGACCAGACTAACTAACTTATGATGCATCGGGGAAACAGGAATGATAATAATTATACAACCAGATGACATTCATTAATGAATTATAAATAATATATGTTTTGTATGCTGAATATGTGTATGTGTTTCATTATACTAAGTATCAGCATGGAATTATATATATTGTATGCTTTGTACACTGCCAAAATATTTGTATGTGCTTCATTCCAAGAACTATCAATATGGAATTATGTTTCTTTATGGGAAGGCAGTTTTGATAGATATACTAGTACACAATATTTGGCATACAGTATTGATATATGCTTCTCTGAAGGCACTATTGCAATATGTATATTTGGCCAATGCTTTTGTATACAATTAGATTGTATACAAATACAAAACTGTACAACACATTGCTATACAATTCTGTTATGTGTAACACTTGTGTGTGATGAATTTCATGTTAAGGTATATCATTCTTTGTATCTGTATTGACTAATTGAACACCTTCATACCCACATATATCCTGATATGTAGGGACTACAAATTTTTCACTGAGGGGAGAATGGAAAATAAGATTCAGCAAAACCTGAAGGTCTGAAGGCCAAAATTATAGATAAACTGAAAAGTAAAAAGGAGACTTTCAGGGACAAAATAGACATTGCCAACATTGCCTACTAACAAAGGTGTCTGAGGCTTGAATGGTCAGAAGTTTATGAAGGGAAAGGGGATAATAAAACCTCCAGGACACAGACTACATTTATACATTTGTCCCTAGACCTTGCTTACATAAGATTGTTAAAGGAATTGAAACTGATCACCCCAAAGCAACTATTGAGAGAAGAAGGTTTTAAACCAAGATAGTTCTTAAATAGAACAAACACTAGCTTTCTCATATGTATGGAAGTAACAAATAACTCTGCTCTGAGGCAGTCAACCAGAAAAGGTTTCTGCTAAGAGTTATTGTCCTAGCTCAGGATTGACAAACTATAATCCTACAGCCAAATTCTTTCTCCTACTCCCAACAACTATCTCCAGCTGTATTTGGCCCCCAGGCTGTAGTTTGTCAGCCTCTACCCTAGTTTAAAGAGCTCCATGGCACTCCAGTTGTAAAGAGAATAATAATGTTGCAACTGATTAGACAACCAGTGACTAAAAGAAAAAAAAGTTTAAAGCTTCCCATTAAGAGACTAGGATTATACTAGGAGACTATTAGTCTCCCAAGGAGACTAGTAAATCAACCTATCTAAAAGAGACACCATATGCTTAAAGAGTCCAGGGAGCTCTTGCCCCGCCTTCCTGGCAGCTAAGGTCTAATGGCAGCACAACCTGTCCAGTACCACCCAACAGCCTTTGTCCAATGCCAGAGCAACCTGCCAGGTCTCATCCAGCAGCAGCCAAGTCTGGTGAGGAGCCAGCTACTACTGAGTGACCTGCTCCACCCAGCCAGTGAATTGGCTTCATCTGGTCCAAGACACCAGAGAGAAATCTATCTGATCTGTCCATTCTGTGGAGTCACTGTATCTTGCAAAGAGCCATCCTAACTGAACAACAGAGTGGTTTATCCATCATTAATACTATGCCCCATGATGAACTCTTCAGAGAGAGGGGATATCAAGATTTTACTGTTCTGGGGTTGTGAATTGTCCTGGCAACTTGTAAGTTGTTCCTTACACACGTGCCTCCCTATCATTTTGTGTTGTGCTCATTCTTTCCCTTTCCTGAACTCTATTTGTGAAAGAATACACATTTAATGTTGGAGGAAATACTTTTTAAACTATTGTTCATGTGATTCCAGTTGAATAAATGCCTTTGCTAAAGAATTAAGCCTGCTAGCATTTTTCTTGGGGCTTATGATCTAGTAGTAGAAAGATATTCACCCACAGAATTATTCCTGAAACACTGACAATGATAACAGTCACTTATCTGGGAATCCAACCTGCTAATGCCAATTCAAATTGGCATATGAACCCAACTTATATGAAAGGAATAAATATACAAAGTAGATAAATAGATAATATTTTTGGGAATGAGGTCACTGGCAGTTGAGAGGATCAGAAAAGATTTCATGTAGAAGGTGGTACTTGATTTACCTTTTGAAGGAATAAAGGCATTCTATACATGAGGAAGAAGTTCAGTCTAGACATTGGAGACAACCTGTGTAAAAGTATAAAAATAAGAGATAGAGCAACCTGTGTGAGGAACAGAGAGGAGACTAGTATGGGTTATTAATAAAATGTGGAAGAAGGAGTAAAGTACAACAAAGCTAGATACATAGATGGGGTCAGATTGTAAAAAACTTTAAAAGCTAGAGAAGTTGGTAGTTTAACTTAAAGGCAATAGCAAAGCACTAGAGTTAATTAGGTAGAGGAATATCATGGTCACATCCATCTGTAAGACAGCCCACTTTGACTGTGTCGAAGATAGCCTGATGTGGGAAAAAATAGGAAAGTCATTCCAATAATCCAGGTGAAATGTTATGAGGACCCTCAAAAGTGTTGTGCCAGGTGAATGCAGAGAAGGAGAACTCTGAAAGAGATGTTGTAGAAGAAGTTATGAAACACCAGCACCATTCAAGACTCAGTTCAAATCCTACCTCTTGCAAAAATCCTTTCCTAGTTTCTGCAACTACTAGTTCCTATAGATTCCTTCTATTGAGAGTACTTCCTATCTACTTTGAAAATATCTTGTATTTAAGTAGTTCTTTTAAAATTCTTATAAGAATATGAGTTATTCCCCAGTTGATAAATGGTCAAATGATAGGAACAGGCAGTTTTTTGAGGAAGAAATTAAAACTGCATATAGTTATATGACTGCTTGTAGAAAATCATGGAAAGACTTAAATGAAGTAATGAAAAATGAGCAAAACTAAGAGAATGTTGTATGCAGTAAAAAACAATACTGTTCAAAGAATAGTTGTGAGCAACCACATTATTTTGAGTGCTCTCAATATTCAAATCAATTATGTAGGGCCTATCGAAGGAAGATGCTATCCACCTCCAGAAAAAGAATCATAAATAAAAGTACACATGGTAGTTTTACATATATTTGTAAATCTATGTCAAATAGTGACCTTCTCTAGTGTGGTTAAAGGATGGAAGAAGGAAAACAGTTTGAAATTCAAAATGTCACAAAGAGAATACATTAAATTAATTTTTTATTTTTTTCCATTTTATTTTATTTTCAGAACCATATTCTCTCCCTCCTATCTCCTCCTCATTGAGAAAGACAGAAAAACAAAACTCATTACACACATGTATAGTCTAGGAAAACAAATTTTCATGTGGGGCATGCGATAGAGAAAAAGAGAGAGAGGAGAAAAAGAAAGAGAGAGAGAGATGGATAGATAATTTGTGTATACTCTGTGAGTGTGAGAGAAACAGTGACTATATTATGTGTCTCTCTGTCTGCATTTGAGACCATTCCCTCTTTCTGGAAGTGGGTGTTTCATCATGAGTCTTCTGGAATCATCAGTTGTTTGTTTTTATAATATTATTGTTATTGCATGTGTTATTTTCCTGACTCTGCTCACTTCACTTTGTATCAGTTCTCCTATATCTTCCCAGGTTTTTCTGAAATTATTCCCGTCATTATTTCTTATAACAAAATAACATTTTATCACCTTAACTATTCAGCTACTACCCAATTTGTGGGTAGCCCTTCAAATTCCAATTATTTGCTACAGAAAGCACTGGCATAAATATTTTTTGTTTATATTAGTCTTCTTTCTCTTTGATCTCTTTGGTGTATTGACCTAGTAGCAGTATCACTGGGTCAAAAGGTATGCTCAGTCTACTAGCTTTTTGACCATAATTCCAAATTGTTTTCCAGAACGGGTAGTCCAATTCACAGTTCTACCTAAAGTATCTGATTTCCAACAGTCCCTCCAGGACTTGTCATTTTTCTTTGAAAGAAACAATTCTTAGTTAAATTAATATTGATTATCCTGTTTATTTATTTTTGCACATGAAGCTTTAATTTAGATAGTTTTTAGATTAGGACTCACTGTAGTAAGAGATTAAGTTCTTCAAAGCTGCAGAGCTAAATTCCTATGCGCTGAGCTGAGCTTCTGCAGAGCTGAACTGGAATAGCCAGTTGCTCATAATCTAAACTAATACCTTCAATTATGCTTATCACAAGTGCTTCACCTTCCAAATAGATCATTCTGTGATGTCATTTGTGGCTGATATAATGTCTTAGCCAGTCAAAGAGGCAGTTTGAAGATTGCTACACTCTATAATGCCCATAACACTTGTACCAGTATTACAATGCACTTGCAGATCACCCAAGTTCTTCACTCCAACCAATCAGAAATCAATTAAAAATCAATTAATCAATATTCTATAACTTTCAATTCCTGTCTTTAAAATTGCTATCTGCAAATTTCTTAATTTGTCCTTGGCTTTTGAAAAGTCTTGAATCCTTTTTATTGGCAATTGCTAGTCTTCATAATAAATTGGTCATGCTTGGAACTCTGTGATAGTTTCTTGTTATCACAGATTTGTATTGTGAAACTTTTTGGGTCAACTTCATTAATCTGATGGATAGAAGAGAGTGCCTTAGAATTGCTTTCGTTTGAACTTGTTTAATTATTAGTGATTTAGAACACTTTTTCTATTACAAACTATTAATAACTTGGACTTCCCTGAAAACCAACTATTCATATTCTCTTGTTCTTGTAAAGTTGAATCAATTCCTTATATATCCTAAACATGGGACTACTATCAAAAAAAGCTTGTTGCCATAATTTTTTCCCATTTGACCGCTTTTCCTCTAATTTAAATTGGATTCGTTGAATTAGAGCAAAAGTATTTTAATTTTTACAAAATCAAAAATGTCCATTTTACATCCTGTGAACCTCCCTGTCTCTTATTTGGTCATAAACTCTTCTCCTATCCATAGATCTCACAACTAATTTATCCCATGTTCCTCTAATTTGTTTGTCACTTTTTATATCTACATCATGAACCCATATATCATCTTGATATATGATGTGAGATAATGGTCTATGCTTAGTTTCTTCCAGACTGCTTTTCAGTTTTCCAAAAAGTTTCTGTCATATAGTGAGTTTTTGCCCCAATAACTGGAATTTTGGGGTTTATCAGACACTAGACTACTAAGATCATATACTTCTGTTTATTGTGTATCTGATGAACCTCTATTTCTTAGCCAGTACTACATTGTTTTCATGATTCAAGTTTTGTAACAGTGTGAAACATGGTACTGCTTTAAAATCTGGTAGTTCCTTTCTTTTAATTAAAAAAAAAATTCCACTTGAGATTCTTGACTTTTTGTCTTTCCAGTTGAATTTTGTCATTTTTTTCCTGGTTCTATATTGAGCTAGTTATTTACATATTGTTTTCCCCATTAGAATGTGATAGCCTTGGGGCAGCTAGGTGGTGCAGTGGATAGAGCACCTGCCCTGAAATCTGGAGGACCTGAATTTAAATCTAGCCTCAGACACTTAACCCTTCCTAGTGACCCTGAGCAAGTCACTTAACCCCAATTGCCTCAGCAAAAAAGAAGAAGAATGTGATAGCCTTAAAAGCAGGAACCATTTTTTTAAAATAACTTTTTATTGACAGAACATATGCATGGGTAATTTTTTACAGCATTATCCCTTGCCCTCACTTCTGTTCCAACGTTTCCCTTCCCTCCTTCTACCCACCCCCCCCCCCAGATGGCAAGCAGTTTTATACATGTTAAATATGTTATAGTATAGCCTAGATACAATATATGTATGCAGAACCGAACAGTTCTCTTGTTGCACAGGAAGAATTGGATTCAGGTAAAAATAACCTGGGAAGAAAAACAAAAATGCAATATACATTGCATTTTACACTCATTTCCCAGTGTTCCTTCTCTGGGTGTAGCTGATTCTGTCCATCACTGATCAATTGGAACTGAGTTAGATCTTCTCTTTGTTGAAGAAATCCACTTCATTCAGAATACATCCTCATATAATATTGTTGTTGAATGTATAATGATCTCCTGGTTCTGCTCATTTCACTTAGCATCAGTTCATGTAAGTCTTTCCAAGCCTCTCTGTATTCATCCTGCTGGTCCTTTCTTACAGAACAATAATATTCCATAACATTCATATATCACAATTTACCCAACCATTCTCCAAATGATGGGCATCCACTCAGTTTCCAGTTTCTGGCTACCACAAAAAGGGCTGCCACAAACATTTTGGCACATACAGCAGGGACCATATTTTTGCTTTCCTTTTTATTCCAAACACTCAACATAGTAGAAATATATGTGTGTAAGTATGTGCATACTTATTTGCATAGTAAGCACAATACTTGTTTCTTACTTGCTCACTATCATAAAATTAGAGATGGAAGGTATTCTCATCTAATCCATACCTGAATCATGTACCTTAACAAAACATCTGCCTGACAATTGGTCCTTTAGTCTTTGCTAAAAGCATTCCAATAAGAGGTGCTAGGCAATTGTCTCGATTTTTGTCTTGCCACTGAACTCTGATAATTGGAGGAAGGAATGAAGCTGACTTCCTGCAGCTCTGCCTCACTTAAATCCAACAGTTCATTTACAAGTCAAGACATCACTCTCATAATGTCATTGATTTTCTTTGGAAACAAAGTTCAAACAACAACAATCAATAAGGGGTAAGCCCCTAGTATCATTCCAGGGGCATCCTATTCTATTTTTGGACCACTCTAATTGTTTGAATATTGTCCTCTAAGTGTTGGATCTTAATTTTCCTCTTTGCAATTTTCAAATATTAAATGATTCTATTCTCTGAACTTTACAGTGAATGCGAAACATAACCACAAAAAGAGAATTCTAAGCAGCTATGACCAGAAGTATGTGTGGAATGTTGGAATGACTGCAAAAGTCTCAACAGGGGTCTCACACCTAACACCTCCAGGAAGTTGATTGCTGCCATCCAAGAACAACTGTACCACAATTGTAAGAAAAGCTGATGACCAATTTTTAATGAAAATTATGGAAATCTAGTTTTTTTTCCCATCTGTAATAGAGATGATTAAAGAATTAGATCTCTGAGAGAAAAAATACAAAGAAAATTTCCACTTGAATACTCTTAAAAACTATTTAAATGATAGCTTTGAGTTTTTTATATGAATCTTATTGATTTATTTTGTTTTATATATCACTTATATTTCCATTCAAGGGAGCTAGGTGACACAATGGATAAAGTACCAGGTCTGGAGTCAGAAAGTTGTAACTTCAAATTCAGCTTCAGACACTTCCTCTCTGTGTGATCCTAGGCAAGTCACTTAACCCTATTTGCCTCACTTCCCTAATAAAATGAGCTGAGAAGGAAATGGCAAATCATTCTGGTATCTTTGCCAAAGATACCCAAATGGGATCATGAAGAATTAGACACAACTGAAATGAATGAACAAAAATATTTCCATGTATAAGTACATACGTGTATGCATATATATATATATATATATATATATATATATATATATATATACAAAAAATATTCCTCCCTCTTAACTACCAATAAAGTATTATTTTGTTTAAAAGAAAAAAAAAAGCGGTTTAGCAAAACTGATCAATATGTCAATTGTGTCTGACAATTTCAATATTCTTCTTCCATAATGCCTTAGCTCTGCAAAGAGAGAAAAGGAAGCATTTTCTCAACTTTTTTTCAGGATCAAGTTCATTCATCCAATTGCATAGAATTTCATTCATTTTTCTTTCCATTTATTCATTGTTCTTTCTATTTACATTGTTGTAGTATGTGTGGCTCTTGTTCATGTGATTCTGCTTCACTCTGGATCGGTCCACACAAATCTTCCCATGCAATCCTTCCTATCCATTGTTTCTCAACACTGATGCAGTAATATTGATCTCATTCTTTTTTTTTTTTATTGAAGCTTTTTATTTACAAAACATATGCATGGGTAATTTTTCAACATTGACTCTTGCAAAACATTCTGTTTCAAATTTTCCTCTCCTTCCCCCCACCCCCTTCCCTAGATGACAGGTAGTCCGGTACATGTTAAATATGCTAAAAATATGTGTTAAATCCAATATATGTATACATATTTATACAGTTGTCTTGCAGCACAAGAAAAATCATATCAAGAAGGGAAAAAACTGAGAAAGAAAACAAAATTCAAGCAAGCTACAACAGGAAGAGTGAAAATGCCATGTTGTGATCCACACTCAGTTCCCACAGTCCTCTCTCTGGGTATAACTGATTCTCTTCATCACTGAACAATTAGAACTGGTTTGAATCATCTCATTGTTGAAGAGAGCCACATCCCTCAGAATTGATTATATTGATCTCATTTTTAATAAAACTCTGCTCTACATCATCGGGTGGCTAGTTCCTCTTCTTCCTATGTCTGATGTTTCATGGATTTGGCAACTTCCAGACAGAGCAATGAGGATGATGGCAAAAATAATTCCCCAGCCGAAAGGATTTAGGAATAAACTAGAGGGTGGGGCCCATGGCTGAGTATAAAAGAACACATATGACCATAGACCAATTGTGTGTGTCATATTGAACTTACTCTTTGTCTAATTCAATACTCTATTACGTAAAGTCATGGGATGAAAAAGTTGGAAGGAGTCATTGAATCTGAAACCCCATATATACTCATATACAAACTTCATTTTATATAGAGGGAAAATTGAAGCTCAGAGAAATTAGGTGATCTCTATAAAATCACATAGCTAGTAGGTAATCGAGATGGGATTATAACTTTGCTTGATATTGAATGAATGCATTATGAGTCCTAGGTCTTGCTTCCCTTTGTGGGTATTCCTGATTAATCCAGGCTTTTACTTCAATTGCCCTACTTATTGACTCATCTTTTGTATGAAAAAAGAAAAAAAAAGTTCAATACAACTAACCAATCTATCTTATCAAGCAAGCAAATCTGACATCATGGATACTGTTCCACATCCATAGTCCCCAGATTCTACAAAGAAAGGAAAGAGATACATTTTCTTTTCTCATCTTCAGGGCATGGTCATTGCACTGACTTTCTGTTTTATTATTTTCCCCTTTACCTTTGTTGTAGTTATTCTGTTCATTGTTCTCCTGGTTGTGCCTAGCTTCATTTTCCATCAGTTCATTTTAGACTTACCTAGCCTTAATCACTGAATGGGCAATCACTTCAGTCAAACCAAGACCTATAAAAGACCTTAGCTTAAAAAGGCCAAGGTCTCCCTCTGTATTTGGGGTCACCTCCAGCAGTCATAATCAATATCTGTCTACTGGACCCAGGTGGCTCTGGAGAAGAAAATAAGACTGGTGACTTTGCACAGCCGTTCAGTTGTGGTATCTCCTCCTTTGTGTCATGGTGATCTTCAAGAATGAAGGAAAATGTCTTCCCGTAACTCTCTGACCTTTTCATATTCACCATTTCTTAAAGTGCAGAATAAAATTCCATTATGTTCATGTACCACAACTTGGTTAGCCAGATATTCCCCAATCAATGGGCATCTATCTCCCTAAAGCACCTAGAGCTGTTGTGAGGATTAAATGAGATAATATTTGGAAAATGCTTAGTATAGTGCCTGAAATCTAATAAGTGTTATTTAAATATTAGATATTATTATGGAAACCTAGTAGAACAATGGATAGAGTACTAGGTGGAATCAGCAAATCCTGTGTTCAAACCTGGCCTTAGATATTTACTAGGTATGTGACTCTGTTATTTGCCTGTTT
Organism: Sarcophilus harrisii; assembly: GCF_902635505.1. Taxonomy (NCBI): domain Eukaryota; kingdom Metazoa; phylum Chordata; class Mammalia; order Dasyuromorphia; family Dasyuridae; genus Sarcophilus; species Sarcophilus harrisii. Next base: position 329,676,088 of record NC_045429.1, on the reverse strand, counting down.
TCTCATCTGTAAAATGGGAATAATCATTGCACCTACCTTCCTAGGTTGTTGTTAGGATCAAACAAGATATAATTGTAAAGTGCCCAGCACTTAGCAGTACCTGGCATGTGGTATATGTTGTATAAATGTTATTATGGACAACTAAGTAGCACAGTGGACAGAATACGCAGTGGATAGAATGCCCAGTTCTGAGTTCAAATTTGGCTCACTTTACTTTACACTTACTAGCAATATAACTCTGAGCAAGTCAACCTTTATTTGTCTTAGTTTTCTCATCTATAAAATGGGAATAATCATAGCATCTACCTCCCAACATTGTTATCTTTGGGGCCAGTCTTTCTGTCTTTGATTTCCTTTGGGGCATAAAACTAGTGTGAGATCACAGGATCAAAAGATATAGATATTTTAGTTATTTTTAAAGATAATCATCTCAAATTATTCATCAGATCCAGACTGTTTTTGGTCCTATGACTCATCTGTTCTGGTTCTTGACTTCCCCAATCCTGGTCACTTTGACCCTTGGATCGTACAAAAATTCTGCTGCAAAATTGTCCCATCCCACCCACTGGAGGGGATCCAAGCAGCACTATGAACTAGTTCTACCCCTATGACAATCTCAATCTGAGCAATCCCAAGGATGGAGGAAATACCATGATCAATGAGGAGAAAACTATCTAGCAGGTAGAAAAGAATATTGAAAAGTCTTATATACAATATTTTTATATTTCTTGCTGAACTTTACAGTATTGATTCAGGTCTTTACACATATTTTATGCTATCTCCCATACATCAGAGGATAGATGCTCATCAAGAGCTCATCAAGGATAGAAAACACTTTTGGTTCATATCCTCATTGTCCTTCCCAGTGGCTTGCATATAGTAATTCATAATGACAGCTAGAAGGTATAGTGGATAGAATGATGAAGCTGAGGTCAGGATGGCCTCCGTTCAAATCCCACCTCAGAACCTCAGCTGTGGGACACGGGGAATTTCATTCACAGTCTCAGTTTCATCATCTGTAAAATGTGAATAATAATAATAGCATCTCTCTCACAGAGTTGTTATGAGGATCAAGTAAGATAACATATGCAAAGCATATTGAAAGTGTTAAAGTGCTACATAAATGATAGCTTTTGTTATTAATAACAAATCATATAAAATATCATATTTAATAATAATATATATTGTGTGTCATTATATGTTCTATATTAATTATATAACCTATTTAAATAACAACTGAATTGAATTGAAAACACTGGTTTGTATTATAATTTTTTTTGAATCAGGCTTGTGATTTCATTAGAGTAAATAGTTCCCAGTGAGAAACTTTCTAATCAATACAGATCCACACCTTCTCTTCAACTTAGAGGGTTGCCTTGTCCATCAAGTAGTTAAATGACTAGTCCTATGCCACACAGTCACTGTGTGTCAGAGATTGGATTTGACCCCAGGTCTTTGTGACTCTGAGGCAGTACCTGACAAGATATACATAAGCCAACTATCCCTCCCACGTACCAGGCTGATAAATAGCATCACCAATAGATTGATAATTCTGTCTAGGTGCTTCTTTCTGAATAAGCCTTGCAGGATTGTGGCCCAGGGAAGATGGGTCTAAACTTTCATGTCCTGAAACATGAAGAATCCAGCTCCTTTGCAAATCTGTTTGCATGAGTTTTTGAGGGGTTGATTGGAACCTAAGTCAGATGTTGAGCTGATCAATTTTTGTATATAGTAAAAGTTTAGGGACAGCTAAGTGGCAGAGTAGATAGAGCTCTAGGCTTGGAATCAAGAAGACTCATTATCATGGGTTCAAATCTGGATTTAAATATTTACTAGCTATGAGATCCTGGGCAAATCACTTAGCCTGTTTGTCTCAGTTTCTTCATCTGTAAAAATGAGCTGGAGAAGGAAATGGTAAACCATATCTGTGCCAAGAAAACCCCAAATGGGGATATGCTGAACAACAGTTTAATAAAAACTTTTTGTAAATTCATTTAAGCAGGCATTGATCAAAGTTCTTATTAGCTTAGTCCACAGTATAGTCTTTCACTCCTTCCCCACTCTGACTAGAAAATGGAGAAAAATAAATATAATGTCCCAATATGTGATTTTCCTAGGATGAATTTGAAGACCTTCTGAGGTAGAGTAACATTCTGCTTCTACATGGAATAATAAAGAATAATAGTCTAACATGTGTAAGGGAATGAATTATTTCCCTTCAGGGGAAAGAAAAGCATTGTAGTCTCCTGAGGTAGCTATAAGCAAACCTGACATGGCCATTGGGAGTTATGCATTCAAAATGGTGACAGAAAACTCAATGAAAGTCATCCAGGTAACTGATCGATACTCTTATCAGTAATTTATTCAGAGATGACCCAGAAAAAAAACTTGGAAAACATCTATGAGCACCATGGACACCAAACATCTAGCTGCCAACTGAGTGGCAGATCACTAGGAAGCTGTCACTGCTAACACTATCATTATCAGGGGCACGGGGGCAGCATCTGCCCCTTCACCACCTATAGGTGAATATGAGAATCTATAGGCTCTATAAGAACTAACAGATGAGTCATAAGCTTTGATGGTTGTGCTTCTATAGGTCCAGTCACTTCTACTTACTGAAGCTATCCAGTGTATTGTCACTGAAACTGGATTTACCTGTTGTGGGATTTCCTAGAAGGATCCCAAGATTGAAAGGACATGACCTCTGAAATAATGGGAGACTCACCCTTTTTCACGCAGCTAAGTGGGGCAGTAGATAAAGCATTGTGCCTAGAGTTAGGAAGACCTGAGTTCAAATCCAGTCTCATACACTAATGCTGTGTGATCTTGGACAAATCACTTAATCTGGGTTTGCCTCAGTCATCTCAACTATAAAATGGGGATAATAACAGCAGCACTCACCTGACAGGGTTGTTACAAGGATCAAACGAGGTAATGTTTGGAAAGCACTAAACATAGTGACTAACAACAGAATAGGAGCTATATAAATGTGTATTCCTATTTCCCAGAGCATTTTTATTACAAACAAGATGAAGTTGTATTTCATCATATCACCTAGTCATTTTGAATGTCCATGATATGTGGGCATTTTCTAAATCTAGAAATTTCTTTACAAACCAAAAAAATTTTTATAGTGAGCTTAATAACTATCAACAAAAATAAATATTCAAAGTCATTATTATGGAAATGTTTTACATGAGTACACTATATTGAACTGCTTACATTCTCAATGGGGAGGGGAGGTGGAGAGACAGGAAAGAAGAGAACCTGGAACCCAAAATTTTAAAAAGTAATGTTAAAAAGTGTTTATATACATAGCTGGGAGAAAATAAAATACTAAATAAAAAACTAGAGCTCATGAGAGATGATTGTTAAATTTTCCATGTAGGCACATACATCTCAGAAATCTGAAAATGCTACAGTAAATTGGGGCTTAATTTTATTATTTTGTTGGTTATTTAGAACCAATAGAAAGTGATGGGAGAAATCTTAATAACGAAGATTAGATTTTAAAGTGTGTCTAGAGTACATTTTTTTTAATCTAGAGGTTCTAACTGTTAAGCATTTACCAGTATTCTTCATATTATGTCTTGTATTTACTCATTTTATATTTCAGAGAGGCAAGATACAATGATAAGATTCAAAATTGAAAATCAGGGGGCAGCTAGGTAGTGGCAATGGACAGAAATGGACCAGCCCTGAAATTAGGATGACCTGAATTCAAATCTGACCTCAATTTGCATTTCTCTGATTAATAATGATTTGGAGACATCTTTTCATATGGCTAGAAATAGTTTCAATTTCATCATCTGAAAATTGTCTTCTCATATCCTTTGACAATTTATCAATTGGAGAATGGCTTGATTTCTTATAAATTAGAGTCAATTCTTTATATATTTTGGAAATGAGACCTTTATCAGAACCTTTGTCTATAAAAATGTTTCCCCAATTTATTGCTTCCCTTTTAATCTTGTCTGCATTCGTTTTGTTTGTACAAAAACTTTTCAATTTGATATAATCAAATTTTTCTACTTTGTAGTCAATAGTGATCTCTAGTTCTTCTTTGGTCATAAATTTCTTCCTCTTCCACAGGCCTGAGAGGTAAACTATCCTATGTTCTTCTAATTTATTTATAATCTCATTCTTTATGCCTAGGTCATGAACCCATTTTGACTTTATCTTGGTATACTGTGTTAAGTGTAGGTCAGTGCCTAGTTTCTGCCATTACTAATTTCTAATTTTCCCAGCAATTTTTGTCAAACAGTGAGTTCTTATCCCAAAAGCTGGGGTCTTTGGGTTTGTCAAACACTAGATTATTAAAGTTATTGACTGTTTTGTCCTTTGAACCTAACCTATTCCACGATAGGCTTCTTTCTGAAGGAGAATGACTTTGAGGTCACTGAAATGGAATGGAGGAGAGTAGAACCAAAAAAACAAGGTAAAATCAAAGAGTGAAAAAGGCATTGGATTTAGAATCAGTATTGTTTTTGGTTTCAAGGAGCAGTTAGATGGTACAGTGGATAACACATTAGATCTGTAGTCAGGAAGACTCCTTTTCCTGAATACTAATGTGACCTCAGACACTTACTAGCTGTGTGACCCTGGACAGGTCACCTGTTTGCCTCAGTTTCCTTATCTATAAAATAAGCTGTATTCTTTGTGTGGTGGCTAAGAATGGGAAATTGAAGTTACCCATCAATTGGGGGAAGAGCTGAACAAACCATATAATTGTTATTCAATTTTATTGTGTTGTAAGAAATGACAAGGAGAATGATTTCAGAAAAATTTGGAAAGATTTACATAAATCGATGCATAGTGAAATGAACAGAACCAGGACAATCTTGTACATGGTAATAGCAAAAAGAATTGTGAATGACTTAGTTATTCTGAGCAATACAATGATCTAAGACAATCCCAAAGGGCTCATGATGAAATAGGCTATCCACCTCCAAAGAAAGAAATGACATTTTCTGAATATGGATTGAAGCATGCTATTTTTAGTTTTTTTTTTCTTCTTTTGGTTCAAATCTTCTTTTACAAATAAATAATGTGGATATATTTTATGTGATTCTACATGTATAATCTATATAAGATGACTTACTATCTTTTGGGAGGATGAAAGGAAGGAAAGGAGGAAGTGAGTGATACAATTTGGAACTCAAAACTTTAAAAAAAGTTTAAAATTGTTTTAACAAATAAAATATTATTTAAAATTGAAAAAAAAATGAGCTGGAGAAGGAAATGGCAAACCATTCCAGAGTCTTTGCCAAGAAAACCCCAAAAGGGGTCATGAAGAGTCAGACTTGATTGAAAATGACCGAATTGACCTGGCTTCAAATATTGCTTCTACCTCTCACTGCCTGTATGACTTGGAGGATTTCACTTAATTTGTGGTTATTTTTTTTCTATTTCTTTATCCATAAAATCAGAGAGTTGGACTAACTGACTTAGGAGATCTCTTCCAGCTTTAAATCTATGATAATCTTCTGATTTTCTTTGTTCTGAAATTTAATAACCTGTTGGCCTTATTAATAAAATTATTAAATTGTCCCTAAAATCTATGTCTTTATGACTTATTTAACCCTGAACCAGTCACTTTTTTCTGAGCCTTATTTTTCTCTTGTGTAAAATGAGGTGTTTGAATAAAGATTATCTCCAAGGTCCCTTTTATTTATAATGCTCTCAGGAAGAAACAGTTTTATGATCTGTAGGGACGATGATGTCTTGAGCAGGAAATGATAGGTTTAGAGGTAGAGAATGTGCTTACATCTTTCCTTTCAGCTAAACACTGGGACTTTAGAATTTCAGGGCTTGTAGGAAGGGTCAAGGCCACTAAAAAGATGAAGAGAGTTGGAAAGTAGAAATATGCTTATAGAAAAACAAACAAACAAACAACAACAAAAAAAAAAAATGGGTCAAATGGGCCAGATGATATGATGAAAATGAATGACCAAAAAAAATTATTAAATTGGCTTGGCACTGTCATGGCCACCCCCATTAGAGACACTCAGAGGGTATAGGTTTGAGGAAGAGATGAAGGCTGATTTATGAGCTTTTATATAGAATTATAAAATTCAAGAAAGGGAGAGAATTTCTGCTCTCTGCCAGTTTAAGAAACAGTGAATAAAAGTTGTAGAAACTTGGAAACCTGTGAAGACTAACTCACAGATGTTTGCTGATGGGCAGTTTGAGGACCTGGTATGTTTTGAAGATTTTCACAATTATAAATTAGTAGATACCTTAAAACTTTCATGGAAAGAAAAACTCAAAAAAAGGTCTAGTGCTATGGTTTCTGAGGGGGAGATAAAAGAAGAAAGAACTTCTCAAATGAGAAAAGGAAAAAACACATTGTCATGTACACAGCAGATCATAAAAGAGGTTTCAATATAAAACAAGAAATTTTCATTTCTATAAACCTATATAATAAATGCTATACATTGGTTTAAAAATGACTAAATTCTCAACTCTTACATTACTAAATCTTTGCTGTCAAACAAAGGGTAGACTCCAAATGGCTAAGAATAGGATAATGAAATAGAGTACTAGATATCAAATCAGAGGGCATTGGTTTGATTGCTGGCTTTGCTAAATAGTGCTTGTGTAATTTGGAGTAAGCTCAGATAATAAATCACTTTATTAATGAAGACCTCATCTTTTTTGGTTTGATTTGATCATCTCTAAAGGTGCTTTCCAGCTCTTAAATAGACCATATATAATCTGTAATGCATATGAATTAGTGTCCATGCTAAATGAAGCCACAGTAATGGAGAACAATGCAATCCTCTCTTTAAGTCAGCAGATTCAAATTATTTCTCTCCTAAGACACTGAAAGAATTCATACATGTGGTTGCTGAACCACTGTCAGCAATATTTAAGGAATTTTGGAAAAATGGGGGATGTGCCAAAAGTCTGGAGATGAGCAAATATTGTCCTGATTTTCAAAAATGAGAAGAAAGTAAACTCCTTAAACTACATATTAATACATTTCAATTAAAAAAAACTTTTATAAGTGATATCTGCACGAATCTGGGTAAGTCACTTCTCTTTGGGACTCAGTTTCCCCTTCTGTAAAATGAGGGAGTCAGACTAAATTACTTCTGAGACGCAAAATTTAGAATTTATATATCCTTTGTGACCCTTTGTGAAAGTGGCAAGACACTTTCCCTCTCTGAGACTTAGTTTCCTCTTTTATAAAATGAAGAAGTCAGTCTAGATTACTTCTGAGGTTCTTCTAGTTCTAAACTGTGACCTTATAACTTTGGGAAAGTCAATTTTCTCTTGATGTCAGTTCCCATTGGATCAAATGACCTATAAGGTCCCTTCCAGATTGCAATCTATGATCATGTGAGTCGTAACTTTTTCTCCATTAAAGATATTGCTTCAATGCTTCATCACACCATAGAAATGTTACCCTTGAACCACCATTTTCATATCAATGGAGTGCAAGCTCTGGCTGATCCCACCAATATAAAAAGGATTTGAGAATAGGTCTGATGATGTAGTGCATGTCTGTCATACAAAGATCCTCCTGGTTAAGTTCAGAAATGTTCTTTAATAGCATGGCTATAAAGAGATGGATTTTCCAGCCACAGAAACTCTAGAAGACTTTTTAAATTAGCACAAAGGTTACAATCTGCACTGGTGGAGGGAGAAGCCACAGATCTTTGAAATGCTATGAACATTAAAAAGTAGTCCTCAACTGGGGCCAATATGGATTCATTGATAAATTATAGTGAACTAATCTCATTTTCTTTTTGGATTGTGTTAGAAGATTAGCTCAAACTGCATATCCGTTTACCCAGAACTACCAATACTAGGTCTGTGGGGATGCTCATCAATTAGGGAATGGGATGAACAAGTGGTGGTATTTGATTGTGGTGGAGTTCTATTGTGCTGTAAGAAATTAGAAGGATGGTTTCAGAAAGACCTATATAAATTGATGCAAAGTGAAGTGAGCAGAACCAAGAGAACATTTTACACAATAACAATACCATAATGATGAGCAACTCTAAAAGATTTAACTACTCTAATCAACACAATTATCTAAGACAATTACAAAGGAATCAGGAAGAAAAATGCTGTCTACATCTGGAGAGAGAACTGATAAGTTTTGCATGCAGATTGAAGCATGCTTTTTCCTTTATTTTCCTTTCTTTTTTTGCAACATGATTAATGTGAAAATAGATTTTGCATGACTTCACATGTTGAATCTATATATCCCTTGCTTTCTCAGTGAGTGGGAAAAGGTTGGGAAGAGAGGCAGAGCTTTGAGAACTTGAAATCTAAAAGGATGAAAGCTAAAGTATAATTATTTTAAAAATAATAATAGCTTTCATTTATATAAACTTTATTTGTACACATACACATATATGCCTTAATGTTTGCAAAGAATTGATGTATACTGTGTATTATCTCCTTTGATCCTCATTCTAACCCTAAAAGGTAGGTGCTATTATTATTATCATTTTACAGATGAAGAAACTGAGGCTGAGAGTGATTAAATGATTTGTCCAGGATCACATAGCCAGTATAGCTCAAAGGAGAGACTTAAACCTCTCTTCTTAGCTTCAAGGCTAGCTTTCTAAAATGAAACTTAAAAGGACTAAATATAAAGTCCTGCACTTAAATTAAACTATTTAATTGCACAAAGATAAATGGGAGACATATGACTGGACAATGGTACTTGTGAAAAAGAGCCAAGGGTGTTAGTAGACTACAATCTCAATATAAGTCAATATTACTTGACTGACAAAAAAGTCAATGCTATCTAAGACTGTATTAATAGAGGTATAATGTTCAAAATAAAGAAAATACAATTCCATTTTACATATATGAAATGTTATATTCTGGACACTACATTTGGAAAGGTTCATTAACTAACAGAGCATATCCATTGATGTAACTTACAAAAATGAGACAGTTTATATGAACACACAAAAAAAAGATCAGAGCTGGACCTAAAGAGTCATGGATTTAGAGATGATATTTGAGGATTTGGATCCAAATAAAGTTGCCATAAGTACCGTGTAGAAAGACGATAAGGTGGCTAAAGGAATAACCCTAGTGTAAATCTACCTTAAAGGGCTAGGGAAATAATAACCAAAATTCACACTATGCCAAATCTCAACTCTATCATCCCCGTCATTCTCCTCCATTCTTACTCCTAAATTACATACTTTCAAAATTTTTATCTTCTTTCATAACTGTATTTAGGTGTTGTTTCCTCTGTGGAAATCTTCCCTGATCTTCCCCTGTTCCACAAAATTGTTGGTCTCTATCCAACAAAATTGTCTAGTATTTATGTGTCTGTATGTTGTATATAATCTTTATCTATTTGTTTGTTTATTTAGTTTGCTGAGACAATTGGGGTTAAGTGACTTGCTCAGGGTCACACAACTAGGAAGTGTTAAGTATCTGAGATTAGATTTGAACTCAGGTCCTCCTGACTTCAGGGCTGGTGCTCTATCCACCACACCACCTAGCTACCCCTGTATATAATCTTTAGAGAATTCAAGTTTCTTTAAATCAGGCGTTGTTGAATTGTGGCCTTTGTATTTAGCATTATGCCTGGTATATAGTAGATGCTTAATAAATATTGAATTGAGCTTATTTGACTTGAGATATTGAGTACTCCAGGACAAATTGTACAATATTGCTGATTTAATCCCCTACAAATTCATTTTAGCTCATCTCAGTTGGGCCTTCACTGCTTTGAAAAAATCCTTATATCTTTCCAGGAGGGATGCTCAGTCACACTAACCAAACAACTACAGACTTTCTCTTCTCTCCTCAAGTCTCTAATACCTCCCCAATGCCAACCCCTCAGCAGACAACCTGGTCTCCTACTTTACTAAGAAAGTCAAGGACATCTTTCATGATGTCCCTAATGTTTCACACATTTTTAAATCCCCTTGTTTAAATCTTTCTTCTTCTTCTTCTTCTTCTTCTTCTTCTTCTTCTTCTTCTTCTTCTTCTTCTTCTTCTTCTTCTTCTTCTTCTTCTTCTTCTTCTTCTTCTTCTTCCCCACTAAGTGGTTCAGAAGATAGAGCACTGGGTCTGGGGTCAGGAAAAAGAGAATTCAAACTGTCTCAGACTTGCTGACTGTGTGATCCTGGCCAAGTCACTCAATCCTTATTTACCTCAATTTTTTCAGCTGTAAAATAGGAACACATTGGAGAAAGAAATTGGCAAACTGCTCCAATATCTTTGACAAGACACATGACTCAACAACAGGAGATAATGATCTTCAGTGTCAAGGCTGATCCTTCTACTTCAATTCTGTCTCCTTCTACCTCTTTCCAGAGCTTGTCCCATTGACATTTCTCCTTTCTGTTACTATCTCTTTGTCTCCCTGTCTGTCTCCCTGTCTTTGTTTCTGTCACTGTTTCTGTAACTCTGTCTTACACACACACACACACACACACACACACATCTTTATTTGTTCCAACTGTTCCCTGAAGCCATCATCTTATATCTCTGCTTTCATTCAGAGTCAAATGTTTAAAAGTGCAAAACACAGTAGAGTGCTAGACTTGGAGCCAGGAAGATGTGAGTTCAAATCTTGCCTCTGATACTTAACTGTGTGACCCCAAGCATTAGCCTCAGTTTCTTCAGCTGCAAAATGGGGATAATAATAGTATTTTCTCCCAGAGTTGTTGTAAGGATCAGCTGAATTAACAAATGTAAAGTGTTTTGCATAGGTTAAAGCACTATATAGACTGTTACTGTTCTTGTTTTGCCTCTTCTCTGTTAGAGATACTGATATGGGCATCCCCTGTTTTTTACTGTTTGCAGGGTGAAAAACTCCTTTGTACATTCAATCTACCCCAACTCTTTGTGATCACATTTAGAGTTTTCTTGTCAAAGATGCTGGAGTGGTTTGCTATTTTCTTCTCCAGTTTATTTTACTGATGAGGAAATTGAGGCAAATAGGATTAAAATGACTTGTCCAGGGTCACATAGCTAATAAGTATCTATGGCTAGATTTGAATTCAGGTATTTCTTACTCCAGGACTGGCACTCTATCCACTGTGCCACCTAGCTACCTCTTTTAAATTACCACAAAAAAATGAGACTATAGACATTTTGAAATATGGAAAATTTTTTTTAATCAACCTCCTTGAGGTATGTGACTTTTCTCCCATAATTCCCCATTATTTTCCAGGATGATTGGACCATTCTACCTATCCCTAGATCCTTTTTTGTTCTCAGAAGCAATAATAACACTTAAAGAAAAAAAATTGGATATCTCTTGGTTTAAAATCATATCTAAATCATATTTAAATCATAATATGCAATATATTATGCAATATCATTTATATTATATCATGTTATATCATGTTTATTTTATAATATATAATATTTTCATATTCATACATAAGCATTTATTAAACATTTCATATGTGCAAAGCATTATGTTAAGTCCTAGGGATAGAAATAGGAAAGCAAGACAGTCCCTGATCTCAGGAGGCTCACCTTCTAAAAAGGGGAGACAAGACAAATGGAAAGTTTAGGATGCAAACTAAATGAAAAACTCCAGGTTCTTTACTTAAAGTAAAAAAAAAAAAAAAAAAAAAAAAGCAAAGCAGATGGTGATATATCTCGCCTTGTGTTTTTGCCATTGATAAAACCATATCCAGTTCTTACAGTGAACTATTTGACTTTGCCAAGGATTCTTATGGTGACAACTTCCTTTCCTGAGTCTTCAGTCTATGGTCCCAGAGAAGGCTATGGCTGCAGTACTTGCAGAGGCATTTGCCAACTTGTAACTCTATTTTTCTCTATTTGTTCAGCTGTTTCTCATTTAAAGAGTGCTCACTTTGTTTTTCCCTTTTTTCTTTTTCTTTTTTTTTTTTTTTTTTTGTAATTGTTCAATCATCTCCCACTGTTTATGATCCCATCTGGGGTTTCTTAATTTACTATTTCCTTCCTTCTTCAGCTCATTTTACAGATGAGAAAACTAAGGCAAATAGTGTTAAATGACTTATCCAGGGTTACACAGTTAATGAGTGTATGAGGCTGGACTTGAATTTAGGAAGATGAGTCTTTCTTCTTTGACATCCTTGGGGTATATAGTTTTTCTCCTATGATTCCCAGTTGTTTTCCAGGGTGATTAGACCAATTTACCACTCCAGTAACAGGGTATGCCAATCAGAAATGTACTTCAGATGACTTGTAGCAGTGTTTAAAGGACAGGATTTTTTTTTAAAGACTCAGCACCAGGGCAGCTAGGTGGTGCAGTGGATAGAGTGCCAGCCTTGAAGTCAGGAGGACCTGAGTTCAAATCTCACCTCAGACACTTAACTCTTCCTGTCTGTGTGACCCTGGGCAAGTCACTAAACCCCAATTGCCTCAGTTAAAAAAAAAAAAAAGACATACTGTAAAGACCATACTGTAAAGCTCTGAGACACAGACTAAGGTTCTAGCTCTAGGTTCTGGTCTTGCTTGACATGATAATCTTTAAAAATGAGAACTCCAATCCAAGTCCTTTTCCAAAGCCATTGTACTTAGACTTGGATAGCCTTGGCTCAAATCTTGGCTTGACATTTAACTATCTCTGTGACTTCCCAACAAATTACTTACCCTCTTTGGACCTCAGGTTCCTTCTTTGAAAAATAAAGAAATTGGACTAGATTTCTTTCTTAAAAAAAGATGATTTCTAAGCCCTTCCTAGCACTATCTAAATCATGTGATTATGGTTCTAGAGAAGGCAGAGAAAGAATGTCACACACATAGCATATTTTGCCACAGAATTAGACAGTCAATAAGCATTTATTAAGCATTTTTTATGTTTCAGGCACTACGTTAATAAGCATTTGGGATACAAAGACATGTAAAATATTCTCTGCTCTTAGAAATTCAGAATGTCTAATGAAGAAAACAACATACAAACAACTATAGTTATTCCTTCCACATTGTGCACAGGGGGTGTGGTACCCCTGCAATCTAAAAAATTCATATAAAAGTTTTTGGTCCTCCCTTCATACCAAAGAAAAAGTCTGAATTGTTGTGGTTTTTAAAGATAAAATATTATGTAACACAATGCTATATTATCATTAAAATACTATACATATATTTTATGCATTTCTGAATTTTTCACAGCTTTTCTGTGTTATCTGGGTCCTTCACATATCATCTTCAATTTTCACAAAACCCCCCCAAATTCCCATCTAATTTCTTATACCAACCCATGTTATATCAAAACTGTGATGGGGAAAATTATGATGTGGAAGGGATAATTGAATATACAAACAAGATATATACAGGATAAACTGGAGAATATAAATAGAGTGAAGCTATGAGCATTAAAGGGGAATCAGGAAAAGTTTCTTACAGAAATTTGGATTTTAGCTGAGACTAGAAGGAAGCCAGGAAAGCAGGAGGGGGAGAGGAAGAGGGAAAGCATCTCAGACTTGGGGGACAGCCAGAGAAAATGCCCAGAGTCTGGAGATGGGAGAGTCTTGTAATGGAACAGCAATGGAACAGTAATGGAGTCAGTGCCACTGAATCACAGAGTTTGTGAGAGAGGAATAAAGCATAAAAAGGCTATAAAGGTAGGAGGAGGTTGGATTGTAAAAGATTGCAAATGCAAACCTAAAGATTTTCTATTTGATCCTAGAGGTGATAGGGTAGGAGAAGAACTCATTGGCTTGACATGTTTAAGGTTTTTATCCACTCTCATTTTTGTGGGAGGATTGGGATTTCTCTGTGTGTTTTCCTTTCATAGGATTTAAACCCGAAGAAAGTGGTTTTCAAATTTGTATCTTAAGAGAGCAGGTAGCCTTGGTTTGTGACTTATTTTTATTGTTGTTCCAGGGGAAGCAATCTTGAAGCATCATTCAATCAGTCATTTCAGGTAATTAGACCTCTGAGCCCTGAGCTTTGACAACTAAGAGTATGATTGAGAAGTATGTGTATACTATATAGACATCCCCACCCAATGCCTCCTGCAGCTGTACTATTTTCAGGATTTCAAGACTATCCTCACAAGGCAATAGGTGATGCAGTGGATAGAGCACCAGCCCTGCAGTCAGGAGGTCCTGAGTTCAAATTTGACCTCAGATACTTACCACTTCCTAGCTGTCTGATACTGGGCAAGTCAATTAACCTCAATTGCCTCAGCAAAATAAATAAAATAAAATAAAATAAAAGACTTACCCTCACAACTGTATATAGAAATTTTTAAAGAAATGGCCAGTCTTTAAAGAAACTGAAAGACACTTTCAATGAACAAATGAGTAGAAAATCATTTATTAAGTTATTACAATGTGAAAAACTCCAAGGATATAAACAGAAGAGTAAGATAATTCCTTTTTTCTTTTTATTATAGCTTTTTATTTACAAGATATATGCATGGGTAATTTTATAGCATTGACAATTGCCAAATCTTTTGTTCCAATTTTTCCCCTCCTTCCCCCCACCCCTCCCTCAGATGGCAAGTTGACCAATACATATTAAATATGTTAAAGTATAAATTAAATACAATATAAGATACATGTCCAAACAGTTAGAAATAATTCCTGATCTGAAGGAGCTCACCCTCAAATTGGGGGAAACAACACATTAAAAAAAATTGGGACAAAGTAGATGGAAAAATCCAGAAGTCCTAAAAGTGTATGAGAGGAGCAGATGGGGCTCACCATGTCCAAGGGTCTTTGGATCACATCAGTGTATTAGATGGAGTTTTACAGAGCATGAAGGAAGCACACATGGGACATCTAGAGGATCTGAGGAAGCAATTGAAGGGTAATGCCAGATGATCTTTAATCTCACCTGAAGGAAGAGAGTTAATGACTCCTGTCTTATCTAAGGCATATGAACAAACAATCAAAATGGGTTCTGAGAGGCCAAGTAGAAAAAAGAGGGGAAAGGGGAAGGGAGAAGAGTGAAGGGAAAAAGGACTTGAGGGTAGTCGGAAAGGAAAAAGAGGAAGGCAAAATGGGGAAAGATACTGCTGGTGGACCCAACTTTCCCTGGTGGGTTTCAGTTCCAGTGGAGCCAATATGGTATCAATCTGAGGCTTTTCCAAACCTTAAGATAGAGCAATAGTAAGCAAAGGAGGCATTTCTTGAGCATTTCTCCATGCCATGGGCCTTGTAATTTACCACACCCCTTTTCTCTGTCAAAGAAGGGTTGTCAGACTAGAAAAACAAAACAAAACAAAAATGGTTAGGGAGGAGCTAACACTCAAGAGAAGGGAGGAGATAGTAATTAGGAATGTACCCAGTTTTGCTCACTGGCCAAGTCTGAATAAACCATGTTATGTAGCATTGAAAGTATTGGGGCAGGTAAGTGGCAGAGTGGATAGAGCACCAGGTCTGGAGTCTGGAAACCCGAGTTCAAATTTGACTTTAGACAGTTCTTAGCTGAAAGGCACTGGGCAAAGTCACATAGCCCAGAGTGTTGAAAAGGACTGACAAAAACTATAATCTTTGAAAAATCATGGAAATCAGGAGGGGTGATTCAAGACTGGAGATAGACTCAAAACCAATATGTTCAAATCAGAATACATTATCCTTCCCTAAAAATCTACACACATCCCATCCTTCCAAATTTCTCTATTTCTTTTGAGAGGACCCCCATTTTTCCTGTCTTCCTGGTTTTTAACTGCAGCATAATATTGTATTTCTTATTCTCTTTCATCCCACATATACATACATACAATCAATTGCCAAATTTTGATGTTTCTATATCTACAATGTTTCTCATATCTTACTCTTTCTCTTGATTTACTCAACCAAGACTCCAGTTCAGATTGTCATTATCTAGTTTATTTAGTTTCCTAACTGATTTTTCTCACCATGCTCCAAATCATCCTTCACACAGATGACAGTGATTTCCTTAAGCTCCTCTCCTTATCTTACTTAGTAGCTCCCTATTGTCTTTAGGAACAAATACAAAATGTTCTCTTTGAGGTTGGTTTTAGAAAGGTCTAGGAAGATTTACATGAACTGATAGTGAGTAAAGCGAACAGGACCAGGAAAACATTGTACACAGCAACAGCAGGATTGGGAAAACAGCAGGATCAACTATGAAAGACTTGGTTCTTCTCAGTAGTTCAGTGATCTAAGGCAACCCCAATAAACTTTGGATGGAAAATGTGATTCACATCCAGAGAGAGAACTATGGAGACTGAATGTAGATCAATACATACTATTTTCACCTTTTTTTTCCTTCCTGTTTTTTTTTCCTCTTTTTATTCTTCTGTTTCTTTTTTTCGTGGATTTTTCTTTCCCAACATGATCCATATGGAAATAATTTTTTTAAAATGTAAATGTATAACCAAAAAATTGTTTTTACATGCAACTGGGGAAAATAAAAATAATTTAAAAATTTTTTTAAAAAGAAAATTATATCACCAAAATATTCCATTTTGCTTTTAAATCTCTTTGCATTTTTCTAGCCTTATCTTGCATTATTCTAATTTGTGGCAGGAGCAGTCTCTGCTAAGTTTCTACCATATGGGCTAGGCTAAGTTTTTCACTAAACAAGCAATGCAACTAACTATTTTGAAAGCTTGTTTAGCCTAGAACACTAGAGCTTAAACTGTCAATGTGGCTTTCCTATGACCTAAGGCATAAAAAAAAATCCCAAAGAACAGGAGTTGTGAGTCCTCAGACTTAATTGCATCTGCTGCCTGGTGAGACAGGTGCCATAGCAGATAGAGAGCAGGTCTTGGAATCAGGAAGAACTGAGTCCAAATCTGACCTCAGACATTTACTAGCTGTGTGATCCTCAATAGGCCATTTAACTGCTGTCTGCCTCAATTTCCTCAAATGAACGTGAGAGTAATGATAGCATCTACATTTCCATATTGTTGTGAGGATCAAGGAAGATAATTGTAAAGTTCCTGGTTTATAATAGTGCTTAATGGATATCTATTCCTTTCCTTCAATACATCTGATTATTGCTTTTCCACACAGAGAATGTGTCCAACAGAACAATATTGTATCTTTGCTGAATAGCCTTCTCATGCTATTAAGTAAGCTTCTGTTCTAAAATATTAGGTGCTTTACACTTCTCATTTTATTTCAATCCTATGTCCAAGTGATGGATCCATTTTCAATCAGACCTAACTTAGAACATCCTTCAAAAACATTTTTAGCTTCCATGTTTTCGTACTGACTGCTTCATATGTCTTTAATGTGCTCTGTTCTCACCTTCACTTACAGAATACCTCACTTCTTTCCAGATACAACTTAATTACCAATATCCATACAAAGATCCCTACCACCATTCCTCATAGTACCTTCCTTTGTTGACTACTTGGTATTTAACTACCTTGTATTTATCATATATGTAAATTTATTCCGTATCTATTAAATGCATTTTGTCTCCTCCAGTAGAATTTGAGATCCTTGAGGAAAAAGATTATTTTTTCTTTGTATCTTCAGTGCCTAGAATAATGTCTGACACACAATAGGAGTTTAATAAATGTTTATTGATTGATGGGTAAATGTTCTGATTTTCAAAAAAGAAAGAAGAAAGTCTTCAAACTATTGAGAAACTAGCTTGATTTTGATTGCTAGCAAAAATCTAAAGGCATGGTGAACTTTAGAAAAGAAATCAGTGACTACTAAGGATCGACATGGTTTTCATCAAAAACAAGTCATGCCAGTCTGACTTCATTTCCTTTTTTTTCCTTTTTTGACAGGATAGTTAGGCTGCTTATAACAGGCTAGACTAGTAGTCTACCTCATCATTTCCTATCCTTTCCTACTTCACTCTTTTTTTAAAATAGCTTTTTATTTTCAAAATATATGCAAAGATAGTTTTCAATTCACCCTTGAAAAATTTGAAAAATTTTTTTCAAATTTTTCTTTCTCCCTTCTCCCCACCCCTGCCCCTAGATAGCAAACAATCTAATATATATTAAATATGTGTGTTTCTTCTATACTTATTTCCACATTTATCATACTGCACAAGGAAAATCAGATCAATAAAGAAAAAAAATGAAAAAGAAAAAGCAAGCAAGCAAATAACAACAAAAAGGTGAAAATACTATGTTGTGCTCCATATTAAATTCCCACAGTCCTCTCTCTGAATTCATGTGGCTCTCTCTATCACAAGTCCATTAGAATTGCCTTGAATCATCTCATTGTTGAAAAGAGCCATGTCCATCAGAATTAATCATCACATAATCTTGTTGCTGTATACAGTGTTCTCTTGGTTCTGCTCATTTCACTCAGCATCAGTTCATTTAAATCTCTCTAGGCCTCTCTGAAATCATCCTGCTGATCATTTCTTACAGAACAATAATATTCCATAACATTTATATATCATAATTTATTCAGCCATTCCCAATTGATTGGGCATCCACTGTTTCCAATTTCTAGCCACTACATAAAGGGCTGCTACAAACATTTTTGCACATATGAGTTCCTTTCTCTTTTTTTATGCTCTCTTTTCTTCCTTTACTCTTCATTTCAATCCTATACTTTAAATCATTTAGATATCATCCTCAATCCTTTTTTTTTCTTTATCTCTAGGCTTGGAGGAAGAGCAATCTTTCTCCTTGCAAAAGCTGTGTCTTCTCCTTGTGCTCTTAACCTTTGCCTCCCCTAAAAATTGCATACTTCAGTTATTCCATCGCCTGCTCCCTAATTTTAACTACTCCTTATTGACTATCTCTTCTGCCACTGCATGTTTTCACTACCAAAAATACAGTGGACTAAGTGACAGTAAGATATGAGTTTGAATCCTGCTTTAGACCCTTACTAGCTAGATGACTTTTAAAAATTTTGTTTATTTTTAATCCACATTGTCTTATAAATCATGTTGGGAGAGAAATATCAAAGCAAAAGGGAAAAACCATGGGAAAGAAAAAAAAACAGAATAAAAATGTGAACATAGTATATGTTGATTTACATTCAGTCTCCTTAGTTCTTTTTCTGGAGGCAGATGGCATTTTCTGTCTAGTCTATTGGAATTGCTTTGGATCACTGAACCACTGAGAAGAACCAAGTATTTCATAGTTGATCATGTCACATTCTTGCTGATATTATATTCAATGTATTCCTGGTTCTGCTTGTTTCGCTCAATATTAGTTCATGTAAACCTTTCTAGGCTTTTCTAAAATCAGCTTGTTCATTATTTTTTTATAGAACAATATTTATTAATTAATCTTTATATACTACAACTTATTCAGCCATTCCCCAATTGATGGGCATAGGTAGATGACTTTAATAAAATCACTCAAAGTCTCTGAGCTTCAGTTTCCTCATCTGTAAAACAAGGAGGTTGGAATTAGACATTTATCTCTAAGGTTCTTTGTCACATCAAATCTATGATTTTATTGCAATCTCTTTCCCAAAGCCATTGCAGAGCTTTCAGATAATAGAGACTATCAGCAATACTCTCTTCTCCTCCCATTCACTATGCCGCCCTCTTTGGAACTAGTCAGACTTCAAGTTTTCTTTCAATATCGTCAACTTCCATCTTTCAGAAAAAAAGATGGAAAAAGTCCACTTCAGGTAGCTGAAGAACAAGATAGGAAGACATGAGAGGAATGGGCAATCTCCATCGTGTCCCTTTTTCCAGCTTGCTACTCTAGAGATTTTGGGAAGTTTCCCCTTGGGTAAGATGCAGAACAATCACTCTTAGTTGAGCTGAGTTACCTCACTCCCAATGGAACAGCTCTTTCATTTTCTATTGTCAGTTATATAATCTATGTATATCTCTGATTTAAATTTTTATTATGATTTGGATAAAAGGATTTCTTTGCTATGTGTGTTCATTGTGGAACTGGTATGAGGGGAGGAATCAAGTTATAGAGCATAGGTTCCTTTCTTTCCCCAAAATGCAGATGTTAGATTGAATCTCTAAACAATATTTAAGGGAGCAGATAAACTTTTACTCTGGTAGCCCTCTCTCTAAGCAGAGTAGAGTAGTAGTCTCAGCCTCAACTTCTTGTTCCCTCTTGTCAAAGATTAATCTCCCTCAGAGAAGAGAGAGTGGATAGAAATTATTTATTCTACCTCCCTTTGAGCCCCACACATCATAAATGGGGGCCTCATTATCCATGTGTGAGCCCCTTCCCACTCTACACAATGATTTGTCTTTTCTTCTTCTTCTTTTCTTCTTTATCTTTTTCTCCTCCTTTCTCTTCTTTATACACACACACACACACACACACACACACACACACACACTTTATGCCATAAACTGTGCTAAATCTGAGGATACAGAGAAAATCAGTGGTCTTGAACTTTAGGTCAAATGTTCATTCCATTACCCCACAATTCCCCCCTCTCAATAAATGTTTGTTGAATTAAGTCAACTTATCCACTCAGAAGGACAAGACAATGTTTCTCATGGAGCTGGTCTAACTAACTGCAGATCAGAGAGATATGGGAAGGATAGAGGAGACGAATTATCCAAGATTTAATAAGCTTGAATTACAGTTCTAACCATGTTATATCACACACACATAAAAGCACACACACATATACATTCAAAAATAATTAATAGCTCCCTATTGTTCCTTGCATAAGATACAAATGGTCAATTGTACCTTCCTCTTGCCCTCAGCATTACAGAACATACTTATTATTTTGGTGCACTCACCACCAACCTCAGGTTATTCTGAACCTCAACCTTGTAACAATCTTTCTTCCAGGGTCACACCTCTCTTTCATATTGATTTTCAATAATCTCCTTTCACTTCCAACTACATAGAAGGAGAGAGGGAAGGAAGAAGAGAGAAAGAGGGAATGGAAAGGAAGAAGGAAGAAGACAGAGAGAAAAATAGAAGGACAGGAAGGAAGGAAGGAAGGAAGGAAGAAAGGAAAGGGAGAGGAGAAAAGAAAACAGGGACAGAGAGGAAAGGAGAGGGAAGGAAAGGAAAATGGAGAGAAACAAGGCAGAAAGACAGAGACAGAGACAGAGGCAGACAAAGAGAGACAGAGGCAAAGATAGTGAGAGAAAGAGAAAGACAGAGACAAAAAGAGAAAGAGAAAGACAGAGACAGAGAGTATGTATTTTAGATAAACATGAACAATAAATTGGGCCAAGAATTAAAGAGAAGTTAGAGGAAGCTAAATTGTAATTGAGAAATTGGAAAACTCCTTTGATAACTCCAAATGTCTCTCCCCAAAACAAAAGCTTATCTTTTTAAATATCAATATTTAGCTAGTATTATTATATGTTGGCAAGTCATAGAATTAAATGAGTTGCTACACCATATGAGGTCATCAAAGAATTAAGCATGAGTACCACTCAGGGCCACAATGAAGAGGCAATTGGCACGTGTAAACAGGTTGCAATACATAAAATAAGGAATTGTAAAGAAGAACTGGAGTAAATGGTGTCAAGTATTATATGATCAAAACAGATGATGGGCTGATCATGTGATGAGGTCAGAGATTAGCCAGTGGACAGCCTGTTATGCCAATGATGTGTGAATCATGTCAGGAGAGAGTGAGGAAGCCCCAAAGTCTCTAAGGAAGACTTATGAGAGAACATGACATGAGTGGTTGGACATAGATCAATTTCAATCTTTACAGTTTAAAGGGAAATCCATATCAATAACATCCAAGATCCACTTGAGTTTTTAAAGTTTCATGTTACATCTAGATTGGTTAAGATGAAAAAGGACAAATGGTCAAATTTGGAAAGGCTGTAGAAAGATAAGCACACTGATACACTATTGGTTGCTGTTGTAAATTGGTCCATTCATTCTGGGAAAACAATTTGGAATTATTCAAGATAAGCTACTAAACTACTTATACTTTTTGGCTCAGATATAGTACTGCTGGGCATGTACTTCAAGGAAGTCAAAGACAGAAAGTTCCCTCTATACATATAGAGTGTGATTGGTCATTGACTAACTGATTTCTACACCACACCTCTAGAAATCAAAGGGCAGATATCAAGAGTGTAATAAAGTAGTTGGGTAACTAAGTGGTATGGTAGATAGAGTAACTGCATTTAGAGTCATTATATATGAAATAGGGAGCCACTGAAAGTTTTTGATTGTGGAACATCATTACATTAGGAAGATTGTTTTGGCAGCTGTTTAGAGGACAAATTGGAGAGAGAGGGAAGAAAGAGAAAGACTTTCAGTAATTCTAGTTAGTTGGCAATTACTGTATTCAAGAAAGTCATGTTCTGAGTGTTGCAGCCAAGGAATTCAGATATTGGTGCTTCCTTGGAGTGGCGATGTTATATGTTTTTTGTTTGTTATAGTGACTACTGTGTTTGTTAATGGTGTGTTACTTTTGTACTATGAATTTACTTTTCCCTTATGTCTTAATTAAATCAAGATTCTGAACAATAATAAACTTATACTTCTCTTTTAAAAAAAAGACATGTTCTTGTCAAGTTAATGAATGACTAGATTAAGTCCTCAGCATGGATATAACTTATATCTTCCTCCTCTAAGGAGGCCTAGATACTTCTGTGCCTTAATCTTCATCACTATCCTGTGGAATAAAAAAAGCTTTCTCCTCAAACAATACAACTTTAGTCTCCCTCTCACTTTTCCTTCCTTCCCTCCCTCTCTCCTTCCTTCCTTCCTTCCATCCCTCCTTCCTTCTTTTCTTTCTTTTTCCCCTCGTTCCCTTTCTTTTTCTTTCCCTTTTTTTTTTTTGAGATGGAATCTATCTCATGCCAACTAGAAGCATAGTGGCAATACACAGGCCCAATCCTAACTAGTAAGGAAGTTTTTATCGCCTCCATTTCTGACCTGAGTTACCCAGTGTCTTTCATTCCCTGCTCTTAAGGGCTCACCACATTAGTATTGTACTGAGTGCTAACACCCTGTGGACTTTAATACTACTATATCTCAGAACTCCTGAACCCAATTGATCCACCCGCTATGACCTTCCCAATAGCTGGGATTATAGGTACATATGCCCCAAGCTTAACTCCAACTTTACTCCTTATGGAAAAGTTCCCAAATATGTGACATTGTGTCAATGTTTCCCTTTCTTCAAAATGTCCAAATCCTCTCTCTCCAATCTTCTGAGACAGATTTAGATTTCTCTTTGATGGGTGAGGGGTAGAGGCTAAGAAACCCAATCCTCTTGTAGTGGAAGAGATATCTTCTGTAGATGGAATGACATCATGGCTTCTGTTGTCCACACTGACATCATCCTTGAGAAACACTGAAGCCAAGTCTTTTGGTAGTTGAGTTCCCTCCCTTCTTTTTTCCCAAATTACCCCCTGGAAATCCCAGCAGCAGAATACCTATGTTCACTTTCTGGGGGGGTGGGGGGGGTGGGAAGAATATTTTGCTGCTGTGTCTCTCTGTAACACACATAATCACCCAAACTCTTCACTTTCCTACTTCTCCACTGGGAGGCTCCCAAATCAGCCCAGGATTTGTGGTTCACTCAGAGGATAGTGTGGCAGAGATCTTGGAAATTTAAAGGAATGGCATTTCTTTCCACCCCCCACCCCCCATACCCCTTCAGGGGAGAAGCTTGAGACCTAGATCTCACCCCAATCTGCACCAAGTCCAACTACCAGCTATGCCTTCTTTCATCTAAGAGAAAGAGAGGATATAGGGAAAGAACTAGATTTCTAGGGAAAATAGGGGATGAAGGGTTCTGAGAAGGGATGGGAAAGTGGAGTTAAATCTCCCATTTTCTTCCCATCTCCCTCAGGGGCCCCTTATCCCAAAGAGCTGGAGAACCAGGTTTGTTTCTCATTCTCCTCTTGGCACCTCTGGTGGAAAAATCGAAACTCACTTAGAGTTTAAAGCCAGGGGGAACGTGGCTGAGTTGCAGGCTCTGGAGGGGGAGGGTATGGACTGGAAGGGGAAAGGCTGGGGCTCCCTCCTCCTTCTGTCCTCCTCCTTTTCTGGCTCAGTCTACTACTTCTACGTGGCTCTCAGTCCCAGCTCCATCCAAACCCGGAGTTCTATGTTGGAATCTCTGGAGATTAAGGGGGGTGGTATGGGGGAGGGGAAATGGGGACTAGGGGGTGGAGTGCTTTATAGGTTAGGGTGGGAGTGGGGAGAGGAAAGGGGCCCTGGAGAACTGCTGGGGCTTAGACTCCTGAGACCATGGAACCCACTTAAATTTGTCCCTGAGATCTGTCTCTGAAGAGCGATTAGGAAACATGTGTTGACCAGCTGTTCCTCATCTCCTCGAAGGAACCTGGCTGAAACTACACTGGGAGACTGGTGTAGTAGAAAGCATAAGGAACTGGGTGTCAGGAAGCCTAAATTATTGTCTTGCTTATACTACTAACTTATGACCAATTTCTTTCTTTGGTCTCAGTTTCCTTCTTTGTAAAATAAGAAGGCTGGACAGAATGGTCGCCATGATCCCTTCAAGCTTATATCCTATGTCTAGGACTGAAGTTAATTAGAAAAAAAAAAAAAAAAAAAAAAAAAAAAGGCTTGATCACCATGCCAGAGGACCCTAAGGTGTGGCAATTTCCCTAGGGAAGACATTAGAAAATCAAATAATGGCCTCAAAGACTCTATAGCCACCTAAGGGTTTAGGAGCCTCAAAAATGTATATCCCAGGACCTATGAGAAAACCATGAAATTATTTCAGCCATCTTTAACCACCCAAAAATCACCTCCACAGAAACTGCTTTGTCTCTCTAAGTCACCCACCTCCAGGATCTCCCAAACTTGACCATCAGAAACTCTCTCCAGATGTGTCACCTCATTCCTTTTTGCTCCCCTAGAGCCAAAGAAGCTGCCACCCATCCATCCACCCGCCTAGCCTCCCTCCCTTCCCAGACAGTTTTGATTCCACTCCCCCCCCCCCCCCCCCCCCCCCCCCCCCCCCCCCCCCCCCCTTCCCCCCCCCCCCCCCCCCCCCCCCCCCCCCCCCCCCCATTCCTAGCCACAACCTCCTCTCTCCTTTCCCTCCTCCCTCCCCTTCCCTGCCTGCCCCACCTCAGCACTGAACAAAATGCAGACCGACTTTCGCTCTGGAATCTTATGTCTCTGCTTTCAGATGGAGAAACCATCTGGACTGAATTATGTGAGGCAGAGAAAGAGGGAGGGAAAATATGAGTATGAGTCGGCCCCAGCCCACTCCCCTGGCTCCCTATTCCCACTCAGGCCCAGGGAAAGAGAAAAAGGAGGACTCGAAATTTTGTGCCTTTTGTTAGGGGCTGGCTATTGCCCCATTCACCTATAGCTGTCTTGGGAGCAGAACCTCTAAAACTCTTGGAAAAGAGCCTGCACTTAGTAGGAGCTTAATGAATGTCTGCCTGAAACACAAGAATTGCAAACGGTTAACAACCATATGAAAGAATGCTCTGTATCATTAAGAAGGTTACAAATCAGAAAAAACCTGAGGTTTCACCTCTCACCCTGCAAATAGGCAAAGATGATAAAAGTTGGGAATAGTCAATGTTGAAAGGGGTGTGGAAAATGCATTGTTGGAGAGCTATGCATTGTTTCACCCATTTGGGGAAGAAATTCAAAATTATTTGAAGAAGATGACTAAAATATCTATATCATTTGACCCAGAAATTGCCCCTTGAGGTATATGCCCAAGGAAGTTTTTGACAAAAAGAAAGACTCCATAATTATACCCGAATATTTATAACAGTGCTTTTAGTGGTAGCAAAGAACTGGAAACATGTTCCATCGACAGACAAGTAGATTATTTAATTAAGATCATCAATTAAGAAATAGCTAAAAAAGTTGTGATATGTGGATAGAATAAAACATCACAGTGCTATAAGACACAACAAATATGATGAAAATGGAAAAGTCTGGGGAGTACATATAAAGCAAAGTAAACAGAACCAAAAATATATGAATGTCTATGTACAATATTCATCACAATATAAATGAAAAGAACAAGAATTGCAAAAATTGAATACTGAAAAATTATAATAACCAAGCTGAGTTTCAAATAAAAGCTATGAGAAGGTTGCTTGTTCAGAGATGGGAAGCTTTGGACTCGAAATACTGCATATATTGTCAGATTTTTAAAATATGTTAGTTTTGGTGAACAATTTCTTCTCCCTCCTCTTCACTGTTCACTGTTTTATTTTTATTATATATTACATATGTATAATTACATATATATGCATATATATTTACATATATATATATAATATGCTCTGAATGGAAGGAGATAGGGAGGGAAGAAGGCACTTTGGGAAATATAGGTGATATAAAAACAAAAGATGTCAAGAAAATAAATTACTGTTGAACTGAATATTAGAGACAAGTATACTTGAGATAGGAAAAAAGTGGGAAGAATTTAGAAGAAATGCTTGCCCTCCCCCCCATCCCTACCACGGGCACAAATGGTGGCTGGGTAAAGGTGGTTTCTGGATTTCTTAATGTCTGGTCCTCCAGAATTATCTGGAGGGTTTGGTTCTAATATTCCTAGAAACTCAGTTTTCTTTTCTGGAAAATAAGCTAAATACCCTAAAGGTAAGCATAATCAAAAGGAGTCATAGAATTTTTAGAACAAAACCTTAAGGACCAAAAGTCAGGTAAAATCCCTTTTTATAAATTGCAACCTGGAATCAGAAAAACTGAGTTCAAATCTCTCAGACACTTATCAGTATGAGAAGCTGGGCAAATCATTTAGAGCTTGTCTGCCTCAGTTTCTTCATCTATAAAAATGAGCTGAAAAAGAAAATAGCAAATCACTCCAGCATTTTTGCCAAGAAAACCCCAAATGGGGTCACAAAGAGTTGGATGTCTCACAATAGTAATCTTTTTATAAATGAGGCAACTATGACTCAAAAAAGTTAAAGAACTTGGTCAGAGGCACACAGCTAGTGAATAGCAGAACCTAGGTTTATCTTTACACGTTCTTTCTCTTATGCTTCATAGTGGGATCAGATCAGCAGATTGAGATAAGAAACAGACCATAGGAGGGGAAAGAGAATCAGTGTTATGTGGGAGGGGCAAAATTTATAGGAGAATTCCCTTCTTATTCAAAGTTCCCTTCCTACTCTTTTCCAAGTATAGCCCCAAATCCAACTCATTTTACCCCAATTCAGCTATAATCTTCAACATGACCTGCCTTTTTTTCTTCCCAAGTTCTCTCTCTCTTTTCTTTCTTCCCTTTTTTCTTCCTTCCTTCACTATTTTGTAATAGTGTAATAGTAAAAAGAACTAGATTTGGACCCAGATCTGGCATTTTCTATCTCTGTGGGCAAGTCACTTAACTTTCTTTTCCTCATCTTGAATTTCCTCATTTGTAAAATGGAAATATAATACCTGTACTGAGGGGCAACCTTTCCTATTGGATAGAGATCAGGCCTCAGAATTAGGATGACCTGGATTGAAATCCTGCCCTTACCCATATTGATCACAGGACCTGGAGAAATTACTTAATCTCTCAATATACTCATTTATTCACTGATACTCAAGTTTCAGATGATCTTACACAGTACAGGAAATGCCTTGAATAGGCTCATCTATACCAATGAAATCACAAATCCCATTCACAAACAAACCAAGCAAAACAAAATAACAATGCTACCTACTTTACAGAATTGTGAAGAAGCAACTTTATAAAAAACGAAATAAATGCAAGTTATTATTCCTTCTACTCTTTCTTCTCCTTTATTGTTTTCTCTTCCTTTATTTTTATTATTCAGTTTCTTTCTCTTTGGGGGAAAATCAGTCCTTCTTGTTTGTCTCTTCTTTGGTCTCTGTGTCATCCCTTCTATGGAGAACTACCTCTCCATCCAAACTCCCTACCCAGGGTCTTCACCCTCTTCAACCCTTTGTAAAAATCAGATCTGTACGAGACCTCACAAGACCAGCTAATCCAAACACTTCATTTTGCAAATAAGAAGAGTAAAGTTCGGAGAAAGAAAGGATGATTTGCAGAGAATGTCACACAATGGGTGATGGACAGATCTCCTGACTCTCACTCCAGTACTCTTTCCACGTTGGCAGAAACTAGAAAGGTCCTGGGGGTTCAAGAGGCAGAGGCAGAGGCAGAGGCAAAAGTGGGGCTGGCTCGAGCGAGGTTAAATGAGTGTGGATTGGGCTGGGCTTGGGGGAGGGAGTGGTGAGGATTTTGATCTTTTTTTCTTTAAATCAATGAAATGCGGGCGGAGGTACACAGTAATAAATTGGAGATCATCCCTCATTCTTTCTCAGGCTTATTGCCCGGAGCAGCGACTCCATTCCAGCCCCCATCTATTCCCTCAATTTCATCCCCGCTCCCACTTCGGCCGCCAGGTCAGCTGGCAATGTTACAACGTAATGGTCGGAGAATTGGGGTGCGGGTCCTCCATTCCTACCACTGTGGACCACTGAAGGAGAGTGGGAAAGGGGGAGGGGGAGGAAGAAGGTACAGGATCTCTTTTTCCTTAAGGATGCCTCATTCCCCTTTCGGGGGCCCCAGCCCTGGACCTGCAAGCCAGCAGGAAGGCTCGGAGTAGTGGGGGGACGGAGAGGGGGAGTGGGGGAGGAGGCAGTTAATGGGAGAGAATGAGGTTTCTCTGTTCCCTCCCAAGTGCTGTGCTGGCGGCTCCCGAAATAAAAATCAAATGTGGGCTTGGCAGAAAGATCGGAGAACTGGGGACCGGCGGCCCAACAGCGCTCAGCTTCATTCTTTCCATTGTAACTTCACCTCCTAACCTCTGGCATTTTAATTATGTCTCAGCCCGGCTCACTATGCCTTTCCAGCCCCTCCGGCGGGGAGGTGGTGAGCTGGCTTTTTTTTTTTTTTTTTTTTTTTTTTTTTCTGATCCTAGGATGGGAATGGGGGTGGGAAATCAGGCCTTTACCCCTCCTTCTTCTCCCCCCACCCCCATCAGTTTCAGAATGTCTGGGTGAGCCACTGATCCAAGCAGTTGCAAGAATGGCTAAAGTTCCCAAAGGGCGGGGTTGGGGGTGGGGGCAAACAGCCAGGGGCCCCGAGTGAGAGCATCCAAGGAACCCAGCACTGGATTCACACTGCCTTGGGGTAGCTCGGTAAATCCCCTCACTCATGGCCTGCACTCAGAGTATGGACTTGAACTAAGAGGAGCTGAAGGGCAGGGAGCCTTTGAACTTTCCACCCACTCTATCTGTGGTCAGAGAAAATGCATGTCTGTAAGATGTTAGCTGGTATTAGCAGGCATCCACCCACCCAGGAAAACTCCTTCTTTCTCCCATTTCTCATAGTTGCAGCCCTCCCCTAGCTGTCTCTCGGTTCTCTCTTATGTGTCCACCTCTTTCTTTTTCGGCCTCTCAGTCTCCCTTTCTCTTTTTTTCATCAGTAGCAAAGTCACAGTGAAGTGTAAAAAAAAGAATACTAAATTTAGTCAGAAGACATGAGTTCAAATCCTATATATTGATGTCTAGAAAGTCAATTCTTCCTTGTGCTTCAGATTTCTTAACTGTCAGATTGGGATTGGACTTCAGAGTCACTTATACTTGTCTATACTATGAAACCCATTTGGAATTCTAGATTATCCTTCTTCCCCTCCCCCCTTTTCTTTCTCCCTCCCTTGTTCTTTTCCCCTGTGTCTGTTATTTCCCAGGATTAAATGTTGACCCAATTCAGTGCTACCTTACAAGGTCAAAGAGTAGAGGGCAAATCAGAGGTATTTCCATCTTCTGGTGAATACCATTAACAGATACCTAAGTGGTCATCAATTACCCCAGGAACAGGCTTGGTAGTTCTTAAAATCAGCATCTGGAGAAGAACTGCGCTGATCACTATGCCGAAAGATACATCCTTTGGACAGTTCCCAAATGCTCTGGCAGTCACATCTCCCAGCACTAGAGAAGGATGCATCAATATTACTCCCAGGAAGAACTCCAGGCTCAAATGAGGGGATCAGATAGATGTTCCCCCTTGATACGTCCTTCCTCACCTTCTAATTCCCTATGAGCACTATGTCTTTACAACCTAGTTGCCTGGAAGGAACAAGCCCTGAATAGACAATCACTGGTGGTGAGATAGGTGGCTCCGGGACATATTGGGAGGCTAGACACAAATGAAGTGAAGAAAACAGGGCGGGCCACAGAAACAGCTGGCCTTTCCACCCTCTTCATCAATTTTCCTCTATTCCACCCACCCAGAACTAGAAAGGAAGCTGGCACCCACAACTCACGCTTGGTTGGGGTGCCAATCCCAGTCTCAAGAGGCCCTAGAGCATCAACATCCTCAGCTTTTCCAAATGTCACCCCATCCAACCAACTTCTTTCTCCCAATATCTCCAATTACAATCTCCCAGTTTTTCCCTCTTGATCTTCACCTTTTTCCTCTCTGTCTAGTGTTCCTCCTCTATTCCTTCGGTCTCCTTTCCCCTCTCTGTCTTTAAATCTGCACTTCTCTCTCTGTTCTTCAGCTTCTTCTCTTCATTATTCTCTCAGTTTTTCCACTTTGCCATTTTAGTCTCCTCTGTCATTTGGTCTTTCCCCTCTCCATGTCTCTCAAATTTAATTCAAGGAGAGTGGGACCTTGCACCTACTATGTACAAGGCACTATGCTAAGCACTAGAGACTTTATACACAAAAGCAAGATAGTCTCTGGCCTTTTATTCTTTAGGGTCCCCTTTCTTTCTGTCCCAGTCTCTCTATCTTCTCTCTTCCTTATTTCCTGCTACTCAGATGCCTTCCATACTTTTGCTTCCTTCACCTCTGTCTGATAGGAAAAGGAAGCTCTTTTCTTGGCCAAAGCAAACCCCTCTACAGATTGTCCCCTCTATCATCCCCATTCTTTCACTAATCTTCAATTTCTCCCTCTCTACTGGCTGCTTCTTAAGGACCTACAAATACATGCACATCTCTTCTATCCTCAGAAAATCCTCACTTGATCTCTCCAACTCTAACAATTCTCATCATTTATCTCTTTTGTGATTTGTGATTTTGTGATTAAAGGCCATTTTCGATCAATACTTCTATTTAATTTCATTTTTCTTTCTTTTTAATTCTCTGCTTTCTGGCTTCCAACCTAATCATTCAATTGAAATGGTTCTCTCCAAAGTTATCAATGATCTCTATTTGGGGAAAGGGGTGGGTGGGAAGAAGGCAATGGAGGTTAAGTGACTTGCCCAGAATTGCACAGCTAGCATGTGTCTGAGACTGAACTTGAACTTGGGTCCTTCTAACTTCAGGATCCCTGCTCTATTCATTGCACAGCATAGCTACCTCCTAATTACCAAAGCTAATGACTTTTTCTCAATACTCATCTTTCTTGACCTCTCTCTAGTCTTTAATATTCAGTCACCCTCTCTTCCTTAATACCTTCTTCTCTCTAAGTTTGCATGACAAAGTTCTCATGGATTCAATTATCATCTCGAAATAGAAGATTCTAAGATTTATCTAGCCCTAACCTCTTTCCTAACTTCATTTCTCCTCTCCAAATGCCTCTTGACTATCTCAAACTAGGTGTCTTGTAGACATCTTAAAGTTAAGACATTCAAAACCGAATCCTCTTTTCTTCCTAACTTCCCTATTGCTGTCAAAGAGACCCCTATCCTTTCAGTCAATACAGGCTGGAAACCAAGATATCATGCTTAACTCTTCACTCTATCTTATTCTCTCCCCCTATCAAATCAGTTGTCAGGTTCTGTAAGTTCTACCTTTGCAACTACTATATGCCCCATCTCTCTTCTGACATTGTCACTACCCCAGTGCAGGTCCTGCTCACCTACAAGAATATTGCAATAACTTGTTGTTATTGATCTCTCTGTCTTAAAGCTTCAGGCCTTAAATCTCCCAGTCACTCTCCATTTAGCCACCAAACAGATTTTCTAAAGAACAAGTTTAACCATCAAATAGATATTAACAAGTCTATTCAGTCAAGTCCAATGGCTCCCCCATTGCATCCAGAATCAAGTACAAAATCTTCCATTTGTCTCTTAAAGCCCTCCATGACCTGGACCCTTCCTAATTTTACAGTTTTCTCTACTTTTCTCTTACCCCACCCATCCCCAACCACGTACACTGCAATGTAGTGACACCAGCCTTCTTGTTATCCCTTGTACAACACACTGAAGGCATTTTCACTGGCTGTTTCCCATACTTTGAATTTTCTCCTTTCTCCTTTCTTCCTCCTAGCTTCCCCGGACATCCTTCAGGTAAAATCCCATCTTCTTAGTCCTTCTTAGTGCTTTCCCTCTGAGATTATCTCCAACTGACCCTGTATATAAACCATTTGCACATAGTTTTTTTACATATTGTCTCTTCTCTTAGTCTAAGAATGTCTTGAGTGCAGGGAATGGTTTTTTTTTTTTTTTGGGGGGGAGGGATTTCCTTTCTTTGTATCACCAATGCTTAATTATATTAATTATACTTGGCAAAAAAAAATCAGCTTGGTTATCAACTTTTTTTATATAGGCTTTTTTTGTAGTTTATTTATAATTTTGCATCAGTATTCACTATCTAAATACCCATCTGCAATTGCTGTACTTTACTTTATCTTTACTTGATATAGGATTATATTTGTTTTAAAAAAGAATTTGTTAGAATGTTTTCTCATATTTTGAGAATAATTTTGCATAATAGATACTAATTGCTCTTTAAAAGTTTGATAAAATTTACATATAAATCTACCTAGATAAGACTTTTTTCCTTGGTAGTTCCTTTATGAGGTGTTCAATGTCATTTTCTATGTTTGTATTTATTTCTATGTTTATGTTCTGTTTCTGAGTATTTTATCTTTTTGCAGCTACTCACAGGATTACAAACTCAGAACTGGAAAGGGCCTGAAAAACCCTCTAGTCCAATCCTTATTTTATAAATTAGGAAGCTGAGACCTGGGGAAGTTAAATGACTTGCACAGTTGATGAGTAGCAAAGCTAAGATGAAGACCTGAGGAAAAAGTATCTCTGAAAATTTTACATTCTCTTCCTTTCTCGGACCATCCTAGGGTCAATAGTCTCCTCACAGTATCCAAGAGCTGTGGAATAAGCAGAGGGAGAAGAGGGATGTTTGAAGGTACAAAGACAAATGGGTGGTACTGAGAGTCAAGAAGTCCTGATTTTGAATCTGCTCTCAGAAGATTGCTAGTTGTGTGACCCTAACCAAGTCATCTACAAAATGGGACAAGGAATAGCACCTACCTCCCAGAAGTTTTATGAAAATCACATGAGATGGTATATGTGTGCATGGGGAGCAATGAGGGAGGAGGGGTGTATAATGCTATTTCATCATGCCTGTGATGGCCATGTATTTTCACATAGCTTTGTCCAATTATAACTCACAAAAAGACATACATGAATATCTCTGGACTTTCTTCCTTCTATTCTTCTCAAGAGGAGATTTTGATTCCTGCCAGGAAGAGAAGCAGAAGGCTATGGTCAGAGGCTGGCCACTTTGCTTTCCTCAGAGAAAGGGATACCAAACTAGAATTATGTGTCTATATATTCCTTTAAGTACCCTAATGCTAATTCTAATGCTATTCTAGTTTTTCAGCTGTGTCTGAATTTTCATAACCCCATTTAAAAGATACTAATGTGGTTTGTCATTTCCTATTCCAATTCATTTTTCAGATGAGGAAACTGAGGCAAACAGGATTTAGTGACTTACCTAAGTTCACATAGCTAGTAAGTGCCTGAAGCCAGTTTTGAACTCAGAAAGATGAATCTTCCTTACTCCAGTCCTAAACTCTATCCACTGCAGCACTTACCTAATGGGAGAAATACCAGTTAAGTTCAAAGTATGCTCCTGATCACTATTCCTTAATACAAAAGGAGTGAGGAGTGCCCCAAGCTATAGATCTAAGATTGACTTCCTTTCTGCCAGATGGTAGTTCTACAATGAAAACACATAGCAAATTGCAGATAAACCCATTTATCCAAACAGATGGCTAACAGAAATCAGAGAAAATATACACAGGAGACTATATGCCAGAAAGTACACAGAGTGAATGAGCTCTCCCATTGAGAATAAAATAATTCAGCTCACTATAGAGGGGAAATTCCCCAAAGTTTCTAGTGTAATAAGCTGGGACCAGGGACATGATGGAGATGTGGGCTCCTCTCGTGTCAGCTTCTTCTTTCCCTGTAGGGGACTGAAAAGATTCTGAAAGTCCACATTTGTTTTCTCAGATCTAGAAGTCAGAAGACCAGCATCTTTCTTCTTTCAAGTTCTCACTAATTCAGCCCCTTACCCAGGTTCAGAGTATTGAATAATCGATCTCTACCAATAAGGAGAGTCTCAAGCACTTGACCATTTGAGTCAATAATGACATATGGAAAGGGAAATCAAAGTAATGACATGGAGGTATGTGTTCTTCCCCTAGTAGCTGGATATAACTTATCTTTTCAGGCAATTTCCTTGAGATAGGGACATAGATGTTGTCATTCTCAAGCTTTGTAAGTTGTCTTAACTAGCTGACAGAGAACTAGCCCAAGTCATATTTATGGATTTCTTTTCTTTACTTTCTTTCTTTTTTAACTATTTCCCTGAATTATCTGTCTATATGGTGTGATGTCCTATCATAGACAAGAAGAGGACCCTAGGTTCTCAAAGGCTCAGCCAGTACAGGTTCATCACTTCAATAGGCAAAATTATACAATAAAACCCACAGGTTTATGGAGAAAGTGGAACTTGAGGAATAATACTCAAAAATTTCATCAATCACACATTTTAAATTTTTTAATAATGTTTTATTTTCCCCAATTATACATAGAACAATTTTTAACACTCAGTTTTTAAAATGTTGAGTTTCATATATGCAAAGAGCTATCAAACTGTGCAAACCCTTTGCTCCAGCAGCATTTCTACTGGATTTATATCATAAAAAAGGGAAAAGAGCCCAGATGTGCTAAAATGTTTCTAGCAACCCTTTTTGTAGTGGCAAGGATAATTTAGGCCAATTCCAATAGACTTGTGATGGAGAGAGCCATCTGCACCCAGGGAGAGGACTCTGGGGACTGAATATAGATCACAACATCAAATTTTCACCTTTTTGTTTTTATTTTTCCTTTTTGGTCTGATTTTTCTTGTGCAGCATTATAAATATGGAAATATGTATAGAAGAATTGCACATGGTTATATATTGAATTACTTGCTGTCTAGGGAAGAGGGTGGGGGAAGAAAGGGAGAGATAAAAATTTGAAACATAAGGTTTTGCAAGGCTAAATGTTGAAAACTATCTGCATATATTTTGAAAATAAAATGGTATTATTAAAACTGGTATATGAAAGTAATGAAATATTGTTGTTCTATCAAGAAAATGAACAAGCTGATTTTTGAAAAGCCTGGAAAGATTACATGAGCTGATGCTGAGCAAAACAAGCAGAATCAGGAATACATTTTACACAATAAGAGAAAGAATGTGTTGATGATCAAATATGAAAGTTGGTTCAGTGATTCAAGGCAATCACAATAGACTTTGGATAGAAAATACCATCTGCATCCAGAAAAAGAACTTTGAAGATCGAATATAATTCAATACATGTTATGTTCACTTGTTTTTTCTGTTTTTTTTCTTTCTCATGGTTTTTTCCCTTTTATTCTGATTTTTCTCTTTCAATGTGATGCATAAAGCAATATGTATTAAAAATTAATTAGTTAAAAAACCAAAAAGGTTGAGTACCAAATTCTCTCCCTCTCCTCCCCTACACCCTGTCCCTAACATAGTAACTGTTTTGATATAGGTTATAAATATTCAATCATGAAAAACATATTTCCATATTAGTTGTATTGTGAGAGGAAACACAGCCCCCCTCCAAAAAAAACATCAAAAAAGAAAAGAAAAGAAAAATAGTGTGTTTTGATTTGCATTCAGACTTCACTAGTCCTTTCTCTAGATATATACATATCTGGATATGGATAGCATTTTTCATCATTAGTCCTTTGGAATTGTCTTGGATCATTGTATTGCTAGAAATAGCTAGATCATTCATAGCTGATGAACAATATTGTTTTGTTATGTATGATGTTCAGTGGCAATTAGATAGTGCAGTGGATAGAGCACTGGTCTTGGAATCAGGAGGACCTGAGATCAAGTCTGACTTCAGAAACTTGATTCTTACTAGCTGTATGATCCCAGACAAGTCACTTAATTTCGATTGCCTCGCCAAAAAAAAAAAAAAAAAAAACTCTCCAGCTCCTAGGTTTAGATAGATATTTAGATAGATAGATAGATAGATGATATTAAGATAGACAGATAGATAGATGATAGATATTTAGACAGACAGATAGATAGATAGATAGATAGATAGATGTGTGTGTTATGGCATATGGTTTATTACAGAGGAACAAATAACAGCACAAAGCTATATATAATTATTTATCAGAGAGCAGAGCCAAGATGACAAAGCAAAGGCTATGTATGATCTCCTGCTTCTGCTCACATCACTGCATCAGTTTGTGTAAGTTTTTCCAGGTTTTCAGAAATTATCCCGCTTGCCCTTCTTATAGAACAATAATGTTCCATTGCACATATATATGGCAATAAAAGTACCAAGAGTAAAAGTAAAAGTAAATTGCCAAAAACAGATACATATATATCTGTATATCTATATATAGATATATAAACCTAGTAGATGGAGAGGTGTTTTTTTTTTCTTTTTGGCAAGGCAATAGGTGTTAAGTGACTTGCTTGAGGTCACACAGCTAGAAAGTGTTAAGTATCTAAAGCCACATTTTAAACTCTGATCCTCCTGACTTCGCAGCCAGTACTCCAGCCATCGTGCCATCTAGCTGCCCCTACAAATATTTTTGTAACTTTTTTAAAAGACAAGAACCTTATTTAAAAGCAGCACAGTTTTATTCATGTTAAATGGTTAAGAAATACATAAATAGTGGCAGTATCCTCAACTTTGGACTGCTGCTTGGCCTTCGCCCTGGTTTCCACAAGGCCTGGCTGTTAAAGTCAACAGCTATAGTGGAGAGAGTAGACTCAGCAAATGCAAGTGCAGGATGAGGGGGTCAGGGTTAAGACCATGCCCATGGCAGAAAGTAGGACTGGAGGGGGAATGTGTGGGTTCAGTTCAGCCTTCCTCTGCCCACAGCTCCTACTTAAATCAGGAGACAGATAATAAATAAAAAATTTAGACAGATTTGGTGAGTGGTTTTTTTACATAGAAAAAGTCATAAATGCAAAAGAATAGTAAAACACAATAGAAATTTAATTGAAGTAACTGATAGATCTTTGAGATAATGTACATTTTATACCTTCCTTCAAAACTAGCTTCAGCTGGATGCAGTTTTCTGCTTTCCTACTATTTCTGAGGACAAATTATACATGAGCAAATGTGAAATTCAAGTTATGCTCAAATTGTTCCTTAATACACCAACCTCATTAGAATAATTTCATGCTTTCCAAACAAGTATTATATCAGAATTCAGTATGTATGTTTATGTGTATGTGTCATAGCCATCCCCTTGAATCCTGTCCTGGTCCTAAGGCATAAAGGTGGTCTGACCTTGGTGGAGGGAGAAATCTAATCAAAGCCCCTTATATCACAGGTACTTCACTGGGCCAGTGCTATAGAACAACTAAAGCACTGTCCCCCTCTTGTCTCTCTATTGCTGCTACTGGCCCTTCTCTAGTCTCCAGAATCTGATTCCCACAGATTGTTCTAATCTGAGTCAGAGATTGGGTTTTTCTGAAAAGATATTTATTCTCAAATAATGAAAGAAAATAAGAGAAAATTCTAAACTTGAAACTTCTTGAGCAGTCTCACAGAAATGAGGGTACTGTGTCAGTATGCTGTTCTGGATTCAGGGACGTGCTTTGGACCAGGTTCAATCCTGTGCTAGCCTGTCTCTAATAAAACGGGGCATTCTTTTCCTACGCTCTTCAGTTCATTAAATTTCTCACCTTAATACCCTGAGAAGTTTTACTTATTGATTTACACCCAGAGCCTCCCCAAAAGAGGGATAGTAAAAAAGAGATTCAATGTATAGATAATTTACTCTTTCACATAAAAGGAATGTTAAACACAGGACACTCACATGTGTGTTTTTGACAGAAAACAAATGTATACTAGGATTCAGTAGCCTGCCATAACTGCTATTGTTGCTTGTCCTTTATTTTTGAAGAGGACCATTGAAAATACAGGATAATGTCTTGACTCACCAGTGAATTGGATTTAAGTGAGGGAGAGTTGCATTAAGTCATCAGCCTCATTTCTCTTCCAAAATCATCAAAGTCCAGTAGCAAGACAAAAATCAAAACAATTGGTAATGGTCCGAGATGAAGTGGATTGCAGGCATCTTAGATGCCTGACCAAGCTCTAAGCCCTCCACAACTCCTGCTTCTGTTACCTTCATAGCCATTGGAACAAATTGTTCTCATCTGCCCATTCTGCCAGGAGAAGTCTTCACATGCTTGGGGTAAACACCCCCCAACTCATCAATGGGTTTGAGGCCATCATAACAAGTTTTCTGGAAACTTGATATTCAAACTTCAATAGAACATAAACAGTTTACAAGACTGCTAATTAGGCATTTTACGTTTTATCTGAGATCAACACTGTCTAAATAATTGCTGGCAAACCAGCAAGGCTTGAACCAATCAATATTCTTGTTGATGATCATCTTCTCCAATGAAGAACTTTTTCCTTCCACAAAGTCACTGTTGTAACAAGAAGACATTCCCAGAATTCTCTGACCTTCTCTGGCTAACAAGGTCTCCAAGCCTTGTCATGTTTATTTCAAAATATTTATTCATCTAAAATGAGAAAAGAACAAAAGAGTTAGCCCAAAACTGGGCTCAGGTTCAAGATGCCATGTGCTTAAAACCAAACAGAAGGCAGGTGGGGCAACTAGCCCCGCCCCCATCTGACTCTCAGGGTAAATAACTTGAAGAGTTCTTCCCTTTTCACAACAGGAAAGAAAAATCAGGTGAAGGAAAATGATGATTATTGTTTTTTTTTTTGTTTGTTTGTTTTGTTTTTTTTTTTACATTTTCTGACTCATCAATTCTTTCAGTTCCCAGGCTGTTAACCTAAAAGAACAAATACTTCAATGATGAGTCACACATGACCAGAAGGAGCTTCCATGTGGTTCCTCAGAAGCAAGAATGGTTCTAAACATGTTCTATTAGAAGGGGAGAGAAAGGAGGGGGTTGATGACCCCAATTACAAAGACAAATTCCCCCCCCCCATGAGTAATAGGAAGGTGGAAAGGAGTGAGGCAGTTTAAGAAGATATTCAAAAACCAGCGTGCTTTTTTCCTTCTTAGGAAATGAGCAACAGTAGTTGTCTTACCTACTTAGACCAGATGGTGCAGTGGATAGAGAACCATACTTGGAGTAAGGAAGACCTGAGTTCAAATGTGGTCTCTGGTCAGAGGCTTGTAGTCCTGAATCAGTTATTTGTAGCTTCAGTTTCTTTAGGTGTTAAATGGGGATAAAAATAGCAACTACTTCCCAGAGTTGTTGTGAAGATCAAATGAAAAACCATTTGCAAAAGTACTTGGCACAGAGTAGGGGCTTAGTAAATGCTTATTTCCTTCCCTGCCTCCAACTTTGTAAAGAAGTCTATCATTGTGGTCAAGTGCCTAGAAGAGGGAGTCTCATCCCAGAATATTCAGAGACAAGCAACTGGGAGATAACTAAACCCTAACTAGTAACAAGAGTTGAAGTGGAAACTGATTTGGTTCACACTTCCTAGGAGGTTCATACTGCTTAGAGGAACCCAGAATTCCAACTTTCCAGATGAAGTCCCCACTCCAGGCAGAGCTGCCAACTAATATGGCCTTCCTTTTATCTGTGAGAATATCCAAGGATATGTCAGGACATCCAAGGAAAAACAAGGTTATAGTTCAACATGTTAAGTCAATAGACATTTTTAACGGTCTACCAAGTACAAGGATCTGTTCTACTTCTTAAGGATACAAGAAGAAAAATGAAATGAATTAAGGTTGGAGAATTAGAATGGAGCCAGATTAAAAGTCAAGCTATGGAACTAATTACTTGATCCTTGAGGTAATAGGGAGCCACTGAAGTTTATGGAATGACATAGTCAGGTATGCACATTAGGAAAACCATTTTGGAAGTTGTGTGTAGATAGACTGAAAAAGAGGAGAAACATGAGGGAGAAGAAAGTGACTGCAATATTCTAAGGTATAGGTGATAGGGGCCTGATCTAAGGTAATGGTAGATATGAGTGGGGAGAAGAGGATGGAGATGAGAAATCTTTGGAGATTGAAAGAATTTCCTGCCTTAGGGAAAGGACATTCTACTCCGAAATAGATAAGTAAATATGAGTTGATTTGAGGTGGGAGAGAGTATTAACATCTGGGAAGTTTAGGAAAGACTCACAGATTTGCAGAGGGACTTGAAGAAAACTGATGATAGTAAGAGGTAGAGTTGAAGTGCAAATGGTTTCCAGACATGGGAGGCAACTTTTGCAAAGACTCAGAGGTGCTTAATGCGGGGAGATGGAGTGTGAAAGTTGAGGAACAACAAATAAGTCGATGTGTCTGGGACACGGGGTGTGTGAAAGGGAATAAGAGGAATGTCTGCAAAAATTGTGAAAGACTTTGAATACCAAGCAGTTCGTTATTCATCCTAGATGCAATGGAAAGCCATTGAAAATGTTTGAGCAGGACAGAGACAGGGTTGGATCTGTGTTTTCAGAATGTCAATTTAGCAGCTGTGTGAAGAATAAAGTGGAGCAGACTAAGGCTGGAAACTAGTAGACTAATTGGGAGGTTATTGTAAGAAATGATAAGGGTCCAAAAATAGTAGTGCTTGCCTAAGTGTAGAAATGGGATTGGATGTGAGGGAGGCTTTGAATCTACTTTGCAGTTGTTTTAGATGTAGGAATTGAGGGGAAAAGAAGAGACAAGAATGCCTGAGAAATTGTAACTGCATCATTGATGGTTTTCTCAACAGAAACAGGCAAATTTGGAGAAAGGGAATATTTTGCAGGGGTCCTCAAACTATGGCCCACGGGCCAGATGCAGCAACTGAGGATGACTATCCCCCTCACCCAGGGCTATGAAGTTTCTTTATTTAAAGGCCCATAAAACAAAGTTTTTGTTTTTACTATAGTCTGGCCCTCCAACAGTCTGAGGGACAGTGAAGTGGCCCCCTATTTAAAAAGTTTGAGGACCCCTGGAAGGGAAAAGATGATTATTTGGTTTCAGACAAGACGAATTTGAGAGGCTATCAAGATATGTAAGTGAAGATATTGAACACTCATTTGACAATTGGAAAGTGCAGTTCAAATGAAATATTACAGGAGTATATCTCTCTATATAGATACAGTGTCCTAAAAGTCCTCATGCAGTTTTTATACAATATTTTGTTTCCTTAATTTGTTATGTTAAAACATATTTTAAAACATATGACATGGGAAACACTGGCACAGGATTGCTCAGCATGCCATGCCCTCATTAGAGGAGATGCGGTACTCTATGAACAAAACAGAATTGAGATATGTTTTAAAACATATGTTAAAGCAATTTAAAAAAAATTTTTAAAACTTTTGACAAATTTTGTCTCTTCCTCCTTATTCTCCCTCCTTCCTGAGATGGCAAGCAATCTGATCTAGATTACACATGTGCAATCATATAGAACATTCTACATTAGTCATTTTGTACAAGAAAATTCTTTATAAATAAAAAAGGAAGGAAAAGAAAGTGAAAATATGTTTCAGTCTGAATTCAGACTTTCTATGGAGATGGATAGTATGCTTCATCATGAGTCCTTTGAGATTATCTTGAATCATTTTATTCCTGAGAATAACTAAATCATTCACAGTTGTTTATTATACAGAGTTAGTGTTACTATGTATGCTGTTTTCCTGGTTCTGCTCACTTCACTCTGTATCTGTTCATGTAAGTCTTTCCAAGGTTTTCTGAAATCATCCTGCTTATCATTTCTGGAATTAGTGTAGTTTTAAGCCCTTATGCTAATAATACTAATAACCGTAACTAGCATTCATACAGTGCCTATTAAGTGCCAGGTACCCTACAAATATTATTTCATTTGGTCTTCACAACAACTCTGGGATGTAGTTTTTATTATTAACCTCATTTTATAGTTGAGGAAAGTGAGACAGAGATTAAATGACTTGTTCAAGGCCATACAACTAGTAAGTGTCTGAGATGAGATTGAATTCAGTACTTCCTGATTCTAGATCCAGTGTTTTATCCCCTGAGTCACCTACTTGCCTCACTAAGATTTTTAGGTATTAGATAGCTAGATGGATAGATAATAGACAGAAAGCAAGATAGGTAGATAGATGATAGATAAATAGATAGCCAGATGGGCAGATGGACAGATAGGTAGGCAAATACACAGACATATAGATATAAATATGTTCTTGTGTTTTCTGAGGATTTATGATGTCTTGACTTTCATACAAGTGAGGCAGAGTAACATAAAGTCAGCAGCCTCATAATTGAGTTTTGATGACTCAATGGCAAGACAAAAGTAAGAATGACTAGAGATGGCCCAGAATATACATGTACATCTGTCCTTTGTTCTCGAAGAGGACCAAAATAACATTACTATGATACAGTCAAATCAGTGTGTCTAATTGTGACTGATCAGACCAATACTAGCTCAGAATGCTCTTCCAAAGGTTGGACACAAATAGTCCATA
This sequence comes from Sarcophilus harrisii, assembly GCF_902635505.1. Taxonomy (NCBI): domain Eukaryota; kingdom Metazoa; phylum Chordata; class Mammalia; order Dasyuromorphia; family Dasyuridae; genus Sarcophilus; species Sarcophilus harrisii. The sequence goes on along the minus strand of NC_045429.1, from coordinate 329,633,683 downwards.
TGAACATTTCCAGTGACTTTTCTAACTTTGTGCATCTCTCATTTCTTCTGAGCTAATTCAATTCTGTTTTGCTCATAGAGCACAGCACCTCCTCTAATGGGGGCATGCCATGCTGATTGGTCCTGCGCCAGTGTCTCCCATGTCATACAATCAATTCTGAAGTTCTTCAGAGAGACCTCATGTGGTAGCAAAGAATTGGAAAAGGGGTGAAAGCCCATCAGTTGGGGAATGGCCGAACAAGTTGTGGTACATGACGGTAATGGAACATTATTGTTCTATAAAAAATGATGAATAAGTTGATTATAGAAAGGTCTGAAAAGATTTACATGAACTGATGCTGAGCAAAACCAGCAGAACCAGGAATACATTGTACACAATAACAGCAAGAATGTGTTTTGATCAACACAACCAAAGGCTTGATTCTTCTCAGTGATCCAAAGGAATCCCAATAGACTTTGGGACAGAAAATGCCATCTGCAACTAGATCATCACATGCTATATGTTCACTTCTTTTTTCTGTTTTTTAATCTCTCCCATGGTTTTTCCTGTTCATTCTGATTTTTCTCTTCCAACACAATTCATAAAACAATGTGCATTAAAAATAAACTAAAAAAAGAGAGAGAGACCTTAAGAATGTCTTGTGTCACCTTTTCTGACCACCTTGTGATCACTTGCCCTGTGTGAGTTTTCCATAAAATAGTCTTTATTGGCAACCATGTATTTGACATTTAAACAGCATGGCTGGCCCAACTGAGTTGTGATCTTTGTAACAGAATTTGAATGCTTGACAGTTCGAGGAAGAACCTCAGTGTCTGTAGCTTATCCTACCAGGTGATCTTCAGAATCTTATAAAGGTAAAGGGAATGGATGTCCTTGACAATCACATGGGGGTCTCTCTCTTAGTCACTGCTGGCAAGATTCTTGCCAGAACCCTCCTTAATAGGCTGATCCTACACCTGGAAGGTGGTCATCTATCTGAAAGTAAGGGTGCTGAGGACACCTTATGTTGTTTTAGATGTTTCCTGCCAACAACTCCAGGAAAAATGCTTGGAGCAGAACACAGATCTGTAAACATTTGTAGATCTGACCAAGGCCTTTGATAGCATCAGTCGCCAGGGCTTAAGGGAAATAATGTCAAAATTTGGTTGCCTGGAGAAGTTCATCAGGATAGTATGTCAGTTTCATGATGGCCTCCTGCCCAGGTTCTGGACAATGGGCGATGCTCGTGATCTTTCCCATTTGCCAATGGAGTGACTGTGCTTTTTAGCATGTTCTTTTCAGCTATGATGTCAAACTCCTTCAATGAGGATCAACATAGCACCAAAGTCACTACTGCCCTGATGGTAAATTCTTCAACTTGAAAAGGCCACAAGTCAAAACCAAGAAGAGGGAATTTTTTGTTTTGCAAATGATTTTTTGTTTGCAAATGACTGTGCACTTGATGCAGCCTCCCAAGCTGAGATGCAGCAAAGTATGGATAGATTCTCGGCAGTTTGTGCTAATTTTGATCTAACACTTAACCCCGAGGAAACACGGGTACTCCATCAACCAGCATCTCACCATCCATATGTGGAGCCATAAGTTACATACAGTAAATGATGAAGTTTTGAATGCTGTAAGTTCACTTACTTTGGCAGTATACTTTCAAAGGACGTACATGTTGATAATGAGGCTGACATGCGCATTGCCAGAACTAGCTCAGTATTTGGGAAGCTCAGAAGAAAGTGTGAGAGAGGAGAGATATTAGATTGACTACCAGACTGAAGGTTTACAGAGCCACTGTGCTGACTGCATTGCTGTATGCCTGTGAAACCTGGGCAGTATACCAGTGCCATTCCAGGAAACATTTATTCAAGTTACGCTCATGTATGGGATATTTATAGATTAATAAAAATGATAGATAGAACCAGGACAGTCAATGAACTGTATCCATATTTTGACCCCTGAGGCTAAGATCAACATCATTCCAGCTCTCCCATCCATCCCAATGCTCAGTGGTTCAGGGAGGACTCTAATAGTGGCCTGAGGCTGAGCATTTAGGAACTAAGAATTTCCCATAACCTCAGGGGAGACCTAAAATACTGCCTTCTCTTAAGGAATAAGGATATGCATTCACAGAATCATTATAGGATTTATAACTGGACAGCAATCTTGACAGAGCTCACTTCTGGAAATGGAAGTACATAGGAATGAAGTCCAGAGGAGTGAGTGTATTGCCCAGAGCAGCCCAAAAAATAAGCAACAGTGATAAAGTCTGGCTTCCTAATAGGTTATTTTGTATAAACACATTATTCACCTTGTTATTTTGTTATGCATTTGCAACTCCGTTTTTAAAATAAAGTTTTTCTGGAATGTAAAAAATTTAAAGCCTACAAGGACCCTGATTCCTATTAATCATCCCTTCCCCCACTTCCCCATCCCCCATCTTAGGGGCCCCAAAGAGGTCTTCTCAGTGGGAGGTCTCCCCCTTCCCCGGAACGTTCCTTTACTAGGCCCCCTCCTACACTTTGTCTCAGAGGCTTGGCTGGGAGAGACAAAGCAAGCCAGGATAGGGACCTAACCTACTGCGATATAGGACGTGGCTACTAACAGACATCCTGGGAGGGGCCCCCATTCTATACTGTGGCCAACTCAATGGGGGGGAGTTCCCCTTCCCTGTCCCCTCTCAAAAAAAAAACAAAAACCTCTTAAAATATCCCCAGCTCCACCCTGTTTGAGAAAGAACCATGGCCCTGAAATAAATCCTAAATTACACACTGCCCAAAGGCAACCACAATTCTCCTTCCTCCCTCCCTAGCTTATACTCTCCAGACTGGGATATTTATACTGCCTGGGCCTCCTTCTCTCTGGCCGTCTAGCCCTATTGTCTTTGGACTAGTCCCAAGCAGGCCAAATAGCTCTCCTCAAGGGAGTTATAGAGAGTGAGGGTGCAGGGGGGTTGTGGGAAGGAACCTAGGAGGTGCAGGATGCCTGAGTCCCAAACTTGAGGGTTTGCTAGGAAAGGGACACACATTCCAAGTTTTGGAGTGCCAAGTATCCCACTCTTTTTTATCTCTTGGAAGTCACCCTCCTCTCCCCCACCTCATCCATCCTACCCCCAGAATCTTTAAAGAAAGGCAAAATCTAGTGTCTTTGTGTCCAGTCTGTCTCTCATGCTTTTAAGTCCATATCAATTTTGTCACTGCTGATTCTCAATCAGAAGTAGCTTCCCCAAAAGAAGAACATAAACTCCCAGAGGGCAGGTTTGTCTTTGACCCTAATACATGTTGAAACAGCTAGGTGATACAGTGGATTGAGGGCTAAGCCTAAAGTCAGGATGATCTGAGTACAAATTTTGCCTCAGATACTGTGTCATCCTGGGCAAGTCGCTTAGATCTTGTCTGCCTCAGTTTCCTTATCTGTAAAATTGTGATAATAATAATACCTACCTCCCAGAGTTGTTGGGGGCATCAAATGAAACAATTGGGAGAGGGAGGGAAGTTTAGCACAGTGTTTGGCACACAGTAGGCACTTATAAATATTTATTTCCTTCCTTTCTTCTCATGATTTCAGCTATCATATCTGACACCTAGCAGACACTAATGAATGTTTGTTGAATTGAATCAAATGAATGGATTTATTATGCATTTGCAACTCCGTTTTAAAAATAAAGTTTTTCTGGAATGTAAAAAATTTAAAGCCTACAAGGACCCTGATTCTTGCTGGGTAAGGATGCTAGGTAAGGGATTACATACAGAACAGAAGGATGCCCAGGTACACAGGTACCTTTTGGTTATCCTCCATGCACCCTCTTTCTTCAACTTTAATTCCCAATCCCCCTACTAATCTATTCAAATTGCTCACTGAGCAACCTATATCAACTTGTCTATCTCTGCTTGAGAATAGGTTAACCCTACATCTTCTCTTCTTCAATCTAGCCTCTTTCCCCCCAAACTAGCCTATATGGCCCCCTTCTCAACAGTCCCATTCCCTAGCCAGCCCTCCTGGTTTTCCAGGATTCCCTTGCTCTGACATTCCACTTCAGCCGCACAAGACAAGTTATCCTCAATTCTAGAAGCTATATTTCACATTTCTATGTCTAAACCTTTATCTAGGCAGTCCCTTATTCACTTTTCTTTCTTTTCCTCACAATCTTCTCCATACTTCTCTTTCAAAAATTTTGCTCTGACTTGCCACACACAACTGACCCAACTCAGCCAAGCTTAACAATTATCAGACATCCTCATGTTTCCACCACTGATATCCATAGATTGCACTCCTATATGAACATATTTGTGTGTGTGTGTCTACACCAAATATCCTTTCCTTCTAAAGCTTCACCATCTGACTTCTGACTTTAACATTCAGCTGAAACTGCTCTCTCCAAAGCCACCAACGACCCAAATGCCAAACTCAATGGCCTTTCTCAGTCCTTACCCTTCCCTGAACTCTGTTATATTACAATTGGTGTATTAACCCACTTCTCCTGGATGCTTTCTTCTCTAGTTTTGTAGCACTCCTCGTTCCCAGCTTTTCTACTTACAGACTATCCCTTCTCAATCTCCTTTACTGGACCCATGTTAGGGTCCACTATCTATTCTGGACCCTCTTCTCTTCTCCATCTGCACTATCTTCATGTCTATTCTGTCACTGGTGCTTTTAAGTCTACATCAATCTTATCACTGCTGATTCTTGATCAGAAATAGCTTCCCAAAAGGTGATGTCATCATCTGCTATTGGGTTCATTGTCAGCTCTCTGAAAATGATTCCTGGAGCTATATATCTACCTCTCTATTTATAATTGTTTTTTGGGACACCTCAAACCTTACATCATATGGATATCCCAAACTCAATATGTCAAGAAAGTATTACCTGTCCCTCTTAAGCCCTCTCCTCTTCCCAACCTCTCAATTACTGTTAAAGATATCACCACCTTATCAATTTAACACGGTGCAAATCCTATCTCCACAGGAAGCTTTCTTCCTGCTGTTCCTTTCCTTTAAGGTTGTCTTCCATTTACATTGCCTGAACTATATCTTGTAGATATTTAGTTATTTACATTCTGTTTCCCTCATTAGGAGGCATCTAGATGATATAATAGATAAAATACTAGCCCTAGAGTCAGAAGGATCTGAGTTCAAATATGATCTCAGACACTGGCTGTGACCCTAATGAGCTGAAGAAGGAAATGGCAAATCACTTTAGTATCTTTGCCAAGAAAACCCCAAATGGGGTAAAGGACTTGGGACACAACTCAACAACAACAACAATTTATAGTCAAACCTAGAGAGCAGGGATTTTATTTTTGCTGTTCTCTGTATCCCTACCAAGCCTGCTATACAAGAAATGTTTAATAAATTCTTGTCAGCTGTGATCTGCCATCCCTATCAGACTAGAAGCTTTTTGAGGATAGGGATTGAGCCTTTTCTTCAGGCCAGGGACTCCTGGAAGGTTTGAGCTATGTGTTTGTTCTTTCTCAGTATCTCCACACTGGATTGTACCTATTACAGGAACTCAGACCAGGGATAGACAGAATGACACAATTGAATTAATCAAGTTTCCACTTTTAACTCCTCATTTTTCCTCCTCCTCAGATTGGTGTCTAAGAGACAGAACAGATTCCAAGCGAGGGGCCACGGAGAGGAACAGAGGGAAGCCAGAGAAAATAAAGGAAGAAAATGAGAAGCCCACAAAGGCACAAAAGCAGTTAGGCTTTGATACCCAGGTATCAAATTAGGGAAATCAGGGGCATCAAGGTCTGGGTGGGTGCTGGAGTGAAATTTGGCTGGTTGAAACTCAAGCAATGTGTGTCCACATCTAACATGTGAATGTGTAACTTTGCTTTTTTTGGCCTGATACAAATGATATAGCCATAGAGGAGGGGGGAGGATCAGGAAAGAGGTATTATGTCATTCCCCTTCCCCCTACATTCGAATCTTTCCATATCTATTAGAATGTCTCTATTTTACAGAAATGTGGTTCCCCTCTCCAGCACCAGCTGTTATTCTCATAACTTTTCCATCCCCCACATATACTTTAATCCATATTCTATAGACTTTCCCAATCCTTCTCAACATTAATGATTTCCTTCTGTTGATAAATTCCTATTTATCTCATCTACAGAGTTGCACTTCTCTCTCCTTTTAGACTGTGAGCTTTTTAAGGGCAAAGACTATCTTTTGTATGCCTGCTTCCAGGCACATAGTAGGTGTTTAAAATATGTTTATTGACAGACTGAGTGACTGACTGGTCCTTGAGGGAGAATCAGAATACTTCTGGCTCTCCACCACTTTCCTTTTGTTGCCATTACTTCTTAGCAACTTCTTCCCCTCTGAGGTTTTGTTCTATTCAACCTTATCAACCAGTAAAGAACCAAGAAGCAATTAACTTTTACCTTCCTTGCCTTTCTCAAGGAATTCAATACCTGGCTTATTAAATACAGCTGACTGATTGCTTGGCTAGCTTTTCGCATTCCACTCCACCCCAGCACAACTCCTGACCTCATTGTAGGTTATCAACATGTATGTTGATGTCTTTGTAAACCCCTAACCTCCCAAAATCCATAACTGGGATCCCATCATCACCCATCACCAAGTGTCCCATTTCTTGCAAATCCCTTCATTGTCTCATAACCTGCTATGGATCGAACTCTCCCTATGCTTTACCCATCCTAATCCTATTATTTGTCCTCACTGGGATCTCTAATCCCTCTACCTCTCAATACTCTCTGAAGGTCATCACCTCTACTCTCATCTCATTTTTCTCCCTTCTCATGCTCAAATTTGCCAGATCTCAAGCCTGGATTATTCCTATCATCTGTTTCTTTGTCTCTTGCTGAATGGAGATAGAACTACCCAAATGAGTTGAATAAGATCTACTACAGATTATAGTTACCTCATCTTAATTGGATCCTCATCTCAGCAAAACAATCTTTTTTCATTATTCCTTCTCAATCAATTTGCTATCCCAGCCCCACAGCAACTATTCCAAATCTTCTATCTTCAAGCCTCTCAAGTCATTCCTTTCCCTACCATACTACCTAAGGCCCTCACCCCATAGTTTACTCTTCCCTCTCCCAAAAAAGCTCATACTTTTTCAGAATTTCTCTATATCTGTTTAGAATATCACCAATCCTTCCCCCCAACAACCTCTTTCATTCTTTTATCACCTGACCTTTATTTATTTTTGGTCTAGACAATTGGAGTAAAGTGACTTGCCAGGGTCACACAGCTAGTAAGTATCAAGTGTTTGAGGCAGGATTTGAACTCCTGATCCTTCTGACTCTAGGACTGGTGCTCTATCTACTGTGTTACCTAGCTTCCCCTATACTTAGCTTTTTAAAACAGACTCCTAATTGGTCTCCCTGCTTTAAATCTTTCACCAATTCTATGTCATTTTTCCAAATGTGTGGGTCTGACTATATTACTTCCCTATTCAATAAACTTTAGTAGCTCTTTATTACCCATAGGAATGAATATAAGTTTTTTCTTTAGTTTATGAAGTCCTTTACAACTTGACCTCTTCTTATATTTCCAATTTTATATAGCACTAATTTCTTGTCCTCTATGGTCTAGCCAAACTGACTTTGCCATTTATCATGCTCAACACTCTACATCTAATCTTATCTTTATATTATCTGTCCCCTATTTCTGAAATGCACTCCTTTCTCACCTCTGAAAAATCCTGTTTTCTTCAAAACCCTACTCAAGCTTTATTTTCTAAATGAAGCCTTTTCTTATTCCCCCAGCTCCTTGCAAATATATATATATATATATATAAATGTTTATCTGATGTGTATTTTGTAAATTTTATATATGTCTGTATGTGTGTTCCCTGGTATTTATATGCATATATGTTTATGTGTGTGTGTGTGTGTATATATATATATATATATATATGAATATATATATATATATATATATTCCCTGATACACGTGTGTTTTCCCTGATATTTATGTATATAAATATATTTTTATATTCTCTGATATGTATGTGTGTTCCCTGATAGAATGTAAGCTGTCTGAGGGCAGGAATTGTTTCATTATTTTATTTGTATCTCCAGCACCTTACGCCAGTACCTTGTTCTTGTTTGACTTAAATTTTTGAAAAGCATCAATGACATCACAAGTATTCTGTCTTGAATTGTGAGTGAACTGCCTTTAAGTGAGGCAGAAATGTGCAAAGTCATCAGCTTCATTCTCTCCTCCAGTCATGGAAGACCAATGGCAAGATAAAAGCCAAGACAGTAGTAGGCACATAGTGATAGATTACTGTTAGTCGATTTATCGTTTGATATAATTTGCATACTGAGATCAATAGGGGATCACCACTGAATGATAGAAAGCTGGCCTTGGAATCAGAAAGCTCTGAATTCAAATCCTGCCTCTTGTTGCCTAAATGCTCAGTGTTCCAGGCAACTCTTTGTGACTATAAATTAGAAATGCTTTGCCAGTCAGTCTGAGTGTAGGAAATGTCAATATTGGGAGTTGATCCCTCATTAGTGTGCAACCTCTTTTCTGAAGAGGGTCACAGATGAAATTAGCAAGTTCTTTTGACCATTTAATAAAGTCATTAGGCAATTGGAATAGCTGGCACTGAAATTGGGCATAACAAAATCAAAGGCCCCAAGATTAAGATTTGAACGGAACCATAAAGGCGATAGAGTCCAGCTAGCTGTTTTACAGGTGAGAAAAAGGAGGTTTAAAGAAATTAAAAGACTTGCCCAAGGTCACACTAAGTAGTTGTTCTCTTGACTCAAAGAAATGACCAAGGCACTTAGAGATCCTGAGTATTTTTAAAGTACTTCCTGAATGAAGGAGTGAGTGAATTGTTGTTTTCAGTGATTCATCTACCTAATTTTCACTCACTCATCTCAATAGCTACCCTTTGAGAATTGTTCCTCTAGCACGCAAGGGGTTTCCCTTTCCTCTCTCTGGTCATGTCTGGCTTAGAAGTGCCAAGTCTCAGAAAGACCGGGTTTGTCTTTAGAGGGTAATACATAGTCTCAGGATAAAACGTGATTACTAGGAGGCTGCTCTAACTCCTTCTCCACCTCACAGAACCCAATCTCCGCCCCTTCTGCCAAGAAAATATTGTTTATGGGGCTAGGGTCTATTCAACGTGTCATTTAGTGGGAGAAGAAGGTAGAGGCAGCAGCTGGGAGCAGAGTCCTACAGGGAAATACTGCTCCCAGCCTAGAAGCGGGCACCGGCCCAGACACTTAGCAAGACTGTTTACCCTGGCTCAGGGAGGCTGGCACAGGTGGAAGACTCTCCAGGGAGCCAGGTGGAGCCAACAGACCCACCCTGGAGATTGTGGTCGAAGTGGAAGAGGCTGGCAGGCTCACTCGACAGAGCTACTGCCACCTCCCCAGACCCGGGGGAAGGGGAGAATTAATGTGTGCCAGACAGAAGGCAGCGGGCCTGGGTGGGGAAAAGACAGGGATTGGGGAAGAGCTTTGGGAAGTGGTTAGCGTTGTAGGGTAGGTTGCCAAGGGCACTGTTGACTGAGATTCTGGGGGTTTGGGTAGAGGGAAGAGAGGGGCACCTCCTGGACATTAAAGACCTGGATAGTGTCCACTGTCCTAATTTGAATCACTGGATTTCCCATTTCTGGGACATTCTCATCACCTCCTCTAAGCCCATGATATCCCCACATAGCAAGAAGTAAACCTGACCCAGATGTACAGACACCCCCTCAAACCACAGCACACACACTCCCCATACCACAACACATTTACACACAAACACATACTAGTGTCATATGAAATGTAGACATTTCATATACCAGTTCTCACACACTTACATATGTCATCTTCTCATGGATTCCTCTTTATTCCCCCAGGGTCCTCACTTCCCTTAACCGGCCCCACTCTGCCCCTCCCTTCCTGGGTCCTATCAATACCCACTATTACTAATGATAAACTATCTGGTACCCAGGAGATACCTCCCCCTCTCCCACACCCCTCCCCTCCCTCATTTACACACAGTCTCCTCCTTTCCCTCCCACCCTAATACATATCCACAGCTCTGCACTTCCTGCAACCCCAAAGAGAATGCTTCAGGCAGTCTGTCCCTCCTTCCCTCGTGTTCAATTTTTGGAGCTGGAAGAGATCCCAGGTATCAAATTGTCCACCTCCCTCATTTCAAAGACAAAGAAACTGGGACATAAAGCAGTAATCACTGACCAAGAGTTACCCTGACTATAAATCAGAGACAGGATTTGAGCCCACATTCACTAACTCAATATCTTGAACCTTTCCTGCTATTATGTCTCCCCAAACCTTTCTCTGAATTCTTCCCCTTTCCCCTCGGGTCTTGCTTCCTCATTTGAATAAGGGAGACTCAGAGCTGGGAATAAGAGAGAAGGGAGGCCTAGAACAAGAGGAAGTTGGGAAAGGACGTTGCACCCGGGGGGGAAAGAGCCCCCTTGGGGGCAGTGCTCAGAAAAGGAAGCTTTAATCCTTAGGACTGCAGGGAGATCCTAGGGTTGGGGTGCAGAGGGGCTGGGGTCCACCTAAAGTCTTCAATCCTGAAATGATGGTTGCATTATTAAGGGGACAAAGGAAAATGAAAGCAGCAACTGGAAAAGAATTGGACCTGGGGGTCCCCCCTTTGCCCTCCTTTCAGGCTGAGTCACCCCATATCTGGAGCCATTGAGGCCCCCAGGTCTCCCCCCGTTTGAGCTCCCCACCCTCAGAATTCACCCCCTCTTCCCCTCCTCCTGGTTCCTGACTTTCTCCTTAGTCCCACCCCCCTGCCCTTTCCTCCCTCATCCACCACCACTGGGAACCAGAACAGGCCTCAATGTCCTGGAGATGCCACGTTGTCCACTAAGAAACCTCTACCTGCTAAGTGCCAGAAGGTGCCCGCTGGGCATGGGGAGATGTGCCATCCTGCGCCCACTCTGGTCTAGAAGGCTAGGGAAAGTCAGTGCTGAAGGTGAAGGGAAGCTTGAGGGCCCTGGGTAGGATTAGGGGAGAGGGAAGGAAGTGGAGTAAGGAGGGGGGAGGTGGTTTGGCCTGTAACTGCTGAGGGAGTTTATCCTGGCCACCAGCCCAGAGACCAAACATCCTCTAATAACTTCGCAGACACATCAAAGCCCGCTGGGAAGGGGCCCTCAAGGAGAGGAAACCTGGCATCCCTGGCTCCCTGACAGCCTACCTAGGAGGAGAACCCCTGATCGCCCACCCTGGAGCTGCCTTGCCATCCCCCGTTCCCAAACAGATTGAACTGCAGCACAGGGGAAGCTGGCACATGCCCATCTGAACTTTCATGTCTACCCTCTGCCCCTCATCCTCCGTGGCCTAGCCTCACATCTCCCTGAGGGATGATGGGACCTGAGGCTCTGGAGGAACCTGTTCTGCTCTGAGAAATAGGGGTTGCGCCTTAGGGACCCTGCCCTATGGGTGCTGTGTGCCCTGGGGGGGGAACTTTTGGAAAGGGCAATATATATATACATATTTCTCCTTATAGAGTTTCCTTCCCCCACTAAAAAAGGAGCTAGAGCTCCTAATAAAGAGAAACTAGACATGGGGCTGGGACTGGGGAGGAGGTAAAGGAAAAGTCAGACAAAAGTACAGAGAAATTAAAACTGGGATGGGAATCAGAGACTGGAACAGAACTAGGCACAGAGCCATGAGGTGTTCTCTCTCTCTCTCTCTCCTCTTCCCTCCCCCCTCTCTGTCTCTCTGTCTCTGTCTGTCTCTCTCTGTGTGTCTGTGTCTCTCTCTCTCTCTCTCTCTGTCTCTTTCACTCTTTCTCTCACTCACTCTCTCTCTCTTTCTCTCTCCTCTTCCCTCCCCCCCTCTCTGTCTCTCTGTGTCTGTCTCTGTCTCTGTCTCTCTCCCTCTTTCTCTCTCTCCTTCCCTCCCCCCATCTCTCTCTGTCTCTCTGTGTGTCTCTTTGTCCCTGTCTGTGTGTGTGTGTCTCTCTCTCTCCTTTCTCCTCTTCTCTCTCTCTGTCTGAGATGTGGGTAATGGGAAGCGGGGTGGGGGTGGAGGCGGAGGGATCTAGGAGGTGCTAACAAGGGAGCAGGAAGGTGCTAACAGGACCACTGGAGTGAGGAGGGGCCTGGGACAGGAGCAGAGCAGGCAGAGTTTCCCCTGGAACTGGCAACAGAATGATAAAGGAACCAGGACAAAGCAGGGGCTAGGGTTGGGACTGAGGCTGCCACATCAGCAAAGGCCCAGCCCAACTTCTCAGCTCCTTGAAAACACACACACACACACACACACACACACACACACACACTCTGGAACAAAGTCAGTTCTCAGCTGGGAACCAGATGATGTGGTTGTTTGAAAGAACTACATTTTGAAAAAGAATGTGATTTGTGGAGAAGGAGGGTTTTTAGCCTAGGTTTGTCAACCCACTACCTATTAATTGCAAGGACCTTTGGATATCTCCAGGGTGATTATTTGCAGGAACATCCTTGACAACCACAGTCCCCCTCCACCCTCCCTGACTTTGGTCAGGGGCAGGAAGGGGGCCTTCAATACCCTGCCTCTAAGACCACCCTCATCTTGGGGTCAAACCTGGATTTTAAAGATCCTCAGTTAGACCTAACTTGGGTCACACTGGGCTCCCACCTCCCTTGTGATATGGAGATTCTGCTGAAGTCTGATCCTCCTTTTTGCAGTCCATGTTCATTTTAGGGCTCTCTCACATCTGAGTGGGCCATAAAATTCACCTTACCAACAGTCATTTTCTTTTAAACCCAGAAGTCCATTGATTGGGGATCTGGGGACTGGAGAAAGCAAGACAGAGAGCAGGAAGGAAGGGGTTCAAACTCTCTGATTCCCAATTGCCCAGCTGCACAGAAATCAAAGGCTAATTATTAATTTCTTCATGAGGTTCAGACACAGGAGAGTTAGAAGGGCCAGTAGGAAAGATGAAAGAAGCCTGGGGAAAAAAAGGAAAAAAAAAAAACAAAAACACCTGAGGAAGAGAGTGGGGACTGGGGGACACTAAAGACAGAATTCCTAGGGAGATGCTGGGGGAAAAGGGTAGGAGCAAAGGGGACACATGGGATATAGGGATGGGTAGACACACAGGGGCATTCCCAGAATCCAAATCCTGAGGTATTACTGCTCTCAGTATACTCAGCCCTGTCCAATCCCTCCATTTTATCTAATTCTCATTCTAAAGCTCTGTGCCAAAAATGGCATCATAGGATTTAACACTAGAACAGGCTTTAACATAGATTTTAAGGAAACCGAGTTCCAGGTGACAGAATTCAGATTAGTAGAGGAAATAAAAGATAGTCTTTCTTCCTTCTTCTCTCCTAACTTGTTCCCCTTCCCCTCACCTCCAAGAGGTGTTACTTTACTCCACCCATGGGTCCATTCCCCAAAACCTACACTTTGGAAAGATAATGGCTCCCCATATGCCATTTTTGTCTCCACTAAGCTCTAGGAAGGTGAGCATTAGCCAGGCCTTTCCAACCCACTCATTAGGATAAAGAGATCTCTAAGCAGTTAATTGTTAGCTGGCTTTCCTTCCCTCTTCCCCTCACAGCACAGCTTCATCATGGAGTGGGCCCCAGAGGTCACCTAGAGCCCCTTTGTTCTTGCTATCTAGCCTGCATCTATCTTGCTGCAAGACTTAAAGTAAAATCATTAACACTGATTCCTTCCACAGAGAAGTTCGGGCCCTCTGGAATTACTGCTCTGGCAGGTATGGGACACCCCTCTTACTCTACACCAAGTTTTTGATTGGAAGGGACATGAACAGCTTTTTATAGGTTTCCCCTTAGGAAAAGACTGTCCTCACCCCAGAATTCTAGTCTCTTTATCCAAAGGACTTAAAGGAAATGAGAAGAGTGAGGGATCATAGGAATGTAAAGTTAGAAAGGACCTTAGAGACTACATAGAGTAGCCCTCTCATTTTACAGATGAGGAAACAGAGGCGCACATAAGTAAAATGACTTGCTTAGTGTCACACCGATAGTGTCTGAAGTAGGATTTGAATCTAGGCCTTCCTGTTCACCCTGTAGAGTACCTGGAATCCAGAAGATTTAAATTCAAATACAGCCTCAAACACTTACCAGCTGTATGATCCTGGGAAAGTAACTTCACCACTATTTGCCTCAGTTTCTTTATAAGTAAAATGGGGATAATAACTCTTGCCTTTTAGAGCTGTTGTGAGAATCAAATAAGATAATCAGCATAAAGTATTCAGCACAGTGCTTAGCACATAGTTGGTGCTAATGTTAGCTATTATTATAATCATTAACCACCAATTGAGTTGGGAAGGAAGGTTCAAGAATATCCTATTTGTTCCTCTTAAATAAGTCTATCACTTCAATTACTTCTACTAAATTCACTTCTTTACACTGCAAGAGAGAGACAGAGAGACAGAGACAGACAGAGATAGAAACAGAGAGGCAGACATAGATACCCACATACACACAAAGAGGCAGAAATATGGAGGAGTGAAGAGGAGAGATAGGACAGAGGGAGAGACAGACAGACACACGTGCATACACACATACACACACACACACACACACACACACACACACACACAGGGAGAGACAGAGACAGAAATAGTGTGAGAGGCAAAGATATAAACAGAGAGATGGAGAAACAGAGACAGAGGCAGAGAAAGACAGAGACAGAGAGAGACACAGAGAGAGACAGAGACAGAGAGAGGCATAGGTAGAGACAGAGACAGAGAGAGACAGAGAGAGAGAAAGAGGAGTGAAGAGGAGAGAGAAAAGAAAGATAGGACAGAGAGAGAGACAGACAGATAGATCTGCACATATGTGCGTGCACACGCACAAAGACAGAGAGACAAGAGAGCTAGAACAAGCAGAGACAGAGAGAGACAGAGGCAGAAATGGAGAGGAGAAGAGAGGAGAGGAGACACCTCTCCCACACAATCTGATAGAAGAAATGGCACCCACACCCAGAAAGGACACAGAGGGAAGAGGAGGCTCTCACATTGAATAAACCTGTGCATAGGAGAATAGAAAGTGGATGAAGAAATAGGGCTGGATGAGTAGGTCTATAAAGGTTTTCTGGAGGAGGAGAGAAGGGAACAGAACTGAAGGGAGAAGAAGAGGTCAAATGTCTGAGGCTGGGGAGGTTTAAGGACTAGGAGAGGTTAGGCTAGAAAGGGAGAGTAATGGAGATTCCCTTGCCTTCCCCACCATGGGCAGTCAGATTGAAAGGGCAGATTCACTTTAGCTCAGAGCAGCTGTATCCCTAGTCTTTGTCCCACCTAGAGTCAAATCCCAGCAACTGCAGAAAGGAGCTGAGGAAGAGAAGGCAGAGTTGTCTGAATGTGCTGTGCAATCAAGTCCCAGAATCCCCCGGTCAGCCTCTCATCCCTTCCAGACTTCATCTCGTTTCCCAGGCAGATAAATGTCCCTAGAAATGTCAGAGGTGGCAGTCAGGACTCCTCCGCTCCATCTCAGATGGTCTGTGAAGGGTCTTTTTGGAAAGGGAAATCTCTACCATTTAGAATTTGTTTTCTATTTGTTTTCTCTTCTGTGAAACAGAATGAACAATTTTAAAAATGATCTAAGAGTCTTAAATTTAAAGATGGGAAGAAACCCAGAGGCCATCTAGTCCAAAGTCCTTCGTTTTACCGATACAGATTCTGAAGTGAAATGATTTATCCAAGTAATAAAGTGTCCAAATACTTAAAAAAAAAAAAAAACAAAACGGAATTAGGATTTGGCATGTCAAGAACTATGTATGCTAAGCATTAAATACACCAGAGAAGTTAGGGGGATGTCTACCCCAAGCATGTGAAGACTTCCCTAAGCAGAATGGACTGATGAGAACAATTTGTTTTCAACAAATGTATCTCAGTTTTGATCCTTCGATGTCACTATATGGTGGAAAGGAAAGGAAAAGATGATGGAGAGGGGAGAGGTAAGAGAAGGAAGAAGAAAAATTTGGAACACAAAGTCTTACAAAAATGAATATTGAAAACTATCATTACATGTATTTGAAAAAATAAAATGCTATTGAGAAAAAAAATAAAAGGAAAGATGAACAGCAAACAATATACTAAGACAAAACCAAAATCCTTCTTGTCCTCAGGGAATTTGAATTCCTTGAGTTGGGGAGGGAAGAGCTGGAGGAAGAGGGGAAGGGGAAATATGCACACAGATAACTCAATACAAAAGAATACAAAGTAAGTCGAGTAAAGAGCAGAAATGTGCTGGTAAAGAACCACTTGTATGTTTAATCTGCAATACTAACATCTTCTCCAATACTTTCTTAAACATAGACAATGAACAAAACAATAAATCAAACTCTGATTTGCAGCTTTGCAAATTTCCAAGATGTAAATGCTCACACTGAAAACTTAACAATCAATTCTTCTGAGCCTGAAGGTAATAACATTTGGGAAGAATGCTTCCCAAGCCAGGCTTCTTGTAGGTGACAAAACTCTCCTTGAAGGGAGCCAGAGATTCCAAAGGGTGAATGTGAAAGGGAGAGCATTCTAGGTTCAACCTGGGCAAAAACCCAGAGATGGGAAATAGAATCTTCATATGAAGAATCACAGCTAGACAGATTACATAGATAGGACCCAAATAGATAGGTCTCAAGGGAAGGAACAAGGAAATGCAGCAGAAATTTTCCCCTTTGTCTGTTCCCAGAGATAAGGAGCAACAATGATGGGAGGACTTGAACGCTCTGCTACAAGGCCTGACTGATGCTCATTTGACCTTGTCTGCTGACTGTTCCTCTTACCACTGTGGTAAGGGGATAGGGTGTGGAGTGAGGGAGGGGCAGGGAATGTTAGGGACCATCTGAGTTTGTCTGCTGGCTGTTTCTGAACTACCAGAGGGAGAAAAGGGGAGGAATTTGGGCTGGAGTGGGAATCCCAGGGATCAGGAGTTCCGAGGAAAAGTAGACACCTGGACTGGAAAAGTTCAAACCCCTATTTTGTGGTGGTTATCACTTCCAAATAACCTGCCATCACCCTCCAAATGCTCAATATTTATAATATTCATTAATTTATTTTTATATAGTAGATATAATAATTAGACGTTTTCATATATGATTAGGGAAATAGGAAGTAATCTGAAAAAAATTGTGTTATATTTCTTCATTGAAGCACCAATAGAATTCTGAAACTGAAACTTTAAAAAAAGGTTTTTCTTTAAGGATTTAGATGAGGCCATTGGATCTCCCTCCTGACGTCTCTATTCCTCTAATGCTGAAGCTGAGGTCACAGCTGGGGAGAAGGTTCAAATGCACAGGACTCCCTTGGGTCAGCAGGCCCCCTCCAATCTTCTTTCTGACAAGGGCAGTCTGTCTGTCCCTCTCCAGAGCCACCAGTATCCACTCCCTACTACTTCTGACCTCATCTTGTAGGAATTTGGGGGGCCCTGAGGGCCAGAACTGGACAACAGGGCCTGGTGTTCTTGGCTAGAGTTAGGACCACCCACTCTCTTTCCTTCCCCCCTGCCCCCCCAACCCTGTTCCCTTCCCCATTCACAGGAAGCAAAACAGGAGGCAGCATCTGAGAACCACCCCCATGCTTCCCCTGACACACATAGACACACAGACGTAGAGACATGTACTCTTCTCCCAGATTTTGAACAGAGTAGATTAAATTTATTGGGGAGAAGAATGAGGATCTGGAATCTTGATTTCCTCTCCCTTGTAATGCCCATCACTTTTGCTCTTCAGAAAGCTGAAAAATGAGGGGGGTTTCCCATTCTCTTTTCCCCCTTCCCTTAGTGTACATGGAATCTTCCTGTTTTTCCCAGAAAGGATGGTCTAAACTCCTTTGCTCCAGTTTCACAACCTTCCCTCCCCCATGTCCATTTCTTACCATCAACTCCTGTTAGTGCTCCAGCCCCCAAGACTTTGAGTGTATAGCTATGGAGCTGTGGAGGGGGAGGGATGGGTAGAAATAAGGGAAGATAGCCACAAACGGCAGTTTCAGTTCTGTTGAAGGGAGTGGTGTCAGTAAACCCCCCAGTCATTGTGCTTTCCTCAACCGGGGTTTGACTGTGAAATGCTTTCCACCTGAAGAAAGACATTCAAAGAAAGGGGGAAATGGGGAGGCACACAGAGAAGAAGAGAGATGGGAAATAAGTTTAAGATCAGAGATTTAGAACTGGAAGGGATTTCAATGGCCATATAGTACAAAATCCTAATTATACAGATAAGGAAACTGAGTTCCAGAGAGATTCAGCCATTAAGTATCTGAAGTGAAATTTGATGCTGTCTTCCCAGCTCCCAACCAAGTGCTCTAACCATTAGGAAATTTGTCCTCTCAAACCATATCCAGGCATATGAATTACACATCATTACAGAAACATAAAACAGTCAGTGAACATCTTAAATTCCTCCCTGATCCCCAGTTTCTTCTCCTTTCTCCAAACTTGGTTTCTTTTCTTTTAATAGCAATCTATTCCAGTTAACATTGATCTGCCTAGGGAATGAAAAGGTATGTGATAGGTGAGGAGAGACCATAGGATATATAACTGGAAGGGACTTTACTACAATTTGTTCCTTTTATAGAAATAGGCACAGAAGGTTCAAAGACTTGCTTAAAAACAGATAAGTGATGGCCCTGAGTTATAAATTCATATTTATATATATGTATATATGTAAATATATATTTATAAACAAATTATGTATATTATATAATATAAATATATATTTTTTTATAAACTCAGATTATTTGATCCCAAGGGCAGGCTTTTTTTCCACTATTCAATAATCTTCCTCTATTGATCTCTCATCCTCTGGTCTGCTCTTTGGGTCTCTATTACTCCCACTCTTTATTTTTTTTTTTGTCTCTGTTCTTCTGGACCCCATTGAGACCACTGATAAATTCAACCCAATCCTTCCATTGAAATCCCAACCTCTCTATCCTGCTGTCCGGCTTCCCTGGAGTAAGAAAGAAGGGGAACCAGCTTCGGGGAGTAAAGTTTTCTGTGTGCCCCTAAGAACAAGATGAATTCTAAACTGTCTTCCACTTCTGGCACCTTATATACTTAAGGGCTGGGGAAGAGGAAGAGGGAGAATTTTAGGGTTAATCTGGAAAACTGGACAGTCCACCCTTCTCTCATTCCCACCTCATTCCTAGTCTCTATGTTTGGGCAATCTATGTTGAACATTGCTGACACCTCTTGGCCAAATTTGATCATTGCAGAGAGAAAAATGAGTAGAAGAATAAAGAGAATTGATACATCATAGGCTTTGGAGGTAAAAGGAACTTATCCTCACAGATTTTCTACTCCAAGACCTTCATCTTATAAATGAGAAAATCATCATATGGAGATGAGGATAAACTTCCCCAAAGTTATGTAAAGGAGCAGATCCCCAGTGGAAATGAAATTTGATTCTAAATGTAATACTTTTTCTAAAACCTTGTCTTATCTCTCTTCCCTAATCTATTGGAACTAACTCCAGGATTTGTGCCAGAATTTACCATTCTTACCATACTTCCACTCCAAATTTATCTCCATGGAATTCTACTGAACACTGGGGCCTTTCTAGCTCAAAGTACCTAGAAAGTGGGCTAAAGCTCTAAATGACTTATTTAAAAACAAAAAACAAGTGAGGTAAAGGGGATGGGGAATTTTTTGGAAAATACATTCACATAAGGAAACCCAGGAAGGAGAATATATGGATGAAAGTCAAAGGAGAGGAGAACAGAAGTGATGTTGTCGTTGGAATATGTAGTATAGACCACCTGAGCAGAACGAAGAAATTGAGGAGTTTAGGAAAAAGATTACAAGCCTAACACAGAGGTATGGCATAGTAGTGACAACATAGATTTCAAAAATCTAACCTTCTGTTAGCACTCTCTTTCTGTCAAAAGCAGGTTATAATAATTTTTTTTTGATCTTCTTCATCTTTGAAAAGGAAATCAACAAAGGGAAATTCTATTCTGGACCTGAGAAACTGGCTGATGGGGTAGAGATCATAAGATTACTCCATTCAAGAGTTTGTGCCAGAGAAGAAGAGGAAATCAGATAATAGTCTGATATGCATTCTAATTTGAGGGGAAGTGAGTTTCAAAGGGGTCAGAGGAAAAATAGGTAGGACCCCTGGATATAAGAGGAAGTCAGCCTGAGAGAGTAGATGCTCAGGAATGAACAAAAATAAACGGTCCCAACAAGGAGGAAAATGGGACTTTTTTCTGAATAGATTGATGTGAATATTCAGGGAATTCAACAAACAACTTAGATTTTAGGAAGAAAATATACAGAAGATTAAAGTGAGACTGGCTAATAGAAGATGAATATAAAAACATGAAATCTTGTAGTGTCAGGAAAACTGAGTTCAGAATGAACTGAGGTAATCAAGACAAGCTACAGCCAACAAAATGGTTTTAGTTATATGAGAAGAAAAAGAAGGATCAAGAACGGATAAGGCTTTTGCTTGATGTGGATGGGATAATAACTGACAGGAAATCAAAGGCAGAATCATTTAATTCTTACTTTATTTCTTTTCTCTTCAAAGGAACATCACCTGTACACTGGAAATGACCAAAGAAAAATGACTAACACTGATATTAAGCTAGTAAGGAAATAGTAAGAGAACACCTATTGGCCCTCATTGAAATTAAGTCACTGGGAGCCAAATGAACCACATCTTCTGGTACTAAAAGAAGTGGCAAGTATTATTATTGCTGAGCCAGTCAATGATATTTGAAAGATGGAAAATCTGGATCCCAATTCCTCCTCCCCTGAAAAAAAAGGAAGATGAACAAAGCCAGCAAAGTATAGGGTAGTAAACTTGAAATAAATTCCTAGGGAAATACTAGAACAAAAATGTTAAAGCGAAAGTTAATAAACACCCAGAAAAGGAAAGAGTGATTTTAAAAGTCAGCAAAAGTTTTATCAAGAACTGGTCAAGCTAGCCTAATCTCATTTCCTTTTTTGACAAGATTATTAAACCAATTAATGAAGAGAATTCTGTAAATGCAGTTCACCTAGATTTCAGCAAAGCTTTTGATAAAGCATATAAAACTATTCTTATGGAGAATAGATCTGGATTAGATCAGGGCTTCTTAAACTTTTGGTATATAAAGTAGATATTCAAATCAAATATTTACTGATAATAAATCATAATTTTGTAACCCTACATTCAGTCATGTGAATCCTTTTTGGTGTCCCAACACACAATTTAAGAGATTCAGAATGGTTGGTGACTGAGCTCAGAATAGTCATTAATTGTTCAATATCAACATAGCAAGGGGTATCCAGAGAAGGAAGCAAGGAAACATTTAACATTTTTATCAGTGACTTGAGTAAGGGCCTAGATGATTATCTTCATCAAATTTGCTGCTCACACAAAACTGAGAAAAATCTCTACCCATTGTCTGACAAAGAAAGGAACCGAAAAATTTTTGACAGGTTAGAACATTGGTTAGCTCCAATAAGATGAAACTCAAGAGGGATAGACCTAGAAACTACTATAGGAAGGATTATCAGTCTTGGAATACCATTTTTTATAGAGCAAAAGAGCTAGGGTTATGATCAAGGATAAATCACCCAGCAAAGTTAAATATAATCCTGAATGGGAAAAAAAAAAAGATCATTTAACAAACTCAGACTGTCAGATTTGTGTGACAAAAACAACAACAACCCAGAACTTAAGGAAAAATTCAGCATATGACATCTAGGACAAACATAAGGTAAACATTAAAGACAGCTGTGAGGGACTCAATAAAGTCAAATTTTTGACTTTTTATAGGTGAAAATATTAGCACTACTCTTATGACTGTCATCATTATTTGAGTAGTATGAAAGAAAGACTTGGGTTGAGCTAAGTATGATAGAGTGATTCTAAAATAAAACTGTAGGGAGACAGAAAAGAAGTAATTATCTCATATACATAAGGCAGAGAAGGAAAAATTGATTCAGAAGAAATTAGTTGAATGATGGGGAGTGCTGAAATCTTATTTTCTTTGGGACTGGGTTAAAGAGGAATCAACATATATATCTAAAGGGTATAAAAGTCTTCTAAATTCCGAAAGAAATAAGAAGGTGAGGGGAGAAGATAAGGGAGAGACTCTTGGAGGGGTAAGGAATAGGAGAGCAAGGAAACAGTAAAGCAAAGAAGTGAGGAAGGATGGGATTAATAGGATGAGAAGGATAAAAAGGAATAAAAATAGCAAGGAGGAAGACACATAACAAGTAATTATAGCTTAGAATATGAATGGGGCAAATTTATGTAAAGCAGATTAAAATTTTGAATTCAACAATATATTGCTTTCAGGGAATAAAAAGAGATACACACAAAGACAAAATAAAGGACAGAAATAGAATTTGGTATGTTTTTTAAAAAAAGGCAGGGATATTCTCAGGCAAAGTTAAAGTTTAAATAGATTTATTTAAAAGAAAAAAATAGAGAAGCTACATTTCAACAATATTATTCAATATTGTTTTAGACCACTCAAAATACATAAGCAGTATAAAATATCTGTACATATATCTACTAAAACAAACTCAGGAACTATATGAACAAAAATATAGGATACTTTTTATACAAATAAATTCACATCTAAATAATTGAGTTATATTTACTATTCATGAATAGATAAAGTTAACATAATTTTTAAATGATAATTTCACCTAACTAATCTATTTATTCAATGTTATTTTAATTAAATCACTAAAAAAAACCTATCTTGATGAATCAGAAAAAATAATTAAAGTTCATTTGGAAGAACAAAAGGTCAGGAACTTTAAAGAAACCAGGATAAAAAAAGATGTAAAGGATAGATTCAGGAGTATCAGCCCTTAAGCTTATAAGGTAAGAGCATTGTTGAAGTGTAAAATGGGTATTTTAATGAATTTTTCTTGTGTAAATAAAACCTATGTAGCTAACAATAGAAGGAATGCAGAAAACTAGAGGGAAAACCTTCACAGACAACCTCTCATATAGAATGTGATTGGGTTATAACATTGCTATGGTGTAGGAAATGAGCTGTTTGATTTAGGAAAACATGGAAATCCTTGAATTTAGGAAAGAAGGTGCTATCTACTCTCAAAGAAACAAATGACAAGTATAAATAAGTATAGTATGATCTTACACATTTGTGTATGTTTATAGATATCTATGAATTTGTGTGTGTGTATCCACAATTACAGCTTTCTTTTTTTTTTTTTGGGGGGGGGGGAGAAAATAAAAAATGCATAGCAGAGAACAAACCAAAAAATCTTTAAGGAAGCAAACATGGGTAGCTTTGAAAACAATGTATGGTATTATGCAGATTTTCTTGAAATGGCATTGAAAGGCTCTTGAAATGGCTTATTGTTATATTGTATACTAAAACCTCTTTATGGTCTATTGTTCGTGGTAATTTTTTGTTTTATCATTTTGTATTTGTTTAAAATAAATTTTAAAATTTACCCCCAAAAAAATTCAATAGGGATACAGACAGCCATAGTGGAGAGAGAACACTGACCCTAGACTCAGGAAGACCTTAGTTCAAATATAGCCTCAGACACGAGTTGTGTAACCCTAGACAAGTCACTAAACCCTGATTTCCTCACACATAAAAAAAGGAGGAGGAGGGGCAGTTAGGTTGAATTCAAATTTGGTCTCAGACACTTAACACTTCCTACCTGT
Organism: Sarcophilus harrisii; assembly: GCF_902635505.1. Classification (NCBI taxonomy): domain Eukaryota; kingdom Metazoa; phylum Chordata; class Mammalia; order Dasyuromorphia; family Dasyuridae; genus Sarcophilus; species Sarcophilus harrisii. The sequence continues at coordinate 329,610,138 of NC_045429.1, read as the reverse complement.
GTGACCCTGAGCAAGTCACTTAACCCTAACTTCCTCAAGAAGGCAAAAGGAGGAGGATGATTCAATAGTGATAAATATAAAGTCTTTCTTAGGATTAAAAAAAAATCAATTTCACAAGTAAAAGATGGGGGAGGCAAAGATAGAATGCAAGCCTTCATAAAGGAAAACTTCTAACAATTAGCATTGTCTAAAAATTGAATGGGCTGCCTCCAGATATCACCGTTTCCTCTCCTTGGAGGCTCCAAGCAGAGACTGGAGTATCAAGTGTATCACTTGTCCAGGTATGTTATGATGGGCATTCCTTTCATAAATAGGTTGTAATAGATGATCACTGAGGTCTCTTCTAACTCCCAGATTCTATGATTCTCTGACTTGCTTGACTTTTTATTCTCTGTACTTGAGTATCTCAAAACAATTTGCAGCCATCCCAACAAAGTCTTAGTCTCAGAGAAGAATACTAGCTCTTTAGTGTTTTCAAAATTCCTTACTTATTTCATTTGAGCCTCAAAATAATCCTGAGGCTAGTACTATTATCATCCATATTTTGCAGACGAAGAAACTGAGGTCCAGAGAAGTTAGGGAATTTGCCAAAGATCACACAGTTGGAAAAAGTCTGAGGCAGACCTTGAACCCTGGTTTTTCTCTTAGTCCCAAGACTCACTTTATTAGCCCCAAAGGCCATTGATGTTGATTTGGGAAGTTCCTGGCTTTTTGGATTGCAAGGCCAGGAGGAGAAAGAGAAAGAAAAGGAAAGGGAAGGGAAGGGGAGGAAGAAATCAACTAGGTACTCCATTTTACACCCACCTCCCAGATAAAGAGTCCCTCATAAATGCATTGTTGGTGGAGTTGTGAAATGATCTAACCATTCTGGAGAGCATAATAAGGGAACTATGCCCAAAGGGCTATCAAACTGTGCATACCCTCTGATCCAGCATGGTTTTTTACTGTGTCTATATCCCAAAGAGATCATAAATGAGAGGAAAAGACCCACATATGCAAAAATGTTTGTAGTAACCCTTTTTGTAGTGGCAAGGAACTGAAAATTGAATGGATGCTCTTTTGTTGGGAAATGGCTAAATAAATTATGATAGATGAATGTAATGGAATGTTATTGTTCTATAAGAAATGATTAGCAGGCTGATTTCAGAAAAGCTCAGAAAGATATACACGAATTGATACCCAGTGAAGTGAGCAGAATCAGAAGAACTTTTGTGCACAGTAACAAGATTATGTGACGCTCAATTGTGATAGATTTGGCTCTTTTCACAATGAACTGATTCAAGGTTATTCCAATAGTCATCCACATCCAGAGAACTATGGAGGCTGAATGTAGATGAAAGCAAACAAAGTATTTTCAGTTTTTGTTGTTGTTTCTTTGCTTGTTTTTTCTTTCTTGTATTTTTTCCCTTTTGATAAGAATTTCTTTTGTACAGCATGACAAATATGGAAATATATTTAGAAGAATTGCACATGCTTAGTTTATATTGGATTGTTTGTTATTTTGAGGAGGGGAGAGGAGAGAGAGAAAAATTTAGAACCCAAAGTTTTGCAAAGATCAATCTTGAAAACTATCTATGTATGTATTTGGAAAAATAAAGTGCCATTAAAAAATAAAAATAAAATAAAAGAATCTGGTCCCTGAGAATTACGTAACAACCCTCCCAACCTCCCTAGGGATGCTCACTTATGCACATACCCATTGAGTCTGGATTTTCCCTCTAGTCATGCATTCATTCCTGCAAGAAGAGAAGACGGAACGCGGTGAAACTGTTGAAAAGAGAAAACACAAACTAGAGTATTTCCCCTTCTGGAATAGTAAATTTCTTTAGGAAAGGGAGGTGAACCCAAAAAGCGGAGGTGTTCCCCGCTGCTACTTCCCTCCCAAGTCTCCTCTGGAAATCTGTCCTATTCAAAGTTATTAATGGAGCTATTAATGGGCTGAGTGGGGGCTGGAAAGTGAGGAACAAAGTATGCTAATTAAGGGAAGGGAGTATGTTCATTTTTATCGTTCTATCCCCAGGATCTGGCACATAGTAGACGTTTAATAATGCTAGTTTAACAAAGTTGAAAGAAGTCGATAGGGAAACTCTGTAATGATTTTTTTCTTTTTTTACCTGATATGCAGTCACCAGTGTCCCGGTGTGGAAACACTCTTCCGCAGATGCAGATTGACCGCTTATCTGTAATTTATAGTCTTAAGCGTATTTAGTCCACTGAGACTTGGAGTGGGTGATTAGCTTATGTCCACACTAGAGACTTCCTAAACCGGATTTGAACCCGGGTCTTCTAGACTGCCCAGCAGTCTTAAAATTTACTCTCCTTCACCCTGGAGAATCTCAGTCCAGCCCATAACAATTGTATTAGCTCCACCCTTTCTTCTGGGCCGGCCGCAGAAACTAGAGGGAGGCGCCAGCCTTACCTCCTTCCCCCCCTACACACGGAAGCTGGTAGACTTCGTCTACCAGCCCAGGATGCCGCACTCCTGGGTCTTTAGATTCTCCAGCTTCTTGCCCGGTCTGCTATTTAGCATCTTAGCAGATCTCCAACAGGTGAGGACTTGGAGGGGGAACGGGATAAGGGGAGAGTCTGGGGTGCCTTTGTTTCACCCGGGGGGACCGATCCTTATTGCCAGTCCCTCCTTGCCAGGACAGGTAAGAGTGTGGAGGAGCTATTGAGAACGGAGGGGATGTGTGTGTGTTTTACATGGGAAGAGAAGCAGAAATTCAGGGGGGAAGGGTGTAAATTACCGGGCCCCCCCCACTCTCCGCATCTGAGTGCCCTGAGGTCTCCGAGAGAACTTTGACCTCAGTATTATCCTTGGCTTACTGTTTCTTGGTTTTCTTCCCCATTTCTGTGTCCTAACAGGGTTCGAACTCATTTTACCCTCCCCCACCTCACCTACTTTAGTCTCACACATTTTGGGGGTGTGGTTGATGTCTCTGATTTAGGATTTTAAGCCTGAAGCTAGCTGGAGAAATTAATTTGCTAGATGGGAAAATTAAGGAAAACAAATTGGTGTCTATATGAATAAAGTGCTTGGAGAGCCTGAAATTAATTTTTTCTCCGACCCTCAAATGGGAATTCAGTCTTCCCCATTCACCCCCACCACCTTTAGTTATGTTAATTATTGAGGGGGGGAGGAGACTGAAGAGATCTGGGAGTTTGGTTGGAGTCTCTTCCACCCCCATCCTGTTCCCAGACATGTGGATCTCTGCCCTTGGATTTCTGATTTACTAATGTTGGGTGATTTGGGAAGAAGTTGTTGTCTTCATGGATCCCTGGATCTCAACCTTTGTGCTTTTTCCTGGGGCTACCGTTCTGATTCTTTTTGGCATTAAATTTTTAAGGCTTGCCGGCAGAGTTGGAGAAAAACATTGTACTCTCCAGTTATCTTAATTATTATTTTTTCATTACATTATTTTATCTTTATTGCCCATGTAAATCGCTTATGACTATCACTGCAATTATTGTGGGAATTTTTTTTATCTAATCACACAAAAATGATGGTTCCAGGACTCTACTCATAAAGGGATATCCAACTTTGACGACCCAAATTTGTCCTGGTGTTCCCAAAACTCCTCTGGCCTCGGAGATGCTGCTGATTAGAATGAAATAGGAACTACTTGGGCGGGAGGGGGCGGGGAATAGGAACAGAGACCTGTGCAGCCATTTCTCTAAGGAAGTTCTGGTTCTACTTGGGATATTTTACGGACTTAGTGGATTATATAGTCTCATTCTCCCACCTAGAATAGAATACTTTTATGAGTAGGGATTATTTCATTCTTTGTATTTGTAGCCCCAGTACTTTCTTAAATATTTGTTGCCTTAGTAAATTTGTGCTTTAATATTTGTTGGGGTAGCCAGATGGCCAAGTGGCTAGAGTGCCAGCCTTGGAGTTAGGAGAACCTAAGTTCAAATGGGGCCTCAGACACTTAATACTTCCTAGCTGTGTGATCCTGCACAAGTCACTTGATCCCAATTGCCTCAATGAACAAAAAACAGTATAAATAAATATTTGTTGATGAATATAGGTCTTTTATCCCCCAACCCTACTGACTCTAAGCTCTGGCTTCTTTTCTCCCTAGGTAACTGGTGAATGCCAACTGCACTAGTAAGTATGGGTGTCTGGATGCCTTAGTTTCTTCCTCCCTCTGGAAGAACGGGAGGTCACCAGAGTCAAGTTTCTAGGCAAAAAGGCCCAGTTGGAATTCTCTTTTACTCTTTCCATAGATTGGTCGGTCTTTCACTAACCCAGGTTCCTAGACCTGGAATTACAGTGGGCAAAACAATGAATTTGGAATTAAGGGACCTGGGCTGGAATCTTCTGTGCCTTACCCCATGTCTTGGGCTGGATGTCCATTTCCCCATCTATAAAATGGAGTTTGGTGCCAAAAGTAAGCCTGCACTCCCTGCCTACCCTTGAAGAAGTTCTTCTCGGGCTTATTCTCTGGTCTTTTGGTTTAGCTTTCTTCACTGTGAGATTTGTAGAAAAGAAACTGGAGATAACATCACTTCCTTTAGGGCTTAGAAGGATCTCAAGCCTTATCTTAAATGATCTTTTCATTATTCTCTAGATGCTGGGTGAAATTACTTTTCCAAGGTCATCCACTTTGTGTGCAAACCAGGATTCCAAAGCCATGCAGTAGCAAAATACTTTAAAATAAATGTTTCAGGGATCCACAGAGAGATAATAGAAAGGTGGAGAGTCTCTTAAGCACTTTGAGATCCACTTGGGTGTTAATTGCTTTTAGTGGGGCCAAGGGGAATAAAATATGTAAACAAGCCTTTACTTTTTTTATATTGCCTTCTCCATTTGTAGGATACATTTACTTCATTAGCACATGATATGTTCACTTCTTTTTAATCTCTCCTGTGGTTTTTCCTTTTTGCTCTGATTCTTTTCTCCCAACATAATTCATCATAAATACATTTACTTCTAGGTGGGCAGGGTGAAACTTATCCCCATTTTAGGTATGAAGAAGCTGAAGTTCAGGAAAAAAATAAACTCTCTAGGACCACATAATTAATAAATGGCAGAGTCATGATGAGAAATCTTTTGGCCTTCCTTTTCATCCCTCACACAAGGCTCTTTCTACCACTCCATAAGCCAGTTTAGACATGGTTTGTTCCAGCCACAGAAAAGCTTCCCTGCTAAGATTGTGAGGGTCCATTGCTTATTGTTCCGTGGGGGAAAGGGCCCAGGTTAGATACAGGATTCTTTTGACCAACAGATTACCTTCCACTTTCTCCCATGCTAGCTTCTGCCCTGAAGGATTTGAATGCTGTGCCAATGGCTGCTGTGTGAAGACAGAACATTTCTCTGGTCCCATGAGGTGAGAAACATGGGGAGCATTGTGGCCATGCCCAAAGGTAGCTTGTCACTAGGGACTGATAGACATGGCTACTTGAGAGGATCTCATTGTTGATCTTCCTGCCTCCCTAGGACATTTGTCATCAGCTTCCTGGTCATCATCCCTCTCCTCTGTATCTGTGGCTTGTCAAAGCGTTTGTGCCGAGCTTGTTGTGCCTCAGAACCAGAATCCCCATCCCAGAGAGAGGCGCCTGTGTCTGTGACCTTCAGTAATCCTCCTGTGCCCCCTGAGATTCCAGCACCTGTCCTATTTGGACCCCCACCTCCCTACAGTGAGGTAAGTCCCCCTAAATCCCAGCTGTGTCCTGGATAGTTGTCCATTCTTGGGGTAAGTCTCAAGAAAGGACATTTAGGAGAGGCAATTTGATATAGCAAGTTGCTGATCTTTATTGCTGCCTTTCCCTTGAAGGAACCTTGTTTTCTTCAGTAATATCTGCCTTAGTCTGCCTCAGTTTTCTCATCTGTAAAATGAGCTGAAGAAGCAAATAGCAAACCATTCTAGTATCTTTGCCAAGAAATCCCGATAGGGAATCAAAGAGACAGAACAATGACCACAAAAGGTGATGCAGTAGATAGTTCATTGGGCTTAGTTTCTGAAATCCAGTTGTGGATCCTCACTAACTATGCAACTTTGTGACTGTGCAAATCACTTTACCTCTATTTGCATCTGTTTTCTCATCTGTTTAAAAAAAAAAAAATGGCGATAATAATAGCACCTACCTTTCAGCGACGTAAGTTCTTTGTAAACCTTAAAAGTGCTATTTAAGTGCTAGCTATTACTAATATTCTAAAAGTCTTCTCATCCCAGTCTATGAGTCTATGCTCTTCCTCTCTACACCAGGGATTTCCCAACCTGGGACACAAGACTTATCACAAGGGGATATAGTGGATATTGGCAAATAACTGTATTATGCTACTGAAAATATTCCACAATTGATTTTCAATCAGCAGTGACAAAATGTCTTAGATGTTTGTTCATGATAAATTCTAGGATTTATTTCCTTTTTTATTGAATAGAGAGTTTGGGTAGATTTACTAGAAAGCCAAGGACTCCAGGAACTAAAAAAATGTTGAGGATTCCTTGTCTCTAATCATAAGATATTTCTCCCAGGTTATTGTGTCCCACGCCCAACAAACATAGTCACTGGTAGTGGTAAGCCCTTTGAATTAGGAGTTGAAATATTCTAGTTTGAACCCTGTTCTTGTTTCTCAGGGCTTAACCTCCAGGAAATTAACTTTTCCTTATCTGTAAAATGAGGGGTTTCGTTGTAGATGGGTCATCTTAGTCTTAGATACCTAAGATACCTTCCAGCTCCAAATTCTGTAATACTATGGCCTCAGGTACCATCCTCCTTATCCTTATTTTGCCCTTATTTCAGAGAGAGGGTTGTGGTTGGGTTCCCCTGGGGTTGAAACTCCAGGAATCAATAGAGAAAACTGCTTTCCTCCCCACAGGTCATTCAGAAGCCAGTCCTGCGCCCACCTGTACCTCCCAGAGAGCCACCACCACCTTATACTCCTGTTGTGACAACTCGAAGTACTCAACAAGGAATTGTCAACCCAGCTTTCTGAGGCATATTGGAACACCCTAGGAGCTTGATACTTAATTTATTTCTCTTCTTGCCTCTGCCTATTTAAGGGTGCCCTCACTCCTAGGGGCCCTGGGCATTACCTGGGCTAGGAATCTTCTCCTTTTCTTAGATCTTTGAAGATGAAAGGAGAGAGAAGGAAATAGCCCATATTAAGAAAGAAGGCTCTCCAACGATGGAAGGGGACTTCTTTGACACTCAGTATATTTAAGAAGAGACTGGATGATCCACTGCCTGTCCCAGAATGCTGAAAGGAAGAATTCTGCAGGTGGGAAGAGCCCTTGGACTTGAGAGATAGCCTTCCTCAATTTAGGCTGAGATCCTGTCCAGAATCTCTTTTGTTCTATGTGCTTGGAGGTTTGGTGGGGGTTTTAGTCAAGCAGGGTCATCCTCTGGCATAAACAAGATGTGTCTAGCTTGCTGCCCTATAGTGCCCAAAGTTCCACCATTAGAGAGCCATAACTTTGGTTAAAGCCTTGCCCCTTACCTGTGGGTTTTCCTGGGCAGAACAACTCTTTAATGTAAAGTAAACTGCATATTATAAATGAATTTTTAAAACTTTTGATCCTGAGCGTTGGGAAGGACTGGGAAGGGACTCTAAAAATAAAGTGGGGGTGGGAGAGTTGGGGGGAGAAAGGAGACCAAAAGGTAATCAACATTTTTGCCACTTAATTACTATTTCTTATTGCCGCTGGATATTGGGTGAGGAGGTGGTTTTGGCAGTGTATGGCCTGCATCTGGAGGAGGGGGGATTCCCTGCTGTCCAAGTAAGTTGAGATGACCTAGGGGCAGAGTACAGTGTCTTTTGCTGACTCAGTTTATTTCAGCAATCCTTTCCCCACTCAGTAGATGACTTAGATTTCAGTGGGAGGAGATGATGAACTTGATTGGGAAAGGGGGACAGATTGAGGGGAAAAGGAAGGGGAAGAAAGAAGGAGGATAAGGGGGGGAGGGCCTGAATGAAAGTAGGGAGGCCTTAGCTGTGGAAAAAGTGAGGGAAGGGAAATTGTGACCCCTGGAAAGGGAGGTCCTGACCTGACACACCCAACAAATTTCTGAATTCCTTCACATAGGGTTGGGTAAGGAGAGCACTTTCTCCTACCTCTGGTATCAAATTTAGCTGTTTCGTCCCCCTGGGCTATTCCAGAAATGAGAACCATTGACTTGGCCCCAACCAGTCCATCTGGCTGGTAGAGTCAACTACAAAACGAGAAGTTAATACTTTAGAGCAGTGGTCCCCAAAGGGTGGTTCAGGTACCCCCTAAGGCAGGGATCCTCAAACTTTTTAAATAGGAGGCCAGTTCACTATAGTAAAAACAAAAACTTTGTTTTGTGGGCCTTTATTTAAAGAAACTTCATAGCCCTGGGTGAGGGGGATAATTGTCCTCAGCTGCTGCATCTGGCCTGAGGGCCTTAGTTTGAGGACCCCTGCCCTAAGGTCTCTTATCCTTTCTGGAGATCCTCAAAGTTCTAATTTCATAACACCTGTGACATGTTTTATTTGTAATATGGTAAATAGTGATGAATATAACCCATAGAGAACAAGTCTTTGGTTGGGAGGGTCCTTGATAATTTTTAAGAGAACAAAAGGGTTCTAAGGAACCCAGAAGCTTGAAATTATTGTTTTAGAGGAAGGAACACAGACCAGGCAGGGTGTGGGTAAGAGAATGGGGAGGTAGGAAAGAGACCTTTCTCCTTTACTAAGCATTGATGTCCAGACCTACTCAACCCAGGAAAATTGAAGAAACATGGCCACCTTGACCCAGGTGTGGTTAGAACAGAACACCATCTGGGCTGTTGAGTGATTGGCATCTGAATGGGGGGCAGGGAGAGGAGGTGGGGAAGATGATGTAGATTACACTGGAGATTTCGGACACTGCCCCCTTCCCCCCTCCTCCTCACATCTTGCCTTCAGGGATGCTGCTCTCTTTTAATTATCCCATTCCCCTAAAACTGGAAGATGAATGGAAAAGTGCAGTGAGACTGGGACTCCATCATGCCAAAATGACCCAGACAACAGGAGGAAGCATGGAAATGGGCTAACTTAATGTTCAGCTCACCCATCTCTGCTACCATGGGAGCTAGTCACAGCCTGTGAGTGGGCATTTGGTTTCTTAGCATCAAGTCATAAATGCCCCCCCCCCCCAAATCATTATGACCATCTCCCATCTCTGTATACAAATTCTAATTGAGAAAAAGTTGCAAGTAGGTGAAATGGGTGTGATTTTCCCCAGAGGGTTCTCAATTTTCAAAGCCAGTCAATAACTTTGACAGTGTCTACTATGTACCAAGCTGTGTACTTAATCCCTTTAAAAATAGCTCATTAGATCTTCACAATCCTGTCAAATAGGTACTATTAGTGCTATCATCCCCATTTTCCATCTAAGGAAAGAGGCAAAGGTTAAGTGACATGACCAGGGTCACAAAGCTAGTAAGTCTCTGAAGCTAAATTTGAACTTGGAGCTTCCTGGCTCCAGGATAGTGTTTTATCCTCTGAGTCCTTGCAGCTGGTACTTATGTGCCGGGTACTGCTAAGTGCCAGACATATGAAGAGAGTAACTCCCTCCCCTCAAAAAGGTCACATTCTAACAGGAAAAACAATATATAAATAATTAGATACATATAATAAACACACAAGGTAAGTTATATATAATCTCAACAAGAAACCCCTGGCCCTAGTCTGGGCTGGATAATGGATCAGTAAGGGCCTCCTGCAAATGGTTGGAATCAGAATTGAGTCTTCTAGGAAGTCAGATGCAAGAAGGGAAGGCATCCCAGATATGTGAAAAAAGAACAAAGGAAAGAAATGGGGTTCTAGTTCCAGGAATATAATGTAAACTAATGTGGGTGGATCATCTGGAAAAATGTGTAAGAAGATTAGAAAGAGATCCAGGCAGTGAAGGGCTTTAAATGCCACGCCATATTTTATTATTGTTTGAGGGCTAGCCATTATTCAGTCCTGTCTAGCTCTTTATGCTATTTGGAGTTTTCTTGGCAAAGATACTGGAATGGTTTGCCATTTGCTTCTCTAGCTCATTTTACAGATGAGGTAACTGAGGCAGATGGGTTGAGTGATTGGCCCAGAGTCATAAATTAAGGTCTTCCTGACTCCAGGTTCAGCCTGTATCTACTGTGTCACATTGGGAACTATTGGAGTGAGGGTGACTTTGCACATAGAAAGAAGGGAGTGTTTAAGGAATGTTGAAAGAGTAGAAACAAGTCTTGGGATTGGATATGTAGAGTGTCATGAGAGTGACCACATCAGTGTTGAAAGCCTGGGACACAATGTTTATGGAGGAAAGTTGAGGGAGAAACATAAGTTCTGTTTTGGCCATATCAATTAGAGATAATCCAAAAAGTGACATGGAGAGAAGTAGGCTGGATAGGTAGATCTAGGAGTCATCTGCTTAGAGATAATTGAGAACATGGAAGCTGAGGAAATCACCAAGTGAGAATATGTGGAAAGAGGAAGAAGAGAAACTGGAACAGAGCCTTAGGAGATGTCCATGGTCAGTGTTCATGATCTGGAGAAAGGTCTAGCAAAAAAGGCTTAGAGTCATTCATGTAAGTAGAATTAGGAAAGCACAAAGATTTAAATAAGACGAGAGGTCCAGAATGATAAGCATTGAGGAAAAAGCCATTAGATTTGTCATTGGACATTTGTCAATTGGAGGTAACCTTGAAGAGAATTATGATGATGTTGGAAAGGCAGATTGAAGATATTTTCTGAGTCAAATGCCTTAACATATATATTAATGTTATATTTAATATTATATAATATAATATTTATATATATATATGTATACAGTAGACTCACCCATTTGCTAATCCCTATTGTTAACTATGTGTGGTCTGCTTTATAAAAGTCATTTGGGTATTCTACTGGTATCCTCTTTACATTCCATTTGGTAAGCTCAATATATGTGTAGATCTCTCAAAAAAAAAAAAAGATAAAGACAAGGAAGTAAAAAGAAATTATAAGTTACAGAGAAGGGGCCAACTTGTATTGATAGAAATTTCTTCATCCAAGAGATATCTATACTAAGGAAATCACATATTCAGTTCTTATTCCTTCACCATCTTAATGACATCTTTTTGGGGGGAAAGCATTTTTTGAGTACTTACTAAATGCTAGGAATACAAATATAAGCAAAAAGAAAAACTGACCCTGCCCTTACTGGGTTTACATTCTAATAGGGAAAGACAATGTAAAAAAGGGAGCTGAGAAACAGAGGTGGCAGAGGAGAATGGGGGGAGATGTCCATTTTAGAGCTCAAAGGAGAAGTCTGAAGATTCTGAAACTCAGTCTGGAGAGGAAGGACTTCCTCAAAATTGAGGTTTTGGGAAGAATTGAGCAATTCAAGGGAGGTGTAATAAGGGAAAGACTTCCTCAAAATGGAGCTTCTGGGAGAAACAGCTATTCTAGGGAGGGGCAGCACAGATGGAGGGATCTTCCAGGGTGAGAAGGTTCCTAGAATACAGTGAAGAAAACTGAAGATTCAAGAGTGGAGCCAGGAGGAGAATGAGAGACATTTTAAGGGATGGAAAATAACCAGAGAAAAATTCACTGGGGGATATCTCAGATTACAGTGATAATTCGCATTCTATTCTGAGTGAGTACTTGTCTTATGACTCGTGATAATCATTCACCTCACCAATCTTTCCTGGCTTTCCATTTTCTTCTCCAGTGTGTCCCCATTTTACAGATGAGTAACTGAGGCAAATAAGGGTTAAGTGACTTGTCCAGGGTCGCACTCTGTCCACTGTACCACCTAACTGCCCATGCTCCTACAATAAGGCCTTCTTAATCTCCTCCCCAAGTTTTGAGTATACCTCTACCTGAATTAATTTGTATTTACTTATCTGTATAGATGTTTCCACCAGAAGAATGTAATCTTCTGGAGAGCAAGAATCTCTCAGTCTCTGAGACAAGCTGAAAAGCTTCCATGGGTGGAAGATGCTTTTTTTCCCCCCTTTATTAATTGTTTTATTTTTTTCTGGTTATACACGTATGTTAATTTTTAATATGCATTTCTTTATGGATCATGTTGAGAAAAAAAAATCAGAACAAAAAGGAAAAACTATGGGAGAGGAAAAAAAAAAGAAGAAGCGACCATAGCATGTGCTGATTTACATTTAATCTCCATAGTTCTCTTTCTGGATGCAGATGGCTTTTTTTTTTTTTTTTTATCCAGAATTTATTGGATTGCTTTGGATCACTGAATCACTGAGAAAAACCAAATCTTTCATAGCTGATCTTTTACACAATCTTGCTGTTACTGTGTACAATGTATTCCTGGTTCTGCTTGTTTCACTCAGCATCAGTTCATGTAAATCCAGGGGAAGATGCTTTTCTAATAACAAAATTCACATTCACCTGTCAAGTCCAGGAATCCTGGGACTAGGATCTGTTATTTGAAGAAATAACATTGTGTAAAAGAAAGAGGCCAGAGGGCCTTTAAATTAAGTGGCCAGAGTTCAAAGCTCAGCTCTGACAATTAACTAACCATATAACTCTCAGGAAGTTACTGTATTATTATAAACCATTTTCTTATTTGCAAATTGGGGCTAATAAGACCTAAAACACATACTTGCAGTAATTAGAGTGAGTCAGTGAAGTCATTAACCCATAAAGAGCTTTGACAACATTGTTCTGTTACTTTCTGTCTAGTTATTTTCAGTAACTAGAGTGAGTCAGCGAAGTCATTGACTGAGGGTAAGAAATATAAAGAGCTTTGACTACAGCGTCCAGGAAGGCACATGTTCCTTGGAAAGGAACCAGTGCACCTATCTAATCCAGTACATGGGAGTTACTCCACTCCAAGAGATCAAAGATTCCCCTGATTCCTGCTACATTACTATCTGTTTTTATAGCTTGTTGCTGAGTCATTTCAGTGCTAACTCTTTGTCACTCCTTGTGATGTTTTCATGGCAAAGAGACTGGTTTGCCATTTCCGTCTCCGCCTCATTTTACAGATGAGGAACTGAGGTAAACAGGGCAAAGTGACTTGCCCAGCTAGGGTCACACAGCTAGTAAATGTCTCAGTCCAGATCTGAGCCCAGAAAAATGTCTTCCTGAATTCTAGCCCAGTGCTCTATCCACCCCACCACCTGGCTATCCCATTTATGTAGCTACATTCATGATAATTTTTTTTTTAATTTGAGAAGCTTTTTAGTTACCTTTTTTTTTTAGCTGAAGTAATTGGAGTTAAGTGACTTGCCCAGGGTCACACAGCTAAGAAGTGTGAAGTGTCTGAGGCCAGATTTGAACTCAAGTATTCCTGATTTCAGGGCTAGTGCTCTACCCCCTGAGCCACCTAGCTGCCCCTATTCATGATAATTTAAGGTAGGAAGGATTACTGGCAGCTAGAGGCATGAGAAAAAGCATGCGGTACAATGCTCAGATATTGAAGTGAAGGGGGAAAAAAGTCAAGAAATGGAGAGCTATAAGTGTCCTAAGCTACATTGATATAGTAACTTTCATAAAACTTGGCTCATCTTTAATGATTTTTGGCCCAAGGATCACACAGTTAGGAAATGTCTCAGTCTATATATGAATTCAGTTATTTGTGACTCCGGGCTTAGTGCTGTGCCATCTATCTTTCTCCAGTCACAGACTCCAATGTCATAGTTTGGTCCCACCCTCTAATTTTGCAGGTGGAGAAACTCAGATCCAGAGACTTGGAGGAAAAAAAAAACAAAACTGTGCACACATTGAGTTAATGTCAAAGATCAGGAGTCTCCCCATCAAGGCTCTTCATCACACCAAGGCTAAATGTCTTAAAAAAGAGGAAAGGGAAGAGAAGCTTTATAATGAGGAGAATGCCCATAATTCAACTATCCAGAAGACTGAGACTGGCGGGATCTCTTATCAGTCAATAAGCATTTCTTAAGCACTTTCTGTGTGCGAGGCACCATGAAGGTGCGAAGAATGGCAAAAGAAAATCACTTCTTTCAAAGATTTCACAGACTAATGGAGAAGACATGTAAACACCTACATATAAACAAAATATGCACAAAATAAATCGACAATAACCAACATAGGGAAGACAGTAACATTAAGAGAGGTTGGGAAAGACTTCTAATAGAAGGTAGGAGTTTGTCTAGGACTTAAAGGAAGCCATAGAAGTCAAAAAGTAGAGATAAATAAAGTTGAGGCATAGGAGAGAGTCAGGAAAAATGCTTGAAGTCTAAAAATGTGGGATTCTGTGGCAAAAACAAAGAGTCCAGTATCACTGTATCATAAGGAATAAGAACACTGGAAAAGTAGGAAGGGTCTTGAATAGGTAGCATTTCAAAAGTTACAGAAGATTTTATATTTGATCCTGGAGATGATAGGAAGCCACTGGTTTATTGAATGGGAGGTGGGGTTATAGTTAAATATGTACTTCAGGAAGATTAATTTTACAACCAAATGGAAGATGGATTGGAGCAAGGAAAGACTGGGAGCAGAAACTGACCAGTAATAGTCCAGTTGTGAGGTGATAAGAGCCTGCACCAGGGTGTTAGCCATGTCAGAAGAGAGAAGGAAGAATATGCTAGAGATAATATAAAGCTAAAATCAAAAGGCCTCACCACAAATTGGACAAGGTGAAGGGATGAGAAAGACTGAGGGATAAAGGATGACACTTTGGTTATGAACTAAGGTGAGCAGGAGGATAATGGTGCTCTTGACAGTAATAAGGAACTTAAGGAGAGGGGAAGAATTAGAAGGGAAAGATTGAGTTCAGTTTTGGACATATTGGGTTTAAGATATCTACAATATATCCAGTAGAAGATGTGAGTCTGGAGATTAGGTTTTGATAAGTGTCATCTGACCATCACTGACATGGAGATGATAATTGAATCCATGGGAGTTGATGAGATCATTACATGAAATAATATAGAGGGAGATAAAAATACTTTTTTTATTGGGCAAGGCCAGGATGATGATTCAACAAAGGAAACTGTGAAAGTCAGACAGGTAGAAAGATAATCGATAGAACAGTGTTACAAAAACCTAGGCTTTTTTTCAGTTGAGGAGTTTGGATCTTCAGTGGGCTATGCTAGCTGGGTGTTCACACTAAGTTTAACATTAAGACATTAATATGATGATAACTAGGCATAGTGGAAGGGTGAAAGGATCAGGAAGTAGAACCAAGTTAGAAACTGATCTAGTCAAATCCCCCATGTCAGAATGGGCTTAAACTGTAAATAGCTTGCACTTCCAGAGTGGGCTGTTGTTGCTATTTGTCCTTCGTTCTTAAAGAGGACTATGACATCAGAGAAGTAATATTATAACGTGTAAGTAAATTGGATTTAAATGAGGGAAGGCTGTGCAAGGTCACCTGCCTCATTTTTTCTTCCAAAGCCATCTGGGTTCAGTGGCCAGGTATAGATCAGGGTGACTGGAGATAGCCCAGGATACAAAGGAAGACCTTGGTCTTTTCAAGCTAGTTCCAGCGTGGGCTAGATAAGGAAACTGAGTCTAAAAAATATACATGACGTTAGGAGGCTGTAATAAATAAAAGACAAATTGCTTGCATTTTTGTAGACTTGACAAATAAATAGATAATAAACAAGTCAGGAGTCTTTCTACTCAGCTCATCAGTATAAATCTTGCAGCTAGGAGAAAAAAAAAAAAAGAACTCCCAAAGAAATTTAAACTGGTTTGCACAAATTGTCTATGATGGGATTGCATCAGCCACTGGAAATTTCGGCTTTCAGCTGTGTAAGAGAGAATTCATTGAAAGATCCTATGTTTTGAATCATCCAGTGATGGATCTGACCTAGCTGTTCCTCTATATCTGTATGGCTTTGGACAATGTACTTCATCCCATCTGTGCCTCTAATCGAGTCAAAGTCCATTCATCAGAACAGTTATAAAGTACTTAAAACTACAACACCCTATTGTAATTATTAGGTCATTTTAAGTCTTTAAGCATTTGAGAATGGCCCTCTAAAGACCACTTGGTTCCCTTCTCTTCATATTTAGGGAGTTTATTTTAGAGAGGAAAAATTTTCATATTCACTTACATCTCTTTGAATCCCCCAGTTATGAAAATCCAAGGCCAAAGAAACATGTGGTTTAAAGATTGGGCTTTGTGCCTAATTTCTACACATCTATATCTATATCCACATACCTCTATATAAAGGTATATATACCTCTAGTATATCCCCAGTCCCTTTGTGCTTGAGACAAAATTCAGTTTACTGGAAACATTTGAGTAATGAAATAGCAGATTATATTTGAGTATCTGTGGATGATTAACAGGTGGGGAAATTGGAGAAAGAAGTAGTCTTTTCTTGGGACTTCCCTTAGCCTGGGTCATCCTTTCTGAGTACCTGTAGAACCAATGACTCTCTTCTAACATCTTCTTCCCTCACCCAGCTTAATTTTGCCTTGGCCTCATGATAGCTCTGATGTCTCACATCTGGATGCTCAAAATCTCTTCCCACCTCTCCTCTCATTTCCACTTCTACTCCCTTCTGATTTAATTTCTCCCTTTTACAAAAATTCCATAGAATATAGCTTGATTGATTGAAGGAGATATACTGACTCTGTTCATAATCAGCTCTAATTGTATCATTTGATTAAAAAGTGTTTTCATCTTGTTAAAGCTCAATGGGTTAGTTTTGACCCAGATTTACTTTAGACAAAGGGGCATTTACATGGTACAGGGGATAGAACACTGGTGCTGGAGTCAGGAAAACTGAGTTCAAATGTGGCTTCAAACTTACTAGCTATGTGACCCTGGGCAGTTCACTTTGCTCTGTTTGCCTCAGTTTCCTCACATGAAAATGAGCTGGAGAGGGAAATGGCAAACCACTACAGTATCTTTTCCAAGAAAACATTAAATGGAATCACGAAAAGTCAGACATGACTGAATTGACTTACCACCACTACCAACAACAACATCAAAAAACCCATCAAAAAACAGTCCCTGTCCTCAAAGGAACTGCGGGAGGAGGAACATATTATACAAACAAGTCAATATCTATATGTTTTAATTTAAGGAAAAGAAAGAGCACACTAATGAGGTGATCACTAAAAAGAAAATAAATAACAATAATAATAGCTGTATTTATATAGTGCTATGTGTCAGACATTGGGCTAGGAGTTTTACAATTATTATCGAATCTAATCCTCACACCAATCCTGGGAGGTAGAGTTTTGATCATCCCTACGTTTTAGAGATGTAGAAACTGAGGCAAAGAGAGGTTTGTTTATTTTTAAAATGAATTGCCTGGGGTCACATAGCTGGTAAATGTCTGAGTCCAGTTTTGAATTTAGGTCTTCTGGATTCCAGGCCTGGCACTCTATTCATTTTGCAACCTAGCTGCCCATATAACAATAAAGGCTTCCTATAAAAAGTGACACAACAGTAGAGCACTGAAGAAAGCTAGGGATTCTGAGAGGTAGAACTTAGAGAAGAGTGATTTTCTGACATGGGGGAACAAATTTGGAAAAGACATGGAGGTGGATGGTTAGGAGAACACTAAGGCCCATTCAACTGTAATGCAAAATGCACGAAGGAGAATATCAGGTCATAAAGAGCTTTAAATGGTCAAGTTGAGGTATTTGTATTTTATCCAAGAAGAGAAGCCTAAGAGGTTTGGTTACAAACATTGATTAAAAGCTATAACTTTTGATTCTTTTGATCCAACAATACCACTACTGGGTCTATGTCCCAAAGAGATCCTAAAATATGGGGGAAAGGACTAACATGTATAAAAGTATTTATAGCAATTCTTTTTGTGCTAGCAAAGGATTGAAAATTGAGTGGATGCCCTTAACTGGGGAATTGAAGAATAAGTTGCAGTATACGGTTGCAATAGAATACCATTATTCTACAAAAAGTGATGAGCAGGCAGATTCTAGAAAAACCTCAGACTTATATGAACTAATGCTGAGTGAAGCAAGCAGAATCAGGAATAGCAACATTATGCAATGATCAATTTTGATAGACTTAGCTCTTCTCAGCAATACAGTGATCCAAAACAATTCCAAGAGTCTTGATGAAAAAAGCCATTTATATCCAGAGAAAAAATGACAAAAATCTGAATATAAATCAAAACATACTATTTTCCCTTTTTTTCTTTCTCACAGTTTTTTTTCTCTTTTGTTCTGATTCTTCTGTCACAACATGACTAATGTGGAAAAGAGCTTATTATGTGCCAAGCACTGTCTCAAAGGCTGCTGGTACAAAGAAAGGCAAAATAATAGTCCTCCTTTCTCCTAATGGTCTCATATTCATGGAGGAAGACAAAACACAAGCAGCCATTACAGGAGAATGATGTGGTCAGTCCCACTTTGGTAAGATTGTATAGAATTGTATAGAATATGGATTGATGAGAGAGAGATTGAAAGTCAGGAGTCCAATTAGAAGGTTGTTGGACAACAATACTATATGATGACCAGTTCTGATGGACCAGGCCATCCTCAGCAACGAGATCAACCAAATCATTTCCAATGGAGCAGTAATGAACTGAACCAGCTATGCCCAGAAAAAGAACTCTGGGAGATGACTAAAAACCATTACATTGAATTCCCAATCCCTATATTTATGCACACCTGCATTTTTGATTTCCTTCACAAGCTAATTGTACAATATTTCAGAGTCTGATTCTTTTTGTACAGCAAAATAATGTTTTGGTCATGTATACTTATTGTATATCTAATTTATATTTTAATATATTTAAAATCTACTGGTCATCCTGCCATCTAGGGGAGGGGGTGGGGGGGTAAGAGGTAAAAAATTGGAACAAGAGGTTTGGCAATTGTTAATGCTGTAAAGTTACCCATGCATACATATATCCTGTAAATAAAAGGCTATTAAAAAAAAAAAAAAAAAGAAGGTTGTTGGAATATTCTAGTCAAGGGATAATGAGAAAATATGATAGAGGCAGTCCAGTTGCTTGATTAGAGCTCTGGGCCAGAGAGTAAAAAACCCTCAAATTCAAACTTGACCTCACACACTTACAAATAGTTAACATTTATATTGTGCTTACTATGTACCAGGTACTATGCTAAGCAATTTATAATTATTATTTCACTTGAATCTCACAGCAATATTGAGAGGTAGGTGCTGTGATCATGCCCAGGTTCATACAGTAAGTTTCTGAGGTCAGGTTTGAGCAAGCTATTGACTTTGAACAAGTTGCCTCAGTTTCCTCATTTGCAAAATGGAGATGATAATAGACACCTACCACACAACGTTATTGTGGAAATCAAATGAATGAGACAATATTTATAAAGTCTTTAGCAGAGCATCTGACACATAGAAAATACTTAAGAAATACTTGGTTTCTTTCCTGAACTGAGACAGAAATCATTAGAGTAGAAAAGGGGGGATAGTTGTGTGTGGTGTTATAGAAAGAGAATTGACCAGAGAGGATGGGAAGGAAGTGGGAGTGGTATTGGGATGGGGTGATGCTGTGGCAAAGTTCTGAACATGGATAACTACATATACATCTCATTTCTAAAATGGTAAAGTAGGGCTTATAGATGGTCTTCCTCCTCTGGCTTCCTTTCTAAAATCTAATCTCTCTCCCTGGTCTCTGTCTGGGAAATTATTAGGGGAAAAAAAATCACATTTGGGGAAACCAAAACTGGCTTAATAGATACTAGAAATGGTAAGACTGTTCTTTTGACGTTGCTGTGATGTTCTTTTCTCTGGACGAGATATCCAAATTTCCAGTCATCAATTGACTGCATCCAATGAGTTAAAAGAAAGTTAAAAGTTAAAAGAAAAAAAAAAAGTAAAAAGAAAAAAAATTAGCAAAAATTCCCTTGGGTAGGTTCCCACTGGAACCAAAGTTTGAGAGAGCCAAATTTCCAGGATTTGGGGTTGACTGAGATAGGGGTTTGATGTTGGGAACAAGAGTCACCTTGGTGTACCTAAGTGCTGTTCCTTGTTGTTGGTGTGAGTTCCTGTTACTTGCTTTGATTAATTTATACAATTCTGATTAAGATGACTATCTATACACACTTTTGTATAAAAAACAAACAAACAAACAAACAACTCCATAATTGCATAGTGGTAATGGGAGTAAGGAAGGATGGAGCTATGAGTTCTTAATCTGAGATAGGACAAAGCCTAGCCTTGCAGAAAGGGGATACAGCCAATACATGAGTGACAGCCACCTCCAGGACAGTCAAACAAAAGTTCCCCCAGAGAATCATCTGCTTTTGGGAAATGAAGGAGGGCCCGAGTGCTTGATTGATAGCCTGTGCTCTGGTTGTAACTGCCAAAAAATTCCCTATTTGCTACTCGTTACAGCTGGTCACAGTGACCACACAGTGCCATGTACCTCCTAGCAACCATCAAGCTTCAAGATGTATTAACTAGCATAATAATAGTTGACATTTGTAGGGCACGTTAAGCTCTGTGGAGCACAAAGTGAGTTACATGGATTATGCCACTTGATCCTCACAACAACCCTTTGTGGTAAGTATAGAAATCTTTATTGTACTCTTTATTTATTTTATATAAAGACCAGGAAGCTGAGGCTCAGACATGGCAAGAGGGCTAGCAAGTGTTAGAGGCAGGATTTGAATGTGCATCTTTCCTGACTGGAGTCCAGGGTTCTTTGTATTAAAACATCTCCAAGCAACATATTGCAGGATTTAAACACAGTGCCTGACATATGTAAGTATTTAATAAATGCTTGTTGACTTTACCTCTTGGTCTCCTCTATGGAATAATAATAATAGCCACCATTTATATAGTACTTTGCAAATATTACTTTATCTGCACAGCATCCCTGGAAGGTAAGGGATGCTGTTATCTCCATTTTACAGATAGAAAAGCTTAGGCAAATAGAAATTAAATGACTGCTTAGGGTCACAGAGGTAGTAAGTGTCCAAGGCTGGAACTGAACTCCAGACTCACTGCTCTATCCATTGAGCAACCTAGTCACCCCAAATACAAAGTAAAATAGCTTCAGGATGGGCTGAAATTATTGGCCACTACAGGAATCTGAAAAAGCATCTTGCCAGAGGTAGCACCTGAGCTGAGGTTTAAAGGGATGTAGTGGCTCTTAAAGCAGAGGGAAGGAGGAAGATTATTCCAGAGATGGCTAATAACCTGAGCAAAATATTGGGTTAAGAGATAGAATGTTGTGTGTGAATAACAGCATTCCACTTTGAAATATAGAAGAGGAAAGGGGTAGTGATATCTAACTGGTCTGGAAAGATCAGTTGGCTTTAGATTATAAAGAGCTTTAAATGCTAAATGGAAGAATTCATATTTTGCCCCAAAGGTAATAGGGAGCCACTAGGATGTCATGAGCATGGAAGTGACATGTTTAGATCCGTGGAGAATGACTTTGGAGAAGGATAGGGCAAGATACAGAGAACTAATCAGAAGGCTTTTGAAATAGTTCTGATGAGAAGGTCTGAAAGATTTGTGACTGTATAAATAAAGAAAAAGGGACAGTTGCAAGAGATATAAGGTTAGGATGAGGGTAGCTAGGTGCTGCAGTGAATAGCATGCCAACCCTGGAGTCAGGAAGAGTTCAAATCTAGCCTCAGATACTAGTTGTGTGACCCTGGACAATTTTCTTAACTCTGTTTATTTCAGTTTTCTCATTTATAGAATGGGTTGGAGAAAGAAATGGCAAATCACTAGCTGTATAATCCTGGATGATTCACTTAACCCTGTTTGCTTCCGTTTCTTCATCTGTAACATGAGGTAGGAGAAAGAAATGGTAAACTACTAGCTATATGACCCTGGGCAAGTCACTTAACTCATTTTAAAATGAGGTGGAGAAGGAAATGGCAAATCACTTCAGCATCTCTGCCAAGAAGACTCCAAATGGAGTCTCCAAAAAATCAAACATAACTGTATAGCAAAGTAGAATCATTGGGACTCAACAGCTGATTAAACCTAGAAGACAAAGGTGTGAATAAAAAAAAAAGTAAGGGAAAAATCCAAGACTCCTAAGTCTGACTACCTAGAAAGAATGTGATATCCTCAACAGAAACAGGGAAATTAGGAGGGACACAAATCCCGGTCTGCTATTTAATCATCTATATTAAGTTGGCTGCCTCACTTTACCTGCCTGCTTCCTTATTTGCAAAAGGAGAGGATTGGACAAGGTGATTTCTTTTTTTTTTTTTTAATAGTTTTTTTATTTACAAGATATATGCATGGATAATTTTTCAACATTGACAATCGCAAAACCTTTTGTTCCAATTTTCCCCCTTCTTCCCCCCACCCTCTCCCCCAGATGGCACGCAGACCAATACTTCTTAAATATGTTAAAGCATAAGTTAAATACAATATATGTATACAGGACAAGGTGATTTCTAAGGATCCTTTATAATGCACCACTCTGGGATCTAGAAAGCTGAGAGCTTTATTTTAATGCTGTATGATCTGGGACACATCACTCATCTCTTGACTTCATTTTCTTTCCCTGTAGAAGAATGGGTTTCGTTTGAAGATCTCATGACATTCCTTTTAGCCTACCATTGTAGATTATCTGATCCCAATAGGTATGTCTACCTATATTTTAAGGAGCCAAAGGAGAATTAGAGTCAGACTTTAATTGACCCTTACTTCTACAGCCCAGATCTCTTGAACTTCCTTGTCCCTACTGTGGGGGTCTGTCTTCTTTTCTCCACCTTTAAGGAAAGGAAGAAACAAGTATTTATTTAAATGCATGCTATGTATCTGGCACTGTGCTAAGAGCTTTACAAATAACATCTTATCTGATCTTCACAACAACCCTAGAAGATAAGTGCTATGAATATCTCCATTTTACAGTTGAGGAAACTGAGTCAGCAAATATTTTAAGTGTCTTGCCCAGTCACATTGCTAGTAAGTGTCTGGATTTGAATTTATGTCTTCCTGTCTCCATTCCAGTACTCTATCCACTGGATCATCTGGCTGACTCTTAATATCATACCTGCTTTAGTTGCCTGCTGCTGCTTAACTGAATGGCCCGATGAGATAGCATCTATTCACTTTCTTCCTTCTAATCCCTGACCACTATGGCCTCAGAATGGTACAGATACATTTCTAGGGTTTATTTATAAGGAGAAAGAAAATATACAAAATCAGAAATAATATACCAAGGGTGAAGTAATTAAACACATTTGCAAAAAACAACAACAACAAATCTACTCAGTCCCAGACTAACGGCACCTAAGCTTTTCAACCTAATTTTCAACCAAAAATCCCTAGGTCTGATTCTTTTTAGGCTGAATGTCCCCTCAAAATCCCAGACTAAAATGCCAGCAATTCACTGGAGATTTGTTCATCTAGGTGGTGTAGATGGAGTTTATTAGTCTGTTTTCCAGTCCCAAAGTCACTCTTCACTAGCCTTAAAGCCCTCAGTGACATTTTGTTAGATCTCAAACCTTTGACTGCTAAGATCCTGGCCTCTGCAACAGGTATATCTGGAAGAACAAGCAAATCTTCAGAAGGCTGTTGGATCATAGATTTAGAGCTGAGAAGGACTTTAGAAATCATCCATTGTAAGTCCTGTACCCCCCCCCCTTTTTTTTTTTTTTTTTTTTTACAAATAGAGAAACCAAGGCCCAAAGAGATTTTTGACTAGCTCAAGATCACACAGCTAGTGTCAGAGTCAGGATTTGATTCCAACTCCAGATTCAGTCCTCTTTCCTCTTGTAAAGGACATCATCAGTTGTCAATAAACCCTTTCCAAGTGCTGACTATCTGACAAGCAGAGTACTAAGCAATGCGGATATTAAAAGAGACAAAAGATAGCCCTTGTCTTTAAGGAGCTCACAATTTAATGAGTGAAACTGCTAGTGCACTAGTAAAAGTTTAATAATTGTCTCTCCCAAAGAAAGAAAAAGCATTGTTCACAAGACACATTTTTGGATTTAATTTGCATTTTAATTTTCTCCATTGCTCTCTATCTAGACCAAGGGGTTAGTAAAACAATGAGTTTTGCCCATTCTTATCTTGTGGGCCACACAAAAACTAGTGGTGGATCCTGGTTATTAATATATCATCTACTTTATTGCATTATGTTACTTTATTAAATTATTTTGTTAAATTTAATTGATGTTATTTTATATATAATATATAACACGAATGGATAATAGATAAATAATATAAATATTGTTTAACATGATTTTAATATGTTATTTGCTATTATTATTTATATATTATTGAATTATTAAATGAATCCTGTTGATTAGTGAAATGTAAATATTTACACTGAAAATTTAATAATCGTTTTCCAGTTGGATAGGAACTATTTCAGAGTTCTTTAGCTGAACTTATGACCCACTAGCATTATTATAAAGACTCTTTGGTGTCTACTGTGTGAGTTAAATCTCCTACAAAAGATTTTTCCCAAGGATACACATAATATTGGAGAAAAAAAAACCTCACTCAGGGAAAATCACTTACTATACTGATACCAAGAGGTGGTGACTCCCTAGCCCTACCATCAATAAATGCAGTCAGCAAAATAGTCTAAAAGCCTGTTTAGGCCTTGGAGGGTGTTCTTTGTTTTCAAAGGACCTGGTCTTGATTTCATATGCTACCCACTGGCTGCCTCATAGTATGAGAAAGGATGGTACCCACCCCACCCACACATCCCCCCCCCCTTTTTTTTTAAGGCAATCAGTAATTTGTCCATAGTCACACACCGAGTAAGTGTCAGAAGTCAAATTTGAATTCAGGTCCTCCTAGTCCAGGGCTGGTTCCTTCTTTAGGGTATTGGCAATAGCTCCTACTTCCCTGCCTCCACAACAGTTAATATTATTTCCTTGATTGTTTCAACAATATTAACCACAAACTATCTAACATCCTCTTGCCCAATCAAGAGAAGGAAATACAAGCAAGCCACATAAGCTGTTTGTTGTTAGGATAATGTAGCACAATGGATAGAATGTTGGTATTAGAGTCTAAAAAAGAGATTCAAAACATCTGATACTTATTAGCTATGTGACTCCAACCAAGTCACTTAGTTCTTTGTAACACTTTGTTCAGATTTATCTATTAAGTCTTAGATTTCATTGCTGTCTGCTGGTGAAGGAGGGATTTCCCACTCTTGGAGCATTCCCTGTGCAGAAGGAAATCTTTTTCAAAACTTCCATTTTTAAGGAGGAGGTCCAGATCAGCTGAGCCTTCATTCTGTAATGCCAAAGAAACTGAGCAAGACAGAAATTATAGACCAATTCAATAATTTATTAAATGGAGAGAAATACTGGGACCAATGCATCCATGTTTTTTTTTTTTTTTTTTTTGTTTTTGTTTTTAATTATAGCTTTTTATTTGGAAGTTATCTGCATGAGTAATTATATAGCATTGACAATTGCCAAACCTTTTGTTCCAATTTTTCCCCTCCTTCCCCCCACGCCCTTCCCCAGATGGCAGGTTGACCAATACATGTTAAATATGTTAAAGTGTAAGTCAACTACAATATATGTATACATGTCCAAACAGTTATTTTGCTGTACAAAAAGAATCGGACGCTGAAATAGTGTACAATTAGCCTGTGAAGGAAATCAAAAATGCAGGCAGACAAAAATAGAGGGATTGGGAATTCAATGTAATGGTTCTTAGTCATCTCCCAGAGTTCTTTCTCTGGAATGCATCCATGTTGATCCCAGGGCTAGACGAGACTATCATCTCAAAGAGTCTAGCCCCGAGTATCGGGGCAGCAAGCTTTTTATGGAATAACAAGAATGACATTACTGATATTCTAATGACATCTGAAATGGATAAACCTTTATCTTGTGAAATATTAAGGAGTGGCTATAAAACCTTTATCTCAAACATTAAGAGGGGACAGTTATAACCTAAGGCAGAATTACGAAATAGGACAATTGGAGGAACTGGTCACCCTATTAAAAGGGAACTTTGGCATAACATTCCCCTCTTTTTCTCTTGGAACTATTCAAATCTTTGAATTACTTTCCTTTAGAAGGCCTTAGAACCATAATTCGAACAACCTTATATGAAGTAAATAGACCAAATAAAAATCAAAATAAAGCTAGACCAAGGACTTATGGCAAGGTCAAGTCTCTCCCTGATAACCCCAGAATTAATCAGGAATACACAAAGTTCCTTATTTCAATTATTTCTGACAATCAATCGTCAGATCCTCTGCAGTTGGAGAGCATATGGACAGCTGTAGTCATTTGTGCATGACTTGGCCTCTGCTTACGGAGAGCAGCAGGCTCAATGCAGTTGTGTTGCCCATTCAGAGGGGCAGCCTGTTTCAGGGGAGGAGGGCGAGGCTTGGAGCGGCTCCACCTGTCCTGCCCAGAGGAACAAACAGGGCTGCCAGTAGAATACAGATTTCTGCACAGTTAAACCAAGGCAGGCAACCCCAAACTTCTTAGAGGCCTTGATATCAACAAGGTCCTTTTAAGTATGCTGAACTACTAATTAAAGACCTGGAGTAACAGGAGTGGAGAAACAGAGAGACTGCCAGTTCCAAGACAGGTATCTAATTTCTGGTTGTTTCTAAAAAATAATACCAAAAATTGAGTCTGCCAGGGCAATTCCAACAGAATAAGGGATTTCCAAGCACAACCAGCAAATCGTAGTATCATAGTCTAGTAAATTTAAGCAAGGAGTAAAGGACTTCCAATTAAATCTGAACTAGCAAGATACCAGTTTTCCCAATTTCCTATTTCTTCTCCTCCCTTTTTTTTCTTTTGGAAAGGAATTATCCAATGACCATCCCACATATAAATCATCATATACATATGCATATACATAACAGACTAAAAGTCCCTCAAACATAAGAGCAAGGCAGAGACCCGAAAGTCTCTTATCTCTAATCCTGCTCATTTTCTAATTATCTCGCTGGGGGGGCCTCCAAATGTAATGCCAAAAGAAACTGAGCAAGACAGAGATTAGAGACCAATTCACTAATTTATTAAATGGAGAGAAATACTGGGATCAATGGATCCCAGGGCTAGACAAGACTATCATCTCAAAGAATCTAGCCCTGCAAGCCTTTTATGCAATAACAAGAACAATGACATAATGCAGAGACCTAGGTGGGGATAGCCTCATAGATGGAGGTTACTGATATTCTAAAGACATTAAGGAATGTCTGTAACACCTTTATTTCAACCATTAAGAAGGGACGGTCATAACCTTAAGGCAGAATAAGAAATAGGACAAATGGAGGAACTGGTCACCCCATTAGAAGTGAACTTTAGCATTACATTCCCTCCTTTTTCTCTTGGAACTATTCAATTCTTTGAATTACCTTCCTCTAGAAGGCCTTAGCACTATAATTTGAACAATCCTATGTGAAGTAAATCAAAATAAAGCTAGACCAATGCAAGGGCAAGTTTCTCCCTGATAACCCCAGAATTAATCAGGAATACACAAAGTTCCTTATTTCAATTATTTCTGACAATCAATTGTCAGATCCTCTGCAGTTGGGGAGCATATGGACAGCTGTGGTCATTTGTGCATGACTCGGCCTCTGCTTACGAAGAGCAGCTGGCTCAAGGCAGTTGTGTTGCCCATTCAGAGGGCTGGCTCCAGGAGAGAAGGGAGAGGCTTGGAGTAGCCCTACCTTCCCACCCAGAGGAACAAACAGGGCTGCCTCTAGAATACAGATTTCTGAGCAGATTATGCAGTTAGACCAAGGCAGGCAACCCCAACTTTTTAGAGGCCTCGATATCAACAAGGTCCTTTTAAGTACGCTGAAATACTAATTAAGGACCTGGGGTAACAGGAGTGGAGAAACAGATCAGAGAGACTGCCAGTTCCAAGACAGGTATCCAATTTCTGGTTGTTTCTAAAAAATAATCCCCAAAACTGAGTCTGCCAGTGCAATTCCAACAGAATAAAGGATTTCCAAGTTAAAGCACAACCAGCAAATCGTAGTCTAGTAAATTTAAGCAAGGAGTAAAGGACTTCCAATTAAATCTGAACTAGCAAGGTACCAGTTTTCCCTATTTCCTATTTCTTCTCCTCCCCCCTTTTTTTTTTTTTGGAAAGGAATTATCAAATGACCATCCCACATACAAATCATACACATATGCATATACATAACAGACTAAAAGTCCCTCAAACATAACAGCAATAGTTACACAAGTTTAACAATTTCCATTCCAAATCTTAAACACACAGTATACAGTAAAAATTTTAACAAGTCAACCACTTTCCCATTTCCCCCCATCAGTCCAAATTACATCAGGAAAAGTGGGCGCGGCCAATAGCTGTCATTTGCTTCTTCAAGCTGGACAGGGACGATGCTAGGGATGATGCTCAGTCCGTGAGGGGGATGGGTCTGTAATGTGGCGAGCTGACAAACAAAGGTTTGATCTAGGTCCCAGAAGCAAGTCAATATATCTGCAATTTGACCAAATCTAGAAATAAAAAGAAATCTAACAAAGAAAAGTTAGGACAGTCTGAGATAGAAAGACAAGTCCACAAGGACTGCTACAAGATGTGGCCTCTCATTAGTTAAAAACCTTAAAAAAAACTTGAATATCCAGACACAATATCTGGTAACCAATAAATGACCAGACTAAATACTTATTTGCTCAAGTATTTAGGATATAGTGATTACACATAACCAGATTGGAAACAGCAAGGTATGACATAATTGAATTAACAATTTCTTATTGACCATTATAGAAATCAGTTACAGGAGGGAAAAAAATGCAGTGCATATTAACTACAAACCCAAGATATTTTACCTCTAGTAATAAATCTTAAACAGATATTTATCGTAACCTTATCAGTTTGCTGTTTTTTAACCAAGAACCAGGTAGCTACAACTTGATTTTTGAAAAAATGTCTGGAACAGTTTAGAGGGAAGAGGGAGAATAGAATTCCATGTGACTACCCTTCCCCCAACTCCACAAGGGTGGGAAGCAAAGTCACTCCAGGCTAACTAGGTGCTCCTATAGCTGAAGTAGCAGCAGTGGGGAGGAGTTTAAATCTTTACAAAAGATCCCTACCCCATCCAACATTTAAAGTAGCAGAAACCAGTGAGTGGGTGGGGGAATCCCATAAAACCTATGTGTCCAGCAGAGCATATAATCCATTTCTATCTCATTTCAAATAATAAAACAACATAGTTTCTTTCTCTCCTTCTGGCCCCATGTGGCCATTATTCCCAATGGACTTCTCCTAAGCCCAGCTTGGCCAGGGATGAAGCTTTCAGAAAAGTCCTTGTTACAAACTTTAGGTAAAATTAGAGGCACATGACCTCTTTCAGGCAAGTTAACAGACATTCTTTAACAAGCTATTGTTCCTTTAAGATCTTATACTTAAGGATAACCAATTCATTTCCCAAATTTAGAATCATCTTTAAATTCCTTATCAAATGTTTTCACCAGCTGGAGTTCAGTATTGAAATAACCAATTCCCAAATTTGATCATTGTTCTTAAATTTAACAGAGCTCTTAAGTTACTGAAACAGACAAACAAATTACAAACAATTTCACAAAAATCACATAGAATACAGAGCACAACTAGACTGTCTAATAACATACAAGACATACAGAACACTCACTGATCCCACTTAATCTGCACAATTACAACATTCAGTAGGACACTAACATTAAAGCCAAACCAAATGGCATTTTTAAAATGCCCCAGTCTTTGTAGATAGCCCCTGAGCATGCAAAAGCGGGAGGGGCCGGCATTACTCTAACTAACATAGGATGACCCAAGCAGGGAAATTGAGTCCCATTTTCAAATGTATATACTTCCCACTCAATGGAAGAAGTGGGAGGACCTCTCTTAGAAATGCATTGAGATGCAAAGGACGGGCCTTTGTCTCTGGAAAAGGGTTGGACAGAAAGAGTTTCCTTAAGCAAAGCATCTGCTCCAGGAAAAGATTTTTGAGGTGGCAGAGTGTCTAGATTACGGACAAGTAAAAACTTAAGTTTTCCAAATCTTTGCAGTCTCCCTCGTATCTCTTTTTAGAGATAGAGCCGCAGCAATTCGTAAAGAATTGTGCCAGAGCTCCCAAGAGCTCCAAACAATGACTGCAGTCTTGATGCCTGCAGTATCTACCACAAGATAAGGAAAGAAAAAATCTTTTACCTTGTCCAGGATTCCGTATTTCACACTCCAGTAGCGACCCCCACGTCCAGCAGGCCACTCATCAACCAAGCAAATGGCATCCCCAAAAAGGGCACCCCAAGTGACAACCGCATGTGGTTATTCACTAATCAACCAAACCAACCGGTACCCCAAGAAAAGGGCACCCCAAAAGTGACAACCGTACAACCGTGCAGTCCGGTTATTCACTAATCAACCAAACCAAACAAACAAAACAAGTCTTAAGACATAACCAGATGGTACCCCAAAAGGTATCCGGACAAACTGACTCTCCTGTGGCCAAAATGGGGTTGTCTACCATCAGGCTATTGTGGCTGGAAACTGCTCTCTTTCCTGGAGGCTCTGGAAAGAAATCCAGGAGGGCCCGACCTCTCCAGGCCAAGAATTCAGATTCGCAGCCACCCTGCCCAAGACAGAGACCCAAAAGTCTCATCTCTAACCCTGCTCATTTTCTAATTATCTCGCTGGGGCCTCCAAATGTAATTTCAAAAGAAACTGAGCAAGACAGAGATTAGAAACCAATTCAATAATTTATTAAATGGAGAGAAATACTGGGACCAATGCATCCATGTTGATCCCAGGGCTAGACGAGACTATCATCTCAAAGAGTCTAGCCCTGAGTATTGGGGCAGCAAGCTTTTTATGGAATAACAAGAACAATGACATTACTGATATTCTAATGACATCTGAAATGGATAAACCTTTATCTTGTGAAACATTAAGGAATGTCTTTAAAACCTTTATCTCAAACATTAAGAGGGGACGGTTATAACCTAAGGCAGAATAATGAAATAGGACAATTGGAGGAACTGGTCACCCCAAAGGGAACTTTGGCATAACAATTCTTCTCCAAACTGCATTCCTGATTTTCCTAGATTTTCTCTCCATTGGTCTCTTTATCTCTTCCCCATCATTCACCGCTGCATTCTTTAATTGTAAGCTTCTTGAGAGTAGGAAGTAACATTCTATTTGTATTAATTCCTGCTCATCTCACACCCACCTCCTAATTTAGAACCCTGTCTGGCACTGTTTTAATAAACACTTAATAACTGCTACTTGACTTGATTTAATTATTTGTGCATAAAGTATCCTCACCAGCTAAAAAATTGTGGACCATTCATCACAATAGGCCACATTCTATCCTGATGTTTATAATGGACAACTGGAAAACTTCCTGGGAATTCGAGAAATTAGCAAGGGCCCAAGTAGTGCTGTAGCTACCAACAGCAAGAAAAGATCAAATTATTCATAAATTATAGAATTTAGATCTAGAAAGGAACTATAAAGATCATTTTATCCAGACATTCTTAACTTTACCCCCCCTTTTTTTGGCAGCCTGAAGCCAAGAATAATGTTTTCAAATGCATAAAATAAAATACATAGGCTTATACAAGAAACCAATTATATTGAAACAGTTATCTATCTATCTATATCTATAAATATCTATAGACATAGATATAAACAGGCTCCTAGACCCCAGGCTAAAAATCCTTGATTGAGTCCAATTGCCTCATTTTTAGATAAGGAAACTGAAGCCCATAGGGTAAATGATTTGCCTGAAGTCACAGCTCTACTAAGTAATAGAGCTAATAATACAACCAGGAATTCTCTAACTCCAAAAGTAGCATTCTTACACTGCTCCAGTGAAAGAGCAATGTCCGTCCACTGGATGAAAAAATTTGGTTCTACATTAGGACCAGTGGGCCTCATCTATCCTTGAAGAATTCAAATTGGTAATGGAACAGCAAGCAGAACCCAAATTAGTCCCTCAAACTTGGCAAATTGTTGGTGGGGCTGGGAATAAAAAGGTTCATTTCATTTTCCAATGTTCAGTGGTTACCTCTCAAAGTTGAAACATCCTCAGGATCATTTCATCTCAGAACCCTAAATAAATATTATGAAGTGTGTTAAGCAAATATGTAATGGAAATGAAACCCCTGATGTTTCATCTCATACCTATCAAACTGGTATAAACAGAAAATGGATGGTTATAGTTAATGTTGGAAGCTCTGCGAGAAAATGGATATAGAAATATATTCTTGGTAGGGCTATGAACTAATTCAACCATTTTTTTTCTTTTTCTTGCAAGGCAGTTAGGATTAAGTGATTTGCTCAGGGTCACAGCTAGTTAAGTGTCAACTGTCCAGATCAGATTTGAACTCAGGCACTCCTGACTTTAGAGCTGGTGTTCTATCCACTGTGCCATCTTGTTGCCCCTGAATTCAACCATTCTGGGAAACAATTTGGAATCATAATAAAAGGTGACTCAATTGCTTATTCATCACCCTGGGAAATCAGAGACAGAGATAAATGTCCCCATATTTACAAAAAATTTCACAGCAGCACTTTTTGCAGTAGCAATAAAACTGGAAACAAAATGAATGATCATCAATCAAAGAATGGCTTAACAAAATATAGTATGTGAATGTCATGAAATATTGTTTTGCTCTAAGAAACTATAAACACGCAGAATTCAAGGGAACACAGCAAGAATTCTATAGCCTGAAAGAGGAAAACAATATACACAATGACTATATTAATGTTAACAAAAAGAACATTAAAACCAAGTAAAACATCATATAATTGTAATGAATAATGGCCCTTAAGAAAAGATAACTTATTTATCTAACACTCTAAGGTCTGAAAAGTGCTTGAAAAATATTATTTTTACACATTCACATATTTAATTTGATATTATTATTTTGATCTTCACAATAACTTTATCAGGTAGGCATCTTATTATCTCTATTTTACAAATGAGGAAACTGAGGCTGAGAAGCTAAATGACTTGCCCAAGGTCACATAGCTAGTAAATATTTGAGTAAGGATTTGAACTCCAGGCTATCTTGATTCTGAATCCAAAATGCTATCCACTGCACCAGTAGGCTACCCTAGTAAATATCCCATCCTTTCATTGAAGAGCCAAGGAGACTCAACTTAGAATGCTCATGGTCATATGGCTACTCTCTCAATTGTTTTTACTTATTTGTCTGTTCTTGTTTTGAATATAACCAAGGATTTCAGGCATATTTGCATAAAATAGTCTTCCTTGGTGAAGGAGTGCAGAGCTCTGCAGAGTCCTGAGGAATCAATATCCGATAAAGATATTAGATCTAATGAGTAGGATCCTAATGCAAATGAGCTTTGAGCCCCTGATTACCTAAGGGCTGATCACTATGTAGATGGGGGTAGAGAAGGGGAAGTAAAATATCTGAAAATGACTGATTCAAAAAGCAAAGCTCATCACTAAAATGTTAATTTTCAAAAACAGCAGAAAGAATTTTGCTCTTAAAATTTGAAAAGTTCCTGGGAAGGAGACAACAGCATGGGAAAACATGTTGTGTTGCCTGGTTCTTGTCAAGAGTGAAGTCAAGAAGATTATGAGCTAAGGCCACCTGTGTAATAAGGTACAGGAGAAAGAGACCTTGGGCTGGTAGTTTGAAGACATACATTTGCATCACAGTTCTAATACTTCTTGGCTAATATGGTTGCAGAGAAACCATTTAACTTCTCTTGACTTCAACTATTATTTTCATTCAGCTGTTTCAGCTGCTTCTGATTCTTTATGTCCCCATTTGGTGTTTTCCTGGCAAAGATACTAGAGTGATTTGCCATTTCTTTCTCCAGGTCATTTTACAGATGAGGAAACAGAGGCAAAAGGGGTTAAGTGATTTATCCACTGACACACAGCTAGTAAGTGTCTAAATTCAGATTTGAACTCAGGTATTCTTCACCCTAGGCATGGCACTCTTATCAGTTCTATCAATTAGCTGTCCCAAGTCTTGGTTGTCTCATCTGTAAATCAGATTAATACTCTTTACATAGTCTCCTCCAAAGTAGCTCAGCATAGGCCATAGGGTTGTTGTTATTGTGGTTATCTGGTCATTTCAACCATGTCCAACTCTTCATGACTTCATTTCGGGGTTTCTTGTCAAGAATGATTTGCCATTTCCTTCTCCAGCTCATTTCACAGATGAGGAAACTGAGGTAAACAGGTTAAGTGACTTGCCCAAGGTTACACAGCTAGGGAAGTATCTGAGGCAGATTTTATCTCAGGAAGATGAATGCTCCTAATTTCAGGCCCAATACTTTCTCCACTGTGCCACTTAGCCACTCATGGCAAAGAATACTGGACTTTAAATCAAAAAGATCGATTTGAATTCTGTCTCAGATACTATGATCCTGAGAAAACTACCTTAATCTGTCTGAGTCTGTTTCCCCATTTGTAAAATTATGTTGGTAATGACAGGGTCTACCTACCTTATCTTGTTGTGAAGATCATATGAAACAATGGGTTTTTTTTTTTGTTTGTTTTTGTTTTATTTTGTTTTTTGAACATAGCATGTGTTTCATTAAGTCTTTCATTGAGTCTCAGTTCTTTTTCTGGATGTACATGGCATTTTCTGTCCAAAGTCTGTTGGGATTGCTTTGAAATAATGTATATTTTAAAGGATTTCATGAACCTTGTAGCTTTAAATAAATCTGATCTATTACATGGACTTGTGAAGAATAGTAGGAATGCTAGGCTTGGAGCAGCTAAGTGGCTCCTGACTGACTAATAGTTTAATTCCTTTCTGCCTCAGGCTACTAAGTTTCAAAGATTTATCTACTAGGCTGCAGATTAATTGCAATGTGCATTTCCTCATGTTGACAAAATTACAACTTCCATTTTAGGAAGGTGCCCAGGCCAGCCGTGTCTCATTTCTTTTCAGGCTACATTCAGAACTTGCCCTCCAAGTCTCCATGTTGAGCACTTTGATCTCATCCTCCTCTCCCTGCCTTTTCAGTTCCTTTTTATGTGTTATCTTCCTCATTTGGAATACAAGCTGGCAGAGGACAGGGACTCTGCTTCTATTTGCCCCCTGGGGCTTAGCTCAGGTCTTCAGTAAACCTTCACAAATGCTTATTGACCGATAGGCATCACAGATTCCCCTTTGTCTTTGAAAATAATCTCTGAATAAGGCAGTAATTCCACTCAAGCCATTCCTTAGGGTATAGGATACTTTCTCCTTAAGGAGAAAAAAAAAGCCAACTATATAAGATCCAACAGTTCAAAGGTGATCTGGGTAATATCAACATAACATAAAGCAATGTCACCAAGGATCTTTGTTATAAATAGCTTAATTTGGCCTTTGCCATAGAGAACAAAGAAGGTGGGGTTGAGAGGAATCTTAAGGGCATTTAAGAGGCACATTGAATAGGCTGTCAGCCTTGGAGTCAAGAAGATTGTCTTCAAATATGTCCTTAGACACTTAGTTATCCTGTTTGCCTCAATTTCCTCACCTGTAAGATGAGCTGGAGAAGGAAATAGCAAATCACTAGCTATGTGATCCTGAGTAGGTCACTTAATCCTGCTTGCCTCATCTGTAAGATGAGCTGGAGAAAGGACAAACCATTAGCTGTGTGACCCTGAGTAAGTCACTTAGCCCTGTAAATTTCCGGTTTCCTGTAAAATGAGCTGGAGAAGGAAAGGGAAAACCACTAGTTCTGTGACCCTAGCTAGGTTAGTCACTTAATCTTGTTTGCCTCAGTTTCCTTATCTGTAAAAAGAGCTGGAAAGAAAATGGCAAACCACTATCTCTGTGACCCTAGGCTAGGTTATTTAATCTAATTTCCTTATCTGTAAGATGAACTGGAGAAGGAAAGGGAAAATCAACCGAAGATTTTTGTTGAGAAAGCCCCAAATGGAGTCAGAAAAAGTCAGACATGCTTGAAATAATTGAAAACAAAAAACCTTTTTTTTTTATGTCAGACCCCTCTGGCTATCTGGTGAAGCTTATGGATCTCTTCTTGGATTAATGCTTTTAAATATATGAAATAAAATTATATAAGATTACAAAGGAAATCAATCATGTTGAAATAAAAAAATATTTTTTCCCCTATTCAAGTTCACAGACCCCTCCCACTGAAATCTAGTCATAGATTCCTAGGGTCTGCAGAGACTCCAAGTTAAAGAGGCCCTGAGTTAAAGGATCAGCAAGAGAAGCTCTGTACATAGAGACTCATAGACCAGGCAAATGGAAGACATCCATCCATAGGCTTAGAGCTGGAAAAGCCATCTACCCTAATCCTTTCATTTTCCAAGGAGGAAACAGAGTTTCAAACAGGTAACATGGGCTTTAATGGATTTACCTGGAAGTCACCTAAATAGTAACTGGCAGAGATGATTGTTTAGCTTATCAGCCTGTTCACTTGCCTAGTTTCATCTAGCAGCTCTAAACCTGTCCTTTGAGGATCTTCTGGTGAACCCTTCTTGTCTTTCTACCTTTTTTTTCCTTCTCTTCCTTCCTTCCTTCCTTCCTTCCTTCCTTCCTTCCTTCCTTCTTCCCTCCCTCCCTCTTTCTTTCTTCCTTTTTTCTTCCATAATTTTTTATTTTAAATGTAAATACAAAACAAGAAAAGAAAAAATTGTCATGTACAAAGCAGAAGAGAAGAGAAGATTCAATATAAAACAATAAATTTCTATTTCAACAAAACCTATATAATAAATACTACACATTGTTTTCAAAGTTGCTCAACTTTTTTGTATTTTGTTGGTTTCTTTTGTTCTCTGCTGTTCACTTTTTACTTTATTTTTTTCACCTTCCACTCCCTACCACCCTAAAGAAAGGTATAATTAAGCATATACACACACATATAAGCATATATACATGGATATCTATAAACATATATATGACTGTCCTATGGTTATTCCCTCTTATCATCTGTTTCTCTGAAGATGGATAGCCTTTTCCTTCCTAAGTTCTTGTCTAGCCATGCTTTTCTACATCAACTAGCTCATTATTTTTATACCACAGCAATATTCCAACCCTATCATGTGCTACTTGAGAGATTATCTATGAAAATTTTATCCCCCCACACGCAAACTTTTCTACAATTTTGTCTATTCTTGGCTACATGAGTTTTATTTATACAAGAAAAATGCAACGTAAAATAATTAAAGTTATTATTTTTACATTTCTACAATGTTCTCACTTTATAATATAGTTTAAGATCTGATACTCCTGAATCTACTTTTTTTTAACATCTTCCCCCTCTCCCCCCAGGTTTCTTTGAAATTTCTCCTATTATTTTTCCAAAAGAACTTTTATTATTATTAATTTTTCTAACTCAGTAAGGTAAGTTGTAAGTGATTTAATTGGAATGTCATTGAATAAATGTTAGATAAAATTGTCATTTAAAAAATTATTTTGCCTTTACCTATCCATTAACAATAATTATTTGTATAAAAGGTATTTTATATTTATGTTTATTTAGTTCTTGTGTCTATTTTTGGCAGTTATATACTCAGGTATTTTATACTGTCTAGGTATTTTAACTGCTCTAAAACTATTGAATAATTTTGCCAACATAACATAGTTTCTCTGTTTTTCACTTTTGATTAAATCTTTAAACTCTAACTTTGTCTACGATCATGATTGCTATTACCATTTTTTTACATACAAAATTCTACTCCTGTCTTTTTTATCTTTGTATGTGTATCTTTTATTTTTGTTTTCTGAAGGCAACATATTGTTAAATTCCAATTTTAAATTTGCTATCCATTTCTATTTTATGAGCAAATTATCCCATTTACATTTCTTCCAATTTTTCCTCACTATTCTTCTACTTTTCTTCACTCCTTTGCTTTACTTCTATCCATAATCTTGCCCTCTCCTCTTCTTTAACCTACCCAGCTCTCTAACAACCTTTCTCCTCTCCCACAGAAGACTTTTATATTCTTCTAGATATTTATGTTCCATCTTCAACCCACTCCTGATGAGAGTAAGGTTCTAGCATCACCTACCCCCTCACTAGCTTCTTCTATATCAATTTTTCCTTTTATATCTCATTTGTATGAGATAATTAATTTTTAAATCTATTTTTTATCTGCTTCTAGTTTCATTTTTTTAGAATCTCAGCCTATATCTGTCCTTCAAATTATCGAAATAATGATGACAATCATAAGATATACTGCTAATATATTCACATATAAGAAGTATAAAATTTGACCTTATTAAAGTTCTTTATAATTGGTTTTTGATGCTTATCTTTTATGTTATATAGGTTATATATAAAATTTTCCCTTAAGTTCTGGATTTTCTGTCACAAAAACTTGAAAGTCTTTAAGTTTCTTAAATGTCTTTTTTTTTCCCATTCAGGATTATACTTTGGTGTGTAAATTACCCTTAGTTGTAACTCTAATTCTTTTGCTCTTATAGAATACAATATTCTAAGACTTATAATCCTTCAATACAGTAGCTGCTGAGTTTTGTGTAATAAAGCCCTACAGTGTTTAAATAATTTATTTCTTGTTGTTTCCAATATTTTCTCCTTAACCTGGGAACTTTAAAATTTGGCAGTGCTATTCCTGTCAGTTTTCCTCCTGTAATCTTTTTCAAGTGGTGATCAGTGGATTTTTTTTTTTTTTTAATTTCTACCTTTGGTTTTTGTTCTAGA
This sequence comes from Sarcophilus harrisii, assembly GCF_902635505.1. Lineage (NCBI taxonomy): Eukaryota > Metazoa > Chordata > Mammalia > Dasyuromorphia > Dasyuridae > Sarcophilus > Sarcophilus harrisii. Next base: position 329,571,721 of record NC_045429.1, on the reverse strand, counting down.
AATTCAGAGCAATTTTCCTTGATAATTTCTTATAATGTTGTTATCAAGATACTTTTTTTAAATCATAATTTTCAGGTAGTTGTACTACTATTCTATTTCCCTTCAATCTGTTCTCCAGGTTAGTTGTTTTTCTGATTTGTTTCATTTTCTCTTCTTTTTTCATTCTTTTGATTTTGTTTTATGATTTGTTGGTGTCTTAGAATTCCACTGGTTTCCCATTGCCAATTTTCACAAGATTATTTTCTTCCTTAGGTTTTTGATTCTAGTTTTCAAGAAATTATTTTCTTCCTTAACTTTCTTTATTTTCTATTTCTATTTCTCTATTTCCAATTGGTTGACTTTCTTTTCATAATTTTCCTATTTTTCTTGGGTTGCTTTATTTTTTTTCTCATTTTTCCTCAATTTCTCTTATTTAATAGTTAAAGTCCTTTTAAAAATTCTTCTAAGAACTCTTTTTGTGCTTGGGGCCATTTGGTGTTTTTCATGAAAAAAAAAAGAGTGACTTTTGGCTCTATTATCTTCCTCTGAATATGATCTCAGATCTTTTCTGTCCCCATAGTAATGATCTGTGTTTGGGTTCTTTCTCCTTTATTTATTCATTTATTTATTTTTGTTTGTTTGTTTTTAGTGTAATCAAGTTGTAATCCTGACCCCCAAATCTCAGGTCCTTTTTTACTGTTATTTTATAAGGTCAGTCTTGGGTTCCAATCTTGGGTTGACTTCTCCACTTCCAAGCTAAGGTCCCTAGCCACACTGTCCTGCAAATGATTTTGCTCCCTGTGATCCCTCCAAGGCTGCAAACTAGAGCTGTCATTTCTGCCCTAGAACTGAAACCAGGGACTCTGCTCTCAGAAAGGCCAGTAGGGTCCCTGCCCCTCCACTGCTGCACTCACCTGGTATGTGCTAGCTCTTTCTCCCAGGACAGGTCTGGTCAGCACAGCTATGCTTGGCATCCCTCAACAACGGAAAGTCCTGAAATCTTCTATTCAGTTGTCAGACCCTTATAAGATTTTTGAGATGAGAATTTCTAAGGCTGAGGCTACCTCTCCACCCAGCTATCCCCAGGGCTTGTGTGTTGATTCTGCATAATTGGCCTGGCGGGTCTTTGCTTTTCATTTGGTCAAATCTGGGCCCTTGAAGGTTGGGTCTTTTCTGGGATCTTCTCAAATTATCTTAGACGGATGATTGATTTACCCTATGTTGTATTTATTTCTGCTTTTCTGAGATGATGTTCTGCCTTTGTTTCTTTCTTTGTTTGGGGGAGGAAATTTGGAAGACTAAAAATTTTTTACCATACTTCACCATCTTTGGTGACTCCTCTTTCAGAGCCTTGAATCTGGCCCTTCCAAAATCCTTAGTTATGGCTTCTTACAGAGTGACCCAGACTCTGAACTTTTCAAGGATTGCTCATCTCTAACTTTCCATAGTCCCACCCCAAACTTCCTAGACGGGGGAAGGGTCTATCTTTCTCCTAAAACTCACTGTTCTTCAGAACTCAGTGCCAAGGCTCCTGGGGAATGTAGGGAAGGGTCCATAAGACACCCTGAGATTGCTTTCTCCCAAACTAATGGGCAGATCCAGACCTACTCCTTGCCTTGCTGGAAAAGAAGCACATCCTGACCCAGATGATGTAGAAGCCCAATATCAGATAAGACTGGGATAGAGAAATGTTAGATCTCTTGAGTTGTGAGGGCAAGACAAGCATGGAAGCACTCATAGAGACACAGGTATGTTACACAGTCACATACTACATCACACAGAGAATCATACAAAATCATAGTTATGCATTTGGACACAGTATAGGATTCTAGATTTAAACCTTAAATGCCATGTAGTCCAATCTGTTCATTTTACAGATAAAGGAAATTGAGACCTGAAGAGCAAAAGAACCTGCTCACAGTCATAGTCACACAAAACAAACACACATACTTACCTATGAAATCACATTTAGCCACACTCAGAGAAAAGTGCATATTAAACAGAGTGGGTCTCTAAGAGTCCTGCAATGTCATGTAAACATAACCATCGCCAGTTTTTAGGCAGGAATCTAGGATGGAGAGGGATTGGAAGTAGGGAGGAAGTTGGGGATGAAGGTATAAAGGTGGGCTCCTCTTCAAACTAGGATGGGGGAAGAATGGAAATTTGTTCATTGGATCAACATTTCTAATTTTTTTAGAATTCTTGATTATAAATAATTCTAGACGTTTAGAAAGAAACTTTAAATGAATTTAGACCGTTTCTAATTTTTCTATTCCAATTACTTTTTTTTCTTTTTTGCTTAAAAAAAGACAGTGGCATATGCATTTAAAGTGGCACAGCTCAGAAACCAACTGAAGGTTTTTCAAGTCACTTCTAAAGTTATCGGATAAATAGTATTATGAGGAAAGCTGTAGATTTGAAGTCAGAGAACCAGTGTTCAATCCTTGCTTTGCCACTTGGGGCAATTCCAACCCCAGCCTTTCTGGACCTCATCTTTAAAATGGATTGTTTGGAATAGATGGTCTTCAGGGTGCCTTTCCGCTCTGAATCCTAGGATTCTAGAGCACTGGGAAAATAATTCTAGGCCCTTTATACACATCCCCATCCAAGGGAAGGTGAGGAACAAAGATCATCCATGACCTGAAGGGAAAGGAACTTTGGGTAGGGAACTAGCTGTAGCTGACTCATTTATGACCTCTGGTTAGCAGCCACCTTTCACCACCTCTAATGGGAAAGAATTTTCTCACCTTCTACCTAAAAGGAGCAAGGGTGTGACAAGATGGATGTTTAAGACCGTCCCTGGAATGGGGACTAACTAACTTTGTGTTTTAGCTGCTGCAAACCCTACAATGAAAGCTGGAAGAAATCTTAGAGATTGACTAGTTGAACTCCATGTTACAGGAAGGAGAAATGAGACGCAAAGAGATCATAGGATCACAGAGTTGAGGAGACTCAATGAAAGTCCCTCTTTCCTACCCTTCCTTAGTGGTTTAGTCATTTTTTCCAGTAGTTTCATCTCTTTGTGATCCCATTTGGGGTTTTCTTGGCAGAGATACGGGAATGGGTTGGTCATTTTCTTCTCTAGCTCATTTTACAGATGAGGAAACTGAAGCCTATAAGTTAAGTGATCTACCCAGAGTCAGACAGAGTTAGTGGTTTGCCATTTCCTTCTCCATCATTTTCCAGGTAAGGAAACTGAGACAAACAGGGTAAAGTGACTTGCAAAGGTCACACAGCTATTAAAGTGTCTGAGGCTGGATTTGAAATGAGGAAGGTGAATCTTCCAGAGTCCAAGCCCAGCATTCTATCCACTTCACCACCTAGTTGGGCTCTACTCCCCACTCCCTACTAACACACACACACACATACAATCAGGGTCCTATGACCCTAGATTCTATGGAATCATAGATCTAAAGCTAGAAGGAACTTTAAAACGCCATTGAGTCCATACTTCCTCATAGATGGGGAAACTGAGTAACGGGCTTTTTTGCTTAATTTTTTTTTTTTTAATTTGCCCATAACCTGAGTCAATAAGTATCTGAGATAGGATTCAAGCTCAGATCTCTGGCTACCATGTCACTTTGATGCCTAAGTGACTTGTTTAAAGTTACACCACATATTGATGGCATGAGGGAAGATGAACTGTCGTGGAAAGAGTGCCAGCCTTGGCTGTAGGAGACTTGCATTCAAACACCTACTTTGTGTCCATCTTCAAGTGTTCCAGTTTCATTTGAAGCTTGTTTTCCTCACCAGGAAAATGCAAGTGGCAATACCTACTTCACAGAGGTATTATGTCGATTAGAGACATAGAGTAGTCCCTTCCTTAGGGATCATTTAGGGCCATTACACAGATGAGGAAACTGAGATCCAGAGAGATTAAGTGATTTACAGGAAGCTAGATGGTGTAGTGATTTAACTGTAAAATGAGGATAATAAAAATGCCCCTCCAGGGCAGCTAGGTTAGCACAGTGAATAAAGTGACAGGTCTGGAGTCAGAAAGAGTTGAGTTCAAATTAGGCTTCAAATTACTCACTAGCTATCTGACCCTGGGCAAGTCACTTCACCCTTTTTAATTGGGTTTCCTCATCTGTAAAATGAGCTGGAGAAGGAAATGACAAACCACTAAGCTGTGTGACTCTGAGCAAGTCACTTAACCTCTGATAGCTTCAGTTTCCTCAACTGTAAAGTGGGGATAATAATAATACCTGCTTTAGGGTTGTTATGAAGATCATAAGATCATATTTGTAAAGTACTTAGCATTGCGCCAGGTACATCGTAGGCATTTATTTATTTTTTGCTGAGGTGATTGGGGTTAAGGGACTTGCCCAGGGTCACACAACTAGTCGTTAGGTATTTATTAAATGTCCCTTCCCTTCCCTTCTCCCACTTGCCCAAGATCACATAGTGAGGAAATGGCAGAACCGGGATTTGAGCTAACTTACCTGACTCTAAACTCAGACCTTTTCCTCTATGCCAAGCCACCACTCAAATTGCTTTAGATAAGTTGGACTAGATAATTTCTAAGATCACTTTCCTTTCTAGACTTATGATCCTACAATGTGTCTAAATGTGAGTAATTGTGTCTGGGATCCATTACAGATTGCAGACTGTCTTCCTTAAAATGTTATTTCCCTAAAACCTATCTCAGTACTCTCTATACAGTCCGTGCTTAATACATGTTTGTGTGTGTGTGTGTTTTCTCCATTGTTTCAGTCATATATGACTTTTTGATCTTTTGGGCTTTTTTTTTTTAGCAATGATACTGAAGTAGTTTGCTATTTCCTTGTCCAGATCATTTTACAGATGAGGAAACTGAGGTAAATGTGGTTAAGTAGTCTAGGTTAACTAATAGTCTAGTTAAGTTGTCTAGGGTCACAAAGCTAGTGAGTATCCAAGCCTGGATTTGAAGTCAGCAAGTTAAAGTCTTCCTGACTCAGGCCCAGCACTCTAGCCACCTAGCTGCCCAGTATGGCTAAATGAGTCCTATAAAAGGTACATTCCTTAATTACATGTAGTGCTTGAAATAACTCACTATTCCCAGACTAGTCTGTTTTCTATTATACTGAGTCTAAAACTTATTTGTGTGTCTCCAGAAGGGAATATGGATGGTTATTATGTCTGTCTTTGTGTGCGATTGTGAGGTAAGAGCATTCAGAGACTTAAGGAGTCCATCCATCCTACTCATCCAAGCTTCCATTTATATAGTGCTATATTATACGGAGAATAAAGAGGTCTCACTTTCCTATAGAGATGGCGCAACAAGTTTCCAGGCTCTCCCCAGGGAGAGGGTCTTGTCAGTGACAGCATTCCTTTCTTAAAAGGAAATTCTATTTTCCCAAGATGCCCATTGAATTACTCCAAATTTCCCCAAACAGAATGGCAGGTAATCCTAGTGTGGGCAGCAAGGCAAAATAAAAACTGTAGAGCCCCCATTGTCTTAGCCCAGCTCTTCCTCTCCCGCCAATCCTAGGGGGAATAGGGAGCGAGGGGATAGATTCAGGAACTTGTACAGGCCAGCCCTGAGGCAACTCTAGAAATGGATCCCCAGGCTAGAAAGGGTCTGCTAGATTCCCTGGGTCCTGACAAATCTTGCTTCTTGTATCTCCCCTCTCATCCTTAGAAAAGCATCATCTCCAAGTCCCGTGTAGATTGATCTGAGAGAAAGGGCAAAATGTTGTAATAAGATCACAGAAACTAGGGCTAAAAGGAACCTTGAAGTCACCAACTGGGAATTTCTGCAAGAGGCTGGGGGATAGGTAATAGCAAGGGGTAAATTCTCTTACAACTGGGACTAGTTCTGCAAGCAATAGAGAATCCCTTCTTCCCCCTCCCACTGGCTCTGCAGGCTAGACCAGAAGACAGCAGGGGATGATGGGAGAAAATGGGAGATGAAGATGGAGAAAAAATGTAGACATAGCATATGCAGATTTTTACAAATGAGATGCAGAGAGAAAAACAACCAGGAGAGCTGCTAGGCCCTCTACATTTCATTTGCTTATATTATGCAAACAATATTTACATATTAATAATTTATTTCTACCACTTGTAATAAATAAGTCTGTTTATTCTCTCTTTACTCAATTCTCTTATATGTTTCTTCTCCTTCTCTCAGGAATATGCTAATGAACTCCTGGCCCTCCCAGGGTCCTAAACAAGAAGGGGACACTGAGAAAGGATTAGGGAGCACAAGCTTCCTGGGCCTCCTGGAATGGGACATCCCTCCCTCCCCAATACAATGGGGTTGGGCAGGGCACAGTGGGTCAGGGGCCAGCTTGAACTGACATTGCAGCAAGAAAGATGAGGTTAAACACACAGAAGGACTAGGCCCTCAAGTAAGGATAAGCATGTAGAGGCCCCAAACGGATATCAGGGAGAGGCTAGTTTTTTTGGGGGGATTCCCCTCCCTTCAAGGTTTTCTGTTGATGATTCCTGTGGGATAAAAGGGCTATCCTATTAGAAGGCAGGGGAATAAATGAAATGACCCTGGAAATTCTAACAGCATTCTCTTCTTATAGGGAAATTCTATTTTACAAAGTTGGTTTCTGCACTACTCCAAACTCCTAAATTAGGGGGTCATGGTGTACCCTCTCAATTTGGAGGATGGGACATGGAAACAGGGGTTGGAAAATAAAAATTTGATGATTTCTAAGACTGGATTTCTCTCCCCAGTATAAGGAGAGGGACTGTCACAATACAAAGGAGAAATAGGGACCACTCAAGCCAGTCCCACCAGAGACTCCAAAATTTCTTCTCCCATCCCTCCCTGAAAGAGAGGCCCACATATATGTGTCTCACATATAGGATCAGTGTGACATGGAAGGAAGCATCTCTATTCTTCATGCTTCACTCCCACCTGGCCTTCTCCATTCCACTCTCTCCAGGTTATCCAGGCTTCCTATCTCCACTCTCCTAAATGGGACTCCCAGAGCCAGGCCCTGTCAGCTGGAAAAGGCAGGTACTCAGATTGCCTGGAGGGATTAAGGAGGAAAGACTAAGCCCTTGGTGATACAGCAAGGAATAATGGGCCCAGATCATGAGGTTCACTGGCCCCTCTCAGTTTTCCAAGTTCATGGAAATCTTCAGCAGTAACTATATAGGAGGTCTATTTTCCTTTCTGAAGGCCAAGGTCTTCTGCCCATCCCAATACCTCCCGGGTGAGGCTGGGGAAGAGCAGTGCTGAGAGGTCCGGAAGATAAAATAGGGGAGTCTTCGGCAGTGAGTTGCTGTGTACTTGGGGGAGGGGAGTGGAGATAAGAGAGAGAGGTTGAGCCCTGGGAATCTTTCACAACACAGATTCCATTCTGTTCTCCAGGAACATCCGGAAAGATGGTGCCCATTTTCACCCTGGGTCCTGGCTTCATGGGCTTCGATCTTTCCCAGGCTTTGGGTTGGTAGCACCAGGCAAAACTCGCTCCTAGGCAGGTCTGGACCAAATGGCCACCTCATTTAGATGGTGACATAACAATTCTCCCATCCCTAGACCCCAGGATTAAGTGACTAGCCAGTAGGAAGGGCACTAGGGTAGGAGTAGATCTATGCTAGCCCTGAGGAGAAAAGGTGACTAAATAAAGTGGCAGCAGAGGACCTTGGTGCTCACCTAAGTGTCAGCTTTTCTCATTTATGGACTGATGGGTACCTTGGGAGGCTTCTCCCCTTCTCCCACCCTCCTAAGCACAGTTTGGTCCCTTTAAAGAGGAGTGGAGATGATACCAGGTAGGCTGATAGCTAACAATGAGAAAGGTGGGCAGCACCTGGGCACCAAAGTGCCCCATGAACATACTTTACCCTGACAGTATCTTCTTGAGAGCTGATGATAGCTTTCATTGCCCACCTGGCATTTTATCCCAAGGAGTGGACACAGCTTCCCAAGGGAGCTGGGCTAAGGGACATGGGAACCTCTGCAGAGGATGCTCAATGATACCACCTGACAGAGGATGAGGTCTGAGTGACTAAGGAGTGTGGAATGGGGATGTGAATCTCTGTGCCAGAGATGGGCAGCAGGATTAATATACCCAGCTGACAGGCACCCACTGGGGTTCTGTCCGCAGCTTCTCCATCGCAGTCTGAAGCTCTCGGAAGGTCCTCTCAAGGTTATCATTCACCAGAGTGAGATCAAAGTAGTGCCCATACCCTCTCTGGATCCGGCTGCTTTCTTCAACTGTCCGCTTCAAGTCCGCTTCCTGCAGGGCCCAGGGAGATCCACTAAATCAGATGCTCCTTTTCCATCCCATTCCTCCCTCCAAATCACCTCCCCTCCCCTAGATGAGAACCCATCCTCTTTATGCCCTCCCTTATTTCTCTGAATGTGAATGATCTCTGAGAGACAGCCCCCAGACAGCTGAATTGAATAGTCCCTTCCCCTTAGGATTTTCCCTCTATGTTGCATATTAAAATGATCACCGATTCCCTGTGCTGAGGGAAGATGATCTCCAGGGCAGGGGCATTCCTACCTAGGCTCACTAAGAAGTCACCATCAGCTTCATAGTTCATATTTACATAGCCCCAAACACTTTCCATAAATGATTTCATTTGAGCCTTACAATGACCGAGTGAGATAGATGCTATCATTTGTTCTATTTTAACAGATGAGCCGACTGAGGAATCAGGGAAATTAAGAGTATTTGGTCAAGATCACACAGCTAGCAAGCACCACATGAATCAAGCCCTATCTCATTTCCTAACTGACTGAATCACTTTATCATGCCATCTAGGCCCACAATCAGCTGCTCCAGTTGTCATTCATGGAAACCCCAAGAGTGCCCACTTATATCTGCTTAAGAAATGCCTTCCCCAACCTGATAGAGATCACAGGAGACCAAGATTTTGCTGCCCACCTATGTCCACCAGTAAAAGAGAACCTGAAGATTGGGGGTTGAGCAGAAACTGATCAACTTTATTGAGAGCCTGGGCTGGGGTAGAATCTTGGTGGAACTCTCTAGCTAGAGAAGGCTTCTCTCTCTAATCCTGTCCCTCTCTTTCCCTCTCTGTCTTAATCACATTCTTCCTTTTGTCCTTCCTTTCCTCTCCTATTGAACTTGGATCTTTTCTCTCATTGTCTTATTGTTGCTTCTGGGTCAGGCTAGGAATGGAGAAGGAGAGCACCAAACCTTGGGAAAGGGACTAGAGTGATCCCTGCCAAGCCTGTGCCAAGTCTGGGAAGGCAGACAGGAAGATCTCCTCCTAATGTCCTCCTTCCACATTCTGAGCATTCTGATCCAGCAGCACTGTCTCCTGCACACCTCTCCACCACCAGTCTGCTTCCAACCAGTCCCTACATAGATGTTCATTTCTCTTCTAGATAATATCCAATATCTGGAGCTTCACTTAATAGGTAGCTAGAACGAGAGATAGAAAGAATGATAGAATGATGGATGGATGGATGGATAGATTCATTCCCTGAAAAGGCTATAGACAGAAATCCTCAGCCTTTCAAGAGAGCTCCAGTCCAATTTCACATTTCCTACTGCCTAATGGACATTGCAAATTGAGTGTCACATTGGCATCTCAAACTTGATAGGTCCAGAACAGAGCTCATTATCTCTTTGTACCACTCCCTTCCCTGACACCTCCCTTGATGAGTATTCCGCAAACCCTCTCTCTACCTCACCCCACATACTTTCTCTTTGACTTCTCACATTTCTTGCATTCATCTCATCTTTTTGCTCAAAAAGCCATCATATTACTCCAGTTCTTCATCACCTCTCACCTTTATTATTGTAATAGCCTCCTAATTATTGTCCCTGCCTCCAGTCTCCACACTCCAATCTATCCTTTACTCAGCTACCAAAAGTGCGATTCTGACCATGTCATCCAATGGCTCCTTATTTTTCCAGGATTAAGTAGAAACTCCTCTGCTTGGCATTTAAGGCCCTTTACAATTGGATTCCAATTCATTTTTCCCAAAGTAATTATATTTTAGTCCTTTTTACATATTCTATATATGATCCTGCCAAATAGGCCATCTTTCTATGTGTTGTTGTTTTTCAGTTATGTCTGAATCTGTGACCTCTCTTGGAATTTTCTGGGCAAAGATACTGAAGCAGTTTGCCATTTCCTTCCCCAGCTCATTTTACAGATGAAGAAACTGAGGCAGACAGGATTAAGTTGTGGTGATCTTCTTCTTTAAAATAATAATAGTTCTCTCTGGGAGAAAGCAGGTTTCTCAGGGAAGTTTTTTTGGAGGCAGCCCAGGATCACACAGCTAGTTAAGTATCTGAGGCCAGATTTGAACTCATGAATCTTCCTGATTCCAGGCTTGGCACTCTAAACACTATGCAACCTAGCATTTCTAGAAGTCCCCAAAACAGGTTAACAAGGGCCAACAACACAGCTCTTTCGCTTAAATGGGCTTCTTTCTGTTCAGCAAGGTTTTCATTAATCTCTTACTGACTCTCCACTGTATTCCCTACAGAGGTGGATTCAAAACTTTTCCACTAACTATAAGTTCCCATACCACTTAAATTCCTTGCTTCCTATATTCTCAGAACACATGCTTGGTTCCTCCTACTTTTCAGAGATCTAGACATCCAGTTTGACTCCCCTCCTCTCTGCTTCTCAGTATTTCTAAATCTTCACCCATTTCCTTCTCCTCTTCTCTCCCAGGGGAAGAAATGTCTCTTCTTGCCCAAGTCAACCCTTCTACCTGAGCCCTCCAGGCTAGTTCTGCCCATCTCCTACTAAACCCTGCTTCATTTTTTTAACCCCATTGCTTGCATGTTCAGTCTCTTCCCCCTGTACTGCTATCTTCCTCTGGGTCAGAGGAAGACAGGGAGAACTGTCTGAAAGGGAAAAAATTATTCTTGTCACTTGGATACATCTCAAAGAGTTCTTTTATTTTTTATCCCTCTTTTCACTAATAAACTTCTCAAGAAAATACTTTATACTCATTAATCTTCACTTTTTCCTCATTTAAAATTCATTGCCTGGCCCCCTTCCTATTGATTTCTATCCTCACCAGTCTACCAGTGCTTCTTCCTCTAAGATCAAGATTCCTTCCTTCCTCTTTCCTTTTCTTCCTTTCTATTTCTCTCCACTGTCATTTATCAGCTCCATCCAATTATCCAACTAGCATCTTAAATTTTAATAGAGAAAACTGAATCCATCATCTGCCCCACTAAACCCATTCCTCTTCCTGATTTCCCTAATACTGGCAATGGTACCACCACCCTCCAAGTTATTCAAGCTTAAAACATATGAGTGACTTTTGGAATCTTCTTTGTTCTCCACTTAAATGTGTCACCAAGTCTTGTTAATTTTGCCTCTTCAATATCAACTATGTTTCCTCCATGGCACTCCAAATCATTAATCTAGTTCAGGTTCTCATCACATGTCACCTTGACCCCTCTAATTGCCTCCTGATTGAAACCCAATCCATTCTCCTCATTGACACCAAAGAAATCTTTAAAGGCTCCATTTTATCCCATTACTCCCCTACACAAGAATTTCCAGTAACTATCCACGCCTGTCTAATAAAATTTAAACTCCTTATCCTACCACTCAGTTCTGTGATCCAATCCCAAACTAACTGGAGTATCCCAGGTCTCCATTCTATCTTTATCTGCCCTGATTAAGTCTCAAATGCCATCACTCCCATGAAAAATTTGCATATCTCCTAGATCAAGATCTCTGTCCCTCTCTCTCTGTCTCTGTCTGTCTGTCTGTCTGTCTTTCTCTCCTGTCTCTTATCACACTGTCCTGTTATCTCATGTAATATCCTGAGAGGCAAGAATTGAGTTTAATATATCTATTTATGTCTTCATTGGGCCAACAATGGAGCTGCTGCTTAATGAATGTTTGATAAATTATTGTGAAAGGATGAAAATGCAACCTGCGACCCAGCCTTCCCACTGTATCCCATTGGGGAATACATTGTACCCTGAGCCCTTCTTGTACCCCTCCCACTGGGCCAGCCCAACTATCCTATCCTTATACTTTCCACCCCTGTGCCCATCTTTCCACTTCTTTTCTGTGTCCTGCTCACCGTGAGCTGCTTAGTCGCCACCCCACTTTCCAGAGCAGCCCGATTCATGGCACGCAGAGTTTCAAAGTCAGGAGCCTCAATGAAAACCACATATGGAACAAACTCAGCAGTTCTTAGCACCTTCACTGCCTGAGGAAGAAGAGAGGGTATTTAGCATTATCTCCTTACTTTTCTTTATTCCCCTCCCCAATATTGGATCTCTATAGCACTTTCCCAACTTCAGGGTTCAGATGAAATACAAAATAGGAGGAGGATCTTCATCTGCCTTGGTAAAGAGATAGAAGCAAGAGGTTCAAATCCAGGGTTTCTAGGGATGGGTAAAAGGTATTATATAAAGTTACAGAAGGTCCCTGGAAGATGGGGTATTGTCCATGGTCAAGGAAAATATTAAAAGTATATCACAGGCAGCTTTGTACCATTTAGCTAGGATAGAGTACTAGTCCTGGAGTCAAGAGGAACTGAATTCAAATAAGACCTGGGCAAGTCACTTAACCCTGATTGCCTCAAAAAAAAAAAAAAAAAAAGCATATAAAGTCAGAGTAGAATTTGCTCCCAGGAAAGGGAGATCTAGGTATCTTGGAGAATCCATTAAGAAAAAAAAAAGTGAGAGAAGAAGACTCATGAGAAGGGTAAGGAAGGTCAGGGGGAAGATGACCTGGGGTTGGTAATAGAAGGGTAAAGGTGGTCATAGATCATACAATGAGCAATCATACATAAAAACATAGAATTGTAGATTTAAGGACAGAAAAGACCTTGGAGGTTATCCAGTCCATTTTTCCAGTTTTTACAAATTAAGAAATTGAGGCTCGGAGGTCCTATGTGATTTACCTAAAGACATAGAGGTAGAAAGATAGTCAGACTGGAAATCAAACTCAGGATCCCAGGGATGGCAATGTTATTTAGGGTTGCTCCTTGAAAACTGGGCTGCTGCTGGCATGAAGAAGCTCCCTCTTGGGGATAGGTGTGTAGCTTGGAAGTGGCCAGGAGATCAGGGCTTACCTGGGGATTGACATCCAACACGCACACCTTGCCAGCACTGAGCACATTTCGGATGGAATCAATTCGAGTGCCGTACAGATTTCCTTCATATTCCCCATGCTCAAGGTAGCGGCCGGCACGAATGTCAGCCTCCATCTCTGCCCGGGTCACAAAACTGTACCCCTGGCCTTCCCGTTCAGTGTCCTTGGGCCGACGAGATGTATCTAGTAAGCAAAGAGGGTGGAAAACACGTAGGAATGTGCTGAGGCAGCTAAATCGCATCACGAGCTTGGAATCAGGAAGACCTAAATTCAATCCTGTCTCAGCCCCTAACTGGTTTATGACTCTAAACAAGTCACATAACTTCAGCTTCAACTTCCCCATCTCCAAACCAGAAAAGGCTCAACCTACATTGGTAGTATGAGCCTTCTGTGGTCCCCACTCTCTAACTAGGGATGCTCACAATCCCAGAGAAAGTCACACCTTGTTTACTCATTTCTGACACTTCATGACCCCATTTGGGTCATAATAAGGAAGACATGAGAGTTACTGAAGAGCTAGCACATGGAAGAGGGAATAAACGTAGTTTGCTTGAGCTCAGAAGGGCCCACAGGCAGAAGTTATAAAGGAAAATTTGGGAAAAATCAGGAAAAAACTTCCCAAAGAGTAAAGCTGTCTCCCAAATGGAAACAGTTCCTCAAGAGGTAATGATTTCCCTATCTCCAGAGATGTAAACACAGAAGTTAGGTAATCTCTGAGATCCCTGATCCCTTCTGACTGAAGGCTATAGACATGTCTTATCTTGTAAGCTGCATTACCAATTTCTTGAGGCAGATTGGTGGCCCAGTAGATAGAACACTGAGCCTGAAAGGAGGAAGACTTGAGTTCAAATCTAGTCTCAAACACCTCCTAGTATGCTCTAGCCAAATCGCTTAACCTCTGTCTGCCTCAGTTTCTCCATCTGTAAAATTATGATGATAATAATACCTGCCCCTGGGATTATAGTAAGAACAAAAGAAGATGTTCGTAAAGTACTTTGAAAACATTACAATGCTGTATGAATACAAGCTATTATTATCATCATCATTACTATTTTTAGAGGGGAGGGTAAGGGCTAAGAAGGTCACATCTCAATATAACACCTAGAGTCATGTTGGGTTGCAGTTCCCAACTCAATGATGCAGTACCCATTGTCCACCAGAAGAGGGTGCTCACTGACTAATCAAGTACAATATCAATAAAAAATAAGAGCTGACATTTCCCAGCCTCCTAGGGTTAATAATTAGAGCTAGAAGGGACCTTGCAGATCATGGACCCCAACTCTGTCATGTTATAGATGACAAGATGAGGCCCAGGGAGAAGATAGTGTTGTCAAGATAAATGTGAAAGTAATTACCCAGATGACTGACTCCCGTCTTTCAATAGAGTGGTGTGGTGGGTAATGGTAGGGTAGTAGTGAGGTGTAGTGGAGTGGGAGTAGGGGGAGGGGTGGGGGGTAGGGAGAGGGTGGAGTAGAGTGGGGTAGTGGAGTAGTAGTAGAGGTGGGTGGTGTTAGTGGAGTAATGGGAGTGGAGTGGTAAAGGGAGGGAGGGAGAGAGTGGTGGGGAAGTGGAGTAGAGGGGGCCAAGTGGGGAGTAGAGGGGGTGGTGGAGTAGTAGAGTAGGGGAGTGGTGTTAGGGGTGGGTGAGTGGAGTAAGTGGAGTGGGGGTGTAGGGAGTGGGGAGGGTAGTAGTAGTGGGTAGAGGTGGAGCATGGTGGGTAGTGTGGGTAGTGGTGGTGTGGTGGTAGTGTAGGTGGTGGTGAGTGGGAGGGGGGTGTGGAGTAGTATGGGGAGTAGAGTGGGCAGGAGTGGGAGGGGGGGTGGGAGAGGGGAAGCGGGGGAGAGTGGCAGTGGGGCAGAGGGAGAGCAGAGGGTGGGGGGAGTGGGAAGGGGTATGGCACCAGGAGTGGGTGGGTGGGCATGGGGATGGATGGCAGTAAAACGAAAAGGGAAAGAGGTGGGTTTGAAACAGAAGGGGAGCAAGCGGGGGAAGAGGGGCAGGGAGGGGGAGAGTGGTGAAATAGTGTGGGTGGAGGGGTAGTGGAAGGGTGATATTCATTCCAACACAGGGCCCACATTAATTTTAACCCCAAGCGGTGGCAAAATGTAAGGTGGGTTTTTTAGGGACATGTAGGGAGAAGGGGTTTGATAATCAGTAATATTTTAGGTTAGGGGAGTAAAGTTAGTGGTTTTTGCATTTAAATGTGGTAGTGTTTGGGTGTTGTGGTAGTTTTTGGTATATAATAGGAAAGGGGTGGTGTAGAGAGGGAAGGTTTGTAGGTGTTTCCAACCCCACCACCACCAGCACCTCCTACTACTATATTACCACCCCCGCCTGGATTGCATTCCCAATTTGCCCCTCCCAAACTGTACTTTTTAATTTACCAAATAATTTTTAAAGATGGTTAGAAGGAATTTTAGATAATCAAGGTCAACCCCTTCATTTTACAGATTAGGAAACTGAGGTCCCCAAACGTTAAGTGGCTTGCCTAGCATTACACACTAGTGTCTAGAATGGGATTTGCACCTGTGCTCCTGCTCCAGGTCGGGCTTTCCACTTATTGCCCACATACCTCTTTCCATACCTTCTATGGACAAGACCATGCTCTAGGTGCTGAGAAAGAAACAAAGGTAAACCAATGTCTACTGCTCCACCTGGTGCCCTCCCTTGGGTTATAGTGCCCACCCAGCATCAACTCACAGGGCACCGTGGTGCCGTAGCGGTCCTGGTCCCACATGATGAGCTTGTTCTTCAGGCTACGTCGCCCCACGCCCTGCGCTCCAATCAGCACCAGGGTTTTCCGGCGGAAAGGGGGCATCCGGGCCACCTCCTCATAGATCAGAAGCTCATGCCGATCAAATTCTGAGAGCACAGGGAGCAAGTGCACCACCTGTCAGACTGGCGTGGATACGTAGGGCAGGGACACGGAGGAATATTCAGGGAGATGAATGCAATGCCCACGGGTGGTGCTAGGGGCCAAGGGGTCTTGGCTGGCAGTAGGAAATCTTCAGAAAGGAGACCTGAGATTAGTGCTTGGGGGCAAAGTCCAAGAAACACTAAGGTACAGTTTTCATGCGGCATCCAGGGCAAGAATGCTGAGGGTAAGGTGCAGAAAAAGACGGCAGTGCTCAGGTGTGAGCATACCTACCCGCATTTTTGGTAGTAAGATACATCATTCGCTTCTTCTTCTTGCCCGAAATGCTGCCACACAGGGCACCTGGCCATGAGGAGAGGAGAGATGGGTACCTAGAAGTGCTCTCCTTATACTCCCATGCTGGCGAGAGCTGACCCAAATGGGCTTACCTGAGGTGGGTGTCATCTCCAGGTCCCTCTTGACAAAGGCCTTCCGTTTCTCTTCCAGCAGCTGGCTAGGGATGAGCCCGGCACTGCCCCCCTCGACATGGCATGCCTGAAACACCCCCATACCCACTAGGCTTAAGAACTTTGCAATCCCCCCTGCTCCTCTTCACTCTCCCTCCCATCTAGCCGGCTTCTGATACCCTCCCTCAGGAAAAGACCAGCCTCAGGGAGGACATTCGGGTTTCCCCCTTTCCCAATAGCCATACCACCCCCTTGCTTAGTTGGACTAAGCTGAACAAGCAGAGTCAGGGAGGATCCAAGGCATCCTTGGGGCACAGGGCTTGGCTTCTGGGGGCAACAAGTACTGTCATGGGCACTCACTTGCCACCAGTTAGCATCATCCTGGTTAACGATCTGGAGCAAGTCCCCAGCACAAAAGCGCAAGCCAGCCTCCTTGCAGGGGATCAGGCTATCCCGGGCCGGCTCATAATCAAAGTGGCATTTGACAAACACCTGGGGAAAGGGGAGAGGAACACATATGGATCAATGGCCATGGGGCAGGGGGGAGGAGGCACAGTATCAGGAAGGGAGTCCAGGAATGGGATGGTATGGAAATGACAAGTGCCCCACTCCCTACTTCACAGGTACCCAGGTACGAGCCCCCAGCCTCTAAAGTCCCAGGGGGACGGAAGAGAGTGGGACGGAAAGGAGAATCATACAGACAGCCACACTCACACACACCAGCCCTTGCCCCTTTAAGGGGGAATGTCACTGTCTCTGCCTGCTCTGCCATCCACTGCCAGGCTCCTTTCTCTGCCCAGAACAAAGGGCAGTGGATTCGTTCTGTCTTTGTCCCTCCCATTTATGGGCAGGGTTATCACTCTTCCTTATCTCTCTCCAGAGTCTCTAATGGGAGAAGGAAAGGGATCCATCACAACAAGATGGATCCCTCATTCTCCTCCCTCTCTTGCCAGTTGGGCTCGAGTTGTGATAAAGCACTTTCTAGAGACAAACCCCACAGGCTGCTGGGAGACAGCCAGGCCTGGGGAGTTTCATTTTGACGGGAGGAGTAGCCCTGGCTGTTTATGCTCAGTGCCAGAAGGAGAAATGTTCCACACAGGCTTATATGCATACATGCCATACACAAACACATGCATGTGTACAAGGCAATATATGTACCTACAAATATACAAGAGGCAGCTAGGTAGCACAGTGCACAGAGTAACACACGTTCCTGGGTTCAAATCTGGCCCAGGACACTTAGTAACCATGTGACCCTGGGCAAGTTACTTACTCCTGTTTGCCTCAGTTCTCTCATCTTAAAATGAACTGGAGAAGGAAATGGCAAACTACTGCAGTATCTTTGCCAAGAAAACCCCAGATGGGGAGATGAAGAGTCAGACATCACTGAACTAACCAAATAACAAGCATGTAAGGGTGCACATGCTTATACAAGGACACATACACACAAAGATGCCCAAGTGTCTGCAAGGACACTCACACATGGCTGCGTTACAAGGATCCACTGTTTATATGGGCGCACACACATATATACAAATTCATGCGTATATAAGGGCTAGAATGCATATATCTGTGCAAGGATGCATTGTGTACATAGGTGCAATGCATATACACAAATGCAGATATGTATAAGGGCACACACATGTGTATAAGGGCACACACAAATGCACATGTGTATAAGGGCACACACATGTACAAGGACATAACACACAAGGATGCACACATGTGCTAGAATGTATATGTACAAGGATGCACAGTGTACATAAATGCATTGCACATACACAAATATATAAAGGTGCACACATGTGTACAAAAACACACATATATCTACAAGGACACACATACATGGAAGCATATGCATGTACAAGGATTTACTGTTTATATGGATGCATGTATATGTACATGTATGCACACCTGTATACAGATATGCAAGGACACATACACAAAAGAACACACATATATACAAAAATGCACATGCCTATACAACAATGCACACGTGTACTAGAATGCATCTGTCTGTACAAGGTTCACGGTGTACATGTATGCAATGTATATATACAAATACATGCATGGGTACAAGGACACACACGTGAGAACACATGTACAAGGACACACACATACATGGATGCATATGCATGTACTGTTTACATGGATGGATGTATATGCACATGTATGCACACCTGGATATGGATATGCAAGGACACACACAAGAACATACATATATGCAAAAATGCATATGCCTGTGCAAGAATACACTGTGTACATGGAATGCACATGCAAGTTCAAGAACGCACACATGTGTATAAGGGTGTTGCACACACATGTAATTTTGTTGGTCACTGGCTATTTTATAACAGTTTAAGGTCTACAAAGTGCTTTGTATCCATGAACTCATCTGATGCCCAACCATCACCCTATGAAATAGGTACTACTTCACCTCCAGGACACTGAAGCTCGGAGAGGATGACTGGCCATGGTCACATACCCGGGAGTTGGGACAGACCAGACCTCTCCTGACTCCAGATCCAGCATTCTTTCCTTACCTCCCCTTGTCTCTGCACGTGCATGCATCTCCACGCCATATCTGTGCCAGGCTACATGTACAGGCTCTGTGCAGAGATCCCAGTCTCCCCCCATGAGCAGGCGTGGGGACAGACCATACAAACCCTTTCATCCAGAACATGCACACATGCTTGTATACCCAGGTCACACTTCACCTGTAACACACATACACAGATACACACAATCTGGGGGAGAGAAAGGAGTCTACATGAAGCTCCCCTCAGAACAGCCAACAATGTGGGGGGGCAATCAAGTGTAGAGGAAAAGATGCTGGGGTCCAGGGACAGGGCCTGATTTTGAGGGACAGATGCCAACTGAATGCCCACCTGTCGAGGCAGGTGGGGCTCCTGGTAACTGGGCAGGATCTTGAGGATGACACTTCCACTAGCACTTCGGAGTAACTCCTGCAGCCCCCGGGGGTCACTGCCCACAGGCTGCCCATTTACCTCCTTGATGACATCACCTACATGCAGTAGGCCCTGCTGGGCCACCATGCCCCCGTGAAGGATGCGGGCAATCACCAGCTCTCCGCCCTCCACTCGGAACGTCACCCCCTGGGCAAAGCAGGAAGAGGTGGGTTAAAGGACAGGCTTAAATGTCCTGGTCTTCTCTCCAGAACCTGTCATTCCCATTCCCAACCCAAACTCCTGATCGGTTCTCAGGATCCTGGGTGTTTTGGGATCTCCACCTAAAGCTCCAGGCCCCTCAGCTCCTCTAGCAGAGCTTCTTTAAATGGTTTCTCCTCCCCTTCTTCCTCCTGCTCCTTTATTTTTCTCCTTTCTTCTCTTCCTCCTCCTACTCTTCTTCCTTTTTCTCCTCCTTTTCCCTCTTTCTCCTCTTCTCCCTGCTCTTCTTCATGTTCCTCTTCCTCTCTTTGACCTCCTAGGCTAGAAGCCAAGGTTAAGAACACACACCTCCTTCCCTAATTCCCTTCTACTAACTAGCCCAGATGAAGCAATTAATAAGGCAGCCCTAACTCAGAGAAGGGGAAAATAATAGTAATGATAATAATCAATCATGGAGCTTATAAAGTCCTTCAAGATTTATATGCATTTAAAATGACCTCATTTGCTCTTCAAAGCTCAGCTCAGACTGGGCCACCTCCTAAATAAAGCTCTTGAGATCCTCACAGCACCCCCAAAGTTAGCTTGCCTATAATTATTTTATATCCACTTAATACGCACCTACTCTCACCTACCAAAGAATGGAAACTCTTTGAGGGGAGAGAGTGTTTTACTTTTCATCTGTGTTGAATGTATCCCTCTTGCTTGGCACATAGTAGGTACTTAACTGATATTTGTTGAGTAATTGATCTTCACAAGTACTAAGGTATTATTATCCTTATTTTACTGATGGGGAAACTGAGGCTTCAAAAGGTGAAATGCCTTGTTAATGACCCCACAATTGAGTATTATCAGAGGTAGGATTGGTACCCACATCCAGTCCTCTTTTTTATTAAACCACAACGGTTTCTTCCTGTCTTTTACTTACTGACAAAGGACCCTGAAATGTATATATGCCCCCAGATGCTGGAATTTCTGTATTTTCTCCCTTGGAGTTAAGGTTAGACCCTCCTCACTGGTGACCCCCTGCTTCATTTGCTAGTCCTTTCCCCAGCTGCCTCTATGTCTCCCCACTTCCCCAAAGCCCTCTACAATCCCTTCTTTAGTGTGTTCTGCAGTCCCCCTTGGCCATGGCATGGACATGCCCTCCCCAGTGCCCACCACTCTCTCTGATGACCCTTCACCCTCTTCCTTTTACCTCCTACCCTAGTGCCCTCACCAGGTGCTCTCCTGCGGTCTTTCGGATGCCCACCATTCGTACAGCATCTGGAGGGACAGGCTGGTTGTTGAACATGGGATCCAGACCAGGGCTAGGAGGTGGCGTCTCATAGCTTTTTGATGCCACAGAATCATGGGTCTCCAGGAGGGACTAGGGAAACACAGCAGTCAGGACACAGCAGTGCTCAGCTTTCCCTGCCCCGGAGGCCTTCCCATCAGTTCCCACATGCCCCTTCCCTATCAGAACCCCACTTCCCATACCTCTTTCCCAGGTCTCCCTCATTGAGTCTTAACTCCTCACCCAACCTTCTTTCCTCCATCCAATTTCTTTCCTTAGACTTCCCTGGGGGATCTGCCAGGACCAAACTAATCCTATTATCCAAATCTCTACCCAAACACCAGTCTCTCAGACTTCTCTTTTCAGGTCCCCTGTCCTTCCCACCTAGAGGACCCCAACCTGAAAGTGTGGCTCCTGGAGGATATGGGCGAGCTCAGCGGCAGTGCTGCTCTGCTCAGCCAGCTCGGCCAGGTCCTGAAGGATCTCCTGAACCAGCTCCAGATTATTGTCCCGAACAGCTTCCAGTTTGGTCTCTTCCAGGCGTTCATGGGCCTGATGAGAGGGAGAAGGAAAGGAAGAACTTAGATTACCTTCTACCCCCACCCCACCAGAGGTCCCTTGTGAAATATAAAACCCTTACAGGGATCCCCTCCTTGGCACCTCTCACTTGGCAGCTGGAGCATCCCTACCAGCCACTTAATACCAATTAACAGTATAGTTGGCAGAACTCACCCTCCACCCCCATGCACACAATTAGATTTCATATCCCATATGCAATCACCAGCACAAACTCACGGATGCACACTCACCCTTTTTTCCTCCCCCTAACAATTTCTTTTCTTAGATGACACTCAAATCATGACAAGGAGAGTCTAGTGGTCCACTCAGTTCCTCAGTACTTCTGTATCTTCAGCTTACTCTTATGAAATTTGACCATCCATGTAGAAATCTTAAAATCTTACCCACCATGCCCCTTTCCCTTCCCTATTCCAGATATCTCAATAACTCTTGAATTGATTGTGGAAAATTGGTCTAAGCCTAATTTCCACCAGATTGATTTCCATTTTCCAAGCAATTTTTTTTTTAAATCAGAGACTTCTTTCTTTAGTACTTTGCATTTTCAGATTTATCAAATGATAAATTATTTCTGATTCATACCCTTGTATGGTAGAAATCACAACTGACATTTATACAGGGTTCTATGAATTGTAAAGTCCTCGATGCACTTTGTGAGTCAAAGCTGAGGTTTACAATAACCCTCTGGAACAGGTACTACAGGTATATTTATCTCTATTTTACAGATGAAGATATTGAGGCTCAGAAAGTATTAGTGACTTGTGCATGCTCACCTGGATTAAAAAGTATCAGATTCCCAACTGCTACTATTTGTCGCATCACACTACCTCTCAAATAAATACCTATTGAGCAAACTAGGAGACTGGGGAAAATCCAAGAGCCTCTCCACTCTGAAGCAAGCAAGTTTAAAGAGGGGGTCAATCTCCAGCTGGAGTCATTGTATGACTCTACTATTTGGCCCAACCCCATCATTTCATCCAATTCAGAAGCAGTGATTAGAGCACTGGACCTGGAGTTGGGAGGATTAGAATTCAAATCTGGGCTTAGACACTCATTGGCTGTGTTACTCTAAGTAAGTCATTTAACTTGACCGTCTTGTTTCCTCAACTGTTAATTGTTGCTTTTCAGTCATATCCAACTCTTTGTGATCCCATTTGGTGATTTCTTGGCAAAAAAAAATACTGCAGTGGCTTGCCATTTCCTTCTCTAATTCATTTTACAGATAAGGAAACTGAGGCAAACAGAGTTAAGTGACCTACCCAGGGTCACACTTAATGCTTTGCCATTTCCTTCTCTAATTCATTTTACAGATAAGGAAGCTGCGGCAAACAGTTTATAAGTAAGTGACTTACCCAGGATCACACAGCTAATAAGCATGACTAAACCTCTTTTATAGCAAAGCATCTGTCAGAATTCTTTATGATGCAGAGCAGTATGACTGGAAGACTGCCCAGAATGCAAGTCAGAAAACTTTACTAAATGGTTTCTTTCCCTTTCTTCCTTTTTTATTTTTTTAAAGATTATTTTTGCTCCCTGATATTCTGGCAGCTCTGATCTGTGAAGAAGCATAGTGTGATTTTTTTTTTTAAGCATCAAGGAAAATTCAGAAAGCTAGGATTCTGGACCTCACTTAGACTCATTAGCATTAGCATGTGACCAAACTGAATTAATTCACCCCCTCTAACCTCAGTTTTCATGCCTGTAAATGGAGATTTGCATTGGTACCCACTGTCTAGCTCCTAGGCTGATATCTTTCCAAGTGCTCTAATTATATCATCAGAGAAGAGAAAGGGAATGGACCTGTGGTTTTATTGGTTTAGGGAACCCTAGACGATCCTCTCCCAATACAGATGGATACCATATTTTGTAACTTGTAGTCTGAGAATCACCCAGAATAATTAGTTGAAAGAGACAATAGATCCTGGAACCAGGAAGACCTGATTTTCAATCCCATCTCAGTCTCTTACTAGCTATATGACTCAGGGCAAGTCACTTAATTAGTCTGGACCTCAGTATCTTCATCTGTAAAATGGGGTGCATTTTTATATCATAGGATTCTATGAGCATCAATGAGAGAAAATAATAGACAAAAGACTATTCAAACCTTAAAGAGCAATAGAAGAGCTGGCTATTATCATTATTGTTGGAGCCTTAAGAGGTTAACTGGCCAGATGAGGGGTCACATGGCTACTATGTGAAAGAGGTGGATGGGTCTTTCCAGTTCCGAGTCCAAGTCTCTATACCCTATGTGGGTCTGTCTCATTATCAGGGAAGGAGAGAATAAATGAGGAGGTGGACGAAGACATAGGTAGCGGGCTCAGAAGAAGTGGGTGATATGAAGCCAGGAAGGTCACTTACACACATAGATGATGGCATCAGGATCCAAAAAGACACTGACAAGCTAGAGCATTGCGATGAATCTAATAAGATGAAATTAGATAGAAATAAATGTAAAGTCTAACATTTGGGCAGCTAGGTGGCACAACACATAGAGTGCCAGGCCCAGAGTCTCAAAGATTCCTTTTCCTGAGTTCAAATCCAGCCTCAGACACAAAGTAGCTATGGCAAATCATTTAACTCTGTTTATCTCAGTTTTTTCATCTGTGAAATGAGTAGAAGAAGGAAATGGCAAAGGACTGACTGTGTGACCCTGAGCAGATCACTTAACTTTATTTGCCTCAGTTTCTTCATCTGTAAAATAGGGTGGGGTAACAAATGGCAAACCACTTCAGTATCTTTGCCAAGAAAATCCCAAATGGGATCAAAAATGTCAAATGACCGAACAACAATAAACTGAAGGTTGGGTCCAAAATATCGACTTCAATCATACTGGATGGGGGAAGGCATGGATAGATAAAAACTTTCTGAAAAAATATCCAGGGGGATTAGTGGATCACAAGTTCAATAGGAGTCCTCAGTGTGATGTGGCAGCCAAAAGAGCTAAGTCAGTCATGGGCCATATGGAGGAACAGAGCTTCCAAGGATTGGGAGGACCCTCTATACTCTGTCCTACACCACATATAGAATTCGCGTGCCATATTTTTTTCCCTCTTTCTTTTTTGCAAGGAAATTGGAAATAAGTGACTTTCCTGGGGTCACACAGCTAGTAAGTGTTAAGTGTCTGAGGGTGGATTTGAAGTCAAGTCCTCTCGACTCCAGGACTGGTATTCTATCCACAGTACTATCTAGTTGTCCCCACCATGCCATATTTCAAGAAGGAAATCGATGAACTGGAGAGTATGTGCAGAGGAGCAACAGGAAGGGTAAAGGGACTTAAGTCCATGTTACATGACGATCATCTGAAGAAATTGGGAATATTTAGCCTAGAAATGAGATCTAGAGGGTTCATGGTAGCTGTGTTCAGGTATTTGAAAGGATGTTGTGTATAAGAGGAGATGAATGTGTTCTATTCTTTCCCCCAGGAATTATTGGTAAAGTTATAAAAACACCAATTTTAGGCTTGATGTCAAAAACAAATAAAACTTCCAAGAATTAAAGGATGCATACAAAAATGCAACTGGTTTGAGAGTTCGTATGATTTTCAATCATGTCAATCATGTCTGAATCTTTGTGACCCCTGGTTTTCTTGGCAGAGATACTGGAGTGGCTTGCCATTTCTTTTTCCAGCTCATTTTACAGATGAGGAAATAGAGGCAAATAGGGTTAAGTGATCTGCCTAGGGTCAAAGTAGCTATAAGAATTTGAAGCTGGATTTGAATTCAGGTTTTTCAGCTTCCAAGCCTGGCACTCTTTCCACTGCACCACCGAGCTGTGAAGTGATAGGTTCATCCTAATTGGAGGCCTCCAAGCATTTGCCAAATACTTTTGAACATAGATTGGACAAGATGGTCTCCGAGTTCTTTTTCAATTCTAAAATCATGTAAATGCTCGAGCTTCCTTTGTCTGGAGACTGTGTATCTAGGGATGGGATGTTGCATATGCTGTCAGACTGGGTCCCTACTTTAGTTGGTTTGGTTTAACTGTTTTCCCTTGTTACAAGAGGTGTAAGAAGAGAGGAGGAAGAATATATTTAGAAATGATTATGACATTAAAAAAAATATGTGGTTATTCAATGGTTTCAGTTGTGAATGACATCATAACCCCATTTGGGGATTTCTTGGGAAAGATACTGGAATGGTTTGCCATTTTCTTCTTCAGCTCATTTTACAGATGAAGAAACTGAAGCAGACAGGGTGAAGTGACTTGCCCAGGTTCACATGGATAATAAGAAGACATATTCCCCTCAAATAGAACCTAGATTACCAGGGTAATAATTAATTTTTTTGCTTTAAAAAGAAATGTTTTATTCACTTTAAAGTTAAATACAAAATAAGAAAAGAAAAATAAAGAACATTTCCATGTATACAGCAGAACATAAGAGAGGATTCAATAAAAACAAACTTCCATTTCTCAAAAACCTCTATAATATATCCTATACATTGTTTTCAAAGTGATCCAGCTTTTCTGTGCTTCCTGCTAGGGTTTCTTTTGTTCCCTGATGTGTACTCATAATTAATTTTTTAAGAAACTGAAGGCTTCTCCCAAAAGGCACATAGCATTTGGCATTTATTTAGTGCTTTCAGATTTACAAATATTTTGCAATTCTCTGCAAATATGATCTCATTTATCCTCACAACAACCTCGGGAGGGTTTTCATCCCTAGTTTACAAACGAGGAAACTGAAACAAACAGATTAAGTGACTTTCTTGAGGTCATACAGCTAATAAATATCTGAGGCTGGATTTGAAGTCAGTTCTTCCTGATTCTAAGACCAGCCCTGGACTCTTCTAGGCCACTCTGAGTTCAGAATTGTAAGACTAGGTATCATTACCGTGGGATGCTTCCACTTCATCCTAATCCTGCAGATTTTCAGGTCAATTTTCAAGCAGGCATTAATTAATTTTCATGACTAGGTTTTGGCTCAAAATTCCCTGAGACTGACTATATTAAAGTCCATATTGCTCCAAGTGGTATAGGATAATTAAAAACGACCATAAGCAGAGAGATGCTTCTCCTTGGTCAATCTCACCTTTTCCAAGCTCAGACAAATCTCCACGGTTATCCATTCCCAGACCAGGCCCACTGCCAAGATCCAAGGCAGATGCCATCAGATTCTTCTGACTCCGCAAAGTAACATTTATGGAGTCCCTGACCTGGAGAGTCTCTCCGACCCAACAACTCCCCCATTGTCTTTTCTTTTTTGCCCGGTGTCTCTGGAACTGTGCCCAAAGTTTCCCAGTGTGTAATTCCAACCAGCAGGTATTCAAGAATAATTCTGGAAAAATCGATGTTGCTTACTATTTGGCAGACACTCGTGTAACCTTTAAGAGGTTCTCCCTGTGCCAGCTGCTTCGGAAATTAGAGCAAAAATTATTTAAGGTGGGGTAGGTTCATTCACAGGCTGACGTCAATTATATAGGTATAGAAAATAAACTGACACACTACCCATTTCCATGCCTGGGAACTTAGTCTAACTCTGCTCCTTTCTGAATTTTGCTATCTCTGTTTTTTACAAAGTATCCCCTGAGGCCTACCTTGTATCAGAGCTTTTTTTCCTTGGAAGGTTTATAGGCTTTTGGCCAAATACCTTGACATGCTAACCTGTAGACCATAGAGGCTCACACACTCGCATCCTCACTTAGCCATTCACATCCAAATCTGGCACAATGACAACCCAAAAGTCTCTGTGTTTGCCACCTCACTGCAACTAAAGTGGTCTCGACCCCTTCCAGGGATTACAGACCTATCGAGGAATCTCTGAGAAGGCAGGAAGGGGATGGATACCCCGCTGCCAGATCCCGAGTTGAGTTGCACAGCCACGTGATGCTAACTGTGCCTCAGCAGAACTCCAACATAGGCAGAGAGAGCTTGATGCTCTTGGCAGAGACAAGCATTTGGTCCAAAGATGGCAGGGGATGGGGAGCATTGATGGACTCTCAAAGTTTCAGATATGGACAGATACACAAATGCATACAAGTCACAGAAACATACATAGACAGAAGCATACACAGCCACATATTTAAAAGGGTTATTACATAAACTGATTGTTATGATTATCAGTTATCATACTCACCCACACAAAAATGGTCTAAGCCAGATCTGGGGGGGGGGGCGCATTCCTACCTACAATCACCCAACTTCATGTCTCAAGAAGCTAGTTGGTGCAGTGGAAAGAATACTTTGGAGCCAAGAGAATCTGAATTCAAATCTAGCCTCATACAATTACTAGCTGTGTGACCCACTTACTAGCTGGGTGGGCAAATCACTTCCCCCGATTGCCTCCACCAATAAATAAATAAATGAGTGCAGATACATATGCAGATACATATCATCCCATGCTCTCTGTGTGTGTCCAGATTTTAAGGCCACAGGGCAGCACATTCAAAAGCCTGTCTCCTAAGACAAAGACTGAGTTCTCGTCCTCGATCCCTCACCCACCCATCCAGTATACCACACCCCCATGCCCACCTCCCTGTGGAACTGTACCTTTGCCAAGGATCTTACTATTGGACTTTCCATGATGCCTCGAAGGAAGATTAGGTCTAACTCAGCAGCACCTGTAGCATTGGGAAAGGTCCCCAGGTTATCCAGGACTTGCTGCATGGCTGTGGGAAAATGGAGAAGGGGGGAGAAAAGAAGAAAGGTGGATGGCAAATTTAGGAGGATAGAACAGAGAGTGGGATCCAACTGCATCCTAGCCTTTTACTGGGGCAGGAGGGGCAGGACGGGATACCACATCTCCAGCCCTCTTCTCTCTTTGTATCCTCAGAACTCGGAACAGTCCCCGGCATGTGGCAAGTAAATAAATGCTTGCTGACTGGCTGTCCACTGAATGCAGATGGAGAAACTTAGTTCTAAGGAGCAGAAACAGCATCAACAAATCATCATAGGGGTGTGAGTTTATCCTTGTCACCGAGGGGGCAAGGTCCCTGAAGATGTCTTCTTAGTCTCAGGGATGAGGGGGAAAATTGGATACTTCCTAGGCTCCTCCTCCCTACCCCCACCTCCTTGAGTATTCCAAGAATAGCAGATGAGAGACTGTTAACACAACCACAAGAGGAACTCTGTGTGTGTGTGTGTGTGTGTGTGTGTGTGTATTTGTTTGCTGGGTGTGTTGGAATGGAAGTAGAAGGGAGTAGTATCAGATTCCAGGCTCCATTCTCTGCCTACAGAGTCAGATGGCTCCAGGAATTAAGGCAGAGTTGGCGGACATCTCTGCCAGGGTTCCATGGAATTTAAAAATCCAATGGTCAATTGGTCAAAAAAAAAATGTTCAATTGGATTTTAATCTAAAACTCCCCCTGCCCATCCTATCCCTCTTCCTATCTACTCCCAGCTGGACTTCAGTGGAGGAATAAGTAGGACAGCCCATGCTCAACGGGGCACCAGGACATGACCTGATGCTAAGGAGGCACTCATATGGGACACAGTAGGACCTGAATAACTCATACCATTACTCTCTCCCTCCCTCTCTCCTTCCCTCCCCTCTCCCTCTGTCTCTCCTCTTTCTGTCTCTGTCATATATATATAGCACATGATCATTCACACAATACTTTTAGGTTTACAGAGTTTCCTCATAACAACACGTGTGCCCACTCTAAACCTCGAAAACCGACTTGTCCAGACACGTTGAAGCCCATGGTAGTATGTGACTCTAAGCCATCATGGACAGCGGCCAAAAAGTAGCCTGAGAAAGCATTGGGACTGGAGAATACACTTGTCTAAGTGCTGGGGAGATATACCTCCAAGCCTCAGCCATGGCCTTGGGATGCAAGGATATGTATGGGGACCACTGGAGTAACAGAGCTGTGCCAACCAGTGCCCATCGTGGTCCCTGAGGAGGGAGCTGCGTGTGTGCAGGCAGGACATAGGAAACAAATGAGTTTCAGAATGAGGGAGAAGGGGGGAAAGTGGGTGTGCCCAGCTGGAAGCAAAGATGGACAGGGGGTATCATTACCCAGCATCCCCATACCACCCACACTAGCATCTGCACCAGCACCCAAGGGAATGGGCATGAAGACAGCCCTTGGCACTTCCTGCCTGTTCCTGTCACTGCTCCCCTCCTTTAGGGAGGAATTGAGGGGGATAAGGCACAGAGACAGTGGGTGATTTCATCAGAATGGCAGCAATAGGCTCCCCTTCCCCCATTTTTCTGTTCCCCTTCCCTCTACTTCTTCATTTTCCTTAGAAATGTCTTCCTCATCCAACTCCTTTCCCTAATCTTTTAGGATTTCTGGCCCTGATACAATTCAAGTCTCCCCCTCCTACCAACAGGTCTTCACTCTTATTCTGTGTTTTCAATCACCACCACACCAGAGGGATACAGCACACAATCTGGCTTTGAGTCATCTCTGCCATTTCCTAGTTACAGGACAACAAATCACTAGTCCCTTCTCCAGGCCTGTTTCCCTTTCTGTGTAAGGAAGGGTTGGGTTACATGCCCTAAACTCTAAAATACTGTATAATACACTATGAAGTCAGGGAAGGAGCAGCTTCCAAGCTCCTCACCCCTCACCCTATGTGGGATACTCCAATTCTCACCTGTTTTTCCCCAGTTCCCTTTGAATACCCTACTCCTCAGGGGTAGGTCCTTGTCCCTGGCTTAACAACCTTCCTTTTCAGGTGCCCAAATGAATCTGACCAATCTCTAATATATTCAAGAGTGGAGTGGTCACACTTTTTCAAGAGAGTAAGGACAGGTGTATTCCATGATGGGCACTAAGGACAAAACCTAGTTTCTATCTTTTTATCCTCAGTTCCTAGCACAATATCCTGCACATAGTAGGTTCTTAAAAGCTTGTTGAGCTGGATTGAATTGGATGGGGGTAACAGACAGAAGAACCTGATAGAGAATTTCACTCTTAAAAAAGTCCCCCTGCTCCTTACTCAGACATATACAGCAGATGTCACTTTTGCCAACCCAGCTAGACCAGGGAGAAGGGGTTCCCCCTCCTCTGACACCTCTGACAATGAGTGAAAGATTGGGCAGGAGAAGGGTGCCCTCTGCCCCCACCCCCTCATGATTGCTCAGAGCGGCCCCATCTGACAACACTCATTCCAACCCCAATCCCACTTCTTCCCCTACCTTCCCTCCGGAGCTCCGCTTCCTCTGAAGACCCCAGGGATATGCCCTCCAAGGAGGCTCCGCTGCCTGGGCTGCCCGCCATGCCCCTCCTGTTCCCTGCCCCCCAGCCCTGAGTGCTGCAGTAGCTGCTACTGTTTGCCACCCTCCCAGCCTGAAGGTACTAAGCCTGGAGAAGGAGGGACCCCAGGAGCCCCTCCAAGGGGCTAGCCAATGGTAGAGCTGAGCTGCCTCCAAAGCTTTCCTGATTGGCAGAAGCTGGGGTGAAAAGGGGGGAGGTGTAGAGTCTCTTCTTCTAAGGGAAGGCCCCTCCCCCATTTAGATCTGTGAGGATGTTGGGGAAAACAGGCATGGTTCCACCCCCTGGCCTGGCACAGTGCCCAGAGGGCCACCCCCTTCCACCCTACCTCTCCACAAACCTGACACAAGAAGACCTTAGTCACGGAGAGGAAGGGAGACCTTCCTCCTCAATTTCTCTTTCCTCTTCACTTACCTTGAAACATCCCATACTTCAAGTCCCCAAGTACCCCCTCTTCCAGGGGCCCCCACATAGCTTCAGAAGCTTCTGCTCCACTGCTCTCTCCAATCCCAGGATCCCCTCAAGCTCACCTCCTCCCAGTTCTCTGATCTTCTCTGTTTTTAGCCCAGCCAAAAAAGATGGCCCAGCAATGACCCCCCAGGTCTTGCCAAGGACTGCATAGAAAATGGGCTTAATTGAGCTCTGCCTCAGACTCCCCCTTCCCAACCAACAAAACCAGCCAGCTCAGCCCTCACTGTTCCTCCTCAATCATCTCTCTGTTCCCTGGGAGATGGGCAAGGGGCTGCCTCTCTGACGTGATTGGCATTTTGGAATGAAGGAAGAGAAAAGACTGAATTTCTAACTCTCTTCACCCTCTAGGAGGGCCACGAGGCAAAGGAAGGATGAAGAAACCCTTGCCAGTTCCTTGCCTTCTCTCATTCCCTGCCTGAGGTGCCCGGGGAGCGGTCACCAGGGTACTGCTGCTGTTCCCGGAGGAGTGGTGGTGGGTCGAACTGCACCCCTGGTTGCCATGGCAGCAGGCAGGATTATACATTAGGACATTAACTCAGGGATGTGAAGCAGATTTAAAGGGACAGCACAGCCTGGAAACAATCCTGCAGACCCCCAAGGTTCCTTTTCCCTCCCCTCTCTCTTTGCTGTAACCTTGAGAGAAGGAAGGAGACTAGTAGAGCAAATTGGATGGATGGATCCAGCATAGCAGGCACAGATATCAAGGACAAACCCACCCATGTCACTCCACATCTACCCCACCCATTACAAGAAAAAAAGCAAAAGCACGTCCCCAAGTTCTCTGGGATCAAATAAGAGAGAAGGGATCAGGGAAGGTTCCTCTGCGGTAGACAGGATATTATGGAGAGGGGAATAGAGCAGAGCAAGGACCTTGCTCACTTTAACCCTTTGCAAGCTGCTGTCTGCCAAAAGCCCAACTGTCTTTAAATAAGACAAAAGAAGTAGCAAAGCTCACTCGAGTAGTTTTTCTAGATAATCCAACCGACCAGAGAGGGTAGGGTGAAGGAGAGTTAAATAAAGAAGCATCCCTCCCCCAGATAGACAGGCATATTAGACCCCAGCTCTTCTGCAAACTTCCACCTCCCCCACTCCCAAAGTTGTTCTCTATCATTAATAAGCCTGAAGTGAAAAAATACACTGGGGTAACTAGGCAGTACAGTAAATAGAGTGCTGGGTCTGGAGTCAGGAAAACCTAAGTTCAAATACAGCCTCAGAGACTAGTTATGTGATTCTGGATAAGTCACTTAACATATTCTGCCTCAGTTTCCTCATCTGTAAAATGAGCTGGAGAGGGAAATGGCGAATCACTCTACTATTTTTTCCAAGAAAATCCCAAATCGGGACATAAGGAGTCAAACATGGTTGAAATGACTATCTTTCCATGTGTTTTGAAAATTAAAAAATCATTATTTAAAAAATAAAAGGGAATAAAAAAGAAATGCTTGAACAACAACAAAGGTCCCTTCTGGCTCTAAATATCCAAAGAGGTGGGGCACACTGTGGAAGGTAAAAGGTCATAAATGAAAATTGTTGAGGTTGAGAGGGCATAGTAGAAAGGGTGCTGAGTATGGAGCCATGAGATTTCAGTTCTCTTACTATCTATCTGACCTTGGGCAAGTATATCAACCACCTTGGACCTCAGTTTACTCATTTGCAAAATGAGTTTAGATTAGATAACTTCTGAGGTCTCTCTATGATCCTGGGATTCTACTACCAGCATAGCATCATTAGTCTAGGATTATAGGTAAAGAAAGGTAGCACTAGTTTTAAGGTAGGGACCCAGAGGGAGGAGTTCTTATTTTTACCTCTTTACCCCTAAGTCAGGATCAGTGGGCACAACTGGGAGTCCCTCTCCTAAGTGTCATGTTCTAGGAACTCTAAAGAAGTCCCTTATAGAAGGTGTTTGGAGAAGTGACAAGAGTTTCCCATCTCCCTCTTCTCTTGGCTCTGCTGTTGTTCCTCCCCAACTTTGCCGTACCCCTACTGGACACTATTGATTCACTGGGCAAGAGATACAGGTCTCTGGCATGTCCACGGTCCACCCTGGTCCTGATACCCCACCCCCACTCTCTTCTCCCCATGCCATTAATGGATTTACTGGATGGTCCAGGATTACTGTCCCTAATCATCAGCTCAGGGGGATGGGTTTAATTAGCCCATAAGCAGCTTACAGAAGGTCCCTTAAAGGCACCAAGAAGAAGGTGAAGGAATGTAAACATTGTGGAGCGGGCACAGAGATTGGCACGGAGCAGAGAGGCACCCACATGGGTAGGGCAGTGTGATCCCTGAGGCACAGGTTTATACAGCTCCATTAAGTGGCAGAGAGCCAGCACCAATCCTGCTGTGACACAGGGAAGAGGGCCAGCCCAAGAGCTGAGTCCAAGACAAGAGAATCTATATATAAAGCTGGGAATCAAAGAATCAGAGCTTGAAAGCCAAATGAGGCAGCCAGATGGTCTAGTGGAAATAGCCCTAGACTTGCTAGTCAAGAAGACCTGAGTTGAAATTCTGCCTCAGATACTTACTAGTATGACCTTGGTAAGTCATGTAATTTTTCTCAGCCTCAGTTTCCCTATCAGTAAAATAGAGATGCTAATAGCACCTATCTCTCAGGGTCAAATAGATGAACTACATTAATTACTTCGCTAATCCTATAGTGTACTATTGTTATGTATGTATAATGGCCGAGTAAGCAGGATCACAATTATACACCTTAACCTCACTCAGGCCAGTTAGTAATGAGGTAGGGGGAGAAGGAGGTAATTTCTTCATTTCTTCTATTAAACTCAATAACCTTTGGCCCCAGGGCCAACCTACTGGGTGAATGGGTAGAGAGGAGTGATGAAATGAATCCTTGAGTAGTGCCATTAAGGCAAGTGGATTTCCTCTGTTCTAGCTTAACCTTCCTATTTAAGATTGTAAATTGCAAGGGAAGCAGCAGGTCTTATTCTTATTTGAGGACTGGTCTGTGTCTGAGCAACTCACTTCCCTATTCAGAATCCTTCATACACACTAGATCCTTTAGCCCAGCACTCAAATCTACAGCATGGACCCAAACTACTTCTCCAGCTTTTTCTCTTCTACATGAACCGTCCACACTAAACAATCTCTTCAGTCCCTCCCAAATATATCTTGTGTTTTTCTACCTCTGAGTTTTGCCCACATTATTCTCTCTATCTAGAATGCCCTCTCTGCCATAATTCCCCCTAACAAAATCCTACCCATTAGATGATGAGCTTCTTGAAAGCAGGGACTGGGTTTTGCCTTTCTTTGTAGTCCTTAGCTCTTAGTACTTTGTACATGGTGGATGCTCAATAAATGCTCATAGACTAACCACCTCACATTTCAAGCCAGCCCCAAACCTCCTTCTTCCCTAATGCTTGTTTGTTGAATGTACTGAATTACTTGATGAATCTTTGTATGAATTTCTGCATAAAGGAATGGAATAAATGCTGAGTGAAAGGATGGATGGAGTCTACCCTTTCCTGAGGGGAAGAGAAACCAATGGCCTAAATCTCCCTAACACATCATCTGGGTAGCGAGGTGGCTGAGCCTGGAATCAGGAAGACCAGAGTTCAAATTTCGCCTCAGATACTTCCTAAGTATGTGATCCTAGGCAAGACCCTTGATCCTGTTTACCTCAGTTTTCTCATCTGTAAAATGGTCTGGAGAAGGAATAGCAAACCACTCCAGTATCTTTGCCAAATAAGAGTCAGACATGACTGAAATGACTGAACAACAGTAACAACAATATGTGTTATAATGGCTCTGGGAAAATTGTTGCCTTTCCTTGGTGTCACTTCTCAGAGGCACCTAGCTTCTGCCCAAGTAGTTGCATGGCTACCATGAGTTTCCAAACTATGGACAGTGTTAGATGGGGGACCCTCTGAACCCATTATTCATACACTCTATGGGCTAAAACAGGGAGTCCTAACTGAAGGGACATCCTATCCCCTTACCAGACTCAGAGTTGGTAGCAGCAACAGGCATGATGAGGATAGCTGTGGTTTTCAGGCAGCTCTCCTGTGGAGAGAAAGAAGACATCATGAGAAAAGGAGGGGCTGGAGTAAAAAAGAGAAAAGGAGGGGGAAGAGGAAAAAAAAGAGGGAAAAGGCATTGTTCATATTGGGTAGTTAGGATGCTTGATGCTCATCTTTCCCCCATCTTGAAGTTCCATCCTAGGACCACAGAGAACAGCCCTTATGCAATGAGAGATGAAGACAAGAAGAATGTCTTAGACTGCCCTAGAGAAGAATCCCAAACCCTATCTGTGGGGAAAAGAAGGGAATGTGGTCACGGAAGGGCATGAAGGTGGTGAACTAAGATTGAGAGTCAGCGTGACATTATGGTGCAAAGAAAACAGTTCTAGATTTGGCTTCAGAGAACCTAAATTTGAGTCTTGCTTCTGCTACTTTCTACCTGTGTGACCTTGAACAAACTTCTGAGCCTCGGTTGTTTTCTCTTCTGTAAGACAGGACTGTTGTTTCTGGTTCTAAATTTATGATCCAAGTAAGATAAATGTTCCTGAAAGGGCAGCTGGGAGCAAACCTATTCCCTCCCACTCTCACAAAAGTAAACTCTTTTATCAGGGAGTGATCTTTGTCTATTCCTTATCCATGCCCTTTCCAGAATCTTAAAGCCCTCTATAAACTTTAACAGAAATAGAACAACAGCACATATGAATAGCCAAATTAGGTAGAGTCATAGTCAACTATGAAGGTTGAAGTTATCAGATTCCCTTTGATGCCCTCTCTGACTGGTGCCCACAATCTAGGGCATGTGATCCCCCTATGTGGAAGGATTTTTAAAAAATTCAGCAGACTTGGGACAGGGGTAGAAAAGGGGAGTATTTAGTTATCCCCACCTCCCCTAGAACAGAAGAGAATAGGAATAGTAAACCCAATGATCATCTTCCCCTCCCCCATCCCAGCTCTAGGGAGGGGTTGGACTGCCAGATAAAACTAATTCCCAGTTGTCATGGCTACAGGAGACTGTAGCACATATAGCAAGGGTGAGGAAATTGTGTGCGTGTGTGGGGGGGGGAAGGCAGGAGAGAGAAAAGCTCAGAAGCCTGTTGGCAGTGCCCACTGTGAGGCATGATGCCCAGTATGTTCTGTGTCCTGAAGAGGAGAGAAGAGACTGCCAGAACTTTAATGCCCCCCCCCCAACAAATCTTTTCAGAGACTTATCACTCCAGCTTCTCTTCTCCCCTATTCTCAAAATCATGGGCCTCTCTGGGCAATGTAAGAAAATCAGGAGGGCTGAAAGCCCCTCTCTGCTCCAAGGAGGACAAGAGGATGGTTGGAGAGAAGGTCCAGAGAAACGAAGGATTCTCAAGCTAATACTCAGCCTGGGAAAAATCTGGGGAGACTCATTTCACCTGACAGATTCTAAGGCTGTGCCCTCCTCTGCAAGACAGTGGAGATAACGCTTGCTTCCCGACTTTATTTTCCCACTGGAATTTTCTTCACCTCTGAAATGCTGCAAGTTGGTGTTGCTTGATTGGAAATGGGCCAGCTCAATACAAAGGTAACTCCAGATA
The DNA here is from genome assembly GCF_902635505.1 of Sarcophilus harrisii. Classification (NCBI taxonomy): domain Eukaryota; kingdom Metazoa; phylum Chordata; class Mammalia; order Dasyuromorphia; family Dasyuridae; genus Sarcophilus; species Sarcophilus harrisii. The sequence continues at coordinate 329,535,271 of NC_045429.1, read as the reverse complement.
ACTACTTTCCCAAAAGGGATGTGTACTAGGAGTATGAAGGGGGTGGGAAAAGAGCCTTCTGGCTCATGAGCTGACATTATCCAGCTCATTCCCATCAAGTCCTGGATCAGTTCTGGGTGGAAAGCAGTTTCCCACGATTTCAATTCTTCTCTTTATTCCCTCCACACACACACCTCCCCCCATCTCCCCCAGCTCAGCCCCAGTCCTCCCAAGGGAGTGGAATGAGAGCTGTGGTAAAGCAGAAACCCCAGTGCCAGTTCAGCCAGCCAGCCTGGTCCTGTGCCAAAGTCTTAGATATCTCCACAGCTGGGGAAATGCTTTCCATATTCTAGAAATTCAGGCACAGGTGCTTTCTTCCGCCTTCTCCCCAATCTATAGCCACACCTCTGAGCATGTACAACCCCCTCCTACCATGTCTATCACCAGCACCAAGGCAGCGCATTGGAAATCAACTGATTTGGGGATTCTAAAGCCCCAAGAAAGATGAGATGATATGGAATCTCAGAAACCAACCCCAAATAATCCCTGAGAATTCCAAGTAACAGAGAGGAACATTACCCTAAACATCCCCTTACCCCATCTTGCCAGGCCCTGCATATTCTGTAAAGGACTCAGTTGCTTCAGCTGTAAAAATGGAGGTGTGGGGTAACACCTGATTCTTTTAAATCCCCAGATTGCTATTTACTGAATAGGAGGAGGGAACTTGGGAGGGGTGAGGGTACTCCGAGAAAAGAAAGGCCTAACTATACACGCCCTCCCTTTCATGAATAACCGAGATAAAAGAGAAGCTGAACTGACTGAGATCACATGGGCTGAGGGTTTGGCTACCACTGTCAAAAGGACAGACTGGCCGCCAGGTCCCCAGTCTCAGTCCCCGCCCCCTCTCCTTCCCATTCCTACAGCTCCTTCTACCCCTTCAACCTCGAAACACTCCCGGCACTAGGACCTGGGAAGGGGGTGCGAGTGTTGTGCAAGATGAAAAGAAACAGCATCTTGAGTGCCTGAGGGAGAAGAACCGATGAGGTCACAGTGTAGTTCTCCTCCCCCGCCTCAGTTACCGTATCCCGTCAGCATCCCCCAATCCTGGGTCCCTCATCCTCCCTCCCACCTTCCCTGGTCATCCATTTCACATAATTGAGAATACCCTCCCCATCTCCCAGTTCAATTCCCAATAGAGCAATAAATTCCCCCCCCTCCCCCCACGACCCCAAAGGCACACAAGGCACACTGCCCCTTCGGTGTCGTCCTCACTGGAGGACACAAGGTACCAAAGGCACCTAAGAAGGTCTCTGTCCCTTGCCCTCCATTCTCCATCAGGCTCTGCTTTCCCCCAAGCCTGGGAGATGGGATGGACTCGGCGGGGAAGAGGGTCGGAGGACGAGGTAGAAGGGGCAAAACGACCCTTATGTAACACTGTTCTGACAGTCCCGATCAGCATAGTAGTTATGGGGTACCCAGGGCCCCATATGCCACTCAGATGTCAGTTCCCCAACACCCGTGCCTCTTGACGTCACCTCCGAGTCTTTCACATGGTGGATAGGAGAGGTCTCCAGGTGCCACCCCCTACGTCCCCATCCTTCTGGAGTCCTAAGCAAGGAGGATCAACAGGAAGACGGCCAGACTGAGGGAGGAAGGCTCACATGGGATGTCAGCCCTTTCCTTATATTTCCCCCCCCCCCCCTCAGAGAGCCCGGGGAAAAGGGTCTGGGGTGGAAGATTCCTCTGGGAGGGGCCAAATGGATGACTGGCGGTGGGCTGGCGGGATGAGGAGGGGGCGGCACAGGCGGGGTGCCCACGTCCCCTTGACTAGAGTCTCATCTTGTGCATCTCAAAGATGCACTAGGACTAAAGAGAGGACACAGGCCCTAGGGCTCTGTGCAAGGGCTCTGGGCTAAGGAAGGGGCAGAGGGGAGGAGGACGCCTACCTGCGCCCCGGGGAGTCCTTTGCTCCCTGCAGCTCCGGTTCAGCCTCCGGTTTCAGCCGCTCTTCGAGCTTGTCAATCTCTTCTCGCTCTTAAAGCGGCAATGCCCCACTAGAAGAAGAGAGGGGGCGCGAGCCGGCGGGGGTGGGGGGGCCTTCTGCGGGAATAATGGGCGGAGGGACAGAACCTTGGAGCCCGAGTGGTAAGAATGGGCGGGGCATGACCAGCTACTGGCTTCCCAGCTTGGAGAAAGGAGCTGAAAGGGGAGGAGGGGAAGGAGGCGGGTTGAGCCCCGAAACCTTCCACTGGTATTTAGGGAATCTCTTAAAGGGGCGATGAGGAAGGGTTTCGGACTCAGCGTACTCACGCTCCTACCCAGCTGTGGGGAGGAGGCGGGTACTTAAGTACTTAAGAGGTTAAATAACGATTCCCTCCCCTTTTTTTCTCCCTGCCTCAGTTTTCTCCTACTTCCCAAATGGAGGGATTGGGGATATTTGGTATACACCCATTTACCCCTGCACGCAAAAGAATCTAGACGACCATTGAATCTAACCCCTGTTTTACAGATAAAGAAATTGAGGCATTGCATAGTTTTGTGACTTGTCCAGGAGCTACTGAAGCAGAATTTGAACCCAAGTCTTCAGGGAGCTGAAAGTTCTGTTTAGCAGAACCCTGAGAGCTAAGGACATCAGAGTCCCATACTTTAAAAGTAGAAAGAGATGGCCTTCTAAGAGGGATTAGAAGCAGACACAAGAACTAAGGGATAGAGCTCCTCTTCTCAGTCAAGCAGGAAGAAAGGGCAAAAAGCCCTGAGCCTGGATTCCCAGGATATGGATCAAGATTCTAGCTCTGTTATTTTACTAGCTCGGTAAACTGGGAAAACGGTTCTTTTTCTGAGGCTGTCTCCTAAATTATCAACTGGGAGAGAATCGTTGACCTCTAATTTACCCAGATCTCCGGTTGTAGAACCCCATAAGATTGCCCCATAGACTCCTCCATACCCTGCCTCCGGACACCTACTCCAGAGGTTTACAAAGAGTTAAACAACCTCATGCTCGGTTCCCCGCTGCTCTAAACTGGAGCATGCTCTGTCCTAGGGCGTACCGAGAATGTGGAGTTTGGAAGCTTGAGCTGGATGTTCGATTCCTTCCTCTGTCAGTTCTAAACTTGATTGAGCATTTCGGGCCAAATGGCTTTAAGTCTTTGGAAATGGGTCTCGTCGCCACATAGTCCCCCTCCTTGCTAATAATCATCGGATACTTTTTAACTTCCTTTCTTACTCTTAGTAAGAGTAGTAGGGTAGAAATGAACTGTTATCTGTAATAGCGCTTCGAGATCCCTTAGAAGACTGACTGCTGAGCCCGGGGCGTAGAAATCGAGTTATCCCAGGAAATCACAGACTCTGAGCTTCGGAGCTGAAAGAGACATAGGCTAGCCAGCCCAAGCCCCCGTTTTACAAATGAGCAAACGGTCCTAGATATATGAAGGAGCTTGCCAAGGTCAAATGGGTGGTGTCAGAGGTGGCACCCGAACCGGAGGTCCTCTGTCTGACACTCCAGTCAATTTGTTTTCCATCGATTCATATCTCAGTCACAGTGACAGAAGCTAGCGATTTGACTTCTTATCAAGGACTTACTGGACAGAGAGGGTGCCTAACCTAGCGTCATAATTTCAAAAGCACTATTTAATGATTTCTTCTTCTTCCTCTTCTCCACCTCTTCTTTTCCTTTTCTTTCTCCTCCTCCTCCTCTTCTTTCTCCTTCTTCTTCTTTCTTTTTTTGTTCCTTTCTGAAAGCCTCGGATGCCATTTCTTTTTCCCATTTCAGAAAAAAAAATCTGTTTTATGGGATCAATTTTAAACCAATAAATTATTATTTTAATGGATCTTAATGAAATTTTGGCTACTGCCAGTAATTGCATACATTCTCTACTGGCTTCTATCTTCTCCTTAGGGAATTCTTATGTACTCAGCATTTGGGGGTAAGTATAGGTCCCTTTTTGACACTTTTCCCTGGTTCAGAAGAACATTAGGTTGAAGGAAACTGAATTGATTGATGCTAGATACCCAAGTTTCCAACCCAGCTAAAGAATTGCTCTCTTCTGGGCCCATTCTGGGTCATGGGCAGAGACACCTGAGAGTTGTCTAATTAACTCTTTCCTCTCTGAGATATTTAGTTTGCCAGAATCTTCTACTAGAGGCTGTATACAGAAAGAGCTGTGAATTTGGAGTTACTTGGAGTTCAAATCATAATCAAATTCCTACTATGTGACATTGGGCAATACTCTTATCATATCTAGGTCTGTTTCCTCATCTGCAAAGTGTTGCAAAGAGGCTTGAAACAGATGACTTTTAATATGACTTCTAGCTTCAGATATATAATTATAGGGGCTGACTACCTCTATTCTGGTTCAAAGAGGGCCCTCAGTTTATAGTCAGCCTATCCCAATTTCCTGTGCCTAATCCTCTTTTCCTGGGTAAAGGCCTTTTAGATTTTTGTATCTTGTGGGGAGAGCACAGGGAATAGGATTAGATTCTTCCCTCCTGGCCTCTGGTCTAGTAAAGCAACTATCATAATTTATAAGCCCAGTCTTTTCTTCCTCTAAAGATGAGATGAGAAGGGTGATAAAAGAGTGTGGAAATGAAATTTTCAAATTTTAGACCTATCAATTAATGCATCTGAGAAATTGCTGTTGTTTTCAGTTGTATGGATTCTTTGTGACCCCAAGTTTTTTGTTTGTTTGTTTTTGGTGGGGGTTGGCAAAGATAGTGTATAAGGTTAAGCAACTTGCTTAGGGTCACACAGCTGGTAAATGTCTGAGGTCAGATTTTAATTCAGAAAGATAAGTCTTCCTGCCTCCAGGCCTGTTATTTTTATAGGCTGACCCAGCCCAGTTATCTGACTGATATCTTTGATGTATGGGACAAGTACAGAATTATAAGATGAAATCCTTGCCTCATTTAACTTAAAAATTCCTTGATGGTTAGAGCTGAAGGTCTATACCAAAAAAGGAGGGAAACAGGGTGACAGACAGGGTCATAACCAGAGCACTATAATGGATGTTCAGATTCATTCTTTCAGAAGCACAGAAACAACTAAGCTTAAAACCTAAGAGTTGGGGGTTCTGTTTTTGCTGATGTATTTCTTTGAAATCAAGAATGCCTGCTTGGTATTCCCAAAGCAGACTGGTAACTACTCATTAATTTTTGGTCTTCTAAAAGTTGGGATACAAAAGATTTAAATGATTTGATCACAAGGCCAATAGTAATGTATCAGGAGAGTTTTGCCTTACCAAGGCCAGCTCTCTATCCATCTCACCTCTCTGAGTCTAATTAACTCTTATAATAATAGTATGATACTTTATGATGTGCAAAACATTCATATTATATACACACATATATGTATATATGTAAACACATATATAGTAAGGATTAAATGAATATATAATATATACATGCATACATATATACATATACATAAATAGTAAGAACTTGTCCAGGATCATGTCACCAGAATATGTCTGAGGCAGGATTCAAACTCTAATCTAAGCAAGAATTAGTTAAAACAGGAAAGTACTACACAAGATAACTAATATAGAAATGTTTTATGTAGTGGCACATGTATAACCTATATCTAATTTCTTATTGGCTCAGGTAGGAAAGGAACGAAGGGAAGTATAGAATTTGGAATTGAAAATTTTAAATAAAAATGTTTAAAAATTGGAAAAAAGAGTAGGGAACTACTAATTAGCACTAACTTCCTCTCCTACCACCCTCCACCCCAAAAAGCCCTTCCAATCAGTCTTGTTATATTTTGGGGATCTCAACTCATGAAAATCTATATCCCAGGACCTCTGTCATCAAATCTAAATAAATTCATCTTTAAAAATTGATTTCAAGGTACTATACTATGCTTGAATCATCTTTTATGAAAGTTTACCTTGACATAAAAAATGCTAGTTATGGCTCTGCCCACAGAGAAGTAACTTATAGAGAGAGTCAGTGGCAGAACCAAACTTAAGCTCTTTTCTCCTGACTTAACTCAGGGACCATTTCTCTGGAACAATGTAATTGTTAAGATCTGAGTAGGAATGATGTCATTCTTTTTTCTTGTATCCCTGTCCCTAGACCTAGAATTACATAAATACTTATTGATTGATAAGACATTTAATACAGTGATAAGACACATGAAATCATTGAAACAATGGGATATTTGAAATAATTCAATTCAATAAGCACTTTAAAGCAATAGTTAGGTGCTTTAGGTGCTCTGTGTTAGGTAGAGCTTGGAATTGTAAGTACCAAAAATAAAACCAAGCTTTCTCTTAAAGTGTTTACATTTTACTAAAGTAAACAACATATAAAGAGATATGAAAATACAAAGTGTATATAAAGTGGGGCTTTTTTGGTTGGGGAAAGGAGGAAAAATGTGGGTCACTAACAATGGGAATGATCAAGAAAGAGTGGATAATGCTTTCACTAAGTCTTGAAGGGAGCTGAGGATTCCAAGAAGCCAAACTGAGAAAGCAGGTCAGGTATATGAGGAACAGCTTCAAGGTAGTCAAGTGGATAGAATGCTAGGCTTGTAACCAGGAAGAGTTCAAATCCACTCTCAGACATTTACTAGCTGGGTAACCATGGACAAATTACTTAACCCTATGTTTGCCTTAATCCCCTGGAGAAGAAAATGAGAAATCATTCCAGTATTTTTACCAAATAAATATCAAGGACAGTAGGATCTACATGGTCAGACTATTGTGAAGATAAAATGAAATAATTTCTATAAAAGCACTTAGCAGAATGCCTGGTCATAGTAGGTATTTAATAAATGCTTGAGAAAAACTTGTTTAAATTTGGCCATACCTAGATTCTGGACAAGTCATTTATCCTCTGTATGCCTCAGTTTTCTCCACTGTAAAGTGGGGATAATAATAGTACCTACCTCCCAGGGTTATTGGGAGGATAAAAAAAATGAGATAATATTTGTAAAGCTCTTAACACAGTAGCACAATAGTAGGCACTACTCTAAGTAAACAACATATAAAGAATTATGAAAATACAAGGTATACAAAGTAAGTGAAGTTTTTTGATTGGGGGAAGGAGGAAGAATGTAGATCATTAACAATATTCCTTTCCCTCCTTTCAAAGGGTTCTATAAATTGCTAGCTATTCTTTTTTGTACTCTCTTTGTGTACACTAAAGGTGCCACAGAAGTCACACAGTCCAGAAAGTAGGATATATGGGATACGAATCCAAAATGTCCATCAGGGATCATTAACCTTTATTCTGCTAACGGGAGGGAGCAAAAAAAAAAGCAACAGGAGTCCAAACGTAAAGTCCCTTTTCTATCTTCTACCAAATTCCTCATCATCCCACTGTCAAGAATAAGGGCTCTTCGGGCTGATTTTAGAAAAGCTTGCAAAGACTTACATGAACTGATACTGAGTGAAGTGAGCAGTACCAAGATAATATTGTACACAGCAATAACAGGTTGATGATCAGCTTGGCTCTTTTCAACAATGAGGTAATTCATGGAAATTCCAATAGACTTATGACAGAAATTGCCATCTGCATCCAGAGAGAGAATTATAGAGACCTGAATATGGATCAAAGCATAGTATTTTTGCCTTTTATTTATTTTTTTTGCTGTGGTTGTATGCTTGCTTTTTTTTTTTCTTTTGTGTGTCAAAACCCTTTTGATCTGATTTTTCTTGTATAGCATGACAGATATGGAAATATGTTTAGAAGAACTGCACATGTTTAACCCATATCAGATTGCTTGAGGAGGAGGGAGGGGGGAATGGAAAGAAGGGAGAAAAATCTGGAACACAAATGCAGAGGTGAATGTTGAAACTATCTTTGCACATATTTGGGAAAAAATACTATTTTAAAAAAGAATAAGAAGTAGGGGGACTACCAGGAGGAAGGTAAAGAATTAATGATATAAGTCTAGAGGTTGAAGTCAGTCAATAAACCTTTATTAAGAACTTAATATATCCTAGGTACTGTGCCAAGTACTAAAGATACAAAGAAAAATTTAAAACGTGCTATCTGCCTTCCAGTAGTTCATATTCTAATAAGAGAAAGAACTTTATAAGTTCTCTACTCTTTTCCTTCTATTTTACAGATAAGGAAATTGAATCCCAAAAAGAGGAAAGAACTTGCCCATGGTCACAGAAAGAAAGTAGCACAGCCTAGATTTAAACCCAGGAACTCTAATTCCAAATTCACTCTGACTTTGGCACTATTCCACTTACATACCACACATTCCTCTAACATTAATCAGCCCATCCTCTTCAACCTGATAAACCAGGTGTCCTAGCCTCAGTCTTAAGACAAAACTGACCCCAAGTCTACTATTTGAACACTGCTCTCTCACTTGATGAGATATGGTCAGGACAGGGTTATGAGTTGGTGGATAGAAATAAGGGAATAGTTTCTGCATAAAACTGTGCTCATTGTAAGGGAATATCTTCTCCCACAGCACTCATCCTGTCTTTCAACTCCTGTTCTCAGCCTTCAATTAAGGAACAGCACTCACTCATCCCCACCCCCATCATTTCTATAATTTATTCTTGACTTATTGAGCAGGGCCAATACTAAATGACCCTATAGGATCTTGTGGGAAAGAAGTATCTGTATTGCTATAGGAATCTGATCAGATTTAAATAGAAAGAGGTTTCCAATAGATGGAGCAATGGGGCAGAGAGTACTTAAAGTGAGTGGACTGTGGGCTATAAACTAGGGATTTAATAATCTCAGTGCAATTCTAGTAATCTGAGAAAGGCAGATATGATATAAAAGGAAAGATGTTGGAATTAGATTAAAAGATTTGAATTTGGGACCCTACTTTAACCATATGACTTTGGGCAAATAATTTCCCTTCTCTGGATTTTAGTTTTCTCATCTGTGAGTAACAAAGATTGGATTGGCTTATGGGAGTATCCCAGGGAGTGTGTATCATTGTTTTCTCCATTTGGGATTTTCTTGGCAAAGATACTGGAGTGATTTGGCATTTTCTTCTCTAGTTTGTTTTACAGATGAAGATACTGAAGTAAATAAGATTGAGTGACTTGCCTAGGTTCATACAATTCATAAGTGTCTGAAGCAGAATTTGAATTCAGATTCTCTTGTGTCCTGGTGTTTTAGGGGACTCCAGAAACATAAACATTCAACAAGTCAAGTCAATAATCATTAAACACTCATATGAAATGCCAGGCATTGTGCTAAGATATAAGCAGAAAGGAAAACAGTCCCTACCCTTGAGGAGCTTATATTCTAATGGGGGAAGAAAACACATAAAAGGAAGTTGAAAAAAAGGGGAATTAGGGGAAGAGAAGGTACAGGCTCTTGACCGAAGTAGAGAAAGTCCAGAAACTCTGAAGTGTAGCCTGGAGGAAAAAAGAAGACGTGGCACTCCTGGGTACTTTCTTAAAATGGAGATTCTGGGATGGTTCAATCAGAGGAAGGGATTGTGAGATGGTATGCATGACCAGCATGAGAAACCCAGCAAACTTCATGAGTGAGGAGGTTCTATGGAATGATGGGAAAGGGCTGGAGCCTGGAGAAGAGTAAGCACCGGGGCTACATCAGCAGGAAAAAGGTTAGACACTCTCTTAATTAAAAAGGAAGATAGCCCCTACATTGCACACTCTCTTCCTTCAATCTCCCCACCTCCTCACACCTACCCAGTCCACCTCTCTACTCCCTCCCCACTACCCTACTCCTCATGACATTAAGTAAATAAGACTTCTAGGAATGATGAGGGATTGTATTGATCCTTCCTCTACTCAGCAATTTAGTAACCACTATCACAAGACAGCCTGAGTAGGCAGAAACCCAACCTTATGGTTGTTTTTTGTGTGTTTCTTTTCTTAAATAGGTGACTAAGCATAAATATCAAGGTAGTAGATCTAGGCTTTCAAGTGTCTTGTGTGTCAGAGATCTGAATTTATTAGGTCCATTGAGTAAAATTTACTGGAAGCAATGGGAGTTACTTCATGAGAAAACTTCACCACCAAGAAAAGTAAACAAATCAAGTGGAAACTGAGGGAGACAGTGCAGAGCTGAGATGAAATGTCAAATGCTTACTCAACCATCCTTCAAATAAACTGCCTTATGTTCTGATAAAATTTAAACATCAGTCTCCCAGAAGGCTTGTAACAGTAGTAAGGAATTCTGTTTACATCATTCTGTCAATCTAGATTATTGATCTTTTAATTTAGCATTTATTTTGTGTATAAGAATAAATTATCTGTCCCATACCTCATTCATGCTATAATGAATAATTTTACTGCCTCTCCTCTTTCCCCCTGCCCCTGCACTCATTGGAGAGACCTCAACATGAGTCAAAAACCTAAGCTTTAAATAATTTGACCAGATAGGGGATTTAGCAAGCCAGACAGCAGGAAGAAAAGAAACCTGGTCTCTCTCTTATTAGAGATGAGTATTTCCAAGGACTAAACTTGATCTGGACTATATGTATGGGTTTAGAGCAAAGAGGTCCCATAAAGAGAAAAAAGTGGGTGCAGTGTCCCAGCTCCTTAGACCCAGAATCATTTTTTTTATTAACTACAAAATATACATCATGTTTGTATCACCTATGTCACAGAATTGATACAGGGGTCATATGAAACTACATATATGGAATAAATTTTCTTCTAGGTCTATGGATAATATTAGCATTTATATATAGCACCAACTATGTCTCTGATACTATGTTAAGCATCTTATTAATATTATCTCATTTGTTCTTCACCTAGCCTTTGAGGTAGGTGCTATTATTACAGGAAACTGAGACAAACTGAGATTTTGGGATTTTTTTTTAAGTGACTTGTGCAGGATCACATAGTTAAAAAGTATCTGAGACCAAATTTGAATTTATTTATATCTTCTTGACTCCGGGTCCAGCACTCTATCCACTGTACCATGTAGTTACTCTATAGCTGCTGGATAAAGAAACAATCATGATCAAATAAAAGATAGAGTAATACAGAAAAAAAAAAGGGCAACTTTGATTACATAAAATTTGAAAGGTTCTTTATGAACAAAACAAATTGAGCTAAAATTAGAAGGGAAGCAGGTAATTGAGGGGGGAAAATCTGTAGCAAGTTTCTTTAAGATCCTCATTACCAAGATATTTAAGGAACTAATACAAGTTTTATGAGATCCACTCCTTAATTAATAAATTATCAAAGGATTGGTAGGAACAGACATTTTTCTAAGGAAGAAATTAAAGTTATCAATAGGCATATTTTTTAAAAAGTCCCAAATTACTAATAATTACAGAAATGCAAATTGAAGCAATTCTGAAGCCTAATCCCATACCCATAAGATTGGCAAAGCTGACAAAAAAGGGAAACTGACAAATATTGGACAGGCTTTGGGAAAACAGGCACATGGAAGCATTATTGGTGAAGCTGTGAATTGGTCCAATCATTCTGGAAAAATAATTTGGAGCAATAGCTAAAAAATTACTACACTACTCATCAATAGCAATACCACTACAATGGCTATATCCCAAAAAAGATCAAGGAAAGTGGAAAAGGAGCAAATTGTACAAAAATACTTATAGCAATTCTTTTTGTGGTGGCAAAGAATTAGAAACTAAAGGGATCTCTATGAATGGGGAAATGGCAGAACAAATTACAGTATATCAATGAAATAGAATACAATTGTGCCATAAGTAATAATGAAAGGCATAGTTTTTAAAGAAACCAGGAAGACTTGTATGAACTGATGCTGAGTCAAATGAGTGGAACCAGAAGAACTTTTTTATTACTAACAACATTATAAAGACAATTTTGAAAGACTTAAGAACTCTGAGCAACTCAATGATCAATCAACTAGGATTCCATAGGATGAATGATGAAATAGATGAAACATTCTACCCACCTTCTTATAGAGATAACATCTAATAATAACTAGCATTTACATATCAGTTTAAGGTTTTTACTTTATTCTTACAACAACCTTGAGAGATAAACCTATTAGTATCCCCATGTTATAGATAAGAAAACCGAGGCAGATAGAAGTTAAATTAGAAGCAGCTAGCTAAATTCTATATTCCAAAGACATCCAAAAAAAGGGAGTGAGAGGATACTTATAGTAGCTCTTTTTGTGGTGGCTAAGAATTAGAAATCAAAGGGATCCCATCGATTGGGGAATGGCTAGACTGGTAGGTGATATATGATTGTAATGGAATATTATTGTATTATAAGAAGTGACAAGCAGGATGATTTCAGAAAAACCTGGAAAGATTTACATAAACAGATGCATAGTAAAATGAACAGAATCAGAACACTGCCCAGTAACAGCAGAATTGTGAATGACAGCTATTCTCAGTAGTAAATAAAAGCTAAAGCTTTATAATGAAACATACTACCTGCCTCTAAAGAAAGAACTGGTATTGACTGAATTCAGACTGAAACATGCTATTTTCACTTTCTTTCTTTCATTTTTTTCTTTTATGAGAGTCTTCTTATATAAAAGGACTAAATGTTATACAAAATTACACATGTATAACTCTATTTCAGTTTCCTCAATTCTAAAATGGGATAATAATAGCACATGCTCTCTAGAATAATTGTGAGGAACAAGGAAAATAGTTGTAAAGCACTCAGCATAGTGTCAGGTACACAGTAGGAGCTCAATAAATGCTCACTTCTTTCTTTCCTTAAGTGACTTGCCAATGTTCACTTAGTTAACATACGATGATATCTGCTGCATCACCTAGGTGATAGACTCAGAGTATAGAATGAGAGTTGTTTTTATTTTATTTTGTTTTGTTTTTTGCACTGACCAATGCTGGAATTTGTTTTACATGATTCACATTTGTTACAAGATTTTGTTTATCCTTTTTTTTCTCATTGTGGGGAGGAAGATGGGACAAAAAGAAAATAGATTTTTGCCCATTGGAAAAAAAAAGATATGAAAATTTAAGTTACACATATGTGAAAGTATAAACTGCCAAGTCCTTTATAAATGCCGGTTATTATTGCTCTCATTGACCTCCAATTACCACCGTGATCTCATCCAAGTCTTTCTCTAAGCATTTCTGTCAAACATCCAACTCTCTGCCTTGATGGGGGCACCTTTCAGAGCTCCTAGGAGTCTAGATGTATTCAGCACGTACTGTTCCTGACCCCTATGCTTCCCCCTTCTCAAGCTCCTGCTCAGTACAATTGATGCCATCCTGTTCCCTGCCCATGCTCTGTGGAAGAGGGGGAACATAAGGGTAAAGAGATGGGCTGGGAGCCAAGCAGAGCAGGAAAAAGAATGTCAGTGTGGAGCTGGTGGAGCAGAGAGAGCATAACCAGGAAGTTGGCATGGCTGCCAGGGTCCCTTGGCAAGGAAGTGTGTTAAAAGCTAAAGAGATCTTGTATCTCTGCCTCCTTCTCCTACCACCACAAAAATTCCCGTCTCCAAAGGGGCTTGTCATATGCCAAGTGGTGCTTAGGAGAGCAGCTGGAACCCCAATCAGGACCAGGGTGAGAAAGCTAGAGAAGAGATCCCAAGAAGCATACTCAAGGTAATTGTAATAATAAGTATATATTTTTTAAAACTCGGCATTTATATCAAGTTCTGTATATATTGTCTCATTTGATCCTTATAACAACCCTGTGAGGCAGGTTCTACACGTCCTATTATCCCCATTTTATAGATGAGGAAACTGAGACCTGGAGATGCTATGATTTGCTTGGAGTCACACAGCTAATAAATGTCAGAGGAGAGAAACTAGATTTTTCCTTACACTAAATCCATCATTTTTCCAACCGTACCATTGAACCTCCATTACAATTAACAGGCAGAGGACAGGGAATGGGACCAGCCTGGAATCAGAGCAGAATGCAGTTTACTTTTAGAGAGTGGATCAGATCTTAGATTGTTATTTGGGGTGCTGACACCCTAATTAGTGGCGTATACTAGGAAGGAGGGAAGATCTGGCCAGCTGGAACCCTGTCCCACTTTCTGCCCTATCCTTCTGTTTGCTGGATGAATCCTTCACATTCAAAGATATGATTTCATGATCAAGAAATAGAATGTGAACACTGCAGGAATCTGAGAAGGTTGTTGTGAGTAAAGGAAAGGACTTGATAAATCACAGTCAACCTTCCAGATTAGGTAGATTGAGAGGTATCTAGAAAGGGATGAATGACCATTGTCATACAGGGAAGGAAGGAACAGATCTGGGGTTCAAACTCAATTTCTATCATTATACCATAGTGCTAAGTCCCTGAGGAGATACAAGCTCATCTTCCTGTGTCTACTGGACAATGTCCATTCCCTCCCCCCCCCCCCCCCCCCCGCCCCCATTTCTTCATTTACTCCCTTAAGCTGTTACTGAGGCAGCTGTGGGAGGTACCCTAGGAGGGCAAGTGTTTGATTCTTCTAGTATTACCCTGGAACACTGAGAAAGAGCAGCTTGTGTGCTTAAGAAGAGGATTTCCAGGTGCCTCAGGAAAGAATGAACCAGAGAAGTGGGAGAGAGTCAGAGAATTAAAAGTTGAGTGTTGAAGGAAAGACTAAAAGAGGGGAATGAGGAATAGAAACAGCCTAATTTTTAAGGAGCTATTATCAGTTACTGAAGTCCTAGGGTAAGTGCTAATGGGAAGATACTACACCTTGTTTCTTTTTCTGTTCTTTATTCTTGTTAGCTTCCCTATCCCTATCCCATTTCTTCTCTCTATCTTGGACCTCCCATCCCAACTCTTCCAGTCTTTCCTCTCCCACCACCCTAGATTTCCCAGAATCCCTCTTTCCATTTTTCACAGATTCCCCACTTTTTTTTTTTACCGCTTTTCTTTTTCTCCTGTCACCCCCCACAGACATTCTGCTGCTCTCCCCGTCTCTCCCCCTCTTATTCCTCAACCTCCTTTCTTTTCCCCCTTCAATCCTTCCCTTCTCTCCTTCTTTTAAGCCTGCCCTTTGTCTCTCTCCACAGATGATAAACTTCTACAGATGGTGTGTGTCCGTGGTGGTGTGTCTGCTGCTGCTGTTGGCAGGCTGGGGGGCCTGTGCAAAAATGCAGATTCCAGACTATCCAGGGGAAGATGCTAGCATCGAGCAGATGGAAGACTTCCTGTTGAAGCTGGGCCAGGAGTTGGAGGCTATCGGCATGTCCCCGTGAGTGGGGCACCAGGGCAGGCCGGCAGCCCTTGGTTTGTGTATGTTTGTGAAAGCAAAGTGTGCCGATGAGGGGAGAAGGAGAAGAGAGGGGAGGGTTGTTTGTGTGCAAGGCTGTTTGGGAAAGCTGAACACTATGTAATGGAAACCAATGTGGTCAAGGCAGGCAATGCCCACTCTATTTCTTTTTGGCAGTTACCGAAAGAGGAGACGCTAAGAGATCTGGCATCATCTCCCCAGACAATGGCTCTGAATTCTATCCCCTTTCAGAGGACCAAGATTTTAAAGTGAGATGAATCAAGTGGGTCCCAAAGGCTGGGAAATGTATGGGGCTTGGGATGAGCCGTGGGGGAGGGGAGGAGGGAAGAGGTTTAGGAGGACGGAGATCCTTACAAACTGCAGAATATAGATTGAATTAGAATGTTAGAGGAGGTTGGGGGTGGGGTGGGGAGTGAGATGCCACTTGAATTCTCCTCGGGCTTCTGAGGCTCCTGATGGACACTATTTACTATATAGGCTTCCCAGAATATCATAACAAGTGACAATGTCCTCCTCTCCCCCCCAAATCCCTGCACCCCACCATATACACATATACACGTGCACACACAACTTGTTCATTTCAAATAATTTCCATCCTTCCCTGGTCTTCCCCAAAGTTTTTTTTTGATACAAAATATAGCTTTCTGAAAACAGTACTAGAGAGAGAGTCCAGAGGTGTTTATCTAGCACCTTCAAACCATCCTTGGCAAAGCACATTTATTACCCAGGTCTCTGACTTTCTAATCTGTAAAATGGGGATGTTAGTATTTGTACCAACTTCTACACAAGATTGTTGTGGGGGAGATGCTTTATAAATCTTAAAATTCTAAAGAAATATGAATTGTTATTGTTTCCTTGGGGGCATCAGAGGCATGACTTACCAAGCACAAAGGATCTCCCTATTAGAAGACAAACTGAAATACCCTACTGAGGCATGGGATACTATGTGGCTGTGAATTATGGAACATCAGAATCCCCAAAAGACCAAAGTATTTGTGGGTGGTGAAGTGATGAGTGAAGAGTCTCAGTATGCTATATAAACTATGACATATCATATATACAAGTAAATTAATGAATGGGAGGAAAAACCATTTATTAAGCCCTTACTATGTGCCCATCACTGTTCCAAAGATTACGGATACTAATAGAAGAAACAAGACAGTTCCTGCTCTCAAGGAATTCATAGTCTAACTGGAGGGAGAGAACACACACAAAAAAAAGAAATTTCATTTCTTGTCACAGAACAGATGGCAAAATCCAAGAGTCCTGAAGTTAAACAGATAGCATAGATAACAGTGTTGGGGGGTTATAAGGAATACAAAGATGCTAAGGTCTCGAGGATTTCAGAAGGCAGCAATAGGGAATGTGGTAAATCTTGGCTGTCCTACCTCTTACCAAAAGGCATGGAATTTTGACTCCCATCTCATCCAAACCCTGTTAGCAGGCCAGCAGAGCAAAAGGAGCGTGGAAAGGTGGGGAAGGTACCCTCCCCCCAAGGCTAGTAGTGACTCTACCTGACCCTGGATGGGTGGGGAAAGGTGGTAGGGGAGAAAAGCAAAGGAAGAAAGAAACATACACTCCTTCCCTAGAGGCTATTTCTAGATAATTCAGATGGGTTCTGACTGTATGGCATGATAGATACCATTCAGGAAATGTGTATAGGAAAAGAAGGGTGACTCAGTCCTGTAAAGAGAACAAGAGATAACAGAGAGTAAGTGTCTTGTTAAAGGACTCAAAGAAGAGATCTATGAGGCACTGTGCAGGTTGCTTCCCATTTATGGGAGGACACAAACAAGAATCACACAGAATAAATAAATACTAAATGGCCATCTACACAGTGGGAGGAGAAGGTCACAGATTCCCTGAATCACTGATGTAGACTTTTTTCGAATTCATATTTTTTGAAATAAATTTTTATTGGTTGCTTTTGCTCTTATTTTGATTTCTTTCTGCACCCCTTATCCCTCCCTATTCCCAGAGAACTATCCCTTACAACAAATAATTTATAATTTACAACTAATACAATTTTTGCCCCCTACAAACCCAATTCTTTTATAAATCTATATGCTCCATTTAAAAAATCTAGCAGTAGTCATTACTTTTTAATGTATTCCATGCTTCAACTATACATTAAAATATTTCAAGATATTTATGAGGAAAAATATCACTTTCCATCAAAAGGGACATATAGTAATTTAAAAAACATATAATAAATACATATTTATTATGTAGTTATATATGTGTGATAGTTCTTGCTTTTTAAAAACATTTTAGTTGTAAATTATAAATTTGTGCTACATTACATGGTCTTTCATGTATGTTACTCAGTGATATACACAGCCAGACTGATTGATTGATAAATAGATAGAAAATGTTATGTCACAGTTCCCTTTTAATGTCCTGACCCAGTTTCTCCAATTGTCCTATTTAGTTACTCTGCCTCAGGTTATAACCTTACCCTCTTAATGTTTGATGAGATAAAGGTTTTATATCTTTAGGCTATAATCATTCCTTCTTAATGTTTGACAGGATAAAGATCTATCCATTTTAGATATCATTAGAATATCAGTAACTTCTCCAGTACCCCCCTTCATTGTGTCATCCTAGGTGCCTCCCCCTATTAGGTTACCCCCATTCAGGTACCTCTCCCATTATGTCATTGTTTTTATTATCCTATAAAAGAGTCTTGCTGTCTGATACTCAGGGCTGGATTCTTTGAGACGATAGTCTCATTCAGCCATCTTGCACTGGGCCGTACGCATATCCACAAGAGGTCTCCAAGGTGAACAGCCTCTGGCATGTTGGAACATGGAGAAGGGTTCCATGTGCATGTGAACAGCAGTTGAACATGGGTCAGTCGGTCCTGAGAGATAGACGAGCGCCATTCTGAAGGGACAGGCAATGGCCTCTATGGCTCTTAGCCAATGGAAAGGGAATCGGGTTCAGATCCCCGAATCCGGATTGGTGGAGACAGGCGCAGCCAGGCGTCCAGTGCGGTAACAGGACCAATCCCGGAGAAGCCGGCAGGAGCCCCAGGGAGAGTTCTCCTTTCTTTGTGAAGGGCAGAGCCGCCCTGGATTGGGTTTGCCCCGAGAGAGGAGCCTGTGCCTTGGAAGGCGTCGCAGTTCCAGGGGCATCCAGTGAGCTCTCACTGGCCCTTAAAAATCCAGGGGAGAGAGTGTCGATCTCGCTGGGGCCTCCAAAATGTAATGCCAGAGAAACTGAGCAAGACAGAGATTAGAGAGCAATTTAATAGTTTATTAAATGGAGAGATTTTCTGGGACCAAATGATCCATGTTTGGTCCCAGGGCTGAACGAGCCTATTGTTCAGGAAAGGGGTGCAATCCTGGAAGGAGGGAGTGGCACTTGGTTCAAAGACACATGGGGAGGAAGAGGAAAAGCAAGAGCAGAAAGAACATGATGGTCTAGCTAAATGGGAACCTGGGCAGAATGGAGTGAAAGAAGGAGAGAGGGGGAAAGAAGAAAGGAGACAGACATGTGGGGGTGGGACCCTGACAAAGACAATGAGCAAAACCAGTACCTAAGCTGGACAGACAGTACCCACTGGCAATGGGGGGAAGGGACAAAGGTCTCCTCTCTTGCCTCTGGAGGTCTCAAGCCAAGGTCCCATCCTCTAAAAGGTACAATCTTTCCACTGGTCCATTCTTCTGTTTTCATGAGGAGGGTTTTGTTGTTGTTGTTTTGGTTTGGTTTGGTTTGGTTTTTGAGGAGGTGGGGGGTCATTTTTTGGATTTTGGGAGAGAAGGAAGAGGGGAAAGACCTTGGAGTTCCTAGCCAAGATACAAGAGCAGAGAGGGAGTCATACTGTGCAGTAAAGTTAAAATAGGTGTTTTGAGGAATGTAAATTTATTTCAAAATTCTTTACATAAATTAAAATTTGCATAATATGAATTTACTTAAAGTGAGAACTGTTTTATACATGTATGTATACATACATGCATATATACATATATTTACATTCGTACATGTATATATTGTCTTGAGTAAGCATTAGTAATTGATTTTCATGTACTTTATGTATTTTGTATTTATTTTAAATGGTACTTCTCTAATATCTTCTCTGTATAGAAGAACATATATATACTTCTATATTGTTATATAGCAATATTATTGATTTTTGTAAGTTTATTTTGTATCCTTTTACTTGTTTAGGACTTTAAATTCTCATTTGTTTTATTGTATTGATACATTTTCTGTCACTATGTAAAGTAAGAGGGTGAAAGGAGAGTCTTCTACTGCTTTTAGGAAACAATTAAATTGAGATACTTTTATCAAACTATTAATTTTAAAAAACAAGTTACAGTATTCATTAAGCACCTACTATGTTCCAGGCACCGTGCTAAGTGTTGGAGATAAAAAGTAGTTCCTGTCCCAAAGCTAATGAGAGAGACAACATGAAAACAACTATGTACAAACAATCTATATAAAAAATTAATATGTGGGAAATAATCAACAGAGGGAAAGGACGAGAATTAAGAGATAAGGAAAAGCTTCCTGTAAAAGGTAGAAGCCAAGGGAAGCAAGGAGGTGGTGATGAGAAGAAAGTAAATTCTAGGCATGGGAGATCCTTAGGGTTGAAGTGCCTTGTTCAAGGAACAACAGGGAGATAAGGATCACTAGAACAAAGAATATATAAGGGAGTACAGGGTGTTAGTTGGTTGTTTTCCTCCTCCTCAAAGAGAACCAAAACAACAGCACTATGTTAGAGTTAAAGTACAGTGTGTCAGACTGTCGTTGATCAGACTAATACAAACTTGGAATGCTCTACCACAAATCAGGCAACAATAGTCCATATGAACATTTAAAATAGAGATGTTTCTAGATTTGCCATTTCCTTTGAACTACTGCAATTTTATTTTGCTCATCAAGCATGGCACATTTTTTGGTACAGACATACCATATTGAACAATTCTGTGCTAGTGTCCTATGTCTCATAATCAATTCCAGAATTCTTCAGAGAGACCTTGAGAGTGTCTTTGTATCACTGTTAGTGTGAGCACTTGACTTGTATGAGTTATCTGTTAAATAGTCTTTTAGTCAAACATAATTTTGGAATTTGGACAACATGGCCAACCCATTGGAATTTTACTCTTTGTGGTAGAATTTGAATGCCTGGCAGTTCAGCAGGAGAAAGCACCTCAGTGTTTGATCCCTTATCTTGCCAGGTGATCTGCAGAATTTTCTTAAAACAATTCAAATGGAAAATTCTGTTTCCTGGCATGGAACTGGTATATTACCCAAGTTTCACAGGCATAGATCAATAAGGTCAGATTCTGTAGACCTTTAGTTTTTTTTGTTGTTGTTGTTTTTTTTAGGGTTTTTTTTTTTTTTTTGGTAATAGCCTTTTACTTTTCAAAACACATGCAAAGATAGTCTTCAACATTCACCCCTGCAAACTTTGTGTTCCATATTTTTCTCTCTCCCTCTTCACCTTCCACCTCCCCTAGACAGCAAGTAATTCAATATAGGTTAAACATGTGCAATTCTTCTAAACATATTTCCATATTTATCATGGTACACAAGAATAATCAGATCAAGAGAAAGGCAAATTAAGATAACTCTGAGATACCACTACACACCTTTCAGATTGGATAAGATGATAGGAAAAGATAATGACAAATGTTGGAAGGGATGTCAGAAAACTGGAACATCAAACATTGTTGGTGAAATTGTGAACAGATCCAGCCATTGTGGAGAACAATTTGGAGCTATGCTCAAAAAGTTATCAAACTGCAAATACCCAAAGACACCATCAAGCAGAAAGCAGTGGTGGGATAACCCAAAAGGGATTCAACCCAAAGATGGGTTAGGCCATAAAAAGATTTGTGGGGGAAATTTAATCTTTGGGGGTTTGACATCAAAACTTGGCTTTTTATTGGATAAAATAATGTGGGATTACTCAAGACCTCCACAGCAGGTAAGACTATAAGGCTGAGCTGACCCCCATCAGTGCCTTTCCTTGCTTACCTCAGGAGTATTATAATTTTATCAATACTTCAAGCTTTCTCTGCCAACCTTACCTAGTTAACCAGGAGCTCATCGCTCCCATTCTGGAAGCTAAGCACATTGGGCATATTGATGCTCATGACATTAAAATAGCAGCCCATCACTACTAAACCCAGAAGGAAAAGGAAGGCTTTCCCTCTACTCTAAGGATATAGAGGAACAAGCTGGCACCCCAGGATTTCAGGTTCCACACCCCACAAACTAATCCATTTAGGAATCTGTAATGGGAGAGTTCTAAGTTCCTGGGACTCCTCTCCAAGTGCATTTGAAGCTTTCTTTATGTGGGGTGGAAAATTTTGTCCCTGTTAAGGATCTTTGAGACATTAGCTCATCAGGTTAGGGAAGGTATTGGGAAGGCAGGGTGATATGGCTGATATAGTATCAGAGGTTGTTATTGAGGCACCTAATGATGTAAAGCACCAAAAGTTGGGGTTTGGTCATGTGAAAAATTCATAATGGCCATTCTCCTTGGCAAAAGGCATTGAAGAAGTTGCAGGCAAAATAAGAGATACAACAGACATCAGGAATGTTAAATATGAAATAGAGTGGAAGAGCATTATAAAGACAAATTCCTCAGTGGAATTCACAATTTCCCAGTAGAACATCTCATAAGGTTTAAGCATATTCAAAGCTTGCAGGCAAATCCTGAAAGGGACTTAGCATCCTAAAAGAGAGAGCTATAAAGGAGAGAAGTAGGGTAGTAGAGTTAGAAGAGATACCATGTAGCCTAGGAGGAGGGGGTAAGAGGGAAAGAAACCAGGAGGCAGAATGCCAGTGGCAGACTGACCCAAAGGAGGGTAGTAGAGAAATTATGAACCATAAGTAGTTTTATAAGGAAAACTTAGCCTAAAGGACTTGACATAACTTGGATTTCTGACTGGTTTATCTTCAGAGGATGGAACCTCAAAGCTAAACTGATCTCGATTTTCAGAGCCTTCTTACTGCCTACCCCAGGGAACTATTTAATTTTTAGCAATACTTCAGTTTCTCTCTGCTAACCACATTCACAATTCAGGACCTTAACAGAGAGGATTATCTATCTGGTCAGTGGCAAGGGACTCTACTTACTCAGAAGCAACTCCAAACACCCAGATCCTATTTTTTTGTTCCTGTTGTTTGTCCTTAATTACTAAAAAAGACCGTGACATCAGGAGGTGAAGCCATAACTTGCAAGTGAATTGGATTTTAGTGAGGGAGGGCCATCCAAGGTCACTTGTCTCATTTTCCCCTCCAGAGCATCTGGGTCAAATAACCAAATATAAATTAGGATGAGTGGAGATGGCCCTGGATACAGTGGGAGACCTTGGCCTTTTTAAGTTAAGGTCTTCCACAGGTCTCAGTCTGACTAAGGCCATACTCATTCAGTATTTAAGGCTAGTTAGAAATTGAGGCAAAGAATGGCTCCTTTCACCTAGTCAAAAAATATCTAAATAAATAAATCTGGGAGGGAAAGACCCTTAGGGTTTCTGGCCAAAACAGAAATGACTGTTATTTGTATTCACTCTGAGTCTATCTGGACCCACATAATGATTACTTGGAGCTTGGCCTGGGACCTATTATTGGCCAATCAACCAGAATCAAAGTGGTTTTGGTTTGAGGCCTGGTCCTTAAGAAAGAAATCTATCTAATTAAATTCCAAGATATCTTGGGAGGGCTCAGTGATCTAAAAGGAAAAAAACAAAACAAGTTTTTAAGAAGTTCTGTAGGTAAGGATATGATGCTATATGATTACCCATAATGCCATTATGATGGACACTCCCAGTATTTGTGATCCTATGAGCTATGTTCTTGAGGGCACCATATTTTATATCAGATCAAGAGGATGTTCAGATTAGGGAAAAGAGAAGGGGTTGATGGAAATGGGATGGTGCCATTCTCTTTATTTTATTTTATTTTTATTTACAAGACATATGCCTGGATAATTTTTCAGCACTGACCCTTGCAAAACTTCTGTTCCAACTTTTCCCCTCCTTCACCCCACCCCCTCCCCAGATGGCAGGTTGACCAATACATGTTAAATATGTCAAAGTATATGTTAAATACAATATTTGTATACATATTTATACAGTTATCTTGCTGCACAAGAAAAATCAGATTTAGAAATAAGGTAAAAATCACCTGAGAAGGAAAACAAAAATACAAGCAGACAAAAACAGAGGGAGTGGAAATGCTCTTTTGTGGTTCACACTCATTTCCCAGTGTTCTTTCACTGGGTTTTGCTGGTTTTCTTCATTATTGAACAACTAGAGGTGATTTGGTTCAGGATGGTGCCATTCTCACAAGCTTAACAGTCTCAGAACATTTTAGAGACTCACCAAGCAAGGAAAGGAGTCCTGACAACCAAAAAATGTTACCTATCCAGCCCATCTCTCTTCAGAGTGGCAATTCTGTGGTTGATCTTTAGGACAATTCCCCCCAATGTGCCCATAGATATCTTAAACTCAATATGTTCAAAACAGATTTTATACTACTACTACTACTACTACTACTACTACTACTACTACTACTACTACTACTACTACTACTACACACACACACACACACACACACACACACACACACCTCCTCATTTCCCTCCATTCTCCTCTTTTTCCTTCTCTTTTTTATTTCTATAAAGGATATACCACTATCCTGCTAAATACTCAAGCTGGTGACCTCAAAAGTCACCCTCACTTGCTCATTCTTCCTCACCTCTCCTATCTGCTTGTTCCCAAAGCCTGTTCATTCTTCCTCTACATCTCTTGCATTCATCCCTTTCTCTTCACTCATGTAGTCACCACCTGTGTTCAGAGTCCCATTACCTCTCACCTGCCCTATTATGACAGCCTTCTAATTAGTCTATTTAACTTGAGGCAGCCTGATGGTACAATAAATAGAGCCTGGCCCTGGAGTCAAAAGGACCTGAATTCTGTCCTGGCCTCAGACACTTATCTACTGTATGACCCTGAACAAGTTGTTTAACTTCACTTTCCCCACTGTAAAATAGGAATAATAAGAGCACCTATCTCCCACGGTTGTTGTGAGGACTAAATGAGATAATAATTATTCTGTTTCTGGCACATAGTAGGAGTTATATATATATGTTAGATATTTGGTATTTTCCAATCCATCCTCTTCACAGTTGCAATTACCAAATTGATAGTGCTAAAGATATGTCTGACTATATAATCAAGAAGCTTTACTGGCTCCCTATTAACTTGGGGGAAGTGGGGGAAGGAAGAAATCCAAACGCCTCTGTTTGGCATTGAAAGACTTTAACAATTTGGTCCTAGCCCACCTTTCTAGACTAGCCAAATACTACTCTATTTTACATGCTCTATGTTCCAGCCAACTGGCCTGCTACCTTTTCCCTTCCATGATTTTCCATCTCCTGCTTCCAAATATTTATACCTGCTGCCCTTCGGTGACTGGAATGGTCTCTACTTGTTGAAAGGAAAATTCTTCCTTTGAGCTTTTATCCTGGTTAATGAAGCAAAACTCAGAACAAAGAGGATTGAAGTTTATTATAGTTTATTATAAGTACATCGAGATAGTTATATAGATTGAAGAGCTGATCATTGAATTAGCAAAGGCTTCAAGATGGAGCCAACTTTTACTGGAAACTTTCATAATGAGTTAAAGACAATTTAGATAGATCAACCTGGTGAAAGATCTTGGGCCCTTGTATCTCAGTTTCTCCCCAAAGTAGCAAAGTACAGGACAATTTTCAGGGAAGGATAACAACATAACAGAAAGGGAGGGGTACATTACAAGGAGCAGTTAATGGAAAAAAACTGCAGATTCAGCCTAGCCTTTCCCAATCTAGCCTCCTCCAACACTGACAAGCAACCATGAGTCACTGAGTCAACATAACTTTCAATAAACTCTCCTGCAAGTTATTTATATTTATTCTACATAATTTGTTTATATGTATCTATGCACACAATGTCCCCCCCCTCTCCCTTATAGACTGTAAGTTCTTCAAAGGTCAGAATAGTTTTATTTTTTCTTTTGATTCCCATTGCCTTGCACAATGCCTGACATATGATAATTCAACAAGAACCCCCTTTGTTGCAGGGGGTTGCAACAAAGGCCCCCTTAGATAATCTTGTCAATGTCTCTCTCTGCTTGCTTCAAAGAGTAACATGGTCTCCAAATCATATAGAATAACTGTGGGAATTCATCTGGAGCCCACTGCAACTAAGACCCACATAAATTCAACAAAGGCCTTCACCTGTCAGTGCCCCTGCTTATGGCCTTCCAAGATGAAGAGGAATCTGAATCACAGAGATCATTTAGACTAAAGATTTTTAACTTAAAGTCTGTGATTTTTTTTTTTTAAATAACTGTTCTTTTTGGCAGCGGGAAAGCAGATTCGATAGATAAGAATTACCTGGACACCAACTGATTTCTCGAAGAAAAAAGACTTTTGTATTTAAAGCAAGACAGGACCAATCTGCACCAGGGGTGCAGGTGGTCTAAGGGGGTACATTAGGATGGGTATTTTATAGGGAAAAGAATGGGGGGAAAATGTTTACTCTTTGCTCATTTGTTAGACCTCTCAAGTGAAATATTTTCTTTTTAACCATTGGCCAAATTTTGAGAAAAGCAAGAAATACTAACACATAACAGGACCCAAGCTTCCTGTCTGCTAGCACTCAAGCTTCTTGCACTTGAGTGTGCAAGTTAACCATGTCCTATTTATCACAAGCCAAGCCCCCTGCACCTGTCCTGGTGGGCAACCACAACTTGTTTTTCTTCCCTTGCTCCTAACTACAAACAGAGGCCCTGGTGGGCCCATTGAATTTTAGTCTTCTCTGATCCCATTTGGGGTTTTTTTGGACAAAGATACTGGTATAGTTTGAAATTTCCTTCTCCAACTTATCTTGCAGATGAGGAAATTGAGGCAACGGGAGTTAAATGATTTACTCAAGGTCACACAGCCAGTAAGTGTCTGAGATGGAATTTGAATTTCCTAATTCCAAGTCTAACACTTTTTCCACTGTCCCACGTCGCTGTATTTTTTTTTTTTAATACAGTGGTTCTATTTTAGCTGTTATTTATTTAAGCTATTGAAGCTTAAAACTGCAATTAGACTTTTGGGGCACTGTATTATGATAACTATTTCACAAAATTTTGATGAGTCTATATATTTTGCTTTGTGCATTTGAAGTAGGGATCACAGCTTTCATCAGACTTTCAGATGTGACCAGGATACAAAAAAGCTTAAGAACCCTTGACCTAGCCCAAAACCCTGCCTTCATTTTATAATGGAGGAAACTGTGATCTAGAGAAGGTAATTGATTTGTTTGAGGTCATGCAATTAATAAGTGTCTGAAGTAGGATTTGAACTCAGATCTTCCAGACTCTGACTCTCTATCTGTTATTTCCCAGTTTCCTTTTAAAACTAGTGACACAGTCAGGATTTACGTCCAGGTTTCTGACTCGTTTTATGTTTTTACTTTTTTTAATGTACAAACCAACAAACCTGTTTTGGATAGCTAGGTGGCACAGGGTATAGGATGCCAGACCTGAAGTCAGAAAAACTTATTTCCCTGATTTCAAAGCCAACAACAACAGATACTTACTAGTTAGTTATGTGACCCTGGGCAAGTCATTTAATCCCATTTGTCTCAGTTTCCTCATTTGTCAGGAAGGAAATAGTAAACTGCTCCAGTATCTTTATCAAGAAAACTCCAAATGGGTAGAATCAGGCAACTAGGAATCCTCCCTAATTCCTCCCTAACTCCTCCCTAACTCTCTAGACTCCAGCCTTACTTTCCCTTTTCCTCTTCACCTCTCACTTTTAATTAGTCCCCTTCACTCACAGCCAGAATGTAGATCACTGCTCAATCTGCTGTGCTTTTTTGCAAAATAAAGGGTTCCTGGCATCCACAATGACACCTTGGGGAGTTTTTAACATTCTGGGTCACTTTTTCAGCACTTTTAACATTCTGGAGCACTTCATCATAGTCACCTCCTTACATACAGTGATTCACGTTAGAGACACACACAGTACATACAAAATGCCAAACAAGAAAACGTTGGATAAAAAACCCACCATAATCATACATATAGGATCTTACAATCCCAGATAACATAAACAAAAAATAAAAAACAAAATAAATAATATAAAGTAAAAATTTTTAAATAATAAATTTTTTAAAAAATTTAAAAGATAGTTAAAATAGATAGAAAAATTATATATATATATATATATATATATATATATATATATATATATATATATATATATAATGGTATGCATTGTGAGTGGCTTTAGGAGATATACAATACCCCAAATAGAGAACCACACATACATTCTTCTCTATCCATTCTTCTATGATATCCTCAGACCTTGGAGGGATTGGGGGGGTTCTTAGGCGACTTTCAAATTTTCAGATAAAAAACAATGCAAGTTTTAGGAATGAAGGATACTGCCTATTACCATCAGCAAATAAGCTTCATTACATAGTAAAATGTTAGCCAAGGTCCCATGTGAGTTTATGTTCTGAGCTCAGAGTTACTGGAGTCAATAGTATTTTGGTCACTGCTTTTTCCATTCCAGAGTGTCTGGGAATGACATCATTTTGGGATTAGGCAGCTGCTGCCCATATTCTCTGTGGCCAGAGATCTCCATCATTCCATTTTGAGTAACTTCAGAGGTCATAGATCCAGATGTTTGGATCCACCTAGTAGCTGCACTGAGGTAATTCAATGCACTGGTTTGGGGAAGATGTGGAGAGGGGGAGGTGATTGGAGATTGATTTCTTTCCCTACCCTGATCTTTCTAGAACAAAGTTTCTTAAATTGTGGATCATAAGCCCCTATAAGATCATGTAACTGAATGTGGGGGTTGCAAAATTTATGACTTATTATCAGTGTTTGATTTGTATACGTATTTTATATATCTAATGTACCTGAGATCCTATAAAAATTTCTTGAGTAAAACGAGATTGTGAGTGGAAAAAGTTTAAGAAGCCCTGATCTAGAGTACTTTGCCTGCCATATAGTAAATGCTTAATAATGTTTGTTACCTGGTGCCTGCATCTAAACCCTGAGAACCAATGAGTTTTGGTGCATAGGAGATAGAAACAGTCTGTTCCTTCTCCTACCAACTCCTAAGAACATTCTCTTACCCCTTTGCTCTTACTTCTTTTGGCATCTCTGGCCCTAATTGGAGGGAAAAGTAATACAAAGAGCACCCTATCTCTTCATCCATTCCTTCCTTCAAAGGAAGGAAATGAGGAAAAAAAGGGGAGAATTAACTAGACCAGGTCTAACTTGCATTCAAATTATTTCTACTCAGCAATTGCATGATGGGAACACAGAAAGAGGGACATGCTAATATAGGTTAATGAGAGTGCTTTCATCAAAAAAAAAAAAAAAAGTAACCTCTTCACAAAGGTTACTTTTAGGGCAATATTATCTACAGTGCATGTGCTCAGGGGAAGGAAGGGTACCTTATCTAATAGGTCTTTATTGATTTGGGGATTGGGCAACACTTAGTCATGCTGACAAGATAACACATCTCAGGAATGTGGTCTCCCTTTGTATGGGATAAGGTTGACTATGGGAACAGGGTGGACTCAGTTAGAGTTCCCATCAACTAGGCATATATTTGAGCCATGAAATGGGAACAAGTAACTTAAGCCCCTCTAACCTTCAATTTCCTGATCAGTAAAGTAAAAGAGTTGGACAAAATGAACCCTTAAGGTTCCTTTCACCTCAATATATATGATCTCATCATTCTATCATAAAATTGTCAACCCTGACTGCTGTAACATCATTAAAATGAATACCTGATTGTAAGATTTTATAACTGTTTTTCTATGAAATTTCTTCTTCCCCTTTTCCCTTCCCCCATATTGTTTCAACCAATGTGGTACTTTTTTTAAAAAAATTAAATAAATTCCACAGGGGTGCATGCTCCAATGTCCCTGTGCTGTTTGTCTGTATGTCCTCCCTTCTCTTTCCAGTTTTCTGTCCCATGCTAGACTTTTTCTGACTCTGCTTCACTGCTGTCTATAGGGAGCTGGGCAGCTGAACTAAAAATGCCCATACCTCCTGGCCCTGAGATTACTGACCAAGAGCTATTCAACAAGAACTGAATCAATACTGTAAGAAGCTTAGTCAAAGCATGTGTGGATAAGCAAGAACATTTATTAAATTACCTGTTGTATACAGCACTCCATGCTTGGTGTTACGAAACTGTTAAGCTCTCATAGAGTTTATAATCTAGTAGTCAGGTCAGCACAAAGACAAATAACCATAATGTGTAATATTTTATCATAGACACACTAAAGCAGTGGTCTCTAAACATTTTTAATCATGTACCCTATTAGTAAAACAAAAAAATTTGAGCAACTGCCAGTATTTTTACTTTGTATAAATGATGTACTTATATGTAAAAATGCACATGCTATTGTATTGATAATTGTGTACATCATAAGATATACAAAATAGACAATTTTAAAAAATAACAGACAAAAAGAAATTATATTTAATCTTGAATCAATAGAGAAATACACTAGTATTTATTGAGTTTGGGAATGACATGATCAGACAGACACCATTTTAGGAAAATCACTTTCGCAGTTCTGTGGGAGATGGATTGGAGCAGGGAGAGCAATTAAAGAAACTAATGAAGTAGTTCTGGTGAAGGGTGATGAGAGACTGAGCTAAGGTTGTGGATATATGAGCAGAGAGAAAGGGATAAATGTGAGAAGGGTGATGAGAGACTGAGCTAAGGTTGTGGCTATATGAGCAGAGAGAAAGGGATAAATGTGAGAAATTTAAGGAGGTAAAAAAACAACATTTGACCATTGTTTGGATATGTGAAATGAGGAAGAATGAGAAATTCAAGATGTCACTGAAGTTCTAGTGACAGAACGAATGACAATGTCCTCAATAGAAATAGGGACTGAAGACAGATGGATTTGGTAAGGAAAGATAATACTATAAAATCTACTGCAACCATGGCATGTCTCCCTGTGGATTCACTTTGTTCCATCCAAAATAAATGAGGAAGTTGGAAATTTACTCTGTGGAAGGAGGGAGTTGAGTAGGGAAGTTTGGGAGCGGACATTGGACGGGAAACTAAGAATAAATATAGCTTTGTTGGAAACAAGTCAGATGATTGTTGAGATTTGACCCATCTTTTTCCCCTCCAATCATTGGGGTCAAATCTTTAAAGAGCAACACTTCCTCCATGAAGTTTTTCCTGATATTCTAGCCATAATGACCTTTCCCCCATCCAGAGATCTCAGTTAATCTCTTGTTTTGTTTGTCTAGTTTAATTGTCTTCAAAGTGACTCTGTGACTTGACCCCACGGGATGGTGAAGGTGATTGGAGGATGAAGAAGGAGGAAGGGAAGATATAGTCATAAAAAACCACGTGGAGTTAGAGGAAAGTGAATTCCATTTTTTGCTGGAGTGGAGTATATGAAAGGACTGACTAGAAAGTCAATGAAACTCAGGAAAAACCAAGCCAAGCATTGGGCTTAGAGGAAGAGGTAAGGAAGATATATGCCTAGAGACTGAGAGACCCTCCTGTGCCTTCATTGGTGTTTATTGGGAGTTCCTGTGAAGAAAGCTTGAGTTGTAGGTAAGAATCCTTGTGCCTATTGGGGGGCAATGATAGGATACCTTCCCTACCTTTCCCTAGAACCTTCATAAATACCAAGAGGTCTACAGATGTCTAGGTTCTCTCTGATGCTTAGTTTAGGGGTCTTCAAACTATAGCCCGCGGGCCAGATGTGGCAGTTGAGGACGTTTATCCCCCTCACCCAGGGCTATGAAGTTTCTTTATTTAAAGGCCCACAAAACAAAGTTTTTGTTTCTACTATAGTTAGGCCCTCCAACAGTCTGAGGGACAGTGAACTGGCCCCCTATTTAAAAAGTTTGAGGACCCCTGCATGCAATGATTGCAGGAGAAGGGAACCAAAGGAACGAGCTGGAAGAAGGAGGCCATTCACTGCACCCCAATCAATCAGCAAGGATTTATTAGGCACTTACCATGAGCCAGATCTGATGTTTGGTGCTAGGAATACAAGTACAAAGACAGAAATCATTCTTACTTGTGATGAGCTAACATTCTAATGGAAGGATCAGCTCTAGAAGGCCCTCTCTCCTTACTGATGGTGGGATAGGTAGGTCTGTCTGGGAGGCAGAGACAAGAGAGTGGTCATACCCCATATGGCAGGAGGAAGGCAGGAATTTCAGGTGAGCAGGTCCATTGGAAAGAACTTTTCACAACTGGGGCGCTTTGCCTTCCCCCACTCTTTTTTCTTTCTCCTGTGTCTCAAAGGGATCCTGGAAAACTACTCCTACAATTGTCACCATTCTGTGATGTCCTGACAGTCCTGACCAAGGTGAGAGAATGCCCCTCTGCCCTCACCCAACTCCTTTCCAGCCTAGGGATGAAAAGTCTCTCCCAGGTCTAAAATTCCAATAGAGTAGAAATAAAATCTTATTTGCATTATTTTTACATTGGTGAATTTGTGTGTGTGTGTGTGTGTGTGTGTGTGTATGTGTGTATGTGTGTGTGTATGTGTGTCTTCCTCCTAGAAAAGAACAGAACTATAGGGAAAGAGTACAGAGAGTATGTACAAACTCAGCCTCCTGAAATTTGTATGACCTTCAGCAAGACACTGCAACTCTCTGGGCTTTTGGTTAGTAAACAAACATTTATTAACCTTCTACTGTGCGCCAGTTGTTGTACCAAGCAGCAGGGATACCAAGTCCTTGATCTCTAGTAGCTCACAGTCTGATGGAGGAGAGCACATGAAAACAGCTACCTATAAACAAAATATATCCAAGATAAATGTAAGAGATTCAATAGGAGAAAGCAATTAACATTTTGCTTCCTTATAATTCTAGAGGGAGTGTGGGAAAAATTGAGACACTAATGTTCTGTTAATGGAGTTGTGAACTGAGCCAACCATTCTGGAAATAATTGGAATTATTTGGAAATAAAATTGCATATCTTTTAACCCAGCAGTACCACTTCTACGAGGTCATAAAAGAGGAAAAAGGACTTACAAAAATATTGATAGCAGTTCTTTTTGTGGTGTCAAAGAATTGGAAATTGAGGGGATGCCTATCCATTGGGGAATGGCTGAACCAGTTGTGGTATATGATTCTGATGGAATACTATTGGACTGTAAGAAATTATGAGCAGGATGGTTTCAGAAAAATCTGGAAACACTTAAATGAACTGAAAAAAAGTGAAATGTTTATAAAATAGCAGTAATCAAAACCATTCGGTTCTGGTTAAGAAATAGAGCAGTAGATCAGTGGAACAGGTTAGGTAAACAAGACATAATAGTCAGTGAACATAGAAATCTATTATTTGATAACCCAAAGACTCCAGCTTTGGAATGAGAACTTACTATTTGATGAGAACTGCTAGTAAATTAGAAAATAGTATAGCAGTCCAACATCTCATAACCCTTGCCAATATACAGTTAAAATGGGTTCATGATTTAGATATAAAGGGTATATTTACTATAAGCAAATTAGGAGAGCAATAGATAATTTACCTGTCAGATCTTTGGAAAAAGGAAGAATTTGTGATGAAATAAGAACTAGAAGACACTATAAGAAGCAAAATGGATAATTTTGATTACATTAAACTTAGAAACTTTTGCACAAACAAAACCAGTGTAGTCAAGATGAGAAAGGAAGCAGAAAGCTGGGAAACAATTTTTACAACCAGTGTTTCTGATTAAGGCCTCATTTCTCAAATATATAAAGAACTGAGTGAAATTTATAAGAATACAAGGCATTCCCCAATTGATAAATGGTCAAAAGATATAAACAATTTTCAGATGAAGAAATTAAAGCCAGATATGATTGTGTGAAAAAATACTCTAAATTATTGTTGATTAGACAAATATATCAATCAATCAACATTTATTATTTATTATTTTCCAATGATAATCACTAAGGATACAAATGAAAAATAAAACCAAATTAAAAGGTCCCTGCATTCAAGGAGCTTACATGTCAATTAATTAATTTTATTAATCTTTTTCAGCTCTGGACTTTTAGTCCTGTGTAATTATAGCAAAAGCAAAACCAAAATCCTCCTAAATCAGAGAATTGATGAACAAGTATAGATTTAATGTGGCAATTTAGCCACAAAAGTAACATAGTAATAGAGACATGGTTTCAGAAAGTGATGTGGTAGCTCTGATGGGGCTGCAGAAGCACTGTACCCCCCAAAATTTATTGAAGTTTCAAGATTCTCCCCATACAGTCCACCAAATATTGGGTAGTGGGGGTTGAACCCCAAAAGAATATTGGGATTTAGGGCTGGTGTCATGTGGTATGTCAAAAGAATTTGTAGGTTTAAACCACCTCCAAATCAAGAGGTAATGGTTTTATTGTTATACTGTAGACTTATGGGCTAAATTCCAAGAGGAATTTTTAACAATTTACAAGGAGAAATATGCAAGCTAAGTTCCCTAGAGGAACCTACCATTAACAAGCAAGAAATCCTTTTGCAGAGGTCTTATTTGGCCCACTGGTCAGATCACACTGGAAGCTTGGTGTTCAGTTCTAGGCACCACATTTTAGAAATATAAATAACAAGTTGGGGAGTGCCTAGAGGACAATGGCCAGGAAAATATCAGAATTGACATTCTTGAAAGCATGCCATATGAGGATCATTTGAAAGAAATGGGCATGTTTAGCCTGGGGAAAAGAAGGCCATAAGTACATAGGTATGAATCTCTAAGTACTGCCTTTGGCACATACTGGCTATTTGACTGGACAAGTCACTTAATTTCTTGCTATTTTAACCTCTTGTCAGCTTGCTAAGACTATAAATTGTCGAAGATGCCAACTAGAAGTTTTTTTTTAATATAGTTTTTTATTTTCAAAATACATGCAAAGATAGTTTTCAACATTCATCCTTACAAAACTTTGTGTTTCAGATTTTTATGCAATTCTCCTATACACATTTCCACATTTATCATGCCGCACAAGAAAAATCAGATCAAAAAGGAAAAAAAAAAAAAAGTGAGAAAGAAAAGAAAAACAAGCAAACAACAACAACAAAAGTGAAAATACTATATTGTGATCCACATTCAGGTCCCATAGTCTTCTCTCTGGATGCAGATGGGATCTCTCCATCACAAGTCTATTGGAATTGGCCTGAATCACTTCATTGTTGAAAAAAGCCAAATCTATCAAAGTTGATGATCACATAATCCTGTTGTTGCTGTGTTCTATTCACTTCATTTAGCATCAGTTCATGTAAGACTCTCCAGGTCTTTCTGAAATCATCCTGCTGATTGTTTCTTATATTCAATAGTAATATTTTATAACATTCATTTAACACAACTTAGTTAGCCATTCTTCAACTGATGGGCATTCACTCAGTTTCCTTGTCACTACAAAAAGGGCTACTATCAACACTTTTGCACATGTCAACCAGAATTTTGTTATACCTTTTCATTGACAGAACATATGCATGGGTAATTTTTCAACATTGTCCCTTGCAATCACTTCTGTTCCAACTTTATCCTTCTTTCCCTATATCCCCTCCCGATGGCAAGCAGTCTTATACCTGTTAAACATGTTAAAATATATCTTAAATACAATATATATGGACATATTTATACAGTTCTTTTGTTGCACAAGAAAAATTGGATTTAGAAAGGTTAAAAATAACCTGGGAAGAAAAACAAAAATGCAACCAGTCCACACTCATTTCCCAGAGTTCTTTTGTTGGGTGTAACTGGTTCTGTTCATCATTGATCAATTGGAACTGATTTGGATCCTCTCATTGCCGAAGATAGCCACTTCCATCAGAATTGATCCTCATATAGTATTGTTGTTAAGCGTATAATGATCTCCTGGTTCTGCTCATTTCACTCAGCATCAGTTCACGTAAGTCTCTCCAAGCCTCTCTGTATTTATCTTGCTGGTCATTTCTTACAAAACAATAATATTCCATAACATTCATATACCACAATTTATTCAACCATTCTCCAATTGATGGGCATCCTTTCATTTTCCAGTTTCTGGCCACTACAAAGAGGGCTGCCACAAACATTTTGGCACATACAGCTCCCTTTCCCTTCTTTAGTATCTCTTTGGGATATAAGCCCAGTAGTAGCACTGCTGAGTCAAAGGTCAACCAGAATTTTTAAAGCAAATTTTCCCTGCTGGAAATTCCCTAGACCAATACAATCATAGATCCAGATTCTATTCTCAATCTAATCTACTTTATGTTTTCTCCAATAACTCCAGATCATAGAGAAAAAGAATTTAGGGTGGTCAGTAGAGGGAGAAATAACAGATATCTTTAAATTGCTAGTACTATATTGTGATGGGAAAAAAGCACAAGTCTGAGAGTCAGAAGACATTAAACATGTAGTAAGCAATTACTATGGACAGAACACTGAATTTGGGGGTAAATAGGTTCAAAAAAGTTAAGCTAATACACAATCCCTCCCTCATGGAGCTTACAGTAGTGGGGATAAGACAAAAACATAAATGCTATGTTCATTATAATCTATAGCATTTATTATATAATCTCTGGGTTTGCTTCTAGCTCTAAATCTATGAATAGGTGATATAATCAATAGATGAATTTATAGTTAGAAGATTGGAATTTGCAACCCAACAAGTACTTATTATCTGTGTCACTGTTAAGGAAATCCAAGTCAAGAGCCATTATAGTTTCCCATGCCAGCATGCATTACCTTAGGAATATGCCTAGTATTTGACCCCAACATAGAAAAAATACTCTGTGAAGGTAAAAACCAACTGGGCCAGATTGGGCTTGAATCAAGTTTCTTTTCCCACATGATCCTTTGCTGAAAGAAACTATTTAAACTGCAAACTCTGTCAAGAGAACAGGTCCCTCATTTCTAACAACAGAGGGGAGACAATACATTAGTCTTGTCCTAGATTTTAGTCCAGCCTTTAACAGTGACTGATTTAAACAAATTATTTGCTCTCTATGATTCTCCCTGTTAGCCTCTGTGTAAGGAGAAAGCTGGGTTGGATGTTTTCTAAGGTTCTTTCTGGTGCTAATATTTTGTAGTTTTATGGTGCAGTGTGTAAGGGTTTAAACGAAGCGACAAGGACCAGAGGGATCCATATTGTAGCGATTTAATTAGATAGATATGATCTTGAATGCCTCCAAGAAAGACTTCTATTTTTGCTTTTAGGGAGTAGGAAGATGGCCATAACTAGGTAATTACTCCTTTTTTTCTTCAATATTCATATTCGGGGAGTAGAATTTGGCTAGAATTATGTGTCATACACCAAATATTTGCAATCTAAAAATATGATTTCTTTTGTGATTCAAGATAAAAGTCATTTTAGGAAACAAATAACCCTTCCCTACACACACACACACATACCTCAAATCAGGAATGTAACAGTTTTATATAGGCCATTTTAGCTTCTCACCCACCAAAGGTTTATTACAAAAAGGCAGTAACAGATAAGTCAGCAAACCCAGTGATGTCATAAAACATAATTAAGGAAGTTATATGGAGTACTTTCGATAATGGAATGCATGAGACTCAAGATGCTTTATGACTCAGGAGCAAGATAAAATCTCAGCAGGATCAGGACAGAATGATCTTATCTGATAAATCCCCTCTTAATCTATGGAGGAACACATACTTGGAACCAAAGGACATTTTAAAGGATAAGCTTTCTTTGGGGCCTCTCTTTAGGCATTTAAATTCCTTGCTTTGCCCATTATCCTCACCATATCTTTAAAGTCTCTCCAACAATCCAAGAAATATTTTCCTATGCATAATGTGTCACAGTCTTGGTGATCTCACAGCCAATCAGGAGTAATATCTCCCTACACAAATGCAGCAACGGCAAAGGGGAAAGGGCCCTACAAAAAAGGGGGCACTATTGTCATTCCTTTGGTTCTTGGGGGCATTTTATCTTCCTAAAATTCTGTGAATATATCTTTGGAAATAGAACTTGGGTACATCCTCACACATTCACTTTAATTATAAGTTCATTAATAACTTTACCAACCTTATGGTGTTATAATAAAGCTTTCCCCCTTCACCTGGAGGTGGTTTGAGTCTGAATTTATTTCAGATGATTCCCCACCTTTGTGACTTGTACCTCATCAAAAGGAGGTGGATGGGACTGGATTGTCATTTAACTTTTAAATTCTGAGAGTCTTCCATTTTTGGCCTCTGTCAGTCTTGGCTCTGGGAGCAATTAATTTCAACATTAATACACATCTTTCCTCCCCCATTCCTTTCATGCTATGGAGACTAGGGTTGGGTGACTCAGAACATTCTGCCCCTACTATTTGGCCACCCAGGGCCCCTACATACAAGATCCTACCTGTACCTTTTAGCTCAAGTGAATTTTCCAGCTCAGTGAATTTCCCTGCTGAAAGGGAAGCTGTTGCATTGGGGGAAAAGCGGGGGAGGGGGGAGGGAAGGAGATGGGATGTTGCACAGAAGGAGAAGAGAAGGAAAGGAATATGTAGAGGAAAAACCTGGGGTAAAGGGAGGAAAAAAGAAATCTATTTCTTTGTCTTTCCTGAGGATTAGCTAATAGCTTAAGCCCCTAGACTTTTTGACCAACAAGAGCCTGATATTCTAGGCATTTAACCAAAAAAATAGTATTTATTTTTTGTTCATTTTTCCCCTTTAAAATCTTTTGTAATAATAGCTTTTTATTTTTCAAAATACATGAAAAGATAGTATTTAACATTTACTCTTGCAAAACCTTGTATTCCAATTTTTTCTCCCTGCCTCTACCCATCCATCCTCACCTAGAACACAGCAAGTAATCTAATGTAGGTTAAACATGTGTAATTCTTCTAAACATATTTCCATATTTATCATGCTGCACAAGAAAAATCATATCGAAAAGGGAAAAAACAAAAGTTAAAAAAAAAAAAAACAAAATGAAAATACTATGTTGTGTCCACATTCAGCCCCTATAGTCCTCTCTCTAGATGGCTATCTCAACACAAGTCTATTGAAATTGGCCTAAATCACCTCATTTCTTTTTTGGGGGGAGGGGGAAGGTGTTAATTTATTAATTTAATTATAGCTTTTTATATACACAACATATGCATGGGTAATTTTTCAACATTGACCCTTGCAAAAAACTTCTGTTTCAACTTTTCCCCTCCTTCCCTTCATCCCCTCCCCTAGATGGCAGATAGTCCCATATATGTTAAATATGTTAAAAGTATATGTTAAATACAATATATTTGTATTTATGTGTTTATGTATGTATTATGTATGTATTGTATACATATTTATACAGTTATCTTGTTGCACAAGAAAGATCAGATTTAGAAAGAAGGTAAAAATAACCTGAGAAGAGAAAACAAAAATGCAAGCAAACAATAAAAGAAAGAGTAGAAATGTTATGTTGTGGTCCATACTCATTTCCCAGTGTTCTATAGCTGGTTCTGTTCATTACAGATCAATTGGAACTGTAAATCACCTCATTTCAACTAGCATTTAATAAGTGCCCAGTTGGGAAGATGAACCTACTCTCAGAGAAAGCAATACTCTTAAATGAACACATATTTCCACTCCACCCTCAAAGACTCGTAAGACATCTCAAATATAGTAGGGAAAAGGAAAAATAATCCAATATTGTTGATTCCATACCCAGCTTCTTGTATCTGGATTGGTTGAGAAAGGGCACTAAATGGGATTGGCAGTGAGAAATGGGGACAAACACCCAGACAGATTAGATCTAAAGTATGTGGGCTTGGGGCACCTAGATAGAGCACTTGAATTCAAATCTAACT
The DNA here is from genome assembly GCF_902635505.1 of Sarcophilus harrisii. NCBI lineage: Eukaryota > Metazoa > Chordata > Mammalia > Dasyuromorphia > Dasyuridae > Sarcophilus > Sarcophilus harrisii. The sequence continues at coordinate 329,496,402 of NC_045429.1, read as the reverse complement.
TAATCCTTATTAGCTGGGTGAACCTGGCAAGTGACTTAACCCCAACTGCCTCAGCAAAAAAAACCCAACCAAATAAATAAATAATAAAATACGGGGGCTCTAGTAAAATAGTTTGTTCTTATTTTCTGTCTGAATGAATTGCATAATCTCTCTGGGTTTCAATTCCAGTACTAGTAAAATGAGGAAATTGGATTAGATTATTGTTGCTGAGTCTTTTCAGTCATGTCTAACCCCATTTGGGGTTTTCTTGGCAGAGACACTTAGAGTGGTTTCTTATTCCCTTCTACAGATAATTTTACAGATGAGGAACTTGAGACAAATGTGTTAAGTGACTTGTCCAGGATCACATAGCTAGGATGCATCTGAGAGCAGATTTGAACTCAGAAAGATGAGTCTTCTTGTAAGTCCAGTGCTCTTTGTACCATGGCACCACCTAATGGCGTTGGATTAGATTATTTCTAAGGAAAAAGGGGCAGAAACTGTAGGACTGAAAGGGAAGAGGTGCAGGGGTAGGAGATGGAATCCTGAGATGGAAGTCACAGATAACAGGTCAGTGGGCTAGAAATTGGAGTGTATCAAAAAAACAAAAAAAACAAACAAACAAACAAAAAAAAAACAGTGGAATAAGTCTGGAAAGATAAGTTTGGAACTGCTGGAATACAAGAAATCATGAAAGTGGGGAGTCATCCAAGGGAGAATTCACAGGCTCAAACCATCTTTGAGAAAAGGGGCAAAAAGCTTTGTGATGATGCCATAAAGTGGGCAAAGTTTCCTGGTGGAACAAGACTATGGGGAGGGGGACTTTTATAGGAAAGAATAAAAGCAAAATATACTTGCCTCCGAAAGTTAACTGGTGATTGAGGAATATTTATACAATATTACTTGGGGATCAACATCTATAGCTTAGTCTCCTGATTGTTTATAGGAACTATGGGCATCAGTTCAAAATCTTGTCAATGCAAGAAATTACACAAGGATCCACTTAGGGACAAGATAATCCTGTCAGCATCACTCCTACTTAGACACTAAGCTTGCCTGGTAAGGCACGTGGCAGTTTTTTTTTTTTTTTTTTTTTTTTATATAACTTTGTTTTGTATTGGGTTTTAAAATTCTATTTTATTTTTTAATTTATGGAACAAAACAAGCATTTCCATAACAGTATAATAACAATAAAAATGATTTCACAAGAAACTACAAATATCTCATGTACATTCCTTTTACTATTCCTTTTAAATATATAATAAAATTATCATGCAAATTTATTTTTTTTCTTCACCACTTCCTCCCACCCCCAACCAGAGATGGCTATCATTAGATGTTGTTGTTTATTATTAATACTCAAAAAGGACCGAGACAGCAGGGAGATGGTGCCTTGACATGTAAATGAATTAAATTTCAGTGAGAGAGGGCAATGCAAAGTCATCAGCCTAACTTTCTCCTCTGGAGCCATCTGGGCTCCAGTGGCAAGATATATCACCATTAGACACAATGCAAATTTGAATATTTATGACAATTCAGAGAATTCATTATTCAGACAAATCCAAAACTAATTCTATATTTTGTCTCAATAGATTTTGTATATTTTTTCCGCCATTACTGATCTTTTTGAAAGCAGAGACCATTTCCCCCTGCCTTTCTTTGTATCTCTATCACTTAGCATTCAGTCAAACATTTATTAAATACCTGTTAGTGCCAAACACTGTGTTAAGTTTTGGGAATTAAAAAAAAAGAGGCAACAGACAATCTCTGACCTCATGGAGGAACCAATATCCAAAGCTTAGCATAAAATAGGTGTTTAATTAAAGTTAGTTCTTGGATTGTTTCATTTGATCCTCACAACAACCCTGGTTTCACTGTTATATATGTTTACCAATATTATCCAAATTACAGGGGTCCTCAAACTACGGTCCATGGACCAGATGTAGCAGCTGAGGACGATTATCCCCCTCACCCAGGACTATGAAGTTTCTTTATTTAAAGGCCCACAAAACAAAGTTTTTGTTTTTACTATAGTCTGGCCCTCCAACAGTCTGAGGGACAGTGAACTGGCCCCCTATTTAAAAAGTTTGAGGACCCCTGGCTTAGCACATAATCGGTGCTTAATTAAATTTAGTTCATGGATTATTTCATTTGGGAGACAATAACTCTGAGTGGTTGAGTTGTTTCAGTCTTAATCAACACTATTTTGGGATTTTCTTGGCAGAGTTCCTTGTCTGACTCATTTTACAAATGAGGAAATTAAGACAGGGTTAAGTGACTTGCCCAGAGTGAGACGCTGAGGTGTCTGCAGCCAGAGATGCAACGAGGTCCTCCTGACTCCAGAACCAAAGCTTTATCCATTGCGCCACCTAGCTGCCGCATCATCCCGTGAGGGAGGGCTGATTCTCAGCTAGCTCCACTTTACAGTGAAGGAAACTGAGGGAGGCATTTAAGTGAGAGCCGTGGGAGCACACGGCTAGGAAGGGTCTGAGGTCAGATTTGCACTTCGTTTCCCCTAACTCCAGCCCACGCACGTGTGCATCTAGCAGCCTGGGAGCTGTATGAGTGGAGAGGAGACAGGTGTGAAAGGTGTCAGGCCCCCACAGACTGAAGCTCCGGCCTGGTACCTGCCTGTAGTTATCTCCAGGCTGCCCCTGCCGCTGACTCCACAGTGGATGCACCTGCTTCCTGGAGTTCTCCTGGGTGGGGCCCAACCTAATCCTTTCTACCAGGAGCTCCAAATCAAAGTCCCGTTTTTCAAAAAGGGCTTACTGGGAGACAAAGGGAATAATAAAAAATCCAGCCAAATACAAAGGTGGAGTATTGAGGAGCTCAAAAATCTAGAAATATGATCCTGACGGAATCTGGGCCCAGCCACAGCCAGATCTGGCCACATTTACACACCCTGGTATGGAGTACCTAAGAAGCATCCGTTCCTTTCACAGGAAACGTCTTACTCCCTCTCCCCACTCCTCCAAATGACTATAGAGATTAACTCTATATGAGGATTGCTGCCCTCATCTCCTCGATCTGTTGGTATCACCAGCCCTTCCAACAGGGAAAGGGAAAGCTGCCATTCTTCCTGTAGTATCCAGAAGGCAACGACCACCCTGAGGCCTTAGTCAAACATGGAGAAAATCTGTAGGGGTATGTTTACAAGTCATCCCTCTCCCAATGCTGTGTCATGTAACAGGAAGAGCTGGATTCCAGAGTCAGAAGAATTGGGCTCAAATCCTAAATTTGTGCTGTGATTAATACCCACTGTAGAGGGCCAGAAGTCTGGAGAAGTATACTTGAAACAAGGTGTTAACTCAGTGGAATTGCTGAGGTAATGGTCTCTAGTTCACATATATCTAGTATGGTATAATGACATAATCACTCTAGTTTGATATAATGATACAATCACTCTACATTGGCTTATACTCAGTATGCTGTAATGATGTAATTGTAATAGGGTATTTAAGGGCTGAGAAAACTGGGGATAAAGTCAGACTCTGAAGGAGACTGGTTGAGACTGGTGGGCTGTCCGACTGCTGGAGGAGACTGGGTCAGACTATGACAGACACAGACCATGAAGGAGACAAAAAAGACTTTGGGCTCTATTCTTGTCCATTCTTGTGGTGTCTATCCTGCTGAGACCCAGGCCCTTCCGGAGGACCTCCAGAAAGCTAGCCCGGACATTACAACCCACCCACCAAGTGACACAACTAGGTGACACGGTGGATAGAATGCCAGATCTGAAGATAAGAAGACCTGAGTTCAAATCTGACCTCAGATGTTTAGTAGCTGTGTGACTCTGGGTAAGTAAGTCACCTAACCTCAATTGCCTCAGTTTCCTCATCTGTAAAATGAGCTGGAGAAGGAAATGGCAAACCACTTCAGTATCTCTGCCAAGAAAACTCTAAATGGGGTTTGACAAAGAGTCTAACAATTGAAAAATGACTAAACAACATCAAAAAGTGACAGAGTAGATTAAGAGCTGGGAGTGGAATCTGAACTTCTTGGAGTTCAAGTCCTGTTTCAGACACTAGTGATGAGGTTCTCAGTAGCTGGATGCAGTTGGCAGAGAAACTGGAGCATTAATGGATTTGTTCCATAGAGCAAGCAGTGAAAAGAGTGATATAAAATCTGTTTAGTCCTTTGGTAGTCCCTGTGGAGGTTATGGGCAGTCCAGCTATGTCCTATAAAAATCCCAGTCATATCCCTGAGGTTACATTTCCCCTATGAAATCTATCTATGGCCCATGCCATATTTGTTGAACCCCCTTTAGGTCAGTCTGCCACGACATTCTGCTTCATGTTGCTTTGCCCCTTGTGGTGTTTTTCTCCTTCTTACAGTTAACTAATTCTTTTAGGGTGCTCGATCCCTTTTAGGATTTAGCCTGCCAGCTAAGGGCATGCCCTAATCTCATGGGTGTTTCCTTTTTCCTGGCTAATTGTAAATTCCATTAGGGAACCTGTTCTGCCCTTTCCATCATTAATTGTTAAAACCCCTTTCTTGCAAATACTCTCTCACTCTATTTCATATTTACCATTTCTGGTGTCTATTGTGCTCCTTCATTTTGTCTGCAACCTCTTCTGTTAAATAAACCTATCTTTTGCCAAAGAGAATAGCCATTGAGACCAAACCTTAACATTTGATGCTATCCTTTGATGCCCAAGATTACAAACCATATCATTTGCTACATCAACCACATCACTAGCAATGTGACTCTAGATAAACATTTAACTTCAATTCCCCTCTCTGTAAAATAATGGGGAGTGAGAGAAGAGTTAGTGGGAAGGAAGAATGTTGAGAACTAAGATTACCTTCCAGCTCAAAATCCGTAACCCCAAGTCAATTCTTAGGCCTCCAATGACCTTCTTTCCGATTGTATAAATGCCAGACTTTTCTTATATATCTATATACATATGCAAAGGATATACAACCCTTAGAATTAGTCTATAAGCATTTAATAAGCATCTACAATAGGCTAGGCTAAATAGCTACAAAGAAAGGCAAAAATTGCTTATCTGTAAAATGCAAAGATTGAATTAGGCCAGATAAAGTCTGAGGTTCTTTCTTATACTAAATTAAGGGCTCTGAGTTCTAATAATAGATTCTCCTACCCAGGTGAGTGAATAATGGCCAAGCCCCTAAAAGTTACCTGGCTGACCAGGTTGTTGTTATTCATTTTTCATTTTCTTTTTTTTAATAATAGCTTTTTATTTCAAAATATATGCAAAGATAGTTTTCAACATTTACCCTTGCAAAACCTTGTGTTGCAAATTTTTCTTCCTCCCTTCCCTAATATCCTCCCTTAGACAGTAAATAATCTAATATATGTTAAACTTGTGCAATTCTTCTATATATTTCCACATTTATCATGCTGCACAAGAAAAATCAGATCGAAAAGGAAAAAAATGAGAAAAAAAAACAATAACAAAAAAGATGAAAATACTATGTTGTGATCCACATTCAGCCCTCACCCTCTTCTTTCTATATGTAGATGACTCTCTCCATCACAAGTCTATTGGAATGGACCTGGATCACTTCATTGTTGAAAAGAGCCAAATCCATCCCTATTGATCATCACATAATCTTGTTGTTGCTGTGTACAGTGTTCTCTTGGTTCTACTCACTTCCTTCAGCATCAGTTCATAGAAGTCTCTTCAGGTCTTTCTGAAATCACATCCTGCTGGTCATTTCTTAGAGAACAATAGTATTCTATAACATTCATATAAATTATTCAGCTATTCTCCAATTGATGGGCATCCACTCAGTTTCTAGGTTCTTGCCACTACAAAAAGGGCTGCCACAAACATTTTTGCACATGTGGGTCCTTTTACCTTTTTCATGATCTTTTTGGAATACAAGCCTAGTAGAAACACTGCTGGATGCGAGGATGTGCACAGTTGGATAGCCCTTTGGGTTTAGTCATCCTTCATTTTCAAAGAGGACCAATGACTTCCTGGGGTCATGTTTTGACCTGCACATAGGAATTAGATTTTAGTGAGGCAGAACTATTCAAACTCATCAGCCTCAATTTGAAATTATGTCCAAAGGGCTATCAAATTGTGCATACCCTTTGATCCAGCAGTGTCTCTACTAGGCCTGTATCCCAAAGAAATGATTAAAAAAAAAAAAAAAGGAAAAGGACCCACATGTGCAAAAATGTTTGTGGCAGCCCTCTTTGTAGTGGCAAGAAACTGTAAACTGAGTAGATGCCCATCAGTTGGAGAATGGCTGAAGAAATTGTGGTATATGAATGTTAAGGAATATTATTGTTCTGTAAGAAATGACCAGCAGGATAAATACAGAGAGGCTTGGAGAGACTTACATGAACTGATGTTGAGTAAAGTGAGCAGAACCAAGAACATTGTACACACTGTAACAACATGATTATGTGATGATCAACTGTGATGAACTTGGCTCTTCTCAAAAATGAGGTGATTCAAGGCAATTCCAAGATTTGGATAGAAAATGCCATCAGCATTCAAAGAGAGATGTATGGAGACTGAATGTGGATCAAGCATAGTATTTTCATCTTTGTTGTTGTTGTTTTTTGTTTGTTCACTTGTTTTTTATTACTTTCTTGTAATTTTTTTTCCTTTTTGATCCGTTTCTTGTTTTGCAGCATTATGAATATGGAAATAGGTTTAGTAGAATTGCACATTTTACCTATTATCGGATTATTTGCTATCTTGGGGGGAATGGGAAGAAGGGAGAGAGAAAAATTTGGAACACAAGGTTTTGCAAAGGTGAATATTGAAAACTATTTTTGCATGTTTTAGGGGAAAATAAAATAGTATATACAAAGTCATCAGTCTCACTCTCTTCCTGAGTCATTGACATCCAGTGGCAGAACCAAGGTCAGAACAACTGGAAATGTCCCGGGATACAGTGGGCGTCCTTGGAATTGTTGATATCTGACTAAGTTTAAAGCCTCCACACTGTCTGCTTCAGCCACCTTCATGGGAACAAATTACTCTCATCTGCTTATTCAACCAGGGAATTTTACCAGGTATTGACTACTAAATTAACAAAGGGGAAGTGCCTCAGAAGACAACGATTACAAAGAGAAAAGAGTAGCAAATTAAAAAAGAAACGGAGGAATAAGAACTAAGGATGTTTGGGAAATTTTCCGGGTAGGAGAAAGACAATCAGTGATACAAAGTCTGGAGTTCACACAAAGCTAGAAGGGAATAGCCAAGTGGATTAAAAAGATCAGAGGCTAGAATATTGTTTATGTATACAGCTCTACATTTTTTTGTTCTTCCTGATTTATTCTTCTGCTCAGAAATTATACTTCCCTGAAGTTTTCTGCCTTTTTTCCATGTTCCAGTTTTTGATTTGATGCACAATGTGTTTTATTAAATACTCTTTCCTGCAGTGATTTTCTTTCTAATTTTATAAATTCCAAACCTTCCTTATACACATACGAGGAATATGTTCCCTTAGAATTAGTCTATAAATATTTAGTAAGCATCCGCTATATGCCAAACTACACAGCTACAAAGAAAAGCAAAAAGCCCCTGCTCTCTAGGAGTTGGTATAAAGAAGACTGAGGCAGACTAAATTGGAAATCATCAATAAAGGGAAGCATTAAGGGGGATCAGGAAAGGGTTTGTTTGTTTTGGGGTGGGGGTTTATTTTGTTTTGCTTTTTTTTTTTTAATAGAAGGTGGGATTTTAGCTGGACTGAAAGAAGCCAGGAGGGCTTGATGAAAAGGGAAAGTGAAAAATGCAGAGTCAGAAGGTGATTGTCTTGTTTATGGATTAGCAAAGGGGCCAGAATCACTGGATCACAGATCAAGTTGAGGGAAGTAACATATAAGAAGTCTGGAAAGTTGGGATGAGTCAGGCCATGAAGGATTTTAAAAGTATAATAGGATTTAATAGTTAATTTTATTTATTTAATAGGGTTTTCTCCTCACTTTCATGCATCCATATTTATTTATTTCATTAGGATCTCTTTGTTCATTCCTTTTACCCCCATCTAAAAACTAGTTTTCCTTTATTAGAGATGATAGGGAGGTAGTGAAGATTTTTGCATGGGGAAGAGGAGGTGACATGTTCAGACATGCACTTTAAAAGGATTCATTGATAGCAGAATGGAAGATGGAATGGAGTAGGGAGAGATCAGGCAAAGCAGACTACTGCAATATTCTAGGCTTAAAGTAATAAGGGCTGCACTAAAGTGGTGTCAGTAACAGAGTAGAAAAGGGGAAGTATATGAAAGAATGCTAAGATAGAATTACCAGGAGGGCAGGGAGGTGGTACAATGGATAGAGCACCACGATTAGAATCAGGAAGACCTGAATTCATATATTTACTACCTGTGTGACAATGGGCAAGAGACTCAACCCTGCTTGCCTCAATTTTTTCCTCATCTGTAAGATGAGTCAGAGAAGGAAAATGGCAAACCACTCCAGTGTCTCTGCCAAAAAAAAAACCCCAAAAAGTGATCAACAGGAATCAGAAGCGACTATATAACAACAGAATTGACAGGACTTGTCAATAGATTGGATAAGGGAAGATGAGAGAGTTAGGAGTCAGGGATGACACTCAGATTATAAGCCTGGGTTACTGGAAGGATGGCGATACCCTTGAAGACAGGAGATTTAGAAGGTAGAGAAGGAGGGAAAAATAAAGAATTCAGTTTTGAATCTGCTGAGTTTAGGATGTTTACTGGATATCCAGTTGGAGATGTCCAATAAGCAGAGGCAGGACTCAGGAACTGGAGATCAGAACAGAGCCCAAGGCTTTAGGAGCAAAAGTGGGAATCAGCACCATAGAGAAAATGAGATTCTAAATCAAACTGGAGATTGTTGTAGGATGTCCAGAAATCTAACTCATATTATTGAAGACTTATTCTTTTTAGTTTAGGGTTTTCTCCTCACTTTCATGCATCCATATTTATTCATTTCACTAGGATCTCTTTGTTCATTCCTTTTACCCCTATTTAAAAAATTTGTTTTCTTTTAAAAGTTTCTTTCCTAGTGTTTCTCTTATTTGTTATTGCTTTTTTTTTTTTTTTTTTTTTTTTTAAATTAGGCACATTTGTTTGTTTTGAAGTGGTTCAGGGAAGTAAGGTTCATTCACTTGACAGAACCGATCAAGAAACACAAAATTCAGAAATGACAGGGCAACTCTCATGGAATTTCAAGTCTTTGAAGCAGCTGGGTGGGGCAGTGGATAGAGCCAGCCCTGACATCAGGAAGACCTGAGTTCAAATCTAATCTCAGACACTTAATACTTCCTGGTTGTGTGACCCCAGACAAGTCACTTAAGCCCAATTGCCTCAGCAAAAAAGAAAAAGAAAAGAAAAAGAAAAAAGAAAAATGGGATTCATGAGGGGTTCCTTAAGCAATTGCAAAATGGTTCCCATCCCTAAGTGGGAGAAAGGGAAGGGAACAAGAATTTATTGAGCAATGTATGCCCAGAATTTACCTTTAAAAATAGTATTTCATTTGATTCTGGAGGAACTGAGGCTTTGAGAAGTGAGTGACTGTCCCATTGTCAGAGTATCCAACCTGGGTTGTGAAGTCAGGCTTCTTGCCTCCAAGTCCCACACTCTATCTATTACCTAGATGACTCGAAAGAACGAGTCTAAACCAGAATGGTGCTATGAGTAAGGGTTCCTAGGACCTTGGAACAAAGCAGACCTCATTAGAGAAGATGGAGAATGATATCTTTTCCAAGCTGTTCTGAGTCTTTCTTATTGTTTTTATATTTTCTATATGGTGGAATAAAGTCTTTCCTATATTCATTATATGTGTGTAACCTTGAATGTTTATATGAGAACTGAGATTCCTCTTAGTCACATTAGTAGAGACCTAGACATGAGCTATATTGGAGCTTTCATCTGAATTTCCCAGTGGCAATCAGAACAAGTGGGTTATATCAGCCAGAGATAATTATTCAGGGGGTAGTCCCAAACTTGGGGTATTTGAGTATGTCTATTGATGAGGTCCTGAATGGTGGGTGTGTTGAGCAGAGAGAAACTGAAGAATTGATCCCTGAAGCAGGCAGGGAAAAAGCACCAATAGAAATTACTTTCGCTCCTTGGTCCCACACTCTAGGGAGGTTTCCAGTCAGAAATCCAAGTTATATTAAACCCCTGAAACCCACTCTCTCTGAGTCTTGTCAGTCTCACCTTGCCACGTCCTATTAGAAATCCTAATCATGTGCTTGAGGTTAAATTTTCCCTATAAATTCTATTTACAAACTATACTAACTTCCTTTGGGTCAATCTGCCACAGCGCTCTGATTCATGGAGTCTTCCTTCTTCCCCTTCTCCTATGCCTTGTGGTGTCTTTCCAGACCCTATTTTTCCTTCCTATACCTAGCTAACTTTCGGGGGTGCAAAGTCTCTTTCAGGATTTAGCCTGCCAGCTAAGGGCATGCCCCAAGCTCATGGGATGTTTCCTTCTCCTGATAAATAGCAAATTTCCACTAAGGAACTTGACTTTTCTAGCTTTAATTATTAAAACCCCTTTCTATGCTCTCCCACCTCTATTTCATATTTACCATTCTGGTGTCTGTTGTACCTTTATTTTGTCTGTAATTTAGTCCCCTAAATAAATCTGCCTTTTGCCAAAGAGAATGATCATTGGGAATTCTTCACCTGACCAAACCCTAACTTTTGGTGCAGACCATTATCTGACGTCTACAGTAGCCATATCACTGTTTCTCGGTCACTCTTTCATTATCTATCTGAGCTGAGATTTTCCCAAACTGCTGCTTTTGCAAAACCAAATCTTTCCTCTTCTGAACTAAAATTCTTTTCTGTTTATTTCTGTTCCCAAACACTTGGTTTCTCTTTGATCTCACTGCTCTCAAACCCTAAGGTCATTTAGTCTCTTTAGAAGTTACTGAAAGTTCCTCAAATCATTCATCCGCAGAGAATTTAGTCATTAACAAAGAAACACAGTCAACAATCCTCCCCCCTTCCTGCATCCCTGCAGAAGAACACAGAGGGAGGGGGAAGGGAGTCAAGTTCTACCTCCCACCAAGGGACCTCTTGGAGCAAAGTGCTCTCTCTGTCCCTATTACCCACAGCTATCTTGGTGTGGGTGTGGAAGGGGTACCTGGGAAGGACAGTTAGAGGTGGAGTGTGTCCTTAGAGATAGACGCATTGACCAAGCTACCACTGAGTCCCACCTACCACTACCAGCATATCCTCAGCCTTCCATAAAGCAAAACCCAAGATTAATCTAAGTCAGGAAGAAAAGCCTGGGAGGCAGACACCTGGGTCACCAGAGCAAACTTCCTTACTCTTCTTTGCAGTGCATACACTGCTGCTGAAATTAGACATCCTCCCTGGGAATTAGTTTTTCCCTTTTATAAAGAAAAGAGAGTCAACACTATGTCCTGCTCATCTTCCATACCGGGGGTTGTTGTTCATCCTTAATTTTTTTTTTCCTTTCTTTTGTCCCCATCCTTCATTTTCAAATGATATTATGAAATCATAATAATTGGGCTTAAGTGAGGCAGAGTTGTACAAAGTCATCAGCCTTATTCTTACAGAGGTATCAGTCCAGTGAAAGGACAAATGTAATGGCCCAGATGCATTGGATGACCTTGAAGTCTTCGAAGTCTGACCAAACTTCTAAGCACTTTATAATGCTTGCCTCATGATCGTTGGAACAAATTGTTCTCATCCATTTATTCAACGCAGAATATTACCAAGTGTATTAGGGAGAGAAAACTCAGTTTTCCCCCTTTTCCTTGTTCCTTAGGCCATGCACAATGCTCATAGTCAGAGGCGATCTCTCTCCAATTCTCCCACACTCTCCTACCCCACTGTCCACCTACTAAAGCCACAGATTGGTTCCAGTGCCAAAGATAGACTCAAAAAATATCCAGCAAGGGAACATTCCTGCAATTTGTCCCATGATCAGAATTAGGCTTATTTTAATAGATCCACCCACATCCACAGGGAAGGAGAAGAACCCCTAACCCAATCGGTTTTCAAGAACAATAATGAGAGGAGAGAAAAAACGGAGGTGGTCCAAGACCCAGAGAGTTTTAGATCTGCACAGGTACTGAGAGTTTGAGAGAATCAATCCAGATCAGATCAGAATTCCTTCAGACTTCTCCCAATTCCCATGTCAAATTAGACCTATTTACATAGATCTCCCACATCCACATGTGTTTAACGACTAAGAACGCCCTACCTAATTCGTCTTCAGAACAATAATAGTGATAGAATCAAAATGGTCAAGCCAGTTAGCATCTGTACGTACTGGGTTTGGAGAGAATCTAAGCATTCAATCAGGAGTTAAGTTCTCAAATTCAGCTAATAGACCCTACCATTCATATCTCCTATGACAACAAACCTGTGTTCTAACGATTAAAACAGCATTTATCTTTCTCTTCCCAATCTTGTGTATAGAATTTAACATTTGAATACTAGCTAGATGTATGTACCTCTGTCACAAATTAAGTCATTTATAGAGTTAAGAGTTTGGAAGATGACCTTTCAGGAATATGTCTTGATCAAAACCCTCTCATTTATAAATTTCCTAGCATTTTTTTGTCACATCTTTTTGTATATTCTACAATTGTAAGAAACAAGCTGGATTCAATTTGCAACTCAAAGTCACACAACTCAAAGTCTATTCTTCATCAGTTAAGCTCTAGTGAAGAGACCTTAGGAAATGTCTTGTCACCTCTCAGTTTGATTACAGATTCCCCTCAGTTTAATTGTTGTTTGTTTCTCAAATATGTATGAAACAAACTGGATTCATCCAACTCAGTGTCCAATCTCAAATCCGCTTCTTTCAGGCACCTCCCAAGAATCTGTGCCTGGGAAATCTCTAGTTGAATTACAGGTGCCCAGTGAAATGGTGGTGCTCTGAGACAACTGGGCATCCATTCTTCCTGTCTCCAGACCTCCACAAAACGTCTAATTTAGTAAATGAAATTAAAGCTGGAAAGTGATGCTCGAAGAATCAACTGAAATCTCACTTCTTGGAAAGTAGAGGCATCTACTAATTATAGAATTAAGCTGCCTTCGCTTCACTAATCTTCCCTCCCTTCCTCCCTTCCTCTCTCCTTCCTTTCCTCCCTTCCTCCCTCCCTCCCTCCCTCTCTCCCTTCCTTCCTTCCTTCCTTCCTTCTTTGCTTTCTTCCTCTCTCCCTCCTTCCCTCTCTCCCTTCCTTCTTTCCTTCCTTCCTTCCTTCCTTCCTTCCTTCCTTCTTTCCTTCCTTCCTTCCTTCCTTCCTTCCTTCCTTCCTTCCTTCCTTCCTTCCTTCTTTCCTTTCTTCCTCTCTCCCTCCCTCCCTCTCTTACTTTCTTTTTTCCTTTCTTCCTTCCCCACTCTTTCTCTCTCCTTCTTCTCTCCCTCCCTTCTTCCCTCCTTCCCTTCCTACTTTCCTCTCTCTCTCCCCCTCTCTTCCCTCCTTCCCTTCCCTCCCTCCTTACATCCTTCCCTTTCTCTCTCCCTCTCTTCCTCCCTCTCTCTTCTCTCCCTTCATCCCTCCCTTTCTTTCTCCCTCCCTCACTTCCTTCCTCCCTCTCTCTCTCTCCCTTCCTTCTTTCCTTCCTTCTTCCTTCCCGTCTACTTCCTGCCTTGTCTTCTTTCTATCCCTTCATCCTCTCCCCCTTTCTCTTCTCCCTCTGTTCACATAGCATATCATACCATCTGTGAATGTTCTATCCAAAATAATGTAAACTTTGATCTCTGATGAAGATATCTTGGGATTTAAGTGCTACATTTCTTTTTTATGAATCATGCCTCAAACCCAAATCACTCTGGCTCTCAAAGATTGGCCAATAATAATGAGCCCAAGCCTCACTCAGTCATTGTTTGAATTCTAATAGCTAAAGTGAGTATAAATATCAATTATTTCTATTTTGGCCAGAAATCTTCCCTGACAGACAGATTTTTTTTTTTTTAAAAAACTAGGTAAAAGAGGTCATTCTCTGCCTCATTTCTTACTTATCTTAAATCATTGAATAGACATTGTCTTGGTTAAACTGAGACCTGGAAAAGACCTTAACTTAAGAAGGTTAATTGGCCACTGAATCAGGGCCATGGAAGACTGGAGAGTCATTCTGATCCACTGAACTTAGATAACTCTAGATAAGATAGTGAGGCTGATGACTTTGCACAGGCCTCTCTCACTTAAATCCAATTCACTTGCAAGTCATGTATCACCTTTCTGATGTCATGGTCTTCTCGGAGAACAAAGAAAAAAACAACATCTAGACTAAAATATCCATCCATGCCTAAAGATGTGGGTGGAGGAAGGGAAAATCAGCAATGGGCAGCCTCTCACCCAAGGTAGTCCATTCAAATTTTTGACTATGGTCTGAAATTTGCCTCTTTTACAACATCCACCAAGGATCCTGAACAAAGATGATGATGACCCTCAGACCAGGAATTTGAGGGAAGGAGGGGACAAAAGAAAGAGAGGGAATTCCAGAGAATCACAAAGGCTGCTGGAAGGGAAGGAGTCTGGTTAAGGAACAAGAACTGGAGCTCTGAGGGTATCTGGAGTATAGCATGAGGTCAATAGGGTAATGGAGGGCACCTCCTTCCTATATTTACCCAGTTCTCAGACCCAAGAACACAATCTCTATTTGAGCACTCTCTCACATCTTCAGTAAGCCCATCTGAGCCACTCTGGCTCATCCTGGCCCAAGCTCTGGATGAGACTAGTGTTCACCTAAGACCCCCTCCCCCATATCCCTAACTAATCTTGACATCTCTGGAGTTTCATCTCCCACCCTTTCCTCACCCTATATCCTGATTCAAGACTTGCCATAGAATATCAGAATTGGCAAGTGCCCTAAAGGTTCTAATCTCCTCATTTTACTGATGAGGAAACTGAGACACAGAGAAGAAACAAGTCCAGAGTTACTTAGTGCCAGAGAGAAAATTAGAATCTAAGTCTTTGGACTTTAAAATCAGTCTTCCTTCCCTTACATTGAACTCTGTAAAGAGTCAAAAGGTAAAGATGAGTCTTTCAGCTTTCTTTCCTATGCATCCTCCAAAAGATCCCCTAGTACCTATGACTCTCAGCCCCTAGGGAGACAGGTTCCTTCCCCTATGACAGCCCCCTGAAAAGCCCAGAAACTCTGCCAGAGATTCCATTTTATTGTCTATGTCCCAGACAAAGAATCTGGCCATTCACCAGAGAGAAGTTCTGACCGTGTAGGGAGAGAGGGAGACAATCCAGAGATCCACTTGCTTCCATGATTGAACTTTTTATCAGGGGAAAGAATGGACATCAGAGGTTTGATGGGGTGAGGTCTTTCTGGAATCCATAAATTAGGGAGTAAAGGAGAGGTCAGGTCTTTGGAGTGCTGGATCACCAATCTCTTTGGCCTTCTCCTTCTATACTTATAGGATGGGTAGAGGGAGGAAGAGGAAGGAGAAGGATGGGTTAGAGGCTGTTCGTTTCAAAGGCACACTGAAATAAACACAAATATATACAAAAACACACAAACTCACAAGAACCTCTCTTGGTAATCCAAAAAGCGCCTCATGGACCTCCAGTAATTCCTGAGAGTCACAGGGCTGGCTTTCTTGCCTGGCCACTTGGGTCTGATAGGTGTTTTTTCCTTGAAGTCAGCTGAAACCGGCTGGTCCTGTAAGCAGGCCAGGAGGAGAAGAAAAATCCAGCTGAACCAGGGGTCAGTGAGAGTCATCTGAAAAGAACAGATATGGAGTAGGGAATAAACTCAATCTCTCTCTCTCTCTCTCTCTCTCTCTCTCTCTCTCTCTCTCTCTCTCTCTCTGTCTCTCTCTGTCTCTCTCTCTCTGTCTCTCTCTCTGTGTCTCTGTCTCTCTCTGTCTCTTTCTCTCTTCATCTCTACTTCCCTCTCTCCTCCCTCTCACCTTTCACTCACTTTCTCTTTCATTCACGGTCTCTCTGTGTCACTTTCTCTAACTTTCTCTTTCCCTCTTTCACTTTCTCTCTCTTAGTGTCTCTCTTTCTGTCTCTTTCTCCCTCCTTCCTTCCCTCCCTCCCTTCCTTTCTCTCCTCTCTCTCTCTCTGTCACACACACACACACACAGAGCTCATCAATCATTGTCCCACCCTGAAATTTTCTCTTACCCTGAACAAGTAAGGAAAAGGGAGGCTCTAACCAAACTGCTTGAGTCGTGTAATCTTTCCTCCAACCCAACCTACATAATGATTTCTCTTCTCCTCCCCTTCTGACTTAGCCAATGAGAACCCTGTCCTACTTGAGAGCCCTTTTACTTTTTAAAGGTAACTAGGGTGGCTCAAAAGTTTCCTGGTCTTTTTTGTATCATGGATCCCTCTGGGAATCTGGGGAAGCCTTCTTCTCAAAAGAATATTTTTCAATGCATCAAATTAAATGCAAAAGATTGCAAAGGAAACCTATCATTGAAATATGATTATCAAAATATTGCAATACAAACATGTTCATGGACCCCAGGGTAACGATCCTGGACTAAGTTAATCTATAAGATCATAGCATATGGGAGAGAGCTTGACTTGCCCATCAGAAAGGCATGAGTTCAAATTTGACCTCAGACGCTGGCAAACTGTGACTTTGGGTCAGGAATAATCATCTTTCTGAGTTCAAATCTGACCTCTGACACTTCCTAGCAAGACACTTAACCCTGTTTACCTCAGTTTTCTCATCTATAAAATTAACTGGAGAAGGAAATGGCAAACCATTCCCATATCTTTGCCAAGAAAACCCTAAAGGAGGTGTTGAACAGTCAGACATGATTGAACAACAAATTATAAAGCACTTTATAAATACTCACAGTCTGTATCGGAGTTGGGAGAGTAATAACAGCTGACATTTAAAAAAGCACTTGAAGGTTTACTTAAGAGAAGGTGATAAAGGCGGTCAGTCCATAGCAGAAAGAAGGCTTGGATTCCAACTGTAATGAAATTGTTGTACGGCCCAGACCTTTCTGAGCCTCAGCCTCTCTTTTGGAGAATGAAGGACTTGAACCAATTTTAATTCCTTTTGAATTTGAGGAGTCCATCAATCTAATGAGATTCCCGGGCATAGACTTTTGTTTTTGGCGAAATCTGAATGGGATTTCTCCCTCTCCTCCTCTCCCTGTTTCCATCTCTGTCTCTCCCAACCCTCAGAAGACAAACCAGGATGCAACAGAGCAAACATTCATGGGAACCTGACCTATACCCAGTTGAATAAATAAATAAGACATTTATTAAGTATTTTCAATATGTAAATCAATGTATTAAGCCCTGGAAATGCAAAAAGGAAAGTAAAAGAGTCCCTGCTCACCTTCTAACGGGGAAGAAAATACAAAGAGAAGATTTTATCTCCAACTCATGAAAAAGAACTCATGTTCTTTAGGCTTCAGAGGCAAGTCAGATAGTAATGCCTCTTATTTAATATCCTTTTCACTGATAAAACGGTAACAGTTTCTGATGTAAGATCATTTGATAATGGGGAGGTTCTTGGAGGCAAGAATTTTCTTTGTTTTTTTTTTTTGTTTGTTTGTTTTTTTTTTTTTTTTGTTTTTGTTTTTTTATTGTCAAGCTTCATCTCTACAGAGACTGCCTCCCAGGATGATGGCTGGGGACCAAGCTGAAAGCTATGCTATTCCCAAAACTCTTAGAATCTCCATCCTGGTTTGTCTCCATTAGGATTTGAGGAGAGTGGCCAAGGTAGTAGAAATGGTCACACTTGCCTAGTATGTGCTGCCTCTACACTTTCCTGTGCCAGGAGCAATTGATGGTGATGAGGTCCTGGGTAACTAAGTGGGGTTGGCAGAGAAAGACTGAAGTACTAATAAGCTTATTCCCTGCTTGGAGATAAGTTCTACCTTACAGTCCCACCCTCTGTGGGGGTTGTGGGTAGTCCCACCTTGCTGTGTCTAGTCAGAAATCCAAGTTATGTCAAAGCCCCATGGTTAAATTTTCCCTATAAATCTGCCCATTGCCCATGACATCTTTGCTGACTCCCTTTTGGGTTAGCCCTCCATAGCATTCTGCCTCATGGTGCTTTTCTCCTTACTTCTCCCCCATGCCTTAAGGTGTCTTTCTCCTTATAACTAACTCACTCTTTTAGGGTGCTAACTCCTTTGATGGATTTAGCTTGCCAGTCAATGGAGTACTTCCACCTCATGGCATATTCCTTTAATAAATTCGTCCAAACACCTTTCCTTGGTAAACCTATAGCTCTCCCAAATCTATTTCATATTTACCAATCATAGTGTCTATTATATCTCTTCATTTTGTTTGTAACCTCTTTTCCTAAATAAATCTACTTTTTGCCAAAGAGAATGGCACCTTCCCTCTAAAACTGCCTACTTATATTTTTACACCCCTTATCATTTGGGGAATGGCTCTTATTCTTTTTTTTTAATTAAAACTTTTTATTTACAAAGCATATGCATGAGTAATTTTTCCAATATTGACCCGTGCAAAACCTTTTGTTTCAAATTTCCTCCCTCCTATGGCTCTTCTTATAAATTTGAATGAGTTGCTTATACATCTTAGAAATGAAAGCTTTGTCAGAAAAATTGTCTGTGAATAAGTTTTTCTTTTTATCTTAGCTTTATTGGATTCATTTATGCAAACGCTTTTTAAATTTTATGCAATCAAAATGATCAACTTTAATCTTCTAGGATCCTCTCTTTTCTTTATTTGGTAATGAACCTTTCTCCTATCCATAGATCTCTTTGTAATATTTTTTTGTCACGTTACCAAAATTTATTTATGATGTGACTTTTTATTTCTAGATCACATAGTTATTTGAAGTTTCTTTCTATATAAGGTAAGGGATGTTAGTCTAAATTTAATATGGCTGCCTACACTTTCCAGTTGTTGTTGCTGTTATTCATGTGTGTCTGATTTGATGATCCCATTTGGGGTTTTCTTAGCAAAGGTACTGGAGTGCTTTACCATCTTCTTTTCTAATTCATTTGACAGGTGAGGAATTGCAGCAAGCAGGGCTAAGTGACTTGTCCAGGATAACACAGCTACTAAATATATGAGATCAAATTGGAACTCAGGAAGAAGAGTCTCCCTTATTCCAAGGTCACTGCTCTATCTTCTGTGCCAGCTAACTTCCCTTGATTAGCTTCCATATCTATTTGATTTCAAAATAAGAGAAAAAAAAAACCCAGAAAAACAAACATAGAGAAAAGATGTCATATAGTAGCAAGAACAACTACTACCGTTATGGAGAGTAAGGCTGAAGTTTCTAATTTTGCTTAAGTTTATATCAACAGAAAAATATTTATTTTAATGTTCATTTCATACTTATGCGATTGATTTTTTAATTTTAATTTTCCCCAGTAACACATAAGAAACTTTTTTGCTATACATGTACATTCATTCTTTAATATATTTCCTTGTGAATCATGTTGGAGGAGAAAAATCATAACAAAAAGGAAAAATCATGAAAGAAAATAAACAAAAGAAAAAGGTTTGTTAAAAAAGTGAAACATAGCATGTGTTGATTCACAGTCTCCATAGTTCTCTCTCTGAATGTGGATAGCATTTTCCATCCAAAGTTTATTAGGATTGCCTTGGATCACAAAACCACTGAAAAGAACCAAGCCTGTCATAGTTAATCATCTATGCAATTTACTTTTGTAATACTAACAACACACAGAATACTACAAGATTGACCATTTCCACTCAGATATCCTTACATGAATTATCTTTGCAAATTAAGAGAATAGTTTTTTCCCCCTTATATACTGAAGAAATACCATAGCTTTGGAGTCAGGAAAACCTGAATATATGCTTCTGTAGTGTCCCTCTCTCTGAGATTTTAAGTTATAGAACTGCCGCTATCTACCCAAGGTTTTTTACTGAGAGGATCTATAAAGGAAGATGCTATCTATCTTTAGAGAAAGAATTGATAATAGAAGTGTGTGTGATATGGTTGTATGTGTGTAAAATGGTGGTTTTCTTTAGTGAAGGGTGGGGAAGAAAGAAGGAAGTTACATTTTCTTCTGCATCACTACTTTCCCCATTGTGGTTTTAACATATCTCAGGGCAGCATAAAAAAGAAATTTTGGGGGAATTTTGTGGGAGCTACAGAGGACACAAAGGCAAGCATATTACACAGAGACTATGATGAAATACCTAAGCCAAACTCTACAACAAGGTACTGCAAAGATGCATAAAAGAAAAAAGACAAAATTTAAACTTCTTTGGTATGAAGCAAGGGCCAAAAAATTTTTATTTGGGTTTTCCATATCATGAGTACTCTGTACCCCTAACTCTTGAGATGTGAAACTAATAACTGTAATTTGAAACAAATACAAATAAATAAATCAAATTAAATTTTAAAAAAAGTTTCCTTACTGGAAGTTCCCTACATAAATGAAATTACATGCTCAGACAAAAAAAGAAAAAAGAAGAAATGTAACATGTAATTACATGTTAAGACAAAAAAAAAAAAAAAGAAAAGAAAAGAAAGGAAAAAAAATGAAGAAACAAGCAGAAGCAACATATTGAAATGCAAATACCAATAGATTGAATTGGGAAACTTGGGTAGTAATCCTGACTTTACAACCTGGATATTTTGTCTCTACAATTCAGATCATTTACCTAAAAACATCAAAAATCGGAATATAGTGATAAGATAATGAGGAAAATGGCAATAACTTGTTTTTTATATTTGAATGACAGGTTTCTCACCAGTTTCCTGAGGTCATACACATCATTATTCCTAACTTTAAAAAAAAATATTTATTTTAAATATACATTGCTTTATGAATCATATTGGGAGAGGAAAATCAGAGCAAAAGGAAAAAACCACGGGAGAGGTTAAAAAAAAAACAGAAAAAAGAAGTGAACATAGCATGTTTTGATTTACATTCAGTCTCCTTAGTTCTTTTTCTGGATGGAGATGGCATTTTCTGTCCAAAGTCTATTGGATTGCTTTGGATCATTGAGCCACTGAGAAGAACCAAGTCTTTCATAGTTGATCATCCCACATTCTTGCTGTTATATGTACAATGCATTCCTGGTTCTCCTTGTTTCATTCAGCATCAGTTCGTGTAAATCTTTCCAAGCCTTTCTAGAATCAGTTTTTTTTTGTCATTTTTTTATATAACAATGGTATTCCATTATCTTCATATACCACAACTTGTTCAGCCTTTCCCCAGTTGATGGGCATCTATTCATTTTCCAATTCTTTGCTACCATAAAAACAGCCATCATTCCTAACTCAACAAAAATCATTGGTACCACAGGAAGGAGAGTGTAACCCAGGGAATGCTAGTGAACAGTGGGAGAACCTAGGAAAACATCACTTACAGACTAGAAATATGTTTGATAATTTCTACTGCAAAAAGTACTATATAAATGTGATGTATTCCTTTCTATAAGAATGGTCTCTTAATGTTATTCTTGATTATGAAAAGCTTTCCCAGATATGGAGAGCTTCCCAAAAAATATGAAAGCATAAAAATGGGGAATTATATTACCAGTTCCTTTTATTGCTACAAGCTATTTAGGGATAGCACTGATGGTAGGAGCTAAAAAAAATCTATTAGAGCATGAGAAAAACCAGCTTTATTTTACAATAATTATTCATCTTCCTTGCATAGTGAAATACTCAGATCAATTTCATCGATGCAGCTATTCCCTACAACAAAGTTACTCATTCTGAATAACTCTTACTTATATTCTCCTTTAAATTCACGACAAAAAATCCCAACCTATAGGCTGAGAGCATTCCGGATTTTTAAAGAGAACACTCAGGAGACAGAATGGTACAATGGGCAGCTTCAGACACATGATACTTAGTACTAGAGAACCTTGACCAGAATGTAAGCTCTGCTTATTCCTGGTTATTTCTCTATTTTTTTTTATCATAGCTTTTTATTGACAAAACATATACATGGGTAATTTTTCAACACTGACCCTTGCGAAAACTTCTGTTACAACTTTTCCTTTCCTTCCCTCCACCCCCTTCCCTGGATGGCAGGCAGTCTCATACATGTTAAATGTGCTAAAGTATATGTTAAATACAATATATGTGTACATATTTATACAGTTGTCTTGCTGCACAAGAAAAATCAGATTTAGAAAGAAGGTAAAAATAAAAAAAAAATGCAAGCAAACAATAACAGAAAGAGTGTAAATGCTATGTTGTGGTCCACACTCATTTCCCAGTGTTCTTTCTCTGGATGTAGCTGATTCTGTCCATCATTGATCAACTGGAACTGATTTGGATCCTCTCATTGCCAAAAATATGTACTTCTATCAGAATTAATCCTCATATAGTATTGTTGTTAAGGGTATAATGATCTCCCGGGTCGGCTCATTTCACTCAGCATCAGTTCATGTAAGTTTCTCCAAGCCTCCCTCTATTCATCCTGCTGGTCATTTCTTACAGAACAATAATATTCCATAAGATTCATATACTACAAATGACTCAGCCATGCTCCAATTGATGGGCATCCATTCAATTTCCAGCTTCTGGCCACTATAAAAAGGGCTGCCACAAACATTTTTGCACATACAGGTCCCTTTCCCTTCTTTAGTATCTCTTTGGGATATGAGCCCAGTAGAAACACTGCTGGATCAAAGGGTATGCACAGTTTGATAACTTTTTGAGCATAGTTCCAAAGTGCTCTCCAGAATGGCTGGATGCATTCACAATTCCACCAACAATGCATCAATGTCCCAGTTTTCCCGCATCCCCTACAATATTCATCATTATTTTTTCCTGTCATCTTAGCCAGTCTGACAGGTGTGTAGTGGTATCTCAGAGTTGTCTTAATTTGCATTTCTTTGATCAATAGTGATTTGGAACACTTTCATATGAATGGAAATACTTTCAATTTCATCATCTGAAAATTGTCTGTTCTTATCCTTTGATCATTTATCAATTGGAGAATAGCTTGATTTCTTATAAATTAGAGTCAATTCTCTATATATTTTGGAAATGAGGCTTTTATCAGAACCTTTAACTGTAAAAATGTTTTCCCAGTTTATTGCTTCCCTTATAATCTTGTTTGCATTAGTTTTGTTGTACAAAGGCTTTTTAATTTGATGTAATGAAAATTTTCTATTTTGTAATCAATAATGATCTCTAGTTCTTCTTTGGTCACAAATTCCTTCCTCCTCCACAAGTCTGAGACGTAAACTATCCTATGTTCCTCTGATTTATTTATGATCTCATTTTTTATGCCTAAATCATGGACCCATTTTGATCTTATCTTGGTATATGGTGTTAAGTGTGGGTCCATAGCTAATTTCTGCCATGCTAATTTCCAGTTTTCCCAGCAGTTTTTGTCAAATAATTGTTTGGAAATTCTTATCCCAAAAGTTGGAATCTTTGGGTTTGTCAAACGCTAGATTGCTATAGTTATTGACTATTTTGTCCTGTGAACCTAACCTATTCCATTGATCAATTAATCTATTTCTTAGCTATACCAAATGGTTTTGGTGACTGCTGCTTTATAATATAGTTTTAGATCAGGTACAGCTAGGTCACCTTCATTTGATTTTTTAAAAATTAATTCCCTTGAAATTCTCAATTTTTTGTTCTTCCATATGAATTTTGTTTAGAAAATTTAGGAAAAAAATAACAATTTTTTCTAGGTCATTAAAATAGTTTCTTGGGAGTCTGATTAGTATAGCACTAAATAAATAGATTAGTTTAGGGAGTATTGTCATTTTTATTATATTCGCTTGGCCTATCTAAGAGCACTTAATGTTTTTCCAATTATTTAAATCTGACTTTATTTGTCTGGCAAGTGTTTTGTAATTTTGCTCATATAATTCCTGACTTTCCTTTGGTAGACAGATTCCCAAATATTTTATGTTATTGACAGTTATTTTGAATGGAATTTCTCTTTGTCTCTTGCTGTTGGATTTTGTTGGTGATGTATAAAAATGATGAGAATTTATGTGGATTTATTTTGTATTTTGCAACTTTCCTAAAGTTGTGAATTATTTCTAATAGTTTTTTTAGTAGAATCTCTGGGGATCTCTAAGTATGCCATCATATCATCTGCAAAGAGTGTTAATTTAGTTTCCTCATTACCTACTCTAATTCCTTTAATCTCTTTCTTGACTCTTATTGCCAAGGCTAGCATTTCTAATACGATATTGAATAATAATTGTGATAGTGGGCAACCTTGTTTCACTCCTGATCTTACTGGGAAAGTTTCCAGTTAATTCCCATTACATATGATGCTTAGTGACAGTTTTAAATATATGCTCCTAACTAATTTTTTAAAATTATAACTTTTTATTGACAGAGCCCATGCCTGGGTAATTTTTTTACATTATTCCTTGCACTCACTTCTGTTCTGACTTTTCCCCTCCCTCCCTTCACCCCCTCCTCCAGATGGCAAGCAGTCCTTTACAAGTTAAATATGTCACACTGTATCCTAGATACAATATACATGTGCAGAACCGAACCGTTCTCTCGTTGCACAGGAAGAATTGGATTCAGAAGGTAAAAATAACCTGGGAAGAAAAACAAAAATGCAAGGAGTTAAATTCATTTCCCAGTGTTCTTTCTTTGGGTGTAGCCGCTTCTGTCCATCCTTGATCAATTGAAACTGAGTTAGATCTCTTTGTCGAAGAAATCCACTTCCATCAGAATACATCCTCATACAGTATTATTGTTGAGGTATATAATGATCTCCTGGTTCTGCTCATTTCACTTAGCATCAGTTCATGTAAGTCTCACCTATCCTCTCTGTATTCATCCTGCTGGTCATTTGTTACAAAACAATAATATTCCATAGCATTCATATATCACAGTTTACTCAACCATTCTCCAATTGATGGGCATCCATTCATTTTCCAGTTTCTAGCCACTACAAACAGGGCTGCCACAAACATTTTGGCACATACAGGTCCCTCTCCCTTCTTTAGTATCTCTTTGGGGTATGAGCCCAGTAGAACACTGCTGGATCAAAGGGTATGCACAGTTTGATAACTTTTTGATCATAGTGCTCCT
This sequence comes from Sarcophilus harrisii, assembly GCF_902635505.1. Classification (NCBI taxonomy): domain Eukaryota; kingdom Metazoa; phylum Chordata; class Mammalia; order Dasyuromorphia; family Dasyuridae; genus Sarcophilus; species Sarcophilus harrisii. The sequence goes on along the minus strand of NC_045429.1, from coordinate 329,471,529 downwards.
GACTATTTTAAGGACTATTTTAAGTCCATTTATTCCTATACTGTCAAGTGTTCTTATTAGAAATGGATGTTGGATTTTATCAAATGCTTTTTCTGCATCTATTGAGATGATCATATGGTTTTTGTTACTTTGGTTATTGATATAGTCAATTATGCTAACAGTTTTCCTAATATTGAACCAGCCCTGCATTCCTGGTATAAATCTTACTTGGTCATAGTGTATTATCCTGGGGATGATTTTCTGTAATCTTTTTGTTAATATTTTATTTAAGATTTTAACATCAATATTAATTAGGGAGATTGGTCTGTAATTTTCTTTCTCTGTTTTCAACCTACCTAGTTTAGATATCAGTACCATGTCTGTGTCATAAAAGGAATTTGGTAGGACTACTTCAATCCCAATTTTTTCAAATAGTTTATATAGCATTGGAGTTGATTGTTCTTTAAATGTTTGGTAGAATTCACATGTAAATCCATCTGGTCCTGGGGATTTTTACTTAGGGAGTTGATTAATAGCTTGTTCTATTTCTTTTTCTAAGGTGGGACTATTTAACCAATTTACTTCTTTCTCTGTTAATCTGGGCAAGCTATATTTTTGAAGGTATTCTTCCATTTCATTTAAGTTATCAAATTTATCTGATGGACATGGCCTTCTTCAACAATGAGACGAACCAAATTAATTCCAATAGAGCAGTAATGAATTGAACCAGCTACACCCAGCAAAAGAACTCTGGGAGATGACTATGAACCACTACATAGCATTCCTAATCCCTCTATTTTTATCCACCTGCATTTTTGATTTCCCTCACAGGTTAATTGTACACTATTTCAAAGTCCGATTGTTTTTGTATAGCAAAATAACGGTATGGACATGTATACATATATTGTATTTAATTTATACTTTAACATATTTAACATGTATTGGTCAACCTGCCATCTGGGGAAGGGAGTGAGGGGAAGGAGGGGGAAAATTGGAACAAAAGCTTTTGCAATTGTCAATGCTGAAAAATTACCCATGCATATATCTTGTAAATAAAAAGCTATAATTAAAAAAAAAATAAGTTATTGAATTTATTGGCATAAAGTTGGGCAAAGTAACTCCTAATTATTGCTCTAATTCCTCTTCATTAGGGGCAAGTTCTCTCTTTTCATTTTTAAGACTAACAATTTGATTTTCCTCTTTTTAATCAGATTTACTAAGGGTTTGTCTATTTTGTTGGTTTTTTCATAGAACCAACTCTTAGTTTTATTAATTAATTCAATAGTTTTTTTTTACTTTCAATTTTATTTTCTCCTTTTATTTTTAGAATTTCAAGTTTAGTGTTTGACTGGGGTTTTTTGATTTGTTCCTTTTTCTAGCATATGTAGTTGCAAGCCCAATTCATTGACCTTCTTTTTCTCTATTTTATGCAAATAGGCCTCTAGAGATATAACATTTCCCCTTATTACTGCTTTGGCTTCATGCCCCACATTTTGGTATGATGTCTCATTATTGTCATTTTATTGGGTGAAGTTATTAATTATGTCTATGATTTGCTGTTTCACCCAGTCATTCTTTAGTAGGAAATTATTTAGTTTCCAATTATTTTTTGGCCTAGTTTCCCCTGGCTTTTTATTGAATGTAATTTTCATTGCATAGTGGTCTGAAAAGGATATATTTACTATTTCTGCTTTACTGCATTTGAGTTTGAGGTTTTTATGTCCTAATATATGGTCTATTTTTGTATAGGTTCCATGAAATGCTGAGAAGAAAGTGTACTCCTTTCTGTCTCCATTTAGTTTTCTCCAGAGAGCTATCATATCTAACTTTTCTAGTATTCTATTTACCTCTTTGACTTCTTTCTTATTTATTTTGTGGTTTGATTTATCTAATTCTGAGAGTGCAAGGTTGAGATCTCCCACTATTATAGTTTCGCTATCTATTTCTTCTTGCAGCTCTCTTAATTTCTCTTTTAAGAATTTAGATGCTATACCACTTGGTGCATATATGTATACTATTGATATTGCTTCATTATCCATGCTACCCTTTAGCAAGATATAGTGCCCTTCCTTATCTCTTTTAATTAGATCAATTTTTGCTTTTGCTTGATCTGAGATCAGGATGGCTATCCTTGCTTTTTTGACTTCACCTAAAGCATAGTAGATTCTGCTCCAACCTTTTACCTTTACTCTGCATGTATCTCCCTGCTTCAGGTGTATTTCCCGTAAACAGCATATTGTAGGATTCTGGTTTTTAATCCAGTCTGCTAACCCCCTCTTTATGGGGGAGTTTGTCCCATTCACATTTATGGTTAAAATTACCAATTCTGTATTATTTGCCATCTTGTTAACCCCTGCTTATGCTTTTCTCCTTTCCTTCCCACTTACCCCCTTCCCCAGTATTAGACTTGTGAGCAGACCTTCCTTTTTAGTTTCCCTCCCCTCACCTTAGAGTTCCTCCCTCTATCTTACCCTTTTTCCTCACGATTTCTGTATTCCCTTCCATTTAGTTTACTCCTTCCCTTTTCACTTTTCCCTTCCCACTTTTCAATGAGGTGGAAGAAGTCTCACCATAAATCAAATATGTCTAATATTTTTCTCTTTAAGCCAATTCTAACGAGAGTATGATACACACTATGTTCATCTCCCTCCATTCTTTCTCTAAGATATAATAGGTTTCCTTTGCTTCTTTGTGAGATGTAGTACCCCCACTTTACCTTTTTTCTGGTACAATTTCCTTTCCACCTCTAATTTCTAGAACAAATTATACATGTGTTCTTCATATATCTTTATAGCAGAAATATAGTTCCCAAGATTTCTTTTTACCTTTTTAGGTTTCTCTTGAGTTCTATGTTTGGAGATCAAACTTTTTGTTTAGTTCCATTTTTTTTTTCATCAGAAATAGATAAAATTCACTTATTTTGTTGAATGTCCATCTTCTTCCCTGGGAAAAAATGCTCATTTTGGCTGGGTAAGTTATTTTTGGCTGCATACCAAGTTCCTTAGCTTTTCGGGATATCAGATTCCAGGCCCTTTGATCCTTTAATGTGGATGCTGCTAGATCCTGGGTAATCCTTATTATGGCTCCTCTATATTTGAACTGATTTTTTCTAGCAGCTTGTAATGTTTTTTCCTTGGTTTGATAGTTCTGGAATTTAGTCACTATATTTCTTGGAGTTTGATTTTAGGGTCCCTTTCAGTAGGTGATCAATGAATTCTTTCAATGTCTATTTTACCCTCTGTTTCTATAACTTTGGGTAGTTCTCTTTGATAATTTCCTGGAAAATAGTGTCCAGGCTCTTTTTTTCATCATACTTTTCAGGGAGTCCAATAATTCTCAGATTGTCTCTCCTAGATCTATTTTCCAGGTCTGTTGTTTTCCCAAGAAGTTATTTGACATTTTTTTCCATTGTTTCATTTTTTTGGTTTTGCTTGACTGATTCTTGGTGTCTCCTCAAGTCATTCAATTCCATTTTTTTGATTCTGATGTTCAATGAATTATTTTCTTCACTCACTTTTTCAATATCTTTTTCTAATTGTTCAATTGAGTTTTTAAGTGAGTTGTTTTGTTCTATGGAATTTTTTTTTCCATTTTGCCTATTTTATTTTCTTTTTCCAATTCACTAATTCTGTTTTTCAAGGATTTTATTTCTTTATCCATTCTATCTTTAAATAAGTGGGATGACTTATCCAGACTCTCTTGCCAAGCTTCCTTTTCCTTTTCCCATTTTTCTTCTAGCTCTCTTGTGAGAGCCTTTTTAATTTCTTCTATGAGTGTCTTGTGTATTGAAGACCAGATCATATCCCCTTTTAGGGGTTCATCTGGAGACATTCTGTTTTTAGTCTTCTCAGGGTTTAAAGGCAGGCTGCTCTCTATCCATATAGAAGCTATCAATAGAGTCTGTTTAAATGTTTTGCTCATTTTGTTAAAGAAGAATTAAAGAAAACAAACTAGCAAAAAAAAAAATGCAGTCTGCTCTTGTGGAGGGGGGGAGGGGGGCCGCTGGATGTTATTACTGAGCTTCCTCTGCAGACTGCAGGGGGCAGCAGTGAAGCACTAGCAGGACAGCAATGGTTGCTCTGTGTCTGCACTTTGAGACTCTTAGAGTGTGCTGAGACCCTTTGGGTGGGTGTGGCCAGGTCCTGAGAGACCCTAGCTTTTCGGGGTTATAGTCTTTACCTCCTATGTTTACAACTCCTCTGCTGGTCTACTGGCTTGCTGCCAGGGCAATGTATCCACCCTGGTAAAATTCTCCCCATAGAGATGGCTGAGATCACATCCCATCCTCCTCAATCAGCTCCATACTCTCACTGTCTGCTATGCTGCCACTGCCTGCCTGCCTTCAGTCTGCACTCAATCTAACCGTCCCCACCCATGAGCAAAAATAGACATTTTCTGCCGAATTTCAGGGATATCTTCTATTGGTAATTATTTGTGGTTGTTTTTTTTTTTTTTTTTAGTCAAGCATAATTCTGAGGCCTTGTCATGAAATAAATTCTGAGAGCAAAGATGGAGATTAACTAGATGTGTGTGTCATCCCTACCATCTTGGCTGGAAGTCTTGATAACTTTTTGAGTATAGTTCCAAATTGCTCTCCAAAATGGTTGGATCCATTCACACCTCCACCAACAATGCATCAGTGCCCCAGTTTTCCCACATCCCCTCCAACATTTATTATTATCTTTTCCTGTCACCAGAGCCAATCTGAGAGGTATATTGTGGTACCTCAGAGTTGTGTTAATTTGCATTTCTCTGATCAATAATAATTTGGAACACCTTTTCATATGACTAGAAATAGTTTCAATTTCTTCATCTGAAAATTGTCTGTTCATATCCTTTGACGATTTATCAATTGGAAAATTATTTCTCTATTTTTTAAACCAGTATAAATTCATTTTTGAGGATTGCTGCTTTGTCATATAGCTAGAAATCTGGTACTGACAGGTCCCCTTTTCCATTTTATTTTTATTACTTTTTTCTTGAAAATCTTGATGTTTTGTGCATGTGTGTGTTTTCCTTTCATTGGAATGACACTACATAAGTAAATTAGTTTAGAAAATATTATGCTTAATGTTTTATTTCTAATTAATTAATATTTTCAAATTACTTAAGTCCACCTTTATTTCTCTAATCAATAGTCTGCAGTTGAATTTATATATGTGTGTGTGTGTGTGTGTATGTGTGTGTGATGACTGTGTATTTTAAAATCAGCCGGAGTCAGGAATTCAGGTTAAGGGAAAATCTTTGATCTTTATTCTTTGTGGAGGTGAAGGGGGAATGTGAGTGGCCAAGACACAAACCTGGCCAGCAGTTTCTCTCTGCCTCTCTTCCCACGCACCAAAATCATCCCTATATCATTTCCTACACAATACACCAGAACTTGCAAAAAGAGTGGGCAGGGCCATTCTTTCTCCAAGCATATATTAATAGAGTATGGTTCAATTACTATTTAGCCTTATGTGCTTGGGACCTCAGGGCATCAACTCGAGCTTCAGCCCTATATATATATATATATATATATATATATATATATATATATATATATATATATATATAGTATCTTGGAAGATAAATTCTAGAGTATTTTATATATTCTATAGTAGGTTTAAATGGAATTTCTTTATCTCTTGTCAACTTTTACTATTATTATATAGAAATTCCCAGAATGTCTATAAATTTATTTTGTATCCTGTAAATTTATTGGTTTTCACCATTTCAATAAAACTTTAGCTGGACTTTTAAAGTTTTTCTACCATCATATCACCTGCCAAAAGTGATTATTATCCTTCTTTTTCCTCTTATGGTTATTCCCCCATTTTTTTCTTGTCTTATTCCCAGTATTACTACAATGTCAAATAGAAGTGAACATCTTGGTTTCACCCCTCATTTTGTTAGAAAAATTCTAGTTTACCTCCATTGAATATTATGGTAGCTCTTGGTTTTAAATAGATCTTATTTATTATTTTAAAGATGGGTTATTTATCCCTAATTTTTTAGTGTTTTTAGCAGAAATATTTTTCAAGATTTTTTTCTGTGTCTATTGACATAAACATGTGTTGTTGTTAATATCATTGTTCTTTTTTCCCCCTGAGGCTACTGGGGTGTCTGAGGCCAGATTTGAACTCAGGTCCTCCTGACTCCAGGGCTTCTGACTCCAGTGCCACCTAGTTACCCCATTGTTAATATCATTAAATTTATAGTTTTCCTAATACTAAATGAACCCTATGTTACTGGCATATATCCAACGTGTTCATATTGTATGATACTTGTGATATATTTGTTAATACAGCATTTAAAATATTTGCATCTGGGTTTATTTTCTTTTTCTATTTTGACATACCTATTTTATGTAGCAAGACCATATTTGTATCATGGAAGAAAATTGGTAATTTGCTAGCATTTTAAACAGTTTATTTAAAATTGGAATTAATTTCTCTATAATTGTTAATAATAAATCATGTGGTCCTGGATTGTTTTTAATATTTTTTATTCACTTTTTGCCGGAGTTACAGAGCTAGAGCCAGGACTCTCTGCAGGTCTCTGGAAACAGGGAAGGGATAATGAAACAGAAGCAGTGAAAATTTAGCTGATGGGATGTCCTATAAAGACAAGAGAAGGGATAGTAGGGTGGCAAATCAGAGACAGAGGTTCTTCCAATTATTATGACACCTTCCTCCCATTCCTGGGACTCTACCCATATTTTTTCCCCAAGGGAAAGTGATCCTATCATTGAAGGCACTGTTACCCATCTACCACTATTTTCCTCCTTTTTCCATTCCCTCTACTTTCCTAGTTGTGGAGGGCACACACACACACACACACACACACACACGCACATAAAGTTCTTCATTATACTCTCCTCCCTCAATGTAGGAAAATTCAGAGATTTGGAGATTCTTTGTACCTGGGATTGCTGCAGCAGAACCACCTACTCCAAGAAATCTACCCCATCTTGATAGAATCTCTCGTCCTCTGCTCTCTTCCCATACCTATGGAAAAATACGTGTGGAAGCAGAGCTATCATACTCCCCAATAGTTGAACAAGACTAAGCTCACACACAAAGTAATGTCTCAAAAACTCACATACAGTCTTCGGACACACCCCCTTCTTTCTAGCTGAGAAAGACATTCAGAAGCCCTACCTAGGATTCATTGAACTGTATGTCTGGGAGAGAAGAATGTGGCTGGTGATGTGGTTAGTCCCCAGGATCAGAGCTAGTGGAAATTTGTGGGATTTTTCCCCCACTATATATGGATACTTCTGGTCACATTGACATGAAGATCTCACTGCTAAGTAGTCCAGACTCATGCCCAACTCACAATCCTGCATTAGCTCACATATGTACATAAGTATGCTATACATACATGCCCAGAATTGCAAAATTGGAAAGGAACTCAACACATACCTTTACAATGTCCCAATTAAACCCCACTACTTATTCTCTTCACCATCTCACATTGCTATTTTATAGACCCCTTGATCCCAGCTTTGCCCCCACCCAACATAGGAACTCTCATTTACCTTTGACGGGTTATGTAGTTGAAATATGCTTGCAGGTCTTTCCCAAACTGTTCCAACTCTTCTGGGGTAGCATTCTTTCCAGGATAAACTGGTTTCTTTGTAATCTCAGCATTCACTGCCATCAATAAAGCCACACAGCAGGAAACGACCAGAAAAGAAAACCAGTGTTGAAGGACAGCCATTTGAAGAACTAGAGATGAGAAGGAAGGTTCAGAAGAGAAGGCCTGAGAAAAAAAGCAAAAGAGAAATGTAGAGAAAAGAGAAAAGGAGAGATGAGGAGAAGGAAGAGGGGGAAAGAGATGTCAGGATAAAGGAAGAAATTAACAGAGCAAGAGAACAGAGAAAAATTAAAGGAGAGAAACAGGAAGAATTCAGGGAGAAGGAAGTGTTGTGATACAGGAACCACTTGCCAGTGGCTGCTGGAGGTCTAACTCAGACTTGTAGAATGGATCTCTTTATGTGAGAGGATGATGATGATGATGATATTACAAGGAGACTGAGAGGCCGTTGCATTCTCTGACCTTTCTCCTCTTCCCTCTTGCCTCCAATTTATTTCATTCCCAATCCACAAGAAACACCTGCAAAGGCTGCTTTGCAACTCCTTCAACTATTAGGGAGGGCAAACAGCACTATAGCAGGTGTTGAAGCTTGTGAGATGTCATAGAGGCAAACTTTCAAATGGAGAAGATGACTATAGTCAAAACAAGCATTTATGTCTCTCATGGGTCTCCTGGCTCAGCCCTTTGGTGTGCTGGCCCCGACTCAAATTACCCCGACTCAAATTAATCAAATTAATTACCCCGACTCAAAAAGTCTTACCAGGTCTCTTTTCCCTTTCCTTCCCTGCTGGTTACAGAAAGAACTCTGGGAGAATCCTACTCATGAACAGCTCTCAAGTGCTGCTGCTTCTTTATTTCTTGTGTGATACAGGAGCCACCTGCCAGCAGCTGCTGGAGGTCTAACTCAGACCTGTAGAATGGATCTTCTTCATCTAAGAGGATGATGATGATGATACAAAGAGACAGAGGCAGTTGCGTTCTCTGACCTCCCAACTGAGAGGCAATTGCATTGTCTGACCTTCTCTCCTCTTCCCTCTTGCCTCCAATTTATTTCATTCCCAATCTACAAGGAACATCTTAGAAGGTTGCTTTGCAATGACTTCAAGTTTATGATCCACAACTATAGAGGCTCTCAAAGAATTGACCTGCCCCTTCACCTAGGAATGGTCCTTTACAGAAGGGAATGAAAAGGGAGAGAGACAGAGAAGGAGAGAGAGAGAAAAGCAAAAAAAAGAGGGGGGGGGGAAGACAGAGAAAAAGTGGAAGGGAGAGAGTCAAAGAGACAGAGAAACTGAAGCTTTTAGAATTCTAAGCTGGAATGTTACCAACTGCTACCCAACTTCTAACTTAGATGGATAATAAGGATCTTCCAATATCTATGAGTATTTAATAAGCTCTGTGACATATTTCCTACTCACAAGTTAAGACTCAGATTCAGGGGCTCTCAAAGTATCATCTAGATTCTCCATCCCCAAAATACCCTATTCTCTCTCTCTCTTTTTTTTTTTGTATACATGACCAAAACGTTATTTTGCTGTACAAAAAGAATCAGACTCTGAAATATTGTACAATTAGCTTGTGAAGGAAATCAAAAATGCAGGTATGCAAAATTGGGATTGGGAATTCAATGTAATGGTTTTAGTCTCTCCCAAGTTCTTTTTCTGGGCATAGCTAGTTCAGTTCATTACTGCTCCATTAGAAATGATTTGGTTGATCTCATTGCTGAGGATGGCCTGGTCCATCAGAACTGGTCATCATATAGTATTGTTGGGTATATAATGATCTCCTGGTCCTGCTCATTTCCTCAGCATCAGTTCGTGTAAGTCTCCCGGCCTTTCAAATCATCCTGTTGGTCATTTCTTACAGAACGTAATATTCCATAATATTCATATCTACAATTTATTCAGCCATTCTCCAACTGATGGACATCCATTCAGTTTCAGTTTTGCCCTACAAAAGGGCTGCCCAAAACATTCGTGCACCAACTTGAATCCACTACACCCTGTCAGATTGGCTAAAATGACAGGAAAAATAATTGATTGTTGGAGGGGATGCGGGAAACTGGGAATTGATGCATTATTGTTGGGTTGTGAACGAATCCAACCATTCTGGAGAGTAGTTTGGAACTATGCTCAAAAAGTTATCAAACTGTGCATACCCTTTGATCCAGCAGTGTTACTACTGGGATTATATCCCAAAGAGATTATAAAGAATACCCTATTCTCAAAGATTCCCTCCTTTTGCCTCTGTGTGGCTAATGGGGGAGTCTCAAACCCAGTTCCTTCCTCAGTCTCAGTTACTCCCATGGCTCTCCTAGTCTAGTGCCCTCTTTAAGATTCCTACCATCCCACTTTTGGTTTTTCTGTTTTCCTCACTACTTTGGAAATGGTAGTCTCCTTCCCCACCCTCAAACTCTCTTTTTCTTATATCTTGTTAAAATACTCACTGTAGAAGTTTGGGAGGGTGGCAGCAAGAGGCAGATGGTATACGGGTTTGAGCTGTATGTCAGATCCCAGCTGACTCTTTCCTGGGTTCTTGCCTCCTGGGGCTTGCTTATATCATGACTAGAAAGAAGAAGTGGGGGGGGGGGAAAGAGAGGGAGATTAGGAGAGGAGGAGGGCAAAACAAGGACAAGATCTTATCTAACAAGATCACCTGACTACACCAACATTGAGAAAGGTGCTGCTGCTACCTCCTTAGAAACCTAGAAACTGAGAAAGACAATGATAACGGCCCCTCTGCAGAGGAGCCCACTATCCCACCCTTCTCTTCCCTTTAGCTGAAAAGAACCAGGTATGGTGAGGTATTAGAATCTATAGGGTGAGTGCACTACTTTGAATCCATGCCAGATCTCTCATCCCCATAGTGGTCCCAGGGGTCCTATAACTACAGCCCGTGGGCCAGATGTGGCAACTGAGGGCATTTATCCCCCTCACCCAGGGCTATGAAATTTCTTTATTTAAAGGCCCACAAAACAAAGTCTTTGTTTTTACTATAGTCCTGCCCTCCAACAGTCTAAGGGACAGTGAACTGGCCCCCTATTTAAAAAGTCTGAGGACCCCTGATATAGACTTTTCTTTGAAAAGTAATAAATCCCTTCCAAAAAGTCTCAAACCATCAGAGTAGGAGAAGAGAGAAGACTAGATGGCTTCTAAGGTCCCATTCCAACACTTATTCATTACACCTGGATGGGGAAATGAGAGAGAACAGAGACTTTTGGGGAGGGAGCAGCAGTAAAAGGTATCAGAGAAAGGAAGGTCTTTTGGAATTGTGGTTGGGGATTGGACTAAAAAGCCTAAAGTGTTAAGCTATCAGATATGGGTCTTGATGTTGTTTCTGAAAGAATTCAGGCTTATCCTCCAACTCAAATAAAGGTATTTAATGACATTTAAACACTCAGTGGGTGGGCCAAGCTTCCTGAAGAAGTCAGCACCCTAGAAAAGCAAGACAAGGATTTTAGTAGAATAAATAGTGCTGATTACATAGAAGATATGTCAATTCTGAGGTTATAGGAGGAGTTTGCTACCATGGAGAGATCCTAAAACCTTGATGGAACTGTGAATGGGGTTATCCAGAATGTACACAGAAAAGTTCAATCAATATATTATAATGATATTATAACTATCATAGGATAATGATATTATGACTATCATAGGTTCACTCACTGATAGGAAAGCAGGGGAACTGAGCAGGGACTATTGCAGGCAAAAGATTTTTTTGAGGTTTGCAGTCCAGGGCCTGTTCTGAAGTCCATCTTGGTTTTGAAATTGATTTTGAGATTGCCCTGTGGAGTTTGTCCTTGATACCAAATTTCCTAGTTTTAGCCTAATTTTAGGCCTCTGACTGACCAAATTCCAATACTTGGTTAAACCAAGAACTGAGTGAAAATGGGAAACCTAAGGCTAAGAGTTCCTGCAAAGGAAAGTGGATTCACATGTCAACCAGAGAGTGGAAAAGTAGAATGGAAGGAGAACATACCCCCATAGTGACTCATTCCAGGGAGGCCTTCCTAAAGAAGGAGAAATTGTAAAATATAATTTTTGAAATTTAGAAATTTAAAATGAAAGGATGCTAGGAATACCTGACCTTGATACTGGCATAGAATCCCTTGTGAAATACAGCTAAAGGCACACATTTGAATGATGGTTCTAAATTGGAGGGATGTTGAGGCACTAGAGGCTGGTCAAAACAGTGTCCAGTCAGTTCTGAATCTCAGGATTATGATGCCTGGAGCTGGTCAATGCAGCCTCTAGTGCTGATCATCATTTAATGGTGATTTGACCAAAACTCAGAAGAAACAACTCTAACAAACAATGGACAGTATCATAAGTATTGGATAGAGAGAATGACTGGTTGAGAGAGTTTCCAATTGGAGATATTTCTCTTCATAGGATATTCAGAAATACTTAGAGAAGGCTCATATTGCAGTCTTTAATTGACCAAAGAATTATTTCCCACTTGTGGTAGCTTATAAGATGGGACAAGAACTGCTAAAGAGAGAGCCTGAAAAGAAGAGCTATCATTCTTGGATGTATGGTTAAAGGGCAGAGAAGATCATTCAAAAAGTGTGAGAGAGATAGCATAAGCACACTAGGAGAGCAAAGATAGTTTACCTATCAAATCTTTGGAGAAGGAAAGAATTCACTGCCAAAGAAGAACTGGAGAACATTATGAAATGCAATATGAAAAACCTTGATTACACTAAATTAAAAAGGGTTTGCACACACACACAGAAAAAAAAAAAAGATTAAAAGGAAAACGCAAAGCTGAGAGGAAAATTTTACAGTGTTTCTGATAAAGGCCTCATTTCTAAAATATATAAAGAACTGTGTCAGATTTCTAAAAATACAAATCATTTCCCAACTGAGAAATAGTAGAAGGCTATGAACAAACAATTTTCAGATGAAGAAACTAAAACTATCTATAGTCATGTGAAAAAATGATCTAAATTACTATTGATTAGAGAAATGCAAATTAAAATAACTCTGGGGTACCAGCTCATATTTCTCAGATTGGCTAAGGTGACAGGAAAAGATAATAATAAATGTTGGAGGGGATGTGGGAAAACTGGTGGTGGAATGGTGGAATTGTGAAATGATCCAACCATTCTGGAGAACAATTTGGAACTATGGCAAAAGAGCTATAAGACTGTACATATCCTTTGATTCTGTAATGCTACTACTGGGTCTGTATCCCAAGGAAATCATAAAAAAGGAAAAAAGATCTACATCTGCAAGAATGTTTGTAGCAGTTCTTTTTCTTTTGGCAAAGAACTGGAAAAGGAGTAGATGCCCATCAATTGGGAAGTGGCTAAATAACATAATATATGAAAGTAATTTCATATTGTATTTCATACAAACATTTATCTCTAGTAAGATATATATCTAGTTGGTTGTTATCCTTTGTACTTGAAGAGGATCAAAATGACATTATGATGTTAGAGTCGAGTTACAGTGTGTCCAACTATGGCTGATCAAACCAACATGAGCTCAGAATGCTCTGCCATAGATTGGACACAAATAATGCATATGAACATTTGGGGTAGCTTCTCTAATTTTGCACATCTCATGTTTCTTTAGTCTAATTCAATTCCGTTTTGCTCATAAAGCACAGTACTTTTTTGATGAGAGTATGCCATGCTGGACAGTCCTGTTCCAGTGTTTCCCATGTCATATAATTGATTTTAAAATTCTTGAGAGACCTTGAGAGTGTCCTTGTATCACTTTTTCTGACTACCTTGTGAGTGCTTGCCCTGTGTGAGTTCTCTATAATGTGTTCAGCCCAATGGAGTTGTGCTCTCTGCAGTAGAGTTGGAATGCTTGAGGGGGCAGCTAAGTGGTGCAGTGGATAGAACACCAGCCCTGAAATCAGGGGGACCTGAGTTCAAATCTGACCTCAGACACTTAACATTTCCTGGCTGGGTGACCCTGAGCAAGTCACTTACCCCCAATTGACTCAGAAAAAAATTAAATAAATAAATAAACAAACAAGCAAATGAACAAACAAACAAATAAATTAAAAGCTATTAGAATTGGAATGCTTGACAGTTTAATTTGAGAAAGGACCTCAGTGTCTAGCATTTTAACCTGCCAGGTGATTTTCAGAGTGTTCCTAAGACAATTCAAATGGAAGCAATTTGGTTTTCTGGCATGGCTTTGATATACCTGTCCAGATTGCACAGGCACACAAACCATAAGATCAGCACAACGGCTCTGGACACTTTCAGTTTGGTAGCTAGTCTGTATATCTAGTAAAGGCAGATGAGTAGACCAAATATTCATTTACCCAAGGACTACATATTTCAGATGGAAAGCTAGTCATTTACCTCTGGCTACACATTTTCAGATAGAAAATGGCCAGATGTTACATACTTGATTTGTGCTCATGGCTTCTATACTGATCACATGCTCTGAATATAGAAATTTGCTATAAGAGGAAAAAGAAGCAACATTATTATAGCAGGACAAAGCATCCATGGTTCTGTTTGACTTCAGGTATGAAGTCAATATTTGTAGCACAAATAATGACTAAACATGTAGTAAAAATAGCCATACTATACTCCATATCCAGACTCAGGAATAATTAGGTGGGAAACATTCCTGTATAAAGGAACACAATTAGAAAATTGGGTCAGAAAGATCACACATAAAGGAAAGCTTAATGTTGAGCTTTTTGCTCAGATACAGACCTCCACTCATCCTTCTGAATAGACTGTGACATTTCTCTGAAATGGTGAGTTATTGACTTAATGGTCCTTCATTTCCACCTGAATTCAAAACTCAAAAAACAATATTAGTTACAGTCTCAAGAAATGTATCTCAAATACCAAGTCCCACAACAAAGCTTCAAGTTCAGTTCAGTTCAGTAACAATAAGAGATTCATCACAGGAGATTCAAAACTTATCTTGATATCGAGGGAGACGACCTTAAGATCAAAATAACACAAATAATTTTGCTTTAAGATGCTCAATAGCAAATAAACAAAGACTTATGATGTAGAAATATGAAAATTCTAAATTCTAAATGAAAATTCTAAGGGCATAAACATGGGCTATCCCTTCAAACAATGGAAACAACTTTAAGGTGAAAACATTTCATTAAATGATTTCATCCATAACTTTTTAAACTCATTCCTTACTTGGGGATTTCATCACCTATTACAGGCTCTTTTCCCATGGCAAAAATGGTTTAAAGAAACCTAGCTAGTTTACCAAAAAATGTATGAGAATATGGTAGGTTTTATTCCTTTCACCCACCTCCAGTGATGGGGAGGGCTGCAGCATGCCTTCAAATCCCAAAGAGAACTGAGCTAAAAGAAAAAATAATCTAAATAAGAAATTATGTTTCAATCACCAATTTCAGATAACTCTTCCCAAACTAATCAATCTTAGAATTTTCATAATTGATAGACAAACTGTTTTAATTTTCCTAAATTCTCAATTCTCAGCAAGATTTGGAAGGAAGAGTTTTCTCTTCCTTCCCTTTAAATAAATTTCTTTCTTTGTTTTAGGGAGGAAACAAGACAATTCTTTTTTTTTTTTTAATTTAATTTAATTTTTTTTTAGAGTTGTAGAGATTTTTTTTTATTAAATAACTTTTTATTGACAGAACCCATGCCAGAGTAATTTTTTACAACATTATCCCTTGCTTCTGTTCCGATTTCTCCCCTCCCTCCCTCCACCCTCTCCCCAAGATGGCAAGCAGTCCTATACATGTAAGACAATTCTTAAAATTAAAAACAAAGGGGCAGCTAGATGGAGCAGTAGATACAGTGCGGGCCCTAAAGTCAGGAGGACCTAAGTTCAAATCTGACCTCAGACACTTAATACTTCCTAGCTGTGTGACCAGGGAAAGTCACTTAACTCCAACTGCCTCAGCAAAAAAATAAATCACAAGAATAGTTAATCTCTCATTATTTTTATAAGTGATAGATAATTTTGGGTGAAACTTCACAAAATTTCCTATTATGTAGTATGTGGTTCTAATTGATGGAGTCAGGGTAGCAATTCCTAGTTTGAAATAAACATGTGACAAATTCACAATGATCATTCTCTTTGGCAAAACATAGATTTATTTAGAGTAAGAGGTTGCAGATAAAAGGAAGGGATACAATAGACACCAGGAATAGTAAGTATGAAATAGAATTGGGAGAGTTATAGTTAACAAGGAAAAGGCAAGTTCCCCAGGAAAACTCATAATTAACCAGGAGAAAATAAATACAACAGGAGGTGGGAGTAAGATATTAATTGTCAGATTAGATCCATAGAGGAGTTTAGCAAACTAACCAGAGTAACTAGTGTAAGGAGAAAAGCACCACTAAAGGGAAAGCAATATGAGGTAGAAAAAGAGAGTACCTTATAGTGTATTTTGTTCTGAAATAAACTTAACTAAGATCTTCATCATAACCAGAAGGAAAATAAAACTTTCTTGGGGCATAAGGCTAATAAATTTCTTATTTCCAAATAATAAATAACTAATTTCTTAAG